>NC_138385.1:31105893-31187408 GCF_054177405.1 Leptonychotes weddellii
TCATATGGTTTCACTCATATGTGGATCATAAGGAATAGCATGGAGGACCACGGGGGAAGGGAGGGAAAACTGAATGGGAAGAAATCAGAGATGGAGACAAACCATGAGAGACTCTGGACTTCGGGAACCAAACTTAGGGTCACAGAAGGGAGGAGGGTGGTAACCGGGTGATGGGTATTAAGAAGGGCACATGTGGTGATGAGCACTGGGTGTTATACGCAACTAATGAATCATTGAACACTACATCAAAAACTAATGATGTACTATATGCTGCCTAATTGAACATAATTTAAAAAATTACTTAAAAAAAAGAGAAAGAAAAAAAGCTCCTAAAATTCTTATAATTTCCTGAGTGACAGGTGTGCTAGGAGCACTGTTATCTCTAATATTTGGTCTTTCACCATGGTTCCTGATACAGAATTCCTTGTAATTTCCTGAATGATGGAGGTGATAGGAGCAACTTAACACAGAGCTCCTAAATCCCTTGGAATTTTAGGGTAATAGGAGCATTTTTTGTTCTAATGAGGAGACTTTTGATATACCCCTAGACAGCTTCAGAAGGAGGACTGATCACCAGAAAGACGAAGCCATGATTAGAAGCTTGAAATTTTCAGTTCCATTACCATCCTATGTGGAGGGAAGAGGGACTGGAGATTGTGTTAATATTTGATCATGCCTACATGGTGAAGCCTTTATGAAAATCCCTAATTATGGAGCTTAGAGAGCTTCTGGGTTAGTGAACACATCCATGTGCCAGGAGTGTTGTACAGCCCAATTCCATGGAGACAGAAGCTCCAGCACTCAGGACCTTTCCAGGACTCACTCTATGGACCTCTTCATTGGGCTGTTCATTGTATCCTTTATAATGTTATTTATAATAAACTTGTAAATGTAAATAGATATTCTTCTAAGTTTTGCGAGCTTTTCCAACAAATTATCAAATCTGAGGAGGTTCATTTGGGAACCCCTAACTTTGTAGCCAAGTCAAAGAGATGTTTGGATACCCTAGGGACCCACTACTTGCCAATGGCATCAAAAGTGAGGGCAGTCTTGTGGAACTGAACATTTAAACATGTGAAGTCTGACACTAACTCTGAGTAATTAATGTCAGAATTGAGTTAAATTACAGGACATCCACTTAGAGTTCAGAGTTGGAAAATTGTTTGGTGTGAGGAAAAAAAGCTATATATTTGGTATCATAAGTGTTGTGAGTAGAGAAACACTTTTCCTTTAACATGAAAGATAGCAAGTATTGTAAATAATCAACAGATGAACATTATTACACATTAGAGCTAGTAACACTGTTCTTTGAGTTTAAAGATGACATAAGAGAAACACAGACATTATCATCTGGGCTCTCAAGATTTCTATACAACTCTTGCTCTGGTTGGCAAACTTTTCCATTCCAAACAGCTGCTGTTTTAAGCTTGCACAAACTTCTCCCATCACAGTCAGACTCAACAGAATGTCTTGCTTCCTTTATCAGAGGGGGAAAAAAATGTACCATTAAGTGTGAAATTTCATTAAGTGTGAAATCCATTAAGTGTGAAATTTCCTGCCTTAATACTCTAATATTTCTAATAATAGAAACCATATTTTCCTCCTTTCATCTTTCAGAGGTCAATGTTTCCCCACTCCAATTCAAGTCTGTCTTGGCCAAAGCTAATACATCCTTTCCAAGACTTACATATTTTCACATCCAGTGCCAGCTCATTCACATATTTACATTTTCATTATCACTCCTATGATTATGACAATGGCCTCCACCTCTACACTGGAGTGCACTCCCTTCCATATCCACTTCCTTCCATATCGAACTCCATCAATGGTCCCTTCTCTCTCCTGTGTCTCCCTGTCTCCCATTGATTTCCTTAATAAAATGGATTGATTGGTTGCTGATTTCATTGAACATCAATAATTGTGGACACTATAAAAAATTGGAAAACAGACAAAAAGAAAAAATATACTTTAAAGATACCCATAATCTCGGGTGCCTGGGTGGCTCAGTTGTTAAGCGTCTGCATTCAGCTCAGGTCATGATCTCGGGGTCCTGGGATCGAGTCCCGCATTGGGCTCCCTGCTCGGCGGGGAGCTGTTTCTCCCTCTCCCACTCCCCCTGCTTGTGTTCCCTCTCTTGCTGTCTCTGTGTGTCAAATAAATAAACAAAATCTTTAAAAAAAAGATACCCATAATCTCAACACCCAGAGATAGATATTCTTGATACCTTGATGTCTATCTTTTTCCTCTCCATCTCCAATATTTGTTGTGGTAGCCAGCCTCCAAGATGGTCCCCAATGATTCCCACCTGCTGGTATTCACACCCTTGTGTAGTTCTTTCCCACATTGTAACAGGGTTTGTCTGTTTGACAAATATCAGATGACAGAAGTGATAGTATGGCATTTCTGAGATTAGGTTAAAGAAGACTGTGGTTTTTTTCTTTGTCTCTGTCTCTACACTCTTTTGGATGACTCATTGTAAGAGAAGCCAGCTGCCATGTCATGGAAACATTCAGGCAGCTATTGGTTTGCCCATACAGTAAGGAAAAGAAGCCTCTGGCCAATAGCCATGGAGGAATTAAGAGATGACAACAACCATGTGAGTGAATTTGGAAATGGATTCTTTGACCCCGTCAAGCTTTGATATGACCACAGCTCTAGCCAACAACTTGTCAGCAAATATGTGAGGGGCTCTGAGCCAGAGCCACTCAGATAAGCCATTCCCATATTCCTGACCCTAGAAAACTATGATACCATAAAGTTTTTTGTTTGAAGCTATTAAGTTTTGGTATAATTTGTTATGCATCAATAGGTAATTATTACCGTAGTGTTCAGGAACCAGCTTCTTTCAAGAATATATTTCCATGTACAGAAATCTGTTGCATTTCTATACACTAATAATGAAGCAACAGAAAAATAAATTAAGAAAGCAATCCCATTTACAAATGCACCAAAAATAATAAAATACCTGGGAATATACTTAACCAAGGATTAACTTAACTAACTCTGAAAATGTCCATACTACCCAAAGCAATCTACAGATTTTATGCAATCCCTATCAAACTACATTTTTTACAGAACTAGAACAAATGATCCTAAAATTTGGATGGAACTACAAAAGACACAGAATAGCCAAAACAATCTTGAAAAAAAAAAAAAGCTAAAGGTATCACAATTCCAGATTTCAAATCATACTACAAAATTATAGTAATCAAAACAGTATGATACTGGCACAAAAATAAACACATAGATCAATGGAACAGGATAGAAAGTCCAGAAACAAACTCACAATTATATGGTCAATTAATCTTTCACAAAAGAGGCAAGAATATGCAATGGGAAAGTCTCTTCAACAAATGGTGTTAGGAAACTTGTCACCTACATGCAAAAGAATGAAAGTGGACTATTTTCTTATACCATACACAAAAATAAACTCAAAATGGATCAAGGACCTACATATGAGACCCAAAACCATAAAAATCCTAGAAGAGAGCACAGGCAGTAATTTCTCTGACATCGACCATAGCAATATTTCTCTAGATATGTCTCCCGAGGCAAGAGAAATAAAAGCAAAAATAAACTATTGGGATTACAACAAAATAAAAAACTTCTGCACAGCAAAGCAAGCAATCAACAAAACTGAAAGACAACATACTGAATGGGAAAGGATATTTGCAACTGACATATCTGATAAAAAGTTAGTATCCAAAATTTACAAAGACCTGATACAACTCAACACCCAAAAACCAAATAATCCAATTTAAAAATGGGCAGAACACATGAACAGACATTTCTCCAAGGAAGACATCCAGATGGCCAAGAGACACATGAAAAGATGCTCAACATCACTCATCATCAGGGAAATGCAAATCAAAACAAAATGAGATATCCCCTCACACCTGTCAAAAACACAAGAAGGAAAAATGTTGACAAGGATATGGACAAATACCATATGATCTCACTCATGTGGAATTTAAGAAACAAAACAAATGAACAAAGGAAAAAGAGAGAAAGACAAGCCAGGAAACAGACTCTGAACTATAGAAACAAACTGATGGTTACCAGAGGGGAGGGGTTGGGGGATAGGTGAAATACGTGATGGGGATTAAAGTGTACAGTTATCATGATGAGCACTGAGTAATGTATAGAATTGTTGAATCACTATATTCTACACCTAAAACTAATATAACACTGTATGTTAACCACACTGGAATTAAAATTAAAAACTTAATGAAAATGAAAAAACAAAATAAAACAACAAGGAATATATTCCCATATATGGCAATCCCACAGCTAACATCATATTCAGTGGTGAAAAGCTGAAGGCTTTTTATCTAAGATCAGGAACAAGACAAGGATGCTCAGTCTCACCACTACTATTCAACATAGTACTGGAAGTCCTAGCTAGAGCAAGCAGAAAAGAAACAGAAATAAAAGGCCTCCAAATTGGAAAGAAAACATTTAAGTTGTCTCTATCTGCAAATGACATAATATTATATATAGAAAAACCTAAAGACTCCATCAAAAAACTGTTAGAACTAATAAACAAATTCAGTAATATTGCAGGATACAAAATTAGTATACAAAAATTAGTTACATTTCTATATACTAACAAGGAACTATCCAAAAAAAGAAATTAAGAAAACAATCCCATTTATAATAGCATCAAAAAATAAAATACTTGGGAATAAATTTAACCAAGGAAGTGAAAGGTCTACACACTGAAAACTGTAAGACATTGATGAAAAAAATTGAAGACACAAAGAAAAAGAAAGCTATCCCATGTTCCTGGATTGGAAGAATTAATACTGTGAAAATGTCCATAATACCTAAAGTGATACACAGATTCAATGCAATTCCCATCAAAATTCCAATGGCATTTTTTTCACAGGAAAAAAAACACTCTAAAATTTGTATGGAATCACAAAAGATCCCAAATAGCCAAAGCAACCTTGAGAAAGAACAAAGCTGGAAGCATCATCACACTTCCTTGTTTCAAGTTATATTACAAAGTTATAGTAATAAAAAACAGTATGGTACTAACATAAAAACAGATACAGACCAATGGGACAGAATATAGGGCCCAGAAATAAACCCACATATATATGATAAACTAATCTTTGACAAGAATACACAGTGGGGAAAGGACAGTCTCTTTAATAAATGGTGCAGGGAAAACTGGAAATCCACATAGAAAAGAGTGAAATTTTACTCTTATCTTACACCGTACACAAAGATTAACTGGACATGGATTAAAGACATAACTGTAAGACCTGATACCATAAAACTCCTAGAAGAAAACATAGGGGAAAAGCTCCTTATCATTGGTCTTGGCAATGACTTTTTGGAAATGACACCAAAAGCACAGGCAACAAAAGCAAAAACATGCAAGTGAGACTACATCAAACTAAAACGCTTCTGTGCAGCAAAAGAAAGTATTAATACAATGAAGAGGTAGCCTACAGAATAGAAGAAAATATTTACAAACCATATATCTGATAAGGGGTTAATATCCAAAATATATAAGGAATTCACACGATTCAAAGCAAAAAAAAGAAATACCTTATTAAAAAGTGGGCAAATGACCTGAATAGACAATTTTCCCTCAAAAAGACATACAAATGGCCAACAGGTGTATGAAATGGTACTCAACATCTGTAATCACCAGGGAAATGCAAATCAAAACTGCAATGAAATATTATCTCACACCTGTTAAGATGCCTATTATCAAAAAACCAAGCAATAAATGTGGTGAGGGTGTGGAGAAAAGAGAACCCTTGTATACTGTTGGTGGGAATGTAAATTGGTACCGTTGTGGAAAACAGTATGGATGTTCCTTTAAAATTTAAAAATAGAATTGCCATATGATCCAGCAATCTCACTTCTGGGAATGTATCCAAAAGATATGAAGGTCAGTATTTCAAAGATATAGCTGCCCTCCCATGTTCATTGTAGCATTATTCACAATAACTAAGATATGGAACCATTTAAGTGTCAATGGATGAATGGATAAAGAAAATGTGATATACATACACATAATGCAATATTATTCAACCATAAAAAAGGGAAGTCCTGCCATTTGCAAAAACGTGAATGAACCTGGAAGATATTATGCTAAGTAAAATAAGCCAGAAATAAAGACAAATACTGTATGATCTCAATTATATGTAGAATCTTAAAAAGTAAATCTCATAAAATCAGAAAGTAGAACACTGGTTGCCAGGGCTTGTGGGGGGGTGGCGGGGGAGGGAGAGATATTGGTGAAAGCATACAAACTTCTAGTTATAAGATTAATAAGTTCTGGGTGTCTAATGTACACTATGGTAATTATTATTAATAATATTTTATCGTATACTTAAAATTTGTTGAGAGTAGATTTTAAGTGATCTCTCCCCACACACAAAAATGGTAACTATATGAAGTGATGGATGTGTTAATTTACTCAATTGTAATAATTTCACAATGTATATATATATATAAAATCATCACATTGTACACCTTAAAAAATCATGTTGTACAACCTAAATATATATAATTTTTATTTGTCAATCATACCTCAATAAAGCTGGGAAAAATTAAAAAGAACATATTTCCAGGTCTATAACTATGAGCTCTATATTACTATAATTAATGCCTGTTATATTTTATTTTAAGGATAAATCATAATTTGCCCAGTTGATCCCCTACTATTTCATACTTAGGTTGCTTCCAAATTACAAACAATATTATGAATATAATTGATATATCTATACATTAAATATTATAGATTAATAGCATTGTTTCATTGGAATAAATTACTGAAAGTAGAATTGCTCATTTAAAGTCTATAAATGTTTTTAAACTTTTAAAATACATGATCAAATTCCCTCTCACAAATACTTTTTTTAATGCTTAAAAGAATTCACCTATGAAACTCTATGTAGTATTATTTCTGTTTTTATTTTGTTTTGTTGTTTGGTTTGTGGTAAAAAAAAAATTATAGTTATTTGACAATATTTTCCATAGTTACTAACTTTCTACCTTTCTTGGGTCAATTTGTGTAATTTTTCTCAGGATTTTAAATGTATAACATTCTCTCTCTCTCTCTCTCTCTCTCTCTCTCCCTGCTATGTCTACACTATGTCTGAGAGGATATTAATTGTGTGATTTAGACCCCAGGATCTGAAATCAATCTATCTAGGTTTGAATCCTTTAACTTGGGCAAATTACTTACTTTTTCAATATTTCCATTTGTAAAATAACATCTGCTTCAGCACCTTCACCAGGTGTTGTATGGATGAGATTAGTTAATATATACAAGCATGTAGAACACTTAGAACAATCCCTATAATATATTTAGCCCTCAGTTTTTAAGCTGAGACATACATTTGTTTTCTGGGGCTACCATTACAAAGTACCACAAACTGGATGGCTTAAAACAACTGAAATTTATTCACTCACAGTTTTGGAAGTCAGAGTCTAAAATCAATTTTCTATAGGAAGCTAATCTCTCCAAAGTTTCTAAGGGGAGAATCACTCCTTGCTTCTTCCAGCTCCTGGGGGCTCCTGATATTCCTTGGCTTGTAGCAGTGTAACTCCATCTGCCTCCATCTTCATGTGGCCTTTTTCCCTGTGTCTCTCTGTGTTGTTTTTTTTTTTAAAAGAAAAGAGTGGAATTTAATCTTTATTTACAGGACACTGCAAGAGAGGAGATTCCACATAGAAATAAGAAACCCACTGAGAGGAGGAGCTTCATACAGGTTGTACAGTTTGGAACTGGTCAAGTAGAGTTTTGTTGTAAAAAGTGCTACAATAACAAAACACATTTAAAAAGAGTGTTTAGTAGAGAAACAGTAAGACAAACTTCTACCAAACAGAGTACACAACAAACAACTTTCTGCCTCAGCTGTACAATCTTAAAGTTAAAGGTCCTGGGAGTGTCATCCTGAACTTGGAACGTTTAGCCTTCAGAGGTAGTTTCTGGCACAACATTCTGATCTTCCTCTTCCTCTACAGAGAAACACTTCTCAATCAAGTTTAATGAAGCTTTCCACACAGACTCATTTTCATGGTTTTGTAGAGCTTCAATTTTGTCCAAACCTCCACAATTCTTCAATCATTATACTAAGTTTCTCAGTTTCACCTAGTTTCTCAGCAGGCTGAAAGATGTTTGAAATGGCATCCAGAATAACCGGAATAATTTTGGTATCTTTTGCAGTTAAGAGGTTCATCAATGGTTCTATTATGCCACAATGAATGAGGTATACAATCTGTTCAACTGTCCCACCACTTGTATAGTTGGTCACAGCCCAGACAGCTTCCTTTTGTGTCTTTTTTTTTAAGATTTTTTTTTTTAATTCATTCGAGACACAGAGATACAGAGAGAGAGAGAACATGAGCAGGGGGAGAGCAAAGGGAGGGGGAGAAGCAGGCTCCCCGCTGAGCAGGGAGCCCGATGCGGGGCTCGATCCCAGGACCCTGGGATCATGACCTGAGCCAAAGGCAGACGCTTAACCATCTGAGCCACCCAGGCGCCCCCTTTTGTGTCTTAAAGTCTGCCTTAGAGAGAACACCAATGAGGAATGGGACTAATCCATGATTCACAACTTGCTGTATCTGGTCCTGGCGACCAGCTGTGTTGTTTGACATTGTCCACATAGCTTCCTTCTGAATATTAGTTTTGGGGTTCGTTAGGAGGCTGGGAAAAACAGCAAGTGCTCCTGCATCTATTACAACCTGAGTTCTGTTCATCTGTCCCAGTGACAATATTTCCTATGGCTCTTAGCACAGGAGTCACAATGGGCAATTCAGTAGCTCCTAGAAGCTTCACAAGCTGGGGCACAACTCCTGTTTTCACAACCATTTCAATCCGTTCATTTGGACCATCCGTAAGGTAGGAAATGGCCCAGGAGGTATCTGCCAATACTTCTGGATCATCATGATGCAGGAGACGAACTAAGGTAGGAAGAATCTGCTCAACAGCATCTAATGGGGGGGGGCAGGATTCTTATTGTGACAAAGGTTTGAAAGTGTCCAAGTAAGGATACGTAAGTAACCACATGCTAAAGATGACATATCAGGAACTGCAAGGAGAGCCAATAGTGGGTCAACTGCACCATACTTGATAACCAAGTCTCAAAAAACTGAACCATCACCTGCAATGTTTCCTAGAGCCCATACAGCTTGTTCACTGATGTGGGCATGGGAAGATGCCAACAGAGAAATGAATGCTGGGATAGCACCTCCATCTACCACAGCCTTGGTCTGTTCTGACGTCCCAGAAGCAATGTTAGTGAGAGCCCAAGCAGATTCAAACTGAATGGGACTACAGTCAGTTCTGCCCAAGAAGGACACAAATTTTGGAATCAAACCAGCCTGGATTATGTTGTCCATGGGGGGCTGTTTTTCCTTAGAAAGCAGTTTCCTAGCAGCTTGAGTAGCCTGGAGCTGGCTTTCCAAATTGTTGCTATTTATGTCTTTGACAATGTCATCAATAGACCAATTTACAGTGCCCTGGTTGTTGCAGTTTTCCTATAGTGGAGATGTAGCCTCATCAGGAAATGAGCTTAGTTTCTCCTTTTCAGCATCCGGTCATCCTTCTTAGCTTTCCTCAGCTCCACATTAACTTTTATTTGGCGCCGCCTCATTTCTGTACTGTCTTTCCCCTTGTTCTTGAATCTGTTAAGGCGGGCAGCTGGTGAATTAGCATTCTTGTTGGTGGACATGGTTATGAGACAAAGGGAGAAAGCTACATGGCCGGCACAGGCTTCCACAGGAGGCGGTCCGGGGCGTGCAGGCTGCGGGTGAGCTGCCCTCAAAACGTCCACCACGGATCACCCCAGAGACGTTGTTCTGTGTTTTTCTGTGTGTCCACCAATCACTGTGTGTGTCATTCTGTCAGTCCTCTCCTCTGTGTGCTCACCAGTCATTGGATTTAGGGCTCATGCTCATCCAGTATGACTTCACTTTAATTACATCTGCAAAGACCCTATTTTCAGTAAGGTCACACTCTTGACATTCTGAATGAACGTGAATTTTGAGGGGACACTATTGGACCGCTACAGAACATTTATAATGTTGTGCCTTCTTTATTTCCTTTTATATTCTTGATTACTCTTGCCAGGGATTTTTCAACTTACGTGTCATTTCAAAATCTGACTCTTACTTACCAGTTTTTCTGGGTTTCTATTTTCTGTCTCATTTCTTCTTTCATCTATAATAATCACTCATGCCTTCTTTTCTTTTTCCTTTTCTAGCCTTGTGATGTATTTTTCTCCATTTGACAAAAAAATTATGTGGATTTTCCTTTCAATAAAGTATTGAGAGTGTTCTCTAAGTTGTTACTATGTTGTATTCATCATTATTACATAAATAATATTTAACTGAAGTTTTGATTTTATCTTTGATCCAAAAATTATTTATTAAAGGAAGTTTCCTAAATGTTCTGCCTGCTTTTATTTTGTTTATATATTTACTTTTGGATTTTTTTTTTAAAGATTTTATTTATTTATTTGAGAGAGAGAGAATGAGAGAGAGCACATGAGAGGCGGGAGGGTCAGAGGGAGAAGCAGACTCCCCGCCGAGCAGGGAGCCCGATGCGGGACTCGATCCCGGGACTCCAGGATCATGACCTGAGCCGAAGGCAGACACTTAACCAACTGAACCACCCAGGCGCCCTACTTTTGGATTTTAATAACTAGGCACTTTGATTTGTGATCAGAGAATGTGAGATTATGACCTAAACTACCTTTGCTTTTTGTAATATATTAAAGTTTCTTTTGTGGTCTTTTTAGTATGAAAACATTATTGTAAAAGTTTCATGAGCATTTTGTAAAAATGTGTGTTCTGTGTAGTATGCAAAGTTGTAGATATAGACATATGTATAAAGTCAAACTTATTATATTATTTAATTTGTTAGTTCTCTTTCTTCTTTGTTCGATCTGTCAAAGACTAAGACCATTATAAAGCACAGGCTGCAACCTGCCAACCCAACAACCATTCTTTTCTTTCTTCGTGATAGCAGAGGCCCATCTGAATTTTAGCTTAGCATATTGTCACCCAAATAAAAGACCATATTTTCCAGCCTCCCTTGCAGCTCCCACCTAAGTTTGACAACCGTGATGTAAGTGATATAAGTGTGTGTGGCAGGGGCAGCTCCTCTTCTCCCTTTCTCCTACATGGAATGTAGCTATGATAGCTGGAGTTCAAGCAACTATTTTGGACTATAAGGCAATACACTAATGATGGCAGAACAGCAAGATATAAAGCCCTGGAATAGCTATACCCAGAATTCTTTCCATAAGGGAGAAATAAGCCTTTATCCAGTTTGAGCCCCTGCTATTTTAGGTTTTTCCTACATGCAGCCAAAAGTAATTCCAATTAATACAGGTAGGTTAGTGTCTCCCACTAGGATCATAATTTTGTCAATCATTCCTGTTAATAGTCTTTGTTTTAGAAATTGTCATGATACACTAGTTGGTGCATAAAAGTTCATGACTCACATTTATTGTAGACTTTAGCTTTTGTCAGTAAAAAATAATCCTCTTTTTTCCCAACTAATATGTTATGCCTTGCTTTTTGAATTCATTTGACGCTCATTTTACTTTTTTTATTCTTTGATAATCTCTTTGTTTCTAACCTTTCTCATTTAAACTATAAACCAATGCAATCTTATTTCTGCTCTCACCACTGTACTGAAACCCCTCTTGTTAAGATCTCTTTATTGCTGAATACCTTTGGTCTGTTTTCAATCTTCACTATACTTTATCTTTCTAGAACACTTCACACTTGTTTTTTAAGATACTGTGTTTTGTTTAGTTTGTTTTGCTTTGCTTTGGTTTTCTTTCTGAAACCCAGAGCCACATTTCTGACTACCTAGCTGAATCTCCCACAGCTGACTCAAAATTGAATTTATCTTATTCCCATTTAAGCCTGTTTCCTTCGGTATACCTCATTTTGGTTAATATCGACACAACCAACCTTAACATGATCCTTCACTCTTCTTTGGGCTTTACTGTGTATTTGGTAATTAGTTACCAAATCTTGTCAATCTTACCTCAAAAATTTCTCTTCCATCCTTTCTATCATAGTTATTGCTTTAGTTTAGACATTCATTGTCCTTTACTTGGACTATTACAACAGTTCCCTGACCCATTCACTTCTAGTCTCTCCTTCATCCCCCATAAAGCTACCAATCCCATTCTCTGAAAAAGAAAACCAAAAATATTTTATTACATATCCACCTTGCTTTGAAAACATCTCTGTTGATTCTCCACTGCCAAATTCCTTAGTATGATGTACAAATTCCTTGGCAATATGACACACTCCCTCTTCCGCTTCATCTCCTACCACACCTTCCCCACACACTTCCTATGCTCCAGTTATATTAGAGTTCTCACATGACTAGAAAAATATGCTTTTAGTAAATCCTTTCATGGCTTCATATTTTTGTACATGTTGTTCTCTCTGCAGAGAATATCTTCCCTCTGTTCTTTCTTCAGCACACTCTCATTAATCTTTCAATCCCCAGTTAAAATATCACCTATTCCGTGAAGCCTTCCCAGACTCCCACAGAGTTAGTAACTAGTCATTCTTTCTCCTCTATACATATCCCACCACTTTGCCCACACCACTGATATAGCACTGATCATGCCGGGGTTATCTTTTGCAGTGTCTATTTCCCTCCTACAGATCTAAACCTTCTTGAAACCAGGAACTGTCCTACTCAACTCTAGGATCTAACACAATGTCTGGCTTTAAAAAAGGAACCCATAGCCATGGACAGAATGAAGAAGACTCCTGGTCCTCAAAACACCTACACCCTCCCAGATCACTAATGCCTAAAATTCTACCTTTCCACCTCTGACTTAAGGAACTCACTACTGTGAAAATGTGTCTCTGGGATGGGCCAGAAGTGCTCATAGTCATTTTACCAGACCTTTTCCAAAGAACACATTTAGAGAGGTATAAAAACTGCATTTTCAGCACTAGGTACTTATTGGGAAAATGGGAGAAAACAGATAACATGCTTTGTTGGAGGAAACTTTGTTTTTCTTTCAATATAGTCCTGTGTCATCTTGGTAGATAAAAATGAAGTAACTCAACACTTTTAAAATAAATAACCATGATTCTTTTGGTCGAATACACTGCTACGTATTCCCTTCTCCCTTTCTCCTCATAGAAATTCCATAAGGACAGGGATCTTTGTTTTGTTTACTGATATATCCCAATCAATAATTATTTGTTAAATGAACGAATGAGTATATATGAGAGTAAGAGTAAGGATGATTATATTACTTGGATGCAGAGTTCCCACCCTCCTCCAACTATGCAAGAAATCATAACCCACTGAGTCTGTTATATAACTTTTACCATTAAGGCACACCTCAATTCTAAGGCCTCTTCCACATTTGAATTTGTGATTCTATTAGAATCACCTGATACTGGCATAGCTGGGTGGGGTGGAGGGAACTAGAGAATAAATGCTTGCTTTGGACAATGCATTAAAATGTCAAATCATGATGATATCCTCCAATTGCACCCTCTAGGACTACTAATGGATTTATAGGGATATGTAACTACCTCTGACAGAGGATCTTCCTGGGAATGACTTTACCCTCTCATCTCCCCACTCTACATCATTGCTTTTATATGCAGTGTGAGGCTCTTATACTATGGAGCTGGCTGGTTGGTTTGTAGTTCCCAAATAGGAAAATGGTTATTTGTAATAGCTACACCACATCATTTAATGTGGCTTCGAAGGCACTGATGAAGCTCCTGTCAGGTCACTCTGCTTAAAAGTCTAATGACACTCATTACCAACACAACTTTGAGGATACAGCTGATATATTCCTCATCAGCCTCTTGCTAAACAAAGTGGGCTTCAGAAAACATGGCCTCCCTGCTGATGACCTGGCTGAGTCTGATGACCTCGTTGCTGAGCATAGCCTTGGTAAGAATGGGTCACAGATGATAGGAATAAAACCACTCAGGCTGACAAATGGGATGTCTATACGTGGTTGGGATCTTATAGCTGAAAATAATCAGAGATGGGTACCCAGCCTTATGGAAAGAAGTACATGACATAAAAATATAACTAGGGGCCAGGTGCTGTTTTAAATATTCTTCAGCTATTAACTTTTTTGATCTCTTAACAAACCTTTGAGGTAGGTAATATTATCATTCCCACCTTACAGATAAAAAAAAAAAAACTGAGGCACAGAGATTTTGTAACTTCACAATCATCACTCTGTAGTGGGATCAGAATTTAAGCTCAGGCAGTCTGGCTCCAGATTCCATATAATCCCTGCTACTTTAAAACTCATACCATTCTACTAAATAGCCTTCTAACATTCTTGTTATACACCAACTTCCCAGTCACTTTATCGCCACCATCCCTATCCTCTTTCATTCACTGAAAATTTTAGGTTCTCAAATTTGTCTACACACCAACTCCTGCCATCACCTTTAGTGACATCCATGGCTGTATGGATGATCCAACCAACACCCTGACCCTTCAGTTCTATTTCCAATTATCTTCTCCTCCTTCACTGTACCTCAGCCATCCACTCTCACATCCATACCATTGACTTTGTCAGACTAGAAACCGCTCCTTCTCTAAAACTAATTTCTGACCCCACTCTCGTACCACAAGTCTCTCTATCCTTCTGCTGTGTGCACTCCATTTTTCTCAAGACAATGAAGTTCTTCAGCCTCACTGGGACCACCTGTTCATTGAGCCCTCTATTTTAACCATATCCATAGCCTCCACCTGTCTTCACTTCTCTCTCTATTGAGCTTGGATTCAACAATTCATCACATCTCCAGCTCTTTGGATCCACTACACTTCTATCACAGCCACCTAGCAAAATCCTGGATAAGTTAACCTTCTCCCTTCTGCATCTGCACTCAGTCTGCTGAGCAGTGTTAGAAGAACCACCAATCTGCTCTCAACAGTGCCTGGTAGTTCTGGTTTACTCAATTAGCTGGACCTCCCATTCTTAAAATTATTTTCTACACGCTCCTTAAACCTCCAAACCTCTACACCTTGAGCCCTTCCTCTCAGTAAATGGTCTCATTTCCCAGTACTCCACAGAAAATATAAAAAGGTCAGAAGGAAACTGCCCCACATTTGCACCATGAAATCTACAAACTTATCTTAATGCACACTGATGCTTTTTCTCCTTCATTTATGTTATAGTAGAAAAGATGTCCCCCTCCTCTCTAAGGCTAATTCTGTACCTTTTGGGGACTCCACTATATTATCTCCTTTCTCCTTCCCTCCTTTTTTATTGGTTTCTTCCTGTCATGATTTAAACATCTCAAAGCCTCTCCCATCTTAAAAATAAACAAAGAAACCCAACCTCACTTGACTCCATATGCCCCACCAACAAGTCCTTCCTTTCATTTCCTCTTTTCTGCCAACTCTCTTGAAAACCCTCTTGAAATATTTATTCCCTGGCCACGACCCTCAACTGCTATTGGAATATCACACTATTCTGATTTTTCTCCTATCTCTCTAGTATTTTCAGTCTCTTTTGTGGCTTTTACTTCACTGCTTGATCTATAAATATTGGAGGACTACACACAGCTTAGCCCTCTGCCCTCTTCTATTTATACTCTCTCCTTAGGTGATATTAAATCACATGGCTTTAGATACTATCCACATGCTGACAACTTCCAAATCTTGTCACCGACCTTGACGTCTCTTTGGAGCTCCAGATTTATATGACCAACTCTCTAACATCTCCCCTTGGATGTCTCACAGGCATCTTAATTTCTTCCTATCCTACCTGAACTTATATTCTTCCTCTCAAATATGTATATCTGTCAGTTTCCCCACTCCAGTAAAATGGTATCACTATTCACCTACTTGCTCAAGCCAGAAACTTGGAAATTGTCTTTGACACATTCTTCTTCCTCACCCACCACAGTCAATTCATTACTAAGTCTTATTGATTATATTTCTTAACTATCTCATGATTCTGTCCTCTTCTCTACAACCTGACTGTGACTGCCACATTCTAGGCCACCATTACTTCTTTCCTATATTATTTCAGCACCCTCTTAGCTAATCCTTCTGCCTCTAATGTTCTTCTCCTCTAACCCATTCTCTCTAAACAGAGTGATCCTTTTAACATGGATTCCTGGTCATGTAACTCTCCTTCTTCAATGGCTTTTCACTTTTCTTAGAATAAACTTCAAAGTCTCTAGCACGGCAAGTACTCACATGATTTTATATAATTGCATAATCTAGCCCCCGACTATTCTGGCCACTCTTTTTTACTTGGAATCTATATAACAGCTGCTTCTATTTTCTTTCACTTCCTAAAACATGTTTTTGCTCAGGAATCCTCACATACTATGACCTTTGTCTGGAATTTTTCCCTCTAATCTAAGTGACAAGGAGGAATTGCCAATAGATGTTAATGATTTTATGGAAGTGGAGGCCTAAGGGAGAGGGAAGAATCCATGATAAACTTAAGTCTGGAGGGCTGAAATAATAAAATTCCTGATTATATTTTACTTATTAAAATAAAATGGGTTTTCTGGGGAAAGTAGTCCATTTCAGAACAACTGAGTTTGAACTGATGATTGAACATTTAAGTGGATAGGTATGGCTGTAAGAGGTAGAGACCAGAGAAGTTGATTTGCATGCCTATGAGAGAAGATGAGAAAGTAGATATAGCGGGAAGTCAGGCTTTCCATTTCATAGTTATTGCATAAATATATGAAGAATAGATTATTAGCTTTCCCATAATGGTCATTTACCATACAGAATCCCAAAGCAGAAGGGGAAATCAAACACAAAATAAGGTATAAATGGAGGAATTAGGAAACAAAAGAGATATATAGAAAAAGAATAGCAACATGGCAGTAGTAAGTTCTTCCTTATCAGTAATTACTTTAAATGTGAATGGATTAAAGTCTCCAATTAAAAGACAGATATTGACAGAATAGATTTAACAAAAAATCATAATCCAAGAATATTCTGCCTTTAAGAGACTCACTTTAGAGCCAAAAATACAAATAGTTTGAAAGTGAAAGAATGAAAAGATATTCTATGCAAATAGCTACCAAAAGAAAGCTGGGGTGACTATACTAATAACAGGAAAAATAGACTTTAAGTCAAAAATTGTTATAAGGGACAAAGAAAAAAACTATATACTGATAAAAGGTTCAACTCATCAAGAAGATCTAACGATATAAACATATATACACCAAACAACAGAGACCCAATACATATGATTCAAGAATTAAGGGAGAAATAGTTCTAAAATAATAGTTGGAGACTTAAATACCCTACTTTCAATAATGGATAGAATAATGAGACAAAAAAATGAAAAAAGAAATAGAAGACTTGAATAATACTGTAAGCCAACTAGATGTAAAAATATATGCAGAATACTCCACCCAACAAATTTTTAAACCACAAAACAAATCTCAATAAATTTTAAAATATTGAAATCATATAAAGTATCTTCACCAACCACAATGAAGTGAAGCTAGAAATAGAAATCAATAACACAAGGAAAACAGGAAATCTCACAAACATATAGAATTTAAACAGCAAACTCTAAAACAACAGAAGTATCAAAGAAGAAATCACAAGAGAAAATTTAAAAATACTTTAGGAATAAAAATGAAAATACAGGGGCGCCTGGGTGGCTCAGTTGGTTAAGCGACTGCCTTCGGCTCAGGTCATGATCCTGGAGTCCCTGGATCGAGTCCCGCATCGGGCTCCCTGCTTGGCAGGGAGTCTGCTTCTCCCTCTGACCCTCCCCCCTCTCATGTACTCACTCTCTCTCTCATTCTCTCTCTCTCAAATAAATAAATAAAATCTTAAAAAAAAAAATGAAAATACAACACACCAAATCTTATGTGATATAATGAAAGCAGTGCTCCAAGGGACATTTATATTGCAAACATCTATGTTAAAAAAAGAACTCAAATCAACAATCTAACTTTACACTTTAAGGAACTAAAAAAAAAGAACAAATTAAACCCAAAGTTAGCAGAAGGAAGGAAATAATAAAGATTAGAGAAGAGATAAAGCAGAGAATAGAAAAAAATAGAGGAAATCAACAAAGCAAAGGTTATTTATTTAAAAAGATCAACAAAATTAACAATATTTAATTAGATTAAGAAAAGAGGGAAGACTCAAATTACTAAAATCAGAAATGAAAGTGGGGACATTTTACTATCAATCTTATAGAAATAAAATGGGTATAAGAAAAGAATGAATAGTTGTAGACAAAGAAATTAGATAACTGGAAATAAAATGGAAACATTTCTAGAAATACAAACTATCAAAACTGAAGAAGAAATAGAAATTCTGAACAGATCTGTAAAAAGCAAAGGTATGGAATCAGTAATCAAAAACATCCCATAATCAAAAATGTCTCAAAGAAAAACTCAGCACCAGATGGCTTCACTGGTGAATTCTATCAATATTTAAAGAAGATTTAAAGCTAATCATTGTTAAACTCTTCCAAAAGATAGGAGAGAATACTTCCTAACTCATGCTATGAGGCCAGCATTACTCAGATACCAAAGCCAGACCAAGACCTTACAAAAAGACAAAGCTACAGACCAATATCTTTTATGAATACAGATGCAAAATTCTCAATAATATACTATAAACTGAACCCGGCAGCATATTAGTAGGATTATATACCATAACTGAAGGGGAATTAGCCCAAGAATGTAAGGTTGGTTCAAGAAAATCAATCAATGTAATATATACCATGTTAACAGAATGAAGGAAAAACTATATGATCATTTCTACTAATGAAAAAAAAAAGAGCATCTGACAAAACTCAACACCCTTTCATGATAAAAACCCTCAAAAATTAGGAATAGAAAGCAATGTTGTCTACCTGATAAAGGGCATTTATGAAATACCCACAGATAACTTCATTCTCAATTACAAAAAAATTGAAGGTTTTTCCTCTAAAATCAGAAATAAGACAAGAATGCCCACTGTTTTCACTTCTAGTCCACATTGGACCAAAAGTTCTAACCAGGGCAATTAGGCAAGAAAAAGAAATAAAGGGAATTCAAATTGAAAAGGAAGAAATAAAACTATCTCTACTTACAGACAGTATGACCTTATATAGAGAAAACAACCTAAAGAATAAACAAAACAACTATTAGAGCTTATGGACAAACTAGACAAAGTTGCAGGTTATAAAAGATCAATATGCACAAATCATCTGTGTTTCTATACATTAGAAATAAACAATCCATAAAGGAAATTAAGGAAACAATTTAATTCTTGAATAGCATCAAAAAGAGTAAAATACTTAGGAATAAACTTAACCAAGGAGGTACAAGACTTACACATTGAAAACTATAAAACACTCCTGAAAGAAATTAAAGAAAACCTAAATAAGTGGAAAGACATTGTGTGTCATAGATTGGAAGACAATATTGTTAAGATGGAACTACTCTTCAAAGTGATCTATAGATTCAGTGTAATCACAACTAAAATCCTAATGGCCTTTTTTGATGAAATGGAAATGCTGATCCTCAAATTTATATGGAGTTGGAGACCCTGATTACCCAGATCAATCTTGAAAAAAGAACAATTTTGGAGGCCTCACACTTCCTTATTTCAAAACTTAATACAAAGCTACAGTAATTAAAAGAGTGTGGTACTAGAACATGGATAGACAAATTAGTCCAATTGGGATCAAATTAAGGGTGGCTCAGTCAGTTAAGTGGCCAGCTCTTGATTTCAGCTCAGGTCATGATCTCAGAGTTCTGGGATGGAGCCCCACATCAGGCTCCGTGCTCAGCGAGGAGTCTGCTTGAGGATTCTCTCTCTCCTTCTCCCTCTGATCCTCCCCCACTCGCACACAGGTGCTCTCTCTCTCTCTCTCTCTCTCAAATAAATAAATATTAAAGAAAAAAAAGAATTCAGGGTCCAGAAATAAACCCATATATCTATGGGCAAAATGATTTTTGACAAGGTGCCAAGACTGTCCAATGGGGAAGGAATCGTTTTTTCAACAACTGATGCTAGGACCAGATATCCACATGCAAAAAAATGAAAGTGGACCCCTATCTCACATCATGAATAAAAATTAACTCAAGGGGCGCCTGGGTGGCTCAATCGTTGGGCGTCTGCCTTCGTCTCAGGTCATGATCCTAGGGTCCTGGGATTGAGCCCCGCATCGGGCTCCCTGCTCCATGGGAAGCCTGCTTCTCCCTCTCCCACTCCCCCTGCTTGTGTTCCCTCTCTCGCTGCGTCTCTGTCAAATAAATAAAATCTTTAAAAATAAATTAACTCAAGATTAATCAAAGACCTAAACATAAGAACTAAAAGCATAAAATGTTCATAAGAAAACATCAAACTTTATCAAAATTATAACTTTTTCTTTTTATTTTTTTCACAACGAATAAGACATGGAGCTAGAATTAAAACGAAGGTCTGTTGACTCCAAAACTTACACTCTCTAATACGACCCACTCTCCAAGAGCCTTCCATAGCTAGCTCCTCATTACTCCATCCATAAGGATCTGTGTCATTGGCCAAGAATAAAGCACAGCTCACCAAATACTCCTTCACACCATAGAAAAATACTCAAAATTAAATTAAATTAATTAAAAATTTCATTTTTGTACCAAGCCCTCCCTGAAAAAAATTGCCTAAGGAGAAACAAACTTTCTCTGTCCTACCCTGGCCTCCACAGATTTACAAAGCCTGACCCGAAACTGGGGTGATTTTAGATGCCTCAGGAAGTCTTTATGTGAAAGGAATACCTGTCCCCTCATGCATTCACTTTCCTTACTAAGTAGATAGAGGCTTTACTTTTTGACAATTAGATGGGGAAAGGTTGAGGACAGAGCTATTCCTGAGAGAGAGAACACTCTGGTATTTTGATTAGGGCAGATCGTATCATTCCATGAGGGCAGGTTTTTAATAAGCTAAGGGGATGAAGGCAAGCAGAATAAAGACTAAACCTGCCCTCCCTGAGGCCACACACAGAGTCAGTCACAAAGCAGCAAGACTTGATTGGGGTCTTGTCTCTGTCACTAACTATCATGCAACCCTAGGCAAGGCCCAGTGTTCTCTAAATGTACTGTGATGCTGTAATTCCACTTTATAAATTTGCCCAGGGCTAGCTGCATTTGCATTCCTATTAATGGTAGGCACAGCAAAGTCCTTAGCTAATCCATGAAGTATGGTTCTGTTTACACTTCTTTTATTAAGATTAATCACTATTTAAGGCCTTATGCCTTGATTACAGGGATTCTGTTGTGGTATAAGAATTTGAACACACTTTTGAAATGTAAAACGTGTTTTCAATTACTTACAGCCATTCATGGTCCCAATTCAGGCAAAACTTTTACTTAAATAAATAATTAGCCTTGGCAAGAGAATCATAATTCATGAATATACAAAGTTTAAATGTGCTGACTGGTAGTGCCTGTGTTGGATTTTCACAAGTGACATGTTGCCATCTACATCTGCACGGTATTGGCCTAGGACTTATTCAAAGTAAGTGACACTGATGTAGGTCTGGCTCACCGGAAACTCATTTTCTAAGGCAGGCGCTCACTCAGCTGAATTTGAACAGATATTCCCCACTTCCTCCTGTGTTTTCCTTTGCTGAAATCCAGAGCAGGATCCTACAACTCACACTAGTGTTCTTTGACTTCCTGGGGCAGCGAGAGAGTTAAAACCCACAATCAACACTCCACAGAATTTTAAGAATCACCTCTTCTTCTTCCATTCCATTCCTTTCTTTTGTCTTTGCCACCGTGGAGTATTTCTCTAATGTGCTGGTGACTAGAAGCCCTTTCCTTTGTAAATAAAAGCCTGCCCTTCAAACTGCTCAGTGTGTTAAAGCCTTTGTGATGCTGTGGTCATTTCAATGCTGGGCACATTGTTATGGTGGTGTATGTGTCACATAGAAAGAAGTCACAAAGAATTCTACAGAGGTCTATGGTGCTTAGCAAGACAAAGAGCCATCTCCCTAAGGAAGAACCTTAAAGAATAAGTCACTGAGAACAAAAGGGAAATAAAAGGGGGAGAAAGCCAGGTTGGATTCAATCCAGAAACTGGTTATCCATGAAAATCTGTAACCCTTTCCCTTTGGGGACATAAAGGTCAATAGTTCCTTAGTATGCTGAAGGCTGGAATTGTGCCTTTATAGGTCTTTGCTATAATCAACACCCTGCTTATAGTGAGTGCTCAACCAAAGCTCCATGGCGGGGGGTGGGGTGGGGGGTGTGTGGGGGGGTGGGGGTGGCAATGATTATAACAATGAATTGAATCATTTGTCAAAATTTCTCGATTTGTAAGAACTCGTTTCTATGCTGTTTCCTCACAAACTATTCCATACTTTCTGAGATTCTGGTCAATACAAGATTTGGACATGCCCTGTGGGGAGAATTAAGGTAAAATTCGGTCTTTGAAAAATGACACTACTTTAAATGCTGTGGTTCTCGGTGGGGAGGCCGATTCTGCCCCCTAGGGGACATGTGACAATGTCTGAAGACATTTTGGGTTGTCACAAGGTGGGGGGTGTTACTGGCATCTAGTGGACAGAGGCTAGAGATGCTGCTAAAGAGCCTACAATGTCAGGACAGCCCCTCACAATAAGGAATCCTATGGCCCCATAAGGTCAGTACTGCCTAGATTGAGATACCCTGCTTAATGGGGAAAAGAAAATTCCTTTACTCTCTGGGTCTCTCACACCCATCTCACTTTGGCTCTGATATTACACCAAACTCTGGTCTACCTGTCGCACCTACCACTATGGTCAAGGCTGTAAGAAGAGTAAAGACAGTGCCCTTGAATGTTGAAGTCTCAGTTGCCTTAGGAAGTCATATCTGGATGGTGTTTGAATAGGCCAGGCCATGTGGGCTAACCTCACCTAGAAGCCAGGTAGATCTAGCTTCAATTATTCATAGTCACTTCCACTTTTGGCTTTGAACCACTTTGGCAGTTGTAGCCTTTGGTTGCAAACTGCCCTAGGAGAGTTCAAACAGACATACACTCTCAGCCACCAAGTAGAAAACTTGAATATTTCCATATTCACAGAGAAGATGAGCCCCTCCCCCCGCCCCAGCCCTTAGGCTGACAAGCAAATGAGGCAAGCTCAGGCTCCTGCCAAGTCAGCTTAACTGCATTAGGAGATCCTCCAGTTAGGTCTGTCCTAGAACTCATATAGTAGTGCCTGATATTTGAATGGGTGCTTTTAACTTTGGAAGAGATTTTCTTTTGTATATCCTTGATCTCCGGAAGAGGTTAGCAGGGTAGGGTGAGCGCAAGAAGAAAATTTGGGGTCTTATCCACAATTCACCGGGAAAACATTAAAATTCAAAAACACCCATAATCCCCCTATGTTAAAGGCAATTGCACTGTATATAAGGCCTTTGAAGGAGACCGTTCACAAGAATAGGGTTCTCCTTCTCTTCCTGGACACTCCTTCTGGTTGCATCTTAAGCTTGGCTGGAAGCCTCAGCTAGACTGCACTTTGGTCAGAGAAAGGGAGACGTCCCAAGGTCTTGTCCAGAGCCACATATCCTACTGACCCCTC
Source organism: Leptonychotes weddellii (assembly GCF_054177405.1). NCBI lineage: Eukaryota > Metazoa > Chordata > Mammalia > Carnivora > Phocidae > Leptonychotes > Leptonychotes weddellii. Next base: position 31,129,422 of record NC_138385.1, read on the forward strand.
ATGCCAAAAGAGGAACCAGCTTAATCCCAACATTGACCTCTTTCGTTTGGGAGGTTGTACACTTGAGGTTGTTGGCCACAGTAAAACTGCCTTTGAATGGGTTCCAGAATCAAGTGATTTTTTTTTTCATCTATATCATTGCCCAGTGTTTAGAAACACTTCCTGAAGTGTTTAAACAGTATGGAGGGGGAGGCTCCATCCTCACCCCTGTCCCCCCCCCACACCCACAAACACAAACTCTTCATCCCCTAAGGCAATACTTTTCTCAGATGCCTTGCTCCCACACAAAGCTTTATACTCTCCAGAATAGTGGGCCACCTCAGGGTGAAGGACAACAGAAAAACTCTTCTTGCTTGGTGCCCCGAGGGACTTTCCCAGGGTAGCCTAGGAGAGTTGCTAGGGCTCCCACTAAACATAACTACGCCAGCTTCAATGACAAGGCAATGGAACACTCGGCCATTTAGACAGGGCAGAAGCTTCTGGCTCCTTCTAGAGCTCGACTCAGGCTCACAGTGTGTGTGCAGGCGACAGCTGGAAGAACAGTGGAGCATTCTCTGAGCTCTGGAGTACTCTGAGAATGGGTACGGAAAAGGGTTTCAGGTACCAGCCCAGCGTTCAGAAAGGTAGAGAGCCTCGCACCCCAATTTCTGAAGAGAAGAAGTGAGGGAGATAAAAGACAAAGCCGAGCTTTGGGGCTGTGAGGTGGGGCCACAAGATGATGCCAGCTAGTGGACCTAAGTGCCTGCAGGTTGCAGGTAGTAGTCTCAGGCTTGGGGCGGGGGCGGGGGGGGGAGGCGGCGTGGAGCCATTCAGTTCCAGCAAGGTTCAAGAGGGTCTGTGTTCTGGGCGCAAGAGTATGGGGGCGGGAGGGGGGAGGGGGCTCACGGGGCACAAAGGCGCAAAAATCAACGAGTTGCCCAAGTGTCTGGTGACACTGCCCCCCCCATAGACACCACTGCCACCATGAAGCAACTTACTCCCTCATCCTACAATACCACTATCCGTCCCCACTCCCCACCCCCCTTCAATCTAGGCTGGTCTTGGGAGACCGACCCTAAGGGTGAGAAGGCACAAATCTGAGAATCGGGCTAGTTCCCGGGCTGCCTGCACTGGGTTACATTAAACCCATCAGGGATCAAAACCAGACCAGACGACCCCAGGTCAGCCTCTGGCGACTCGGGGTCCCACTGTCCAGCTGTCCGGCTGTCCACCGGCCGCTAGCCCACGCTCTCATTGGCTCAGCTCCCCTTCCCCCTGGATGACCGGTGGCTGCCAGCGCGGCCCCATCACCGCCAGCACAGAGCCTGGGCTGGGAGGGGTGGGGGTGGGTGGGGGTCACGGTCCGAAGCAGGGGGTACTCAAGCCAAGGGGCAAAAAGAGACTCTGCAAGCCAACCGCCCCGAGGCGCTCCGGTCCCCTCTACCCGCACCCGCGCTTAGCCCCCCAGTCTCTGCCAACACCCAGGGTAGGGGGAGGCCCGGGGAGAGCAAACGAACGAAACAGAAAATTCCGTACCGAGGGGGGAGAGATGAGGCGGTGGGACGGGGCAGCGGGGGCTGACTTGGGGTTGCGGCTGCGGCTTCCTTCCACCCCTGGCCAACGAGCTGCAGAGAAGGCAGTAGCTGCTGCCCCTGCAGGCTGCCCCGTCCTCCCTCTTTCCCTCCCCCTTCCCCGCCTCCCCCGCCCCGCCCCGCCCGCCCTTGCCGGGAGCTGGTGGGGGGGGGGGGGCGGTGAGGCCTCGGCCGGGGCTGGGGGAGGTGAGAGGTGCTTTCGCCATCCGCGGCTTTCTCCCCCCCATACACACACACACACACACGCACACACACACACACCCCTCAACCGCGACGGGTTCTCCGCAGCTCGCAGACACCCAAAGGGAGGGAGAAAGGGAGAACAGGAGCAGAGGGAAGCCGGGAGCAGATAGAAGGGAAAAGGAAGAGCTCAGGGTTGGACATTTTTGGAGCTAGGGGTGGGGAGGAGAAAGGCAGCGCACCTCCTCGATTTTCCCCTCCCCACCCCTCTTTGCTTTTCTCTCCCCTTCGTTGTATAGCATTTTCCAGAAGCGGCAGCAGAAGGGGACAGAAACCTCTAGTCTAGAAAGATTTGGAGGGGTGGCCGGGTCTCCCGCCAGCCGCTACCTGGCAGCTGGAGCTTGAGCGTGCGTTTGTGCATGTGAGAGCGTAAATGCGGTTCTCTCTCTGTGGTTCTCTCTCCCTGTCTCTTCTCTCTCTCTCCCCCTCACACTCCCGCGTCGGCCACCCCTGTCAGTTTCCCCGTGTCAGTTTCTTCCCCGGCTCTTACTGTGTGGCTGGCTGCGCGAAGGGAGTGCGTGCGCTTGAAGCGGCCCAGGTTGGGTCAGACAGCCGGGAGAAGCGAGCGAGAACAGGCAGGGGGCGGGTGGAGCGAAGAGTTTCGGGGCGCTGACGGAGGCGAAAGGTGAGGAGGGCCGGCCAGCCACAGGGAAGTTTGGCGATAACTGAGGAGCGGAGGGAGAAACCAAGGTAGGAGCCAGCACTCGCGCCTCTCCCCACACCCCGCCCCTTTCCCTGTGCTCCGCCGCCCACCGCCGGGCAGCCTCCAGGCCCGTGGCTGTCCCAGGCGGCTGCTGTTTGCGCGCCGCCGGGAGACCGTGTCCGGCGAGGCGGCCGCATCGCGCGCCCTGGTTTGCGGACACCAGACGACGCAGATCCGAACAAACCACTTGGCCCCGGGGTAAGTCGACAGGCGGCCCGGTGCCCTCTGCTTCGCTGCTCGAGCGCTGCCATAAGGGGCGGCGAGGTGCGGGTTAAGTGAGGGTGCTGGGATGCTGAGGGCTGGGAGGCGCTGGCTGGCAGGCTGTGGGCTGGGGTAGTGGGGAGCCGACCAAAGCCAGCAACAGATTGTTTTTTGGACACAGGGAGAGAGATGCGATGGGGTAAAGCTCTAGGGGTGTTAGGAAAGGTGGCTCTTGGCAATGACCAAAAGAATCGTTTCTTTCCGGATGTTTTCCTACACCAGAGCTTTGCCCTACCCCGGTCAGTGATCTGCTCCATCCCTGGGTAGGTGTCAGGCTCCCTGGGGAACCTGCTCCCAGGCTTCCTCAAAATCCACCTGGGAGGTAGATGGGCATGGGAATAAGGACACTGATCCTGTTGCCAAAAGCCACTTTAAGATGCAGAGGGCTGGGGTGAACTCATGAGAGTCCATTTACCCTTCTTTCTGTTTTGTATATTTCAAACTTAAGAAATGACCAGATTCGTTTTCCTGGCTTCCTTAAAGGAACTAGGAAATGCAAATGGGGGGACATCAGTCAGATCTCTGCTCTAAAGTAAACACCCCACTCCCTCCAAACACATATACTGACTTGGACATTATCATACCCCTACACACACACACACACACACACACACACACACACACACACACAGGGGTACTGAGCTGTATTTGCCGATCCTGGTATTTCTCCATGGACTCTAAGAATGTGATATGAGAAGAGCTTCTTCCCCATTGCCAACCTGAGCTTCTGGCCATAGTCAGGTATGCCGTGATGGCCGAGTGGCGAGCAAGGTTATCACTCCCTCATGAAAAGCCTGAAGCCTAGAAACCAGCGTGGAAGACAGGATCTCTGAACTTTACCCGAGTTTATTATATGAGTACGAGAGACACAGATGAATCAATAATGCTCCCTTTAGAGATTGTGTGTGTCGGCCCTACTTCAAATGAGAAATAATTACTACACTGACATGGTACCCAGACCCACTTGTCTATTGCCATGTATTTATCTTCATGGCATTTAGCAAATATGACAAGTTTGTATGTCAGCATTCATGATTGTCTTTTGTCAGTTTCAGACTGGGTTTTGGTTTTTGGTTGTTTTGGTTTTTTTGGTTTTTGGTGTTTTACAGATGATTTATATCATATCTCCTTTCCCATAGATTCTTACAAAGCTGAGATATAAATGATGTCAAATAGTACCTTTCACTCACTCTTTAACATCTGCTTATTGTAACTCAAAAGGCATGAAAATACATTCACATAGTAGAAAGTTGGTTTCAAAGCAAATATTTAGCCTGGAATAAAGGAAACCCACAGGGTCAAGAGGAACCACTCTTGCTCTGTTTGCAAGGTTGAAGGAAAAACTGAATGCCACTTGAAATCTATGTTTTGATCCCTTGGAGATGCTGCTCTCATGGAGTTTTACTATATATATAGTTTTATATATATATGCACACGGGGTGTGTGTGTGTGTGTGTGTGTGAGAGAGAGAGAGAGAGAGAGATGCTTTCTTAAAGTTGTATCATATATATATATCGTGTGTGTATTTTTTTTCAAGGACCCAGATCAACCCCATACAATCTGGGCTCTGTGCTGCTGTAGCAGAGAGGGGGTGCTTCCAAAGCACCCAGGCTCTTGTGTTAAACTTTCTATTTATTACTGTATTACTGGAATACAATGAATTACCTCCTTCCAACTCAGCAAATGAGAGAAACAGATTCTGCATTAAGTGAAACTGTTTATGTTGTATCGGGCAATTTGTTCTAATGCTCACTGCTTAGAGACAGAACAGAATGAGGATTACTCAAGTAAGATCTGAAAAGGTGCCCATTCTGTTACTTTTTTTAGGCAATCATAAGCAAATATCTTCTTAGATGGGTTAAAATTATACTTTCCCATAAATAGCAAAGACCAGGTTGCAGACAGGTAGGAAAGAACTGGCAGTTTCATACTGGGGAAGAACTGAAAGTGTCCACAGGGATGAAGGCTAAGGAAGGTACAGGTCTCTGCTCTGTTCTTGGTGATGTGAGTTATCTGGCTGCCCCGGTGGGTCCTGATCCACAGTTACTCAGGGGACAAGGAGGTAGGTTGTGCAGGGATATAGAACCAATGTAGTCCCCAAACGTGTTGACACAGGTTCCCCGGGCTTCAGTATATGCTCCAACATAGAAACCTGCACCAAATATCTCATCTCTGCCAGCTATACGAGCGACAGTCCTATGATTCCATTCTTTCTAGAATTCACAACCAGAATGACACACAGAACCACACACGCTGGGAGAAGGGTGGGCCAGAAAATTAAAGATAGGGTAGGGAGGAAGAGGAGAGGGACAGGAGAGAACCCAAAGATGTTTTGAAACATATGGAAAGAAAACCATCCAGGTGTTTGCTTTCTTTTGCTCAGCTGAGGATGGAATTAGTCCAGAAAATTGATCCTGATGTGAAGCACGCTAAAATTGCGTATGATTTGCCTTGTAAACACTGAGTAAACAATAATAGAATTCCTTAGAACCAGAGAATTGGGAGCAGTGGAGTACATTTCCCCTTTTGCCATCTCATTTCACTCCTTAGCATATTAAATTTCAATCCGTGAGCCATTCAGGTGCTTAATTATCGAATGGATAATTCAAATGTGTCATGCTATTTCCTTCCAGCCTACTTCCAAATATTCTAATGTCTTTTGCTGTGGCTCCATCACTGGAGGAGAGGAACCAACACATCTCTGCCTGCTTTATTCCTGCCAAAGATGCTTGTTTTTAGCTAAGTACACTAAGTTGTTCAGAAGCCTCCTCTTAGCTGGTGGGGAATATGAGGGGCAGGACCTTTCTCCCCAAAGCGCCCTGCAGCCTAAGGTGCCACCAACCTAAGCTGGCCCAGTCATTTTCCAGGTTTTCACAGAGGGTTATGACAAAGTTTGCATCCTACAGGCAGAAATGATGCCTCATTCTAGGCAGAAATTGCAGTAATCTGTTCTAGATCAGGGCGAAGCTGAGGCTAGCCAGTGAGTCCAGAGCTTAGTAGCTGAGATTTCCATAATGACATTCTTTCTAAAACTGCCATAGCTTTCCTGCTGTTGATGGGTCTTTCAAGCCCTTTGAGCCCTGAGACCAACTGACCCACCCTGATCGCAAAGAAGGAGTCCTGAATGATTCAGCCGTGGTCTCATACACAAATGTGTGCATCATGCTCAATAGAGCAACAACAGATGATTCCTAAAAGAAATAAAAGCTGGGGGGACAAAGCAAAAAATCGCCATTTGCTGTGTCCAGGGAACTTTGCAAGTTCCCTAGCTTGGGTTCTCCAACACCCATTGTGGGGTTAGCACTTAGATGCTGGTAGCCAATGCAATTGTCCCAGCTTTTTGCAAGAAAGAGCCGATGGTGGGAGACAAGCAGGGATCAGGGCAGGGCCCAATGCCCTCATTTCACCTACACAGAAATTGAGGCCCAGAGAGTAAAAATGACTTGCCAAAATCACACAACTACCTAGTAACAGAATCAGAACGAGAACCCAAGACTGCCTGCTAGTACTGAATACATTTCCTAAAGCTCTCTGAAGATCTCTCCAGGAAGTCAAGAGGAAACCAAAACCAAGTTTGCCAAGATCACAACCCTCTACTTCCTTGCCATGTTTATATTTACCATGTTTACTGCCATATCCTTGTGACTTGCCTTCTCATCCTCCATCTGCCACCAATACACACACATACACACACACACACACACTTCTATCTTGGCAGCTAAGAAAAATAGCATATGCCCACAGCTAGCATATTCAGGTGGAGGGCAGAATTAAACATGACAAAGATTTAGCTGCTCACACTTATCTGGCTGATCTGGCTCACACCACCAACAGCAAGGCATCTAGAAAACCCAGACTCCGCTGCACTCTGTTAGTCGTGAGAATGGAAACTGGTGGATTCCAGTAACTATGGCTCTGGCCTTGTATAGTCATTCTCAGAACAAGCACCCATAAATGCACATGTGTATACACACACACACACACATGCATTCACACACTTATTGAAAAATTAGAACAAAAGAAGCAGAAAAGACAAGGCAGATGGTTTTTATAGTAGAGTCTGAGAAGAAGGAAGGTTTGTGTGTTGGGGGGGGGTGTTATTTCCTGCCTCTCTTCTTTAGCCTTGATACCTGGTTTCAATTAATCCCACCCTAGATTTTTTTTTAGGATCTGAGAAAATAGGCTGATGCAAACACATCTCTTATAACCCAGAAGGATAATATGAAGAACTTCTATATTATAGTGAGGATATCACAAGGTTAGGAAAGAGAGGTTAGGTTGGAGTGGGTTAGAGTCTTGCTACTCCAAGTGTGGTCCCCACATCAGTAGAACCACCATCCCCTGGGAGCTATTTAGAAGTGCAGAATCTTAAACTCTTCCTTGGGCCTAGTGAATTGGAATCTGATTTTTAAGATTCCCCAGGGATTTGTTTGCATACTAAAGTTTGAGAGGCACTGGACTAGAGCTTATCCCAAAAAGCATCTGAAAGTCATCTGAAAAGAAGCAATTATCCTCAGGGCATGCAGGGACAATTCAAGTGGCTTATCACTTGAAAATTTAAAATATAAACTTATCCCCGGTCCACTTCTCCCATTATCCAGTGTAAAAGCCATAAATGTGGGCAAGAGAGTTGATTTAAAAGGAGTCAGACTGTCGGACTGTTCTGCTTACCAGGAGGACCTGGACTTGGGGATGCACACAGACCTAAGTTCAAATCCTGATCCTGTCCACAAATAACTGGCTGTATAAACTTGTACAAAGTACTTTGTCTCTTGGCCTCAGATTCCTCATCAGTATAAAGGGATTAATAATAGCACCCACTGACACTGAGTTGTTATGAAGACTACATGAGACACTATAAGACACTGGCATATTATGAACAATCAATATGTGGAAGTTATTACTATAATTAATATGATTTTGTCATTAAGTTTAGTTGGCTAGAAAACTAGTCACTGGATGTGATGTCATAGGGCACCTAGCACCTATTTCTAATTGGTGTGAATCACATTGGGCTTTCCACAAATAGAACATTAAGACATACAAAAGTAAAATATATTTTGACAGAATGGGGGCCCCAAAACAAATATTATTCAGAAAGAATTAAAGGTGGTCCTGATGAAATCACTTCATAGAATAAGACTAAAGTCAGAAGTGGCCCTATTCGGGGCTCCCGGGTGACTCAGTCTGTTAAGTGTCCAGTTTCGGCTCGGGTCATGATCTCAGGGTTGTGGGATCAAGCCCCACGTCAGGCTCCCGATTCTCTCTCCCTTTCCCTCTGCCCCTCCCCTCCACTCACATGCACATGCACACTCTCCCCCTCTCTCTAAAACACACACACACACACATGCACACATACACACAAAAGAAGTGGCCTATTATATGGCATGTCTCAAAATTACCAAGTTATAAAGTTAGTAGTGAGGCTCTTTCTGCATGTTTGCACATATGTGCAGTAGGCACACACCTGTGCACACACACACACCCCTTCAATGGAGCAACTGTGAAAAAAATCAAGGCCGAAATAGCATTCCAGGGGCAGAACTAAATATTACTGATTTCTGGCCTGATAACAACCTTTAAAATGGGTGGATAATAACCCCTATTTCATAGGGTAGTTGTGAAATGATCTGGATAAAAAAAAAAATGATGAAGGTAAAAGCATAGCACAGAAACTCAAAGGACATTTTTTTTTAACATGAGCCCACAAAAGGAACAGACATTATATATGAAGCTACAGTGATTTTTCCCCTAGAAAGTAATGACCTGTTATCAGGTAAGAAATACTTTTCCTTATCAACACGTCTGACAAAAGGCAGCTCAACAACAGTTAACACTTAGAGAGTGCTAAGTTATGTGCTAAGTGTCTTACATGCAGCATCTCATGTAAACCCTCAGGACAAGCCCATAAAATAGGTACATTATCCTCTTTACTGTACAAACAATACTAAAGCTCAAAGGAACTAAGTAAATTGCTCATTGTAGACTTTAATGACTTAGGTAAACACTATACCTGTCACTATTTTACAGGTGAAAGAAATGGGAAACTCCTACCTTCTCCCAGTTCTCTATCTGCTCAATTTCCCCACCCATAAAAGATGATAGGTATAGTACCTATGAATTCCAATAATTCTATGAATTTTAATAAATTTTATGCATTCTAATAAAATCACTAAGTACTTGATTCTCCAAAAACTTCTTGGTTGACATATGTAGTCTGGGGCAGCCTGATCGCAAATATACAGAGATGGGCGCCACAACCTCTGGGTCCCAGTCCTTTGGCATGTTTGAGACCTCCAGCTCTGAGGCACTGAGGTTGCTCAACAGCCATTGATTTTCAAGAGGATCAGATTAGTGGGGCATCAGTAACCTTAAAATAGACAATACTGATCACTAATTTCTAAGATTTCTGTGATCACCCTAAATTAACAATAGCAATTGCTATCAATTATTGAACATCTTTGTATTAGTTCTCCATTGCAGCCATAACAACCACAAATTTAGCAGTTTCAAACAATGTGCATTTATTATTGTTATAGTCCTGCATGTTAGAAATGGGACATGGAGGGGCGCCTGGGTGGCTCAGTTGGTTAAGCGACTGCCTTCGGCTCAGGTCATGATCCTGGAGTCCCGAGATCGAGTCCCGCATCGGGCTCCCTGCTCAGCAGGGAGTCTGCTTCTCCCTCTGACCCTCCCCACTCTCATGTGCTCTCTCTCATTCTCTCTGTCTCAAATAAATAAATAAAATCTTTAAAAAAAAAAAAAAAGAAAGAAATGGGACATGGAGATCGCTGGGCTAAAAATCAAGGTGTCAGCAGGGCTGCATTTGCTTCTGGAGGTCCTAGGGGAGAATCCACTTTTTTTTTTTTTGCTCATTCAGGCTGTTGGCATAATTCACTTCCTTGTAGTTGTAGGACTGAAGTCCCAATTTCTTTGCTGGCTGTCAGTTAAAGGCTTCCGGAAGCCCCCCACATTCCTTGGTCTGCTGCCCCATTCCTCCGACTTCAAAGCCAGTCAGGACAGGTGGGTCCCTTCACACTTTGAATCTCTCTTACCTCTTCTTCCTTTGCCTCTCTCTGACTCTTCTGTCGTCTTCTGCTGTTTTTGAGAGCCCGTGTGAGCACATTGGGCCCACCTGGATAATCCAGCAGAGTCTCCCTAATTGAAGGTCATCTAATTACTAACCTTAATTCCATCTGAAAAAAAAAATCCCTTTTGCCAAGTAACCTAACACATTCACAAGTTCTGGGGATGTGTTGACTTATTTAGACGGCCATTATCCTGCCTACCACAATATACTTTGTGTTGAGTGCTACAAATATGTTAACTTAAATAATCTTCACTACAGCCTCTATATAATAGGTATTATTATTCCCATTTAACAGATGAGGAGACAAGATCAGGCAAGTTAAGTGGTATGCCTGATACTGCACAGCTAGTAAATGGTGGAGGCAGGATTGGAACATAGATCTCTCTTCCTCCAAATCTTCCATTTCCCTCTTGGCCTACAGTATACTGCCTCTTCATTGTCAGAAAGCTCTTTTGGTTGTTTTGTTTTGTTTTGTTTTCCTTGTTATTTTGTTTTGTGCTTTCTCTTTTTTATTTACATTTTTGAATAGGTATTTTATATCCATTGCTGAAAAATCAGAATATATAAAAGGATATTCAGTGAAAAACCTTGCTCCCACTCTGTTTACTATCTACTTGGTTGCCACCACCCCTTCCTTATTTTATTTTTTCCATCTAGAACTTCTGAATGCAAATGCGAGAAACTATGAACTGATGTTCAGAAAGATCTTTACATCATAACAAAAATCTCTCAAACTATAGCTCAAATCTATCTTGTCCTTTTGCTGTGTTCTCACTACAGTGTAACTTTGGAAGAACTAACATCTGTATTAAGGGACAGATCTTTGAGCTAATCAGTTATCTGAGCAACGGGTGACTACACCCAGTTTCTAAAATACTGTACAGTCCCTTTGGCCCCATGATGCTCACCTGAATACTCTGTACACTATAGAAACTTAATGCCTCAATATTGTTATATATCCCACACTGGGGAGAAAACATAACCATAACAAATTCATGAAATATAGCTAATACTATTCCATATAATAATAAGATGACCATATTTTCAAATAAATAAGCTCAGTATCTTATTTATGAATAATCTTTGAAAAATTACCACAGCTTGCAAAAGAATGTGGAACTCCTACATAATTGTAAACACTGAAACAGACTACCATATAGTTGGATAGCATGCTATGCAGCGACAGGCGCACACACATACACACGTGCACACACACACACAAACCATGAAAAATTACGTTTAGTTTTAAACAAAGAATTATGCAAAGCTGATAACAAAATCAATACACCACAGTTAATTATTTTTGTTATCCCTGCTGTGGGCATTGGTCTTTAGCAGTGACTTAAGAACTGCCCCTTCCCAGCGTTATCAGTTGCATGCAATATATACTTGCCCTCTAGTAGCACAAAACAGAACATCTTATCATCTCTTTTTGTTTCCATCCTTTAAACCAGTGTTTTTCAAAATGTGGGCAGTGATTCATTAGTGTACTTTGAAATCAGTTTAGCAGTTCATCACCACTATTTTTAAATTAAAGCGATTAAAAGAGAAAAATGTGAATCATGTGTAGTAAGGGTAAACATTGTTTAATGACACTTTCATTCAGTAATGCGTGTGTGTGTATGTGTGTGAGTGTGTGTATGTGTGCAAATGTGCACATGTTTGTGTGTATATTGGGTCCAATGTAAAATGTTTTTCTTGCTGTGGGTTATTGTCAAAAAGTTTGACAAATATTGCTTTGAATGACTGGAACCACTGACCAGACGTTATAAACAATCTTTATAACTAAATGAATCTCTGGGGCGCCTGGGTGCCTCAGTCAGTTAAGCATCTGACTCTTAATTTCAGCTTAGGTCATGATCTTAGGGTCATGAGACCGAGCCCCACGTGAGACTCTACGTTGAAGGTGAAGCCTTCTTAAGATTCTCTCTCTCCCTCTCCTTCTGCCCTCCCCCCATGCTCACTCTCACTCTCTCTCTCAAAAAAAAAAAAAAAAAAAGAATCTCTGCCTAAACATAAAAACCATAATCTTCCTGAACTATAAAGGCATTCCATGCTGTACCTGGGCATCGTGGTCCCTAATCTGTGGCAATGCTCAGAAAGCAGCAAGGATCTAAAACACAAACAAACAAAATTTTAAAAATCCAATAAAAACCAGAATGCTTTCTCTCTGGGATATAAGAACATCTGGAGATTTATAACATCTGCATTTGGAACTAAGCTTCCCAATTGTCACTTCCTTTGCCATCTCTTAGATACAATCACTCAGGAGCCCTGACCGGTGCTGAACATGACCTGAAAGTCTGCAGTTTACATTAAATATTTTACTTCAAGAGTCACCAGAGAATTTTGTGTTGTAGACTGTGCTGTCATCTTCACACAGTGGTCATCTCCAGAAACTTTTCCTAGATGAGTAAAATTTAGTCTAATGATAATTACCGAGCAATGAAGAAAGATTGACAAGAAGTTATGTTTGGGGATAAACTGAGGAAAAAACTGATGACATGGTGATGCATAAGTAAAGTTTTTCCTAGGATGCTGATATCACAGAAGAGAGGATTTTTACATTTTTTGTACAGTAATTATGCCAGGGAACAAAAAAATGAGAGGACTCATGGGGAAGAAAGAAATAGGAGAGTGTTAAGGAGCAATTAAACAATTCAATCTCCAAGTGGTAACTGAGCCCCTACAATCAAGCCCTTGACATATATTCAGTAAGTGTAGACTAGATGGAAGGCACTGTGGGGTGCAAACATGCATCCCCATCCTTTTATCTCTAGGAACTCACAACAGGGTCAGGAGTGAGTGGATGATAGGAACAAACATGAAATGAAGTCATGGTATGGCTGAGTAGAACATTGTGGTTTAATCCATTCATGGATTAAATCCATGCTTCCAGGAGACAGAGCTGGAAATTTGGGTTGTGGTAAGATTGTGGAGGACTTTATCTGTTAGGCTGTGGCTAGATTTAATTTAGTGGATAAAAGGGAGATAGCAATTGATTTGGAGATGAGAAATGAAATAATGGTAGCAATGTTTGGGGATGTTTATTCTGGAAATGGTATGCAGGAAAGATCGATGGCGGAGCAAGAAATCACAGGCATATCAGTTAGGAAGAAATTATAGAAATCTATGGATGAGGAGTAAGTAGCACTGTGGTTAAGTAAGGAATCTAAGTCCAAACCCATTTTGGTGTGATTCTAGCTCTGCCACTCTGAACTTTAGTTTTCTCACCTATGAAAAAAAGATATTAAGAATACCTACCTCATAATGCTATGAAGAAGAAAATATAAAACACTTAGCCTGGTACTTAGCCACAGCAAACACTCATACATGTTAACTGTTACAGTTGTTATTATTGTTGTTATTACTATAGTAGTGGACCTGGAAAGGATGAGGCATAAATGACACATAAAGGAACAGTAGAAATACTGTGGTGAATGACTATATATATGTGGTGAAGGTAGTCAAATATGACTGCAAGTCTTATCCAGGTGACAGAAAATGGTGATGCCATAAGAAAAGATGAAGGTGGGGGAGAAGGGAAGATGATGAGTTCAGATTTCAATATCATATTAAGTTTGAAGTCAGGCAAGACATCCTCATGAAAATGTCCATCAAAAAATTTGAGATGTGGGAATGTAGCTCAAGAAAGAAGTTAGGAAATGAGATGAAAATTTGGGAAGTCATAGGTATAGGTATAAAAAATTACCTCTAAGAAATAGATTGAAAAATCTCCAAGGGAGAAAGTGCAAAGAAGGAGAAAAGTGAATAGTTAAAGTAGAACTTTGTGGTCCATATTTATTGGAGGGAGAGGAGCCAGAGAAAGAGTGAGTGAAGGCAAAAGGAGACCTGTGTGAGACACTATGGAGAATTCACAAAAGAGAACGTTCTATGCTCTGTGGACATAAGATGTTTATAATCCAGTTGAAACAAGTTGACTTATAGACTTGTGATGGAAAGCTTTATAAAGTATGAAATATATAATAGTGAAATTCAATTTAAACACATAAGCTCTCAGTTCCAAAATATACCTTATCTTGCTGACTAGAGTAGTCAAGATGACTTCATGGGTGTGTAGCTCTTGAATGTTGAATGGCATTTGGAGATATATGGGGGGGTGCCTTTCAGATGAGAGGAATTGTGTGATCAAAGGTGAGGAGTTAGAAATGGGCACATCAAGTTTAAAGGAGAGAGAGAGATCATTCTGACAGGAGTGAAGGGGAGAAGATTAAGAAAGGGAAGAGAGGAAACATTTTCAAATCAATCACATAGCTAATCTCAAGTCCCAGCGGAGGGGGATTTAAAATGTTCAGTCTCATCTTGGCTTTAAAGGTGAATGCTTCATGTCACTTTTTTCTGACATGAAACTGGACTCCCAGCTTTCTTAGTTAAGTGACCAAGTGGACAGCATTGCTGTTAACAAGAATAACAATGTATGAAGGAAAATAGTGGATTAGGGTGAGGGGATGTGGAGGTGGGAGAGAGATGACATATTAGGTTTGGAACATGTTGAAGTCAAGGTGCCAGTGGGACATCTAAGTACAGATGTTAAATAGGCAGTTAGGTATATGGGTCTAGGACTCAAAGGAGAAGTCTGAGCTGGAGATACAGATTAGGAAGTCAATATCCGATAATAGTAGCATAATAATAACATGATGATAATGAATATTTTATTAAACATGTATTAACAACATGGTTCCAAGAGTTTTCCAAATAATAAATCATTTAACCTTCGCAACAACCCTAGGAGGTCACATAAGTAGTATTTATTGGAGCCAGGATTTAAACCCAGGCAAGTAAACTCAAAAGCCCATGCTCTGAGTTACTACATTAATAGCAGGTGTTAGCCATGGAAGTAAAATCAATTACTCTAGCAGAGTAAACAAAGAAATAAGTCAACTATTGATCCTGGGAAATACCAACATTTGAGAGGTAGATAGAATAAAAGAAGCTCTCAGAAGAAGACTAATGGATCATAAAGGTAGAAGGAAAACTGGAAATGAGTGTTGCCTTCAAAATCATGGGAGGAGAAAAAAGTGGAGTGTATCATCAGCATTAAGAGCTTATCCATTGGATTTGACAACCTGAAGAGCCCTGAATAATGCAATGGTTAGAGCAGGGGCCAGCAAACCACAACCATTGGCCAAACCCAGCCCATTGCCTGTTTTTATATGGACTGCAAGCTAAAAATGGTCTTCATGGGGTTTTTTAATTTTGTTTTTTATTTTATTTTTGAGAGAGAGTGTGTGTGCAAGTGGGGTGTGGGGAGGAGCAGAGGAAGAGGGAGAGAGAGAATCTTAAGCAGATTTCATGCCCAGCACAGAGCCTGCAGCAGGGCTCGATCTCACAACCCCGAGATCATGACCTGAGCAGAAATCAAAAGTCCTTCACTTAACTGCACCACCCAAGTATGCCAGTCTTCACATTTTTAAATGCCTGAAAAGAAACTCAGAAGAAGAAGTAATATAGTTCATAGCCTGTGAAAATTATGACATTCAAATTCAGTGTCCATAAATAAAGTTTTATTGAAACACAGTCACTCTCATTCATTTATATATTGTGTATGCCTGCTTTCACACCACAAGAACAGAGCTGCACAGTAGCTCCAGAGGACATCTGGCATGCAAAGCCTAAAACCTTCACTATCTAGACCTTTATAGAACAAGTCTATGGGTAACTGAGTTAAAGTATGTCAGATTACCTCTGTTCAAATTCCAGCTCTACTACTCACTGGACTATGTGACCTTGAATAAGTCATTCAAAGGCTCTAACCACCCTTGTATATTAAATGGAGCTTATCATGGTATTTAGGTCAGAGGGTTGTTGTGAGGATCAAATATGACTATTCATATAACGTGCCCAACACAGTGTCTGGTTCATCGTAAGAACCTAATAGATATTAGTTGCTGTTAATGTTCTGATGTGGTAGAAATGAGTCATGGAGACAGAAGATCAACTGCAATGGGTGGCAAAAGGAATTGGAGATGAAAACTATACAAATGGAAACTATACTTTTGAGAATTTTCATAGTGCAGTTGAGGATGCTGGCAGAAGTAGCTTGAATGGGAATTTGTATTTTGGTTGATGAGACTCAAAACACATTCAAGGGCTGAGAAGGGGAGAATCAAGTGAAGAAGATTGAGCATCTGAGAAAAAATATGGCACAACATACAGTGGAGGTAGGCGGTAGGGGATCAAG
This sequence comes from Leptonychotes weddellii, assembly GCF_054177405.1. Lineage (NCBI taxonomy): Eukaryota > Metazoa > Chordata > Mammalia > Carnivora > Phocidae > Leptonychotes > Leptonychotes weddellii. The sequence goes on from NC_138385.1 coordinate 31,145,489, forward strand.
AGCAGGGGTGCAGAGATTAGCCTTAGAAAGGAATAGGAGCACCTCAAAAAGTAAAGTAAAATTGGATACAGATATAAGATTTGCCATGGAGTGGAGGAAGAAAGGCTTTTCTCTGTGAGGTAGGAGACAAGCTTTTCTGTTGTGAGGCAGGGTGCAGGGGAACAGGATGGATCCCTGTCAATGGGACTTTCAAAAGGAAGTCAACCCAAGAAATAATAATAATAATAAAAAAAGCATGTATAGAATAGCACCATGGGCTTAGCAGAGCTTAGAAAATCAGAACTTGGTGGAACCAATGTGCACAGCCAATGTGACTTCCTCTTCAGGTACTCAAAAGCCTGAGAGAAGAAATCTAGGAAATGAAGGGTTGAGTGGACTCAGGACTTGAAAAAGTGTTGAAAGGCTTGGAAAATGCAATGTTAACCCTGGCAACCACTTGAACCCACACCACCTTGTCCTTGGAACCACCACCTTGTCAGCAGACTCTGAAACGTGCTCATCTTTATCCTGTCTGGTGTGGTATCTAGTTTGCATGATGGCACAGCCTCCCAGGCATTTCTGGATTTCTTTCCCTGAGGTCTCTTTGTAACATGATAACAGACACAGTACACTGGAAAGGTCTGAGGAGGAACATAAACTGTGACTTTTATGGAGAGAGAATGATACTGCTAAAGGATGGGAACTAGTGCCAGAGGTCGCTTGAGCACCTAACAAAACTCCCATGAGCCCGACAATAAAACCCTTTTAATTTACAAGAAGCAAGACACAGGCTTTATGGTGTCCCAGCACATATCCAAATAAAATGCTACAAGAGCTGGTATATTAGGTTTCGTTCCCTTGAGACCCCAGAGGTAAAGGCAAGGCTAACAGGCCAACTCCTATCTGGGCAAACCAAAGGTAGAGCAGGGATGGTAGAAAGGGATGTGTCTCTCTAGTTGCCCGAAGAGGCTGGAGATGGAAGAAACGAATGCTTTGGCTAAGAGTCAAGGTGGCAAGGAAGAAATGGAACAATGGGTGCTCCCAAACAGGTGCTCACTGAGCTCCCTTGGTGGTGTGCAGCTCAGCTGACACAATAGGGTAGATCTGAGGATTCTGCACACACTCCCTTCCTGCTGGTGAAAGAGCGTCTCCTGTAGGCATTTCTCCATCTTGCCCTGACCTTCTGACCTGGGACCCAGAAAAGTGCACATTCCCCTTGGAGGCTGCCAGGCTCATTTGGTGGGCCTACTAAAATGATGTAGAGGACCAGTTTGCAGTCAGATAGCAGGGCACAAGGCATTTCCCAAAGCACTTTCTCATTTAGCATTTTAAGCAGATGGGTGCAGTATCAAGAGCACTGACCTGGAAGTCAAAAGAGTCCTAGGTTTAAGCACTAGATCTGCTACTTACTGGTGGTGTAACCTTAAGCAAGACATTCAACCATTCTGGGCCTCAGCTTTTAGCATTTCTAAAATGAGGATAATAAGAGTACTGTCCTTACAGATCTGTTATGGTGATTAAGTAACAGTGCTTAGCACAGAGTCTGGTTTATGATAAGTATTCATTGGCTGCCATCATTGTCATCATCATTATTTTCATTTACCATGTAAAGACGCTGAAGCATGACTTCCAACAAAATTGGGCTTAAATCTTGGCTCAGCCACATAACTTTCCTGAGCCGGTTTCCTCATCCTAAATTTAAATCAGACTTTCTGATCAAATAAGATATTTTGTGTGCAAAGGTACACACTACTATCCAAATGCTCATTTTCTGTTTGAGCTTCACCTCATTTTATAGACCTAGTGGTAAAGGCATTTACTCAATGAAACAACGACAAACCTGGAACGAGAACCCAAGGTCCTCTGCTCCCAAACCATGGCTCTTCCCACTTGTATTCTCTGGGAGCCGTTGGTCCTGTACCCACAATAGAGGGTCCCCACTCATCCCAGCAGTGGAAGCTCTGCTATTATGTGTGGTTCCCTGCTGCTCACCAGCCAGAAAGGCAGCAGCACTGATGGAGGCCATTTCAGGCAGATGTCAGGAGCAAAGGACTTCACACACTTCTTTGCCCTGGTAGCAACCGAATAGTAAATACAGAGCTCTAGCTACCTTCACTCTCAAAATACTTTCCTTTCCCCACTAGCACCTGACCTTGGTGTCTGAATTTCCATCAGGTGAGCTTTGTTCCTGTAAGCTTCAGCCCTGGCTCAAAAGATGAACTCCCTAGAATCTGCATACAATGCCTGCTACCTAGGATCAGTCATCGGTTCAATAGTAGGAATCAGATCTTCAGCTCTTTTTCTCTCTGTGAGAGGGAAAAAGGGAGATCTAAGGTATAAGACACTACTTGGGCCTCCCATACAGCTAAAGGGCTCTAGAGATCACAGGGAAAATATTATAAATGGAGAGAGGCACATGAAGGGTAGGCTGTTAAAGCAACCTATCTGTACCCTTTCTGGGAATGGAGGGACAGGAAGGACCAAAAAGACATCCCTGGAATGTGGAAAAGAATATGGGCTTGGAATGGAAAGGTCAGGGTTCCTCTATTACAAGCAGATTTCTTAATCTCTTTAATCTCATTCTGAACCAGCAAGGCCTGTCCCTGGCCCTCATGGGGCCTACCATCAATGCTTAGAATGGTGGGGACATCCACAAATAAATGCAGAATTCTAATGGAACATGGTAGGTGTACTTAGGGCCCTAGGACTCAGCTCTTGCCACACAGGTGATGGGCCCTGAGTAAGGCTGAGGCTCCTGGTGTGTGAGGTAGCTAAGTAGAGAGAATGGCAGGATGCTGGGCTTCACACTCCACTGTGAAGGGGCATTCTCACCATGCCTTCTTCTTTTTTTTCCCCTAAATGAGCTCTGAACCTTAAGTGACAGGAAGGGGGAAGGTCATTATGAGAGGTAAAATCAGAAGTGGTAAGGAAGAAACAAGGCTAGCCCCATTATCCCTTAAACCAAGCAATTTAGGCTTCTTTGTACTCTCCACTAGATTTCATTTAATTTATTTTATTAAATACTTGTTATATGTTAGACACTAAGCATTTTACAAATATTAACTCATATAAACCTCAAAACAGCTCTATAAGATAAAAACTCTAATAATGCCTCTTTTACAGATAAGGAAAGCAAAACACAGGGACATTAGGTCAATTGCCTAAAGCAACAAGACTAGTAAATGGTGAAACCCGTATTCAAATGCAGGCTAGCTCAATTCTAGAGAAGAGATTATGGATTATGCTCTTTGCCTTTATGTTGTCTGACAATGTAAATTCAAACTGTACACCTACCATGTTCCATTAAAATTCTGCATTTATTTGTGGATGTCCCCACCATTCTAAGCATTGATGGTAGGCCCCATGAGGGCCAGGGACAGGCCTTGCTGGTTCATCACCAAAAACCCAGTGCTTAATATAGGGGCTGAATAATTGAATGTGTTTATTAATGAATTACAGATTCAGTGAGTATTCTCTGCAAACCAACTAAGTACCAAATACTATGCAAAGTGTGTAGGATGGTGGGGAGAGTAGATAAGACCCATCTCCCTACCTCCCAGCTTATTTTATTTGTGAAAAACAAATAATTGCAATACCTCGTGATAGGAGCTGTTTTCAATGTATTTACAGAACTATCAACAACTCTGGGACCACGGGATCAGAGAAGCAGCAACTTTTGGTTCTACATATAGCACTTAGGGAGAGCTATCAGAAAGGGAGGTAACATTTAAGCTGCAACTTAAAGAAGTAGGTATTCACAAGCAGAAAACAGGTATCAGGTGAATGCATCCCAAGCCAAGACAAAGGCATAAGGAAAATCAGAGGTGTGCGAGGGACAGATAGTAAGTATGGTATGGCTGGGGTCCAGGATATGTGAGTGGGAGTAGCAAAAGATACCTTTGGAGAGCCAGGTAGAGGCCTACTGATCAATTCAAACTTGATCCTGTAGCCAGAATAAAACCATCAGCAAGCTTTTAAGTAGGGGAAAGATGTGATTGAATTTGTGTTATGGAAATCTCATAATCACCAAGTGAAAGATGGAGGAGAACATGAAGTCAGGAAGGCCATAAAACAGGAGGGTACAATAATCCAGTAGAGTGGCAAATCCAGATGGCAAAGTCCTGAACCCAGACAACAGGAATAGGAATGGAGAGAAGGGAATGGAGAATAGAGGTTTTAGAGGCTGTACTGATACCTCTTGGTGATGGGGTATGGGAGAGTCATAGAAAAGGGTGATTCAAGAATGACTCCTAGTTTCGTAGCCTAGGAAACAGGATAGATGGTATCACCAAAAACAGATACAAAATGCATGAGGTAGGTTAAGATGGGGGTGATGATTAATTTGGTACTAGATTTGTTGAATTTGAGGTATGTGTGGAAGGATTACATTCCATTGGCAGGGCTCAGTAGGCAGTTGGACACATAGATCTTAAGTTCAGGAGAGAGGTAGAAGGAGATGGATTTGATATTCATTGCTGTATAAATCAGTCATTGAAACTACATGCATGAGTGAGATTGGTCTTTGTTTAAATCACCTAGATCATGACTTGATCCATCCTATGTTTTAAGGGAATGCATTATCTAAAATTTTCAATAGGGGGATTATTCTCCATACAACAGTTCTAGATGCTTAGGAAAATCAATCTGTTGCAATGGACAAAGCAGAGGATTCGCTCACATTCTGAAGGCTTGAGCCAAAGATCCTGAGTGCTTCATTCTTATGTCTGAAGCTAGCTGACAGACGTATGTGGGGCTACCACAATGGACAGCAGCTCCATGATCTCTACATTACAGGAGGGACTTCATCTATCTTGCAGTTGTCCCTTGCCCCTGATGACTGATTGACTATTGAGACCCAGAGCAAAGCTTGGCAACAGCCTTTCCTTTTCAGAGGAAAATAAAAAAGAAATGGAAGGAGAAGGAAATGGGGAAGGGACAGAAGTGGAGGAAAAGGAAGAGGAAGTGGAGGAGAAGAAAGAGAAAGGGCATCGATGCTAAATTGCTTGGTGACCTTGAGCGAGTAATTTCTCCTTTGTGTAACTTGGGAAATAATGATATCTACCTGATCTACCTCACAAGAGAGCTGTGAGAATCAAATGAACTAAGGAGTATGAAAATGTTTTTTAAAATAAACTGTAAATTAGGGGCATCTGGCTGGCTCAGAAGAGCATGTGACTCTTGATCTTGGGGTCATGAGTTCGAGCCCCATGTTGGGTGTGGCGATTACTTAAACAGATAAATGAAACTTTTTAAAAAATACACTCCAATTGAAATATAATATAATTCCAAGCACCAAGATCCATGGGCTCTACTTTCCAATTTATCATTGTTCCAATCAAAAATGGTACTCTGCATCCATTTACTTTCCTATATATGACAGAAGCAACCATGGAAGTTTGTTATTTTGGAGTGTGCATGTGTTTGGGGTGGGGTGAGGAATATGCTGGTTTGTAGACAAACTATTAGAAATGGCTTTGGAATAAGTAAATGTTTAAAATGCTAAGTAGGTTTTTATATACTACCTGACATTATTCTTTTAATCTTTCATATATATTCCTCCAGTATCTCTTTTGCTTCAAGGAATTCATTTAAGCATACACTACTGAATCCAATCCCCTGTGAGGAAAGGAAAAAAACCTTCCTGTGCCTCTTAATCTGCTCTTCAGGCAAAAGGGATCCTTTATTTAAATTGATAAAATAAAAATAAAGGCATCATTAGTTTTCTAGGGCTGATGCCTTCAGTTGCATAAAAAAGCAACAAGCATCAATCCCTGAGATGTCTGGTAGTTCTCGAAGTCTGAAAATGAGTGTGAAGACATATGCTAATATCAAGCAGAAAGACAGTGCTGCACAAGGGAGTAAGGAGGAAGACACATCAATGAATAAAAGGTATTTGGCCCCTACTGAGTACCAAAAAAAGGTAAGTCCAGATAGAATCAGCAGACTTAAAATTTGAATGAAATAGCAAGAGAGATGAATCAGGACACAATGTCATAATTTCAGTTGGCCCTGCCTATAGTCCAGACTTCAAACACGCCAGTCTAGAATCTCTAGGATTCTTCCAGAGTCCCAAGATACAACAATACAAAATGGACTTAAACAGACAACAAAAATAGCTCCCTGAGTCTCATCCTTTTGCAAACTAGCCTAAGACAGCCTTAAACAACTTCCAAGTAGAGAAAACATTTCTGGTAATGCCACTCTTCTTCAATCTTGTGGACTAGAAGCCTGAGTCATCTTACTTTCCACCTTTTCTTTGCCCCATATATGAAATCAAGTCATTCATTAAGTCCTGTTCATTCATCTTTGACATGTTGTTACTCTATATCTTACTACATTTCCCACTGCTACTACTGTAGTTACAGTCCTTATTACTTCCTGTCCAGACCACTCTAGTTAGCCTCCTAGCTAGCCCAACTGCGTCCAGTCTCTCCCTGTCAATCCATCCTGCACACTGTCACCAGATGCATCCTCCCTTGATATAATCCTTTTCTTAAAAACTTCAGTTGTTCCATGCTACCTACAGGATAAAGTTCATACTCCTTTCCCATGCACCCTAGGCCTTCAATCATCTGGCACCAGCCACATTTTCAATATGATCTCCTTTCATAAACTCTTTATTCTAGAAAAACTATTACTGTTGTATCCCCCAGCACAATCTATGCCTCTCGCACATTTGCCTCTACCGTGTATTCTATCAAGAATATAGTTCCTGCACTAAACTACCCATCCTTCAAGAAATATTACCCATCCTTCAAGATCTAGCTCAAATTCTATTTCACCCAACAAATATATTTATTGCATGTCTAGTATGTACCAGGCATTCTAAAGCTTTTGCTAGCCTTCCAAGTCTTTGGTGCTTGTTCCCTCCTCTGAGTTCATAGGATAGTATCTGAATTTCACAATTGACCCTTTTAAATGATTCCCATTTTATCATTCTTAGCCATAGTTTTCTGTCTAAACATTTTCTCTTCCCAAGCAGACTCAGCTCCTTGAGAGCAGGGACTCCATTCTGTATTTTTTTCTATCCAATCTTCACTCCACACCCTGAAAATTACACATTGTCTTGCATATGATAGGAAGTCAATAAATATTTTTTCAATTATTTTTATAACAGCATATTTACAACCAAAAATCTTTTTGCTTTGGGAGAGAGTTGTCAGGCAGCATCAAAACAGTCTAAATGAAGCACAGCAAAAGTAGAGTAAGTTGGCTATCTTTGCCACAACACAATTGAATTCCAAGTCTAGAATGAAAACACATCTTCCTGATTAAATGGAATGGGCTGGAGATACAAAGAATGCCTACATCATATAGGAGAAATAGAAAGATGACTATAACTCATAAAGGAAAATCAAACCATTATATCATTGGAATAAACTGTTCCTGGTTTTAGGCAAGAGAATAATTCAAAATTCTCAATAATACCAGTTAGGAATTCACTTTAGGCTTCCTTACAGATTGTGGATTAGTGTAAAAAAAAAAAAAAGAGCAAAGAGGTGAACCAGCACCAGAAGAACGTACTTCTGGACTTTTTCTTTTACTCTCTTTCCCTCCCTCTCACACTGTTTCCTCCCTGCTGTGTCCCCAACTACTCCTAGGGCCCCTATACACAAACACACACACACACACACACACATTCAAATGTGAGTGTGGAGCAGGGAGCGGGGAGGGAGAGAGAGAGTGAGAGGGAACTGGGGAGCGGGAGAGGGAGGAAAGAGAAAGAGGAGGGAGAGAAAGCCAGCTTCCTTGGTAAAGATTGCACTTTCCTGCCTCCTTGGAGCGCTCAGATTCAGTTGGTGAGTGTGGGACTACAGTCCTAACCCCAAACCAAATGCCAGAGACTCTCAGGGAGCTTGCTTCCTGACCTACTGTGCCTTCACCCAGCTCCTCTTCTTTTGTTTCAGCTCTGATTTCAGGCCCCACACTCGTCTCAGATCTGAAGATTACTAATAATGGCCTTCAGTTTTCCGCTGCAGCACTCTTCCTCAGACATGGCTTTGCATTCTCCCTTAGCCTCAAATTTGTGTCTGGCCTCCCAATGAAACAAGCCTGTTTTAATATCCAGGAAGTAGCTCCAAGTATACCCTAGAGGCTTGTACACCACAGGGAATATAACAGGGTTCAGTGCTGGTGTTCAGTAGGAGATGAAGGACACCTTCTGTCAACTTTCTTTTTCTTGTTTTGCCACCTGCCCTGTAGCCTTCAGCACAGATTTGATCAAAATTGAACTTGGCCATAGAATAGACAGAGCTTGGTACAGTCCAAGAAATCCTGTGGGAGTTTAATTAATAAACAGTTGCTGAGCAGTTTCAATTGCTTACACACTGAATCAGACACAAATCAGAATGGAGCCAACCCAGGAATTGTTTTCCTTAGCATTGGAGGAAAGTTTCTAAAGACAAAACAGATTTAGGTCCGGGAAATGGCCAATTGTTGGGAGAGGCAATGGGAAAGCCAAAATTAAGCCATTAGACATTTTCATCTAGGAGTCTACAAATAGGAAAATCAAGAAAGAGGTTTTATCTGCCCCATTTCACAGGGGATCTGTAGAGGCATGAGTTCAAAGAGAAAGCAAATTGCACCTAACAAACCAACCCTTTCTTGGGAAGCCTTTCAAAATAGGCTCTGTCAGTAGTTTTCAAGCTTTTTTTTTTTTTTTTTTTTTTGCTTCTACAGCATTCATACAAACAACATAACTCCAATTAGCAACATATCTCATGTACAAAATAATTTATTGTGAGAGCTTCCCTTGGGAAGTTTTCTTATGTTTATGTGCTCCCCCAGTGGAGAACCACTGAGCTAAATTAGGGTGATCAATTCAACCAAACACAGGAATCAGAAAGCACCAATGTCTTTGACACAGGGCCTCAGATAAGGTTATTTCCAATTTGTTAATATCCAAGTAATTTATGCTAATATATTACACTGATAAGAACACCCTCAATGTGCATCAATATTGGAAAATGTTAGATCCTAAATCCTTCAAAAGACATATTACTAGTATTATTTGCAACCTCACTTGAATTTATAAGAGTAATATTTTTATTCTTTCTTGTTTCAAGTTCTGAACAGTTGTATGTGGCCCTGGGTGGCCACCCCTCCCTTCAGAGTGTATAATTTCATCATTCTGAGGTAGTTTGTCAGGGGATGCCAATTTAAATGTCTTCAGGGGCCAGACCAAATAACATAAATGTGTGAAATCGATGGATACAAGACAATTGGGAGTGGTGAGAACTATGGTAATCAGGAGAGGACATGCCTACCAAAAGACTTAAATTCAAAACTTTTTTTTTATGTTCAATTAGCCAACATATAGTACATCATTAGTTTTTGTGTAGTGTTCAATGATTCATTAGTTGCATATAACACCCAGTGCTCATCACAACATGTGCCCTTCTTAATACCCATCACCCTGTTACCCCATCCCCCACCCCCCTCCCTTCTGTAACCCTCAGTTTGTTTCCCGGAGTCCAGAGTATCTCATGGTTTGTCTCCCTCTCTGATTTCTTCCCACCACATGCCTGCCAAACATGTATTTCTAAGTTTTGGACTCAACTTTGGGCACCACCTTTTCTGCCCTTGGTTAGAACTACAAAGGAAGTGGGATGGGCTGGATAAGTCCTCAGCATCTTTCAGAGAGATTTGGTCATTTTGTGTTTAACATTGTAAATCAATCAAAACTCCTTAAGGATCAGGTTATAAATGAGTTTTTGTAAAAATCAATTTTCTTATATTTAATACCACTCCCCTTATTCTATCCCCCAAGTTTTGCATGATTCTCCTTTGAGTTAAACATCTCCATAAAGTTTCTTACATTTACTATGAACATTGTCCCTAATTATTCTTTGTGAGAGCTACTTGGGATTTTGGAGAATATGGATCTGATGCCCTATCTTGGCCTTATTCTGAGGTCAACACAGATGAAAACTCTGAAAAACAGACACTTTAGGGCAAATTTATGATGGTAAGGATGGACATGGAGTTCTTGAGTTCGCAGACAATTACTGGCTTGGTTGTTGGGCTCTGTTTTCTACATCTTCCCAACCTTCCATCCCTAAACTCTAGCATAACTCAGAAGCTCCAGAGAGCTACCTTGTCCACTAAGTGCATACACTGAACCATGCTCTTTGAATGGATTTTACATAATCTGGACAGTTCTAGAAATGGAACTGCATCATGTGACAGAGACTTTAGCAACCAAAATAGCAGTATGCAATGAGAAACTGCTGACCATGACGGCTGCAGAAATGCTTTAGATGTAAATTTTCTTAGAGGGCAGAGATCATTCCCTATGTTTGAATAGAATAGCACCAAATGTGTTTTAGTAACGCTGAATAGCCACCTAGAAAGGCAGAATGGGCTTGGAGAGATGGTAGTCTATGAGTAGTCATGCAAGGTGTAATTGAGTTCTCATTTCACCATTGATGGAATTCCTCAAACATCAGTGAAGCTAATCAAGAATCAATACTGTTGCAATCAGAAGTGGGTTTTTGAGCAGGGAACTGAGGGGATGGAAAGAGTTTGATGAAGATTATTTTGGTGATCCTGCTCCTTGTGTTTGAGTGACAGGGTGAATAATGGTTAAGCTCATAGGCTCTGGAGCCAGACTCTCTGGGTTCTGATCACAACTCTAAGGCTATCTGTGAGGTCATGAGCAGTTTGCTAAACTTTTCTGTGCCTAATTCCTTCATCTGTAAAATGAGGATGATAATAATGATATTTACCCTACAATGTTGTGTAGGCATTAAATATGAAGCACATAGAACAGTGCTGACATGTAATGAATACTCAAATAGATTAGCTATTATTAATATGCTTTCCTCTTAAAAGCTATTAAGAGTAAGAGTTGAAATCAGTGCTCAATATTTAAAGGTTTAAAGAGACCTTAGCAAGTCACATCCCCTCTCTGGGTCTTAGTTTACCCATCTGTAAAATGAGATGATGGGACAATATCATAGTTTTCTAAGAGTTTTTTGGTAGTACAACATTTTATTCAAGATCAGTTGATGCTTCTTTTTAAAAATCTATACCTTAGTATAAAGGAATGATATCCTGCATATGCTTTAGATCCTCTTAGTCCCTGGGACTAAGAGTGGTCCTGTCTACTCTGCCTTAACTCTGATATCAGAATTGTGAAATTATAGGCTCCTGCCCTCAGCTCATATGCTCACACCAGCTGCTGGGGGACAGTAGAGATCATCCTTTAACAGTGAAAGCTACAGCAAACATTTGACAACAATATTTTGTTCCTTTTGTTCCCTATCAACCTAACACTGGTCAATGGAATTACACAGACCAGCTGGTCGATAAAAAGACTAGGGTTAGCACACTGGCTTTCTTCTCATCCTGACCTATTGTCATGCCGAATGGCAGGGTAAGACTGCTCTAAAAAGTCCAGCCTAGGAGATCAGCATCTAGCTAGGAGAGGAAATTCCAATATTGTTCTTTCTTCACTGGGTGGGGGCTCTGGAGAAGTCACTTCACCTCTCTGAACCTGGAGAAAAAAAGAGTTTGTAATCACTGTCCCTTCTCTCACAAAAACACAGCATAGAGAGCAGAAACAAGATCAAAATGGGGTCAAAAGGTACAAACTTCCAGTTATAATATAAATAAGTCGTGGGGATATAATGTGCAGCATGGTGACTATAGTTAATAACACTGTACTGCATATTTGAAAGTTGCTGAGAGTAAACCTGAAAATCCTCATCACACACAAGTAACCATGTAAAGTGACAGATGTTAACTGGACTTACTGTGGTGATCATTTCACAATACATACAAATATCAAATCATTATGTTGTATACCTAAAACTTAATATAATGTCATATACCAATTATACTTCAATGAAAAAGAAAATGCTGACAAACTGGTACAAACCATCCCCAAACTCCTCAGATCCATGGTTACAAAGCAAAAATATTAATCATTGTGTTTCATGGCTTGACTAGGAGTCAGTGCCCTACACATACACTTTCTTAATTCATCAGGGCAGCTCAGCTAATTCCAAGCCTGCTGAAGTTACCCCTCAGAGCTACTCCCAGGGCTATGTTAACACATAAGGTGGACAGAGTCTTTGCTCTCACAACACTAACCCACTGTGTGGCTTTAGGCTTATCAGTTTTTCTCTCTAATCTAGAAAGCAGTAACTTGGACTGGAAACAAAAAGGCCAGGGGCTAGAGAAATGGCAAGTAGTAACTGGCTTTAGTGGTCTCTCTCCATTACTATCTTTCAAGCAAGTTGTTCCTCTAATGGTGGACCACTGGTTACCTACACTGAAATCTTCTGGGGTGCTTGTAAAAATATTACATTCCTAGTCACTATTTAGACCCACTGGTTCTGAATCTGTGGTAATAGGGCCCAGGAATTTGAGTTTTAATAAGCTCCCCAAGTGATTCATTTATTCACTGAGAAACTTACTAAAGAACCAATCACTGGCTTGGTCTAACCAATCACTGGTCTGACCAATCACCAATTTCCTGAATCCAGTTGTAGCTGGAGAGAATTATATTGGGGAAAAGATTTTCTGGCAAAGTAAGTCAGGCAGGCACATAGGAATGTAGAACCAACAACAGCTGTGGAAACTCTTAGCACATATTTCTGTTTTTAAAATGAGGTGACTAGTTTTGTTCATTCAGGAAAAAGCCTGAACTATGTGAAGGGAGGTTTATATTTCTGTCTCCAGAAAGAATAATGAAAGAATAATGAAAAAATGCTTTTGGTTTTGCTCTATACATTTCTTGAGCTCCACAAACCAAAATGAACTTATTTTATAACTGAAGAAACTAAGGCTTAGAGAGGAGTAGTCATTTGTCCAAGGCCACATAGCTAGTTAATTGGTTATATGTCTTTATTAAATCAGTCATTAATGGGAAAACTAAACTTACTTGGTTTAATTACCTATCTGCCCACATTTCCCTCTCCTCCCCCAAATCTGAGAAGAAAACATCATTTTTTCCATTGTATTTTTGTCTCCCCATTAGTATTTATTGCTTATTGGCTGAAACAGAAAACTCTTCTGAGATTTTGGGCAGAGCATCTAAAGGAGATCTAATGACACTTTGTGACCAAAAGTGAAGATTCCAAGAACACTGTTCACAGAGCTTCAGCTACTCTGATCAGGCCTTCAAATTGCTGACACTAGACCTTTGGTTTCACAGCTATCTTCTGGAGCAGCCAGGAAAGAAAATGGTTTTTTAATAATTTCCAAGGCATATGAAGGATAACCCAACAATTGGAGCTGCCATTCTATGGTTGGCTGTAAATGCTGTCCATGATGCTACCCCACTTTAGAGATGCCTGCTAGACACTGGCAAGGGGAAGACATGCAATTAATGGTAAAAAAAAAAAAAAATGGCCCCTCTCTAAAATACAGAGTTAAAGTGAACATATGCCTTCAACCCTCTCAGGAAAATGAGCCAAAACCAACCAGTAAAATGTAGCTGCACAGGCTGCCTGGCAGAGAATTTTCATACATCGCTAAGCAGTAAAATGCACTAAACATACGGTACTATGTCTGGAAAGGACCTTCCAGATCATCTAGTTCAACTCCTTTCATTTTAGAACTGGCTCAGAGAGGGAAAGTGAGTAACCCAGGGTCCCCCAACTAGATTACTGGCTATAGACATTCCCTAAATCAAACTTATTGGTGGGAAGGCAAGTTTTGTGAGATGTCAGAATTATAGACCAGTTTTTAAAATGCATCTCTCTTAAGAATTCCACGGAGTTTATAGAATAAATAAGTAAACATGGTATTATATAAACCAATAGTTTATAACTTTGGCTGGCCATCAGAATCACTTGGGGAGGCTTTTTAAGTGGATATGCCGTTTATTAAGTATTCTCATGCAGGGCCACTGTATACAATTGTTCAGGTTATGCACTGCACAAGAGTAATGGGAGTAAATGGGGGCTCAGCTTGAGCCGGTGCAGAGACTTACCAAGCTATGGACTCTGGTATGAAGCTGCATCTGCTTGAAGGAAGGTGAACCTTTTTCTAACTTGTACAAAGGCACAATATGAATTAGCAGCAGCCTTATATCCATGACTCCCACCTCTTGCAGGTATCACTGCTACTCCCTGTGATACCCTCCTGTGATACCCTAATATCCTAATATTCTTTTAACCCCTGATCTTAAAATATTAAAACCCCAATCTTAAAAAAGGCTTAATTTGGTGGCTGTCCCTACTGTGTCTCTGAAAAGAAAAAGCCCTTTCAGTGGGTGGTACCCTTTCCCCTTCCTCCTCATTGCAAATATGCAGTTGCTTGGTGCAAAGATTTTCAAGTTTTCTTGATTTCTAACTCTGCTATTAAGAGAAGTCTGTTATTATATATATATATATGTATATGTATATATACACACACACACACACACACACATACTACCATACTGTGTACATTATAAAACAAACACAAAAAAGAAATTTTAAAGTGTACAATTTAGCTATATTTAACTTCATATAAGATGAAATTAACTATATTTTAAAATACTTTATAAATATATTAACAGTTCCAAATCCTTTTTGTTTTCTCTAAAACAGTATTAAAATAATATCTTTAGAGAGAGTAATGTGATTTAATAAACTTCATTTTTTTAAATTTTTTATTGTTATGTTAATCACCATACATTACATCATTAGTTTTAGATGTAGTGTTCCATGATTCATTGAATAAACTTCATTTTTTAAATCTTAGTTTAATCATTCATTATTTAGCAATCTGAAGCTACATTTCTAAGTTCAGTAATTTCAATTTTTGGTATTAATGGCTGTCAAACACCCCCTCCCCCCAAAAAAGATATCTCACAAAGACTTCTAGAAAATTTTTGTAGCCCACTTTATAATAGTTTATTAATTAGATTGTTGCTGGTTTTATTTGGTAATGTGACTGATAATGAGCTCATTCTAGAAGTAGAACCTTCTAGGAGCAAAATGGCATTGGCTCTGTCATTTTCTTACTGTTCTCTTGTGCTTATACTAAATTTCTCCACAATCTCTGGTTTATTTGCAGGAAGATTTTCAACTATTTGCTCATTGTGTGAGGATTAGGTTAGTTGAAACTAGACAATATGATCTGTAATTCCACATAAGCAGGCACACACAAACTGCAATGTGTTTCAATAATGTGCAGAGTAAATGAAAGAGTGAGGATGACATCATAAACTTTCCCTTGTCCTGTAACTTCCATCCTGCCCTTCAAATGCTTCCCTTATTATTCATGATCTGCAACTGGCTGAGTTCCTCCAATTCCTTTATGAACTCTAGTCCTATGGTTTTCTTGTATCCTTTCCCAAAGTAATCACAGGAGAGATCACAGCAGTTGGGAAAGAGAGACATGGACTGGGTAAGGCTTCTCGGGGAGGCTACATCTGAGCTGGGTCTTGAGTAATGGGCAGAATTTTCAAGATGGAGAGAAAAGGCATCCCAGGAAGAGGAAACAATATGAGAACTTTCAAAAAGAGCAGGTGGTTGTGTTCATAGACTTTGAGGACAGTCAGGCTTTGGGGTTCTGATCCCTAGTTCTGGCCATGGTCCTCACCTCTGTCGCATGTCACCATTGATTCCCTCTGCCCACCTCTCTCATACCCACCTGTATTGACATCTGTATTTTTTAAGCCAGGTTTGGGAACCACAAAAATATATCATAGCCATAATTATGGTTATAGTCTTTTAACTCACATCCTGTCACTCCCTATTGCAGTATTTCATAGTAGCTCCCTATTGCCTATGCAGCTAAATCCTAGCATCTTAGTCCAGCCTCCAGCACCCTCACCTCAACCACCTCATCTCTGTATACCAAGATAATTTCTTGAGGCCTTCACCCACAGCAAATCTTGTCCATCTATTATTATTTAACATATGACATTCTTCTCCCTTGACAATTCACCCCCCTTTGCTACCAATCCACATCACTCTCTTCAAGGCTCAGCTCAGAACATTTTGCCTCCAGGAGGTATTTCCCATATTCATCTACCCCACCCTGATTACTTTATAGTACTACAGCCCCTCAAGCTGTCAGTAATTTTGTACCACAGTCAAACCTCAACTAGTTTAGATCAGTTGAACATTCCAATAAATGAAGAAAAAGATCAAATTTGAAGAATGTGGAGCTTATAATACTTTTTAAGTGCATGTATCCACCTAAACTGGTGACTCTCAAAGTATTACCACATAGACGCCTGGCTAGGTCTGCTTTATTAAGATTTGTATAAAATTATAATGACTACAACAACTGGATACATATAAGCTAGATACATGAGCTAATTTGATACATGTAAACTAATGGATTACTTAAAAACAGTTTTAAGTACATTAAGGACTGTCATATATGGAAAGACTGATACCTAGTGCCATGTCCCCTCCCCTGCCATCTCCTTTCTCCAACCTCAGGGAAAGTGTACACTTGTAATGCTCCCCATTTTCCTACACTTAGTTATCACACCAGGAAATTGTTTCTTGCACACACACACTTTCTTCTACCTCCTTCCTGTATCTCCTCTCTGGGCCAGCTCTTGATCTGTTGTACCAGAATAACTCTCTACCATTTTCCTATATAGCTCCAGCTAGTCATTCCTCTATTAATTTTAAATAGCAGGGTATAAGGATGGTGCTATTGATATACCAGCTTCAGAACTGGTGTCATTAATCTCCAAAGCCCTTTAAAGGTGAGGGAGCGGCATTGGTTAAGCACTTACTACAGTAGGTGCTGTAATAGGTGCTAAGCATACAGAATTTCATTTAGTTCTCACTACAATCCTAAAAACATTGCTACTCCTACCACCATTTTATAAATGAGGAAATTGAAGCTCAAAGAATCTAAGTCATACAACCAGAAAGTAGCAGACTTAGATTATTTGACCTCAAAGTCCTTCCCTTACCATTCTGATCCACAGTTTGGCAAGGTTCCTTCAGACTCTCCAAGTCTTCACCATTCTCTTCTTTGATTCTCAAATTAAATTTGCTTTTACTTCAGGACTAGCTTTTAAAATATATCACACAAATTATGATCTCCATTCATTGTCTTTCAAAGAACAAAATGGTCTATATTGTACACCAGAAACTAATATAATACTGTATGTTAACTATAGTAGAACTAAAATAAAAACTTTAAAAAAAAAGAACAAAATGGCATTCCAGCATACCATATTTTTTATTACCAATAACTACTATTTCAAACATTTTTTGAGTTAAATAGTCTTTTACGATTCGGCTTTAGAAGGAAGACACCATATATAACTTCTTCCTACAGGAAAATGCAGACCAGGTTCCCAACGTTGATTTAAATATCAGCTTCTGGAATTGAATCACTAAAGCCTTTGTACTCATGAGTGACCTCATTTGTAAAGTGTTTCCATTTCTGCAGTTAGACTGCTTTCTACTTGACTACACTAATGTTAATGTTGCCATTTGCTGACAGGTTTTCTTCACATTGCTTGATACTGCCATCTGATTCATGCCCTGACTCTGTTATTGTTACCCTACCTCTTAGCACCATACTTCAATGGGTAAGGGGAGCCACTACTATACTAAATGAAATTATTTAGACCTTTCCATAAATGTTCCCTGGCACATATAGACATAAACCAATTGAATAGACTAGAGAGCCCAGAAATAAACCATATATATGCTCAAATGATTTTTGACAAGGTTGTCAAGACCATTTGATGGGGAAAGGACAGTCTTTTTAACAAGTGGTGCTGCAAAAACTGGATATCAACATGTAAACAAGTTGGAACCTTACCTTATGCTATATACAAAAATTGACTCAAAATGGATCGAAGTCATAAATGTAAGTGCTAAAACTATAGAACTCTTGGGGCGCCTGGGTGGCTCAGTTGTTAAGCATCTTGCCTTCGGCTCAGGTCATGATCCCAGGGTACTGGGATCAAGCCCCGCATCAGGCTCCCTGCTCGTTGGGAAGCCTGCTTCTCCCTCTCTCACTCCCCCTGCTTGTGTTCCCTCTCTCACAGTCTCTCTCTGTCAAATAAATAAATAAAATCTTTAAAAAAAAAAAAAAACTATAGAACTCTTAGGAGAAACCACTAAAAAAAACTTCATGACATGGATTTGGCACCAAAAGCACAGGCAACAAAAGTAAAAAAAAATAAAAGATAAATAAGACACCAAAATTTAAAGCTTGTGTGCATCAAAAGACACAATGAACAGAATAAAAAGGCAATCTACAGAATGGAAGAAAATATTCGCAAATCATATATCTGATAAGGGGTTAATATACAGAATAAATAAAGAACTCCTACAACTCAACAACAACAAAATAATTCAATTAAAAATGTGCATAATAAAAAATAAGTAAATAAAATAAAAAATAAAAATGTGCTAAGAATTTGAATAGACATTTTTCTAAAGATATACAAATGGCCAACAAACACATGAAAAGATGTTCAACATGACTAATTATTAGATAAATGTTAATCAAAACCACAATGAGTTACCACCTCACACCCATTAGGGTCGCTACTATAAAAAAAATAAATGAATAACAAGTGTTGGAAAGAATGTGGAGAAATTGGAATCCTTGTGCACTGTTGGTGGGAATGTTAAATGGCGCAACCACTACAGGAAAAAATATTAGGTTCTTCTAAAAATTAAAAATAAAATTACCATGTGAGCAAGCAATTCCACTTTCAGGTGTATACCCAAAAGAATTGAAAGTAGGGGGCGCCTGGGTGGCTCAGTTGGTTAAGCGACTGCCTTCGGCTCAGGTCATGGTCCTGGAGTCCCGGGATCGAGTCCCGGGATCGAGTCCCGCATCCGGCTCCCTGCTCGGCAGGGAGTCTGCTTCTCCCTCTGACCCTCCTCCCTCTCATGCTCTCTGTCTCTCATTCTCTCTCTCTCAAATAAATAAATAAATAAATCTTTAAAAAAAAAAAAGAATTGAAAGTAGGGTATCAAAGAGATATTTGTTTGTCCATGTTCTTAGCACCATTATTCATAATAGCCAAAAGGTGGAAACAACCCAAACATTCATCAACAGATGAATGGGTAAACAAAATGTGGTATGTACATAAAATGGAATATTATTCAGCTTTAAAAAGGAAGGAAATTCTGACACATACTACAACACAGGAGAACCTTGAGGACATTATGTTAAGAGAAATGAGCCAGACAAAAAGGACACCTATAGTACAAATTCACTTATTTGAGGTATCCAGGATAGGTATCTCAAATTCATGGAGACAGAAAGTAGAATGGTGGTTTGCAGGGGCTGGGTGGGTAGAATGCGAGTTGTTATTTAATGGGTATAGAGTTTCAATATTGCAAGATGAAAAGGGCTCTAGAGATCTAGAGATTGGTTGCACAACATTATGAATGTACTTAACACTACTGAACTATACACCTAAAAATGGTTAAGATTGTAAATTTTATGTTGTATGTATTTTACCACAATTTTAAAAGTTTCCCTGGCAAAGCTGGTTCCAAGATCAGATGAAGCAATTCAATGGCCTCTTTTCTCATGAGAGTTCAGTTTCCATGTCCACTTCTATCAAATTTAGAGCAGATGAACATTGCTTTGGAAAACAATAGTAATCCCTGCTCCAACATTACTGAGGCAGAAGACGGATGGGAAAAGCAGTAGATGTTGAGTTGACAAGACATACTGTATCAGTCAGGGTCTCAGCCGGAAATGGAATGCACCCCAGCTGTTCAACGAGATTCTAATAAAGAGAATAAACAAAGGGTTGGTGAAGCACCTGGAGACTAGCAACACCAGGACCCCATTGCCACTCCTGGAAGTGAAGAAGTAAGAGGAGGAAACAGTGAGAAGTAGAACCTTGCAGAAGGAGCTACCTAGCAGAAGCTAGAGTTAGGGCACTAAGGAAATGACACCAGAGCTAAGAAAAAGCAGAGAAATAATATAGTGAGCTTTATCTCTCCCTATCCTTCAGTATTCTGCAGGAAACTCCCATTGGCTCATCTCAACTTAAAGCAGCTAGCAAAGGACCTAGGTTATATGTTCTGCTGGAGTTAGCCTCTCAAGACACAGATCAGGGCAGAGAATAAACAAGGGTGTATGTGTTGGAGGAGGCAAACAAAATAAAAGCACACTTTGGTTCTAGTACTAGGCCTGTTACTAACCATGGACCTTAAGCAAATCAGTTAACCTATTTTGATTTTTTACACCCAGGAATTTGTATGTAGTAACCTCTGTCCTGCTCCCTGGCAGGAGTCCTATGAGACTCAAATAAAATAACAAATGACAGACTTTTCTTTATAAAGTGCTGTTACACATGGAAAAACAAGATTTTCTCCACTCTCCTTAATATGTTTTTCCTCTACCTCAGAAGTTCAGAAAACAATGTGGCACAGCTCCTATGTTTTCTTCCAGAACTTTCATGGTTTTAGGTCTTACATTTAAGTCTTTAATCCATTTTGAGTAGATTTTGTGACTGGTATAAGATATGGGACCAGTTTCATTTTTTTACATGTGAATATCCAATTATCCCAGCACTATTTAATAAAGAGACTCTTCTTCATTGAGTATTCTTGGCTCTGTTGTCAAATATTTAGTTGGCTGTATATGCTTGAGTTTGTTTCTAGGCTTTCAATTCTATTCCATTGGTCTATTCGTCTATTTTTATGCCAGTAACATACTATTTTTATGACAATAGCTACATTTTATAGCTTGAAATTAGGGAATGTGATACCTCCTGCTTTGTTCTTCTTTCTCAGAATTTCTTTGGCTATCCAGAGTCTTTTGTGGTTCTATATAATTTTTAGGAGTGTTTTTTCTACTTCTGTAAAAAAATGCCATTGGAATCTTGATAGGGATTGCATTGAATCTATAGATGGCTTTTGGTAGTATTCACATTTTAAAAATATTAATTCTTCCAATCTATGAACATAGGATACCTTTCCATGTGTCTTCTTCAATTTATTTCATCAGTGTCTTGTTTTCAGCATTAAGGTCTTTCAACTCCTTAATTTTTTTCCTAAGTATTTTATTGTTTTTTTTTTTTATTTAAGTATAGTTGACACACAATGTTAAATTAGTTTCAGGTATACAACTTAGCTACTCAACAAGTCTATTCATTATGCTATGTTCACCACAAGTGTAACTACCATCTGTCACCATTCAACACTATTACAACACCATTAACTATATTCCCTATGCTGTGCTTTTTACTCCCCTGACTTACTCATTCCATAACTGGAAATCTGTTTCTTTCACTCCCCTTCACCCATTTATCCCATTCCTCACCCCTCTTCTCTCTAGCACCTTAAGTTTGTTCTCTGTATTTATGGGCTTGTTTCTGCTTTTTGATTGTTTATGCATTTTTAAATTATTTTTAATTTTTTCACTTAAATTTAATTTAATTAACATGAACTGTATTATTAGTTTCAGAGATAGAAATCAATGGTTCATCAGTTGCTTACAACACCCAGTGCTCATTACTTCAAGTACCCTCCTTAATGCCTATCACCCAGTTACCCCATCCCCCATCCACTTCTCCTCAGTAACCCTCAGTTTGTTCCCTATAGTTAAGAGTCTCTTATGGTCTGCCACCCTCTCTGTTTTCCTCTTATTTTATTTTTCCTTCCCTTCTGCTATGTTCATCTGTTTTGTTTCTTAAATTCCACATGTGAGTGAAATTATATGGTATTTGTCTTTCTCTGACTGATTTATTTCGCTTAGCATAACACCCTCTAGTTCCATCCACATCATTGCAAATGGCAAGATTTCATTCTTTTTGATGGCTGAGTAATATTCCATTATATATATATATCAGTTCTTCTTTATCCACTCATCTATTGATGGACATCTGGGCTCTTTCCATATTTTGGCTATTTTTTTAAATATTTTTTTTAAGATTTTATTTATTTACTTGACAGAGAGCACAAGCAGGGGGAGAGGCAGAGGGAGAAGCAGCCTCAGGTTCCCCACTGAGCAGAGAGCCCAATGCAGGGCTCTATCCCAGGACCCTGGGATCATGAACTGAGCCAAAGGCAGACACTTAACTGACTGAGCCACCCAGGTGCCTCTGGCTATTGTTTCTTAGACTCCACATATAAGTGAAATCATTTGGTATTTGTCTTTCTCTGTCTGACTTATTTCACTTACAATAAATGCTCTCTAGGTCCATCCATCTTGTTGCAAATGGCAAGATCTCATTTTTTTTTTAATTCTGTACATCTCTCCTTTATTTTTTTTCATCACAGTATGTGTACTCATTAATCTAAATCACCTATTTCACCCATCCTTCCACCCACCTCCCCACTGGTAACCATTGGTTTGTTCTCTATAGTTAAGAGTCTGTTTCTTGGTTTATCTCTCTTTTTTTTCCTTTGTTAGTTTTGTTTCTTAAATTCCAAATATGCGTGAAACCATACGGTATTTTTCTTTCTCTGAGTGGCTTTTTTTGCTTAGCATTATATGCTCTAGCTCCATCCATGTTGTTGCAAATGGCAAGATTTCCTTCTTTGTTATGGCTAAATAATATCCCATAATATTATTATATACATATAACACATCTTCTTTATCCATTCATCTATTGATGGACACTTGGGTTGCTTCCATAATTTGGCTATTGTAAATAATACCACAATAAACATAGGGGTGCATATATCCTTTGGAATTAGTGTTTTTGTGTTTTGTATTTTTTGGATAAATAATCAGTAGTATGATTACTGAATCATAGAGTAGTTCTTTTTTTAATTTTTTGAAGAATCTACATACCATTTTCCAGAGTGGCTGTACCAGTTTGCATTCCCACCAACAGTGTATGAGTGTTCCTTTTTTCCCACATCCTTGCCAACACCTGTTGTTTCTTGTGTTGTTCTTACAGGCTATTCTTACATTCTGCCCATTTTTTAATTGGATTATTTGATTTTGAGGTGTTGAGTTGTATCAGTTCTTTTTATATTTTGGATACTATTGGATATCCAATACAATCCTATACGAAAGATTATAAGAGAATATTATGAACAATTTATTGGATATGTCATTTGCAAATATCTTCTCTCATTCAGTAGGTTGTATTTTAGTTTTATTGATTATTTGCTTCACTGTACAGAAGTTTTTTATTTTGATGTAATCCCAATAGTTCATTTTTGCTTTTATTTCCCTTGGCTATGGAGACATATCTAGAAAAATGTCAGAAAAATTGGTTTCAGGTCTCCCATTTAAGGTTTTAATCCATTTTGAGTTTATTTTTGGTATAGTCTAAGAAAGTGGTCCACTTTCATTCTTTTACATGTTGCTGCCCAGTTTTCCCAACACAATTTGATGAAGAGAACATCTTTCCCATTGCATATTTTTGCCTCCTTTGTTGAAGATTAATTGGCTATGTAATCATGGGTTTATTTCTGGGCTTTCTATCCTGTTCCATTGATCTATGTGTCTATTTTTGTGCCAGTACCATACTGTTTTGATTAGTACAAATTTGCACTATAACTTGAAATCTGGACTTGTGATACCTCCAGCTTTGTTTTTCTTTTTCAAGATTGTTTTGGCATTCCAGGGTCTTCTGTGGTTCCATAAATTTCAGGATCGTTTGTTCTAGTTCTGTGAAAAATGCTGTTGGTATTTTGATAGAGATTGCATTAAATCTGTAGATTGTTTTGGATAATATGGAAATTTTAACAATATTTGTTCTTCTAATTCATGAGCATGAGATATCTTTTCATTTGTGTTGTCTTCAATTTCTTTCATCAGTGTTTTATAATTTTCAGAGTATAGGACTTTCACTTCCTTGGTGAAGTTTATTCTTAAGTATTTTGTTATTTTTGATGCAATTGTAAATTGGATTGTTTTCTTCATTTCTCTTTCTGTTGCTTCATTAATAGTATATAGAAATGCAACAGATTCTGTACATTAATTTTGTATCCTGTGTCTTATTGAATTCATTTATCAGTTCTAGCAGTTTTTTGGTGGAGTCCTTAGGGCTTTCTATATATAGGATCATGTCATCTGCAAATAATGAAAGCTTCACTTCTTCCTTACCAATCTGGATGCCTTTTATTCTTTTTTTTTTTTTTTTTTTTTTTGCATGATTGCTGTGGCTAGGACTTCAATGCTATGCTGAATAAAAGTGGCAAGAGTGGACATCATTGTCCTGTTCCTGATCTTAGGGGGAAAGCTTTCAGTCTTTCACCATTGAGTATAATGTTAGCTGTGGGTTTTTCATATATGACCTTTATTAAACCTACTTTGTTGAGGGTTTTTATCATGAGTGCATGTTGTACTTTGCGAAATGCTTTTTCTGCACCTATTGAAATGATCATATGGTTTTTATGCTTTCTCTTATTGATGTGATGTATCACATTCATTGATTTGCAAATATTGAACCACGCTTGCATCCCAGAAATAAATCCCATTTGATCATGGTGAATGTTTTTTTTTTAATATATTATTGGATTCAGTTTGCTAATGTTTTGCTGAGGATTTTTGCATCTATGTTCATCAGACATATTGTCCTGTAGTTCTCTTTTGTGTAGTGTCTTTATCTGGTTTTGGTATCAGTGTAATGCTGGCCTCCCAGAATGAATTTGGAAGTTTTCCTTCCTTTTCTATTTTTTTGAATAGTTTGAGAATAATAGGTAATAACTCTTCTTTAAATGTTTAGTAGAATTCACCTGTAAAGCCATCTGGTCCTGGACTTTTGTTTGTTCAGAGTTTTTTTTAATTAATGATTCAATTTCATTGCTCATAATTGTTCTGTTCAAATTTTATTTCTCCCTGCTTCAATTTTAGGAGGTTATATGTTTCTAGAAATTTATCCGTGTCTTCTAGTTTGTCCAATTTGTTGGCATATAATTGTTCATAATATTCTCTTATAATCTTTTGTATATCTGTGGTGTTGGTTGTTATTTCTCCTCTTTCATTTCTGATTTTGTTTATTTGAGTCCTCTCTCTCTCTCTTTTTTGATAATTCTGGGTAAGGTTTATCAATTATGTTGATCTTTTCAAAGAACCAGTTCCTGGTTTCATTGATCTGTTCTATTGTGGTTTTTTTAGTTTTTATTTTGTCTATTTCTGCTCTAATCTTTATTATTTCTTTCCTTCTACTGGTTTGGGGTTTTGTTTGTTGTTCTTTTTTTAGCTCCTTTACATATAAGGGTAGGTTGTTTATTTGATATTTTTCTTGATTCTTGAAGTACGCCTGTATTGCTATAAAATTCTCTCTTAGAACCACTTTTGCTGCATCCCAATGATTTTGGACCTTTGTGTCTTCATTTTCATTTGTCTCCAGTTATTTTTCATTTCCTTTTTGATTTCTTGGTTGACCCGTTGATAGTTTAGTAGCACTTTATTTAAATTCCATATATTTGTGCTCTTTCCAGATTTTTTCTTATGGTTTACTTCTAGTTTCATAGAGTTGTGGTCAGAAAAGATGCATGGGGGACGCCTGGGTGGTTCAGTCGGTTGAGTGTCTGCCTTCAGCTCAGGTCATGATCCCAGGATCCTGGGATCGAGTCCCACGTCAGGCTCCTTGCTCGGTGGGGAGCCTGCTTCTCCCTCTGCCTGCCACTCTCCCTGCTTGTGCTCTCTCTCTCTCTCTCTCTGACAGGTAAATAGATGAAATCTAAAAAAAAAAGATGCATGGAATGACTTTGATGTTTTTCGATTTATTGAGACCTATTTTGTGACCTAATATGTGATCTATTCTAGAGAATGTTCCATATGCACTTGAAGAGAATGTGCATTCTGCTGTTTTAGGATGGAATGTTCCGAATATACCTGTTAAAGCCATCTGATTCAATGTATCATTCAAAGGCACTGTTTCTTTAATTTTCTGTTTGGATGATCTGTCCACTGATGTAAGTGGGGTGTTAAAGTCTACCACTATTATTGTATTACTACCAATTACTTCCTTTTTGTTTGTTATTAACTTCTTTAAGTATTTGGGTGCTCCTATGTTGGGTTCATAAATATTTACCATTGTTATATCTTCTTGTTGGGTTATCTCCTTAATGATTATACAGTGTCCTTCTTTGTCTCTTGTCATAGTCTTTGTTTTAAAGTCTATTTTGTCTGATGTAAGTATTGTTACCCTGGCTTTCTTTTCCATCCATCTGCATGATAAATGCTGCTCCATCCCTTTTCACAGGATCTAATTTTTTATGGCTGAGTAATATTCCATTGTATATATATATACCACATCTTCTTTATCCGTTCATCTATCAGTGGACACTTGGGTTGCTTTCATATCTTGATCTTTGTAAATAAGGCTGCAATAAACATAGGGGTTCATATATCTTTTTGAATTAAGGTTTTTGTTTTCTCCAGGTAAATACCCTAGATGTGAGACATAAAACCATAAATCTCCTAGAGGAAAACAGGCAGTAATTTCTTTGATATCAGTCATAGCAACATTTTTCTAGATATGTCTCCTCAGGCAAGGGAAATAAACACAAAAATAAACTAGTGGGACTATACCAAAATAAAAATCTTTTTGCACAGCAAAGGAAACCATCACAAAACAAAAAGGCAACCTACTGAATGGGAGAAGATATTTTCAAGTGATATATCTGATAAGGGTTAATAGTCAAAAAATATAAAGAACTTATGCAACTCAACACCAAAAAAACACAAATAATCCAAATGAAAAATGGGCAGAGGACCTGAATAGACATTTTTCCAAAGAAAACATACAGATGGACAACAGACACATGAAAAGATGCCGAACATCACTCATCATCAGGAAAATTCAAATCAAAACCATATGAGATATCATCTTACACTTGTCAGAGTGGCTAGAATCAAAAAGACAAGAAATAACAAGTGTTAGCAAGATGTGGGGAAAAAGGAACCCTCAAGCACTGTTGGTAGAAATGTAAATTGATATAGACACTGTGGAAAACAGAATGGAGGATCCTCAGAAAATTAAAAATAGAAATTCCATATGATTCAGTAATTCCACTACTGGATATTTACCGATATTATTTTATTGTTTTTGATACTATTGTATATTGGATCAATTTATTTGTTTTTCAGAAACTTTGTTATTAGTATATAGAAATTCTACTGATTTTGTATGTTAATTTTGTATCATGCAACTTTACTGAATTCATTGGCTAGATCTCATCAGTATTTTTAGTTTGAGTTTTTAAAATTTTCCATATACAAACCCATGTTATCTGCAAACAGAGACAATTTTATTTCTTATTTTCCAACTCTGATACTTTTTATTTTCTTTTTTGCCTGATTGATCTATCTAGGTCTTCCAGTACTATGTTACATAGGATTGATGAGAGTAGGCACCCTTATCTTATTCCTGAGCTTAAAGGAAAAGCTTTCAATCCATTCACCGTTGAGTATAACATTAGCTGTGGGCTTGTCATATATGGCCTTTATTATGTTGAGATATATTCCTTCTATGCCTAATTTGTTAAGAGTTTATATAATGGATGAATGTTGAGTTTTGTCTAATGCTTTTTCTGCATCTACTGAGATAATCATATAATTCTTTTCTCTCATTCCAGTAATGTATCACATTGATTGATTTATGTATATTGAACCTTCCTTGTATTCCATGGATAAATCCCACTTGACCATGGTGAATGATCCTTTTAATGTGATAGTGAATTCAGTTTATTAGCATTTTATTAAAAATGTTTACATCTAGGGCGCCTGGGTGGCTCAGTTGGTTAAGCGACTGCTTTCCTCTCAGGTCATGATCCTGGAGTCCCGGGATTGAGTCCCGCATTGGGCTCCCTGCTCAGCAGGGAGCCTGCTTCTCCCTCTGACCCTCACCCCTCTCATGTGCTCTCTCTCTCTCATTCTCTCTGTCTCAAATAAATAAATAAAATCTTTAAAAAAAAATGTTTACATCTATATTCGTCAGGGATATTGACCTGTAGTTTTCTTTTCTAGTAGAGTCCTTTTCTTCTTTGGTATCAGAATAATGCTGGTTTTATAAAATGAGTTTGTCAGTGTTTCCTCCTCTTCAATTTTTTTGGAAGAATTTGAGAAGTATTGATGTTAATTCTTCTTTAAATATTTGGTAAAATTCACCAATGAATCCAGGGTTTTTATTCATTGGGAGATTTTCAATTACTAATTCCATGTCCTTACTAGTTATTGATCTATTCAGATTTTCTGTTTGTTCCTGATAGGTCTTGGTAAGTTGTACATCTCAGATTTTTCCATTTCTTCTAGATTGTCAAGTTTGTTGGCATATGGTTGTTCATAGTAGCTTCTTATGATGATTTGAATTTCAGTGGTATCAGTTTTAATGTCTCCTTTTTCATTTATAATTTTATTGATTTAGGTCCTTTCTCTTTTTGCCTTGTTTAGTCTAGTTAAGGGTTTGTCAATTTTGTTTGTATTTTCAAAGAACCAACTCTTAGTTAATCTTTTCTATTGTTTTTTGTTCTCAATTTCATTTATTTCTGCTCTAATCTTTATTATTTTTTTTCATCTGCTAACTTTGGGTGCAGTTTGTTTTTCTTTTCTGTGTTCCTTAAGGCATAAAGTTAGGTTGTTTATTTGGGTCTTTCTTGCTTCTTAACCTAGGCCTTTATTGCTATGAACTTCCCTCTTAGAACTGCTTTTGCTGCATTCTCATAAGTTCTGGTATGTTGTGTTTCCATTATTGTTTGTCTCAAGAAATTTTTTTATTTCCCCTTTAATTTCTTCTTTGTTCAGGAGATTGTTGTTCACTTTCCATGTGCTCATGAATTTTCCAGTTTTCCTCTTGTTATTGATTTCTAGTTCCATGCCATTTTTACCAGAGAAGATACTTGGTATTATTTCAATTTTCTTGGATTTGCTGAGACTTCTGTTGTGGCCTAGCATAAGGTCTATCTTAGAAAATGTTCCATGTGCACTTGAGAAGAATGTGTATTCTTCTGTTGTTGGACAGAACATTCATTTGGTCTATACAGTGTTGCTCAAATTTGCTGTTTCCTTATTGATTCTCTAGATGATCTATCAACTGTTGAGAGTGGGGTATTAAAGTCCCCTACAATTATTGTATTACTGTTTATTCATCCTTTAGTTCTGTTTTTGCTTTATATATCTAGGTGCTCTGATGTTGGATGCATAAATATTTATAATTGTTATGTCTTCTTGATGTATTGACCCATTTATCATTATATAATGACTTTGTCTCTTCCTACCATTTTTAAAGTCTCTTTTGTCTGATATAAAATAACTATTCCTGCTTTTTTGTTGCTGTTGCTATTTGCTTGAAATGTCTTTTACATCTCTTCACTCTCATCTATATGTGCATTTAAGGCTAAAGTGATTCTCTTGTAGGCAGCATATTCTTGGATCTTGGTTTTTTAATCCATTCAGCCATTCTGTTTCTTTTAAGGAATTTAATCCCTTTACATTTAAAGTAATTTTGAGGGGCACCTGGGTGGCTCAGTCATTAAGTGTCTGCCTTCAGCTCAGGTCATGGTCCCAGGGTCCTGGGATCGAGCCCCACATCGGGCTCCCTGCTTGGTGGGAAGCCTGCTTCTCCTTCTCCCACTCCCCCTGCTTGTGTTCCCTCTCTCGCTATGTCTCTGTCAAATAAATAAATAAAATCTTCTTAAAAAATAAAGTAATTTTGATAGGTAAGGACTTACTATTGACATTTGGTTAATTATTTTATACTTTTTGTAGCTCCATAGTTCTTTTGTTATCTTAATGTCTTTTTTGTGCTTTAATGTTTTTTGGAATCAGTATGCTTTGACTTCTTTATCATGTTCTTTTGTGTAATTACTACAAGATTTTTCCTTCTGTTTACCATAAGGTTTACATAAAATATCTCAAACTTGTAACACTATGTTCAACTGATAACAAATTAACTTCAATATAATGCATATATGTTACACTTTTACTTCTCCCCTCACATTTTAGGTTATTTCTGTTACAATTTACTTGTTTTTTATATTGTGTAACTAACAGATTATTGTATTTGATTATTTTTGCTATATTTTTTAACTTTTAAACTGGAGTTGTGAGTTATTCATTACTATTACCATTGTAGAATCTAATTATGACTATATATTTTCTATTACCAATGAGATTTACATTATGCTTTTATGATGTTAACTAGCATTCTTTTACTTCCCTTCAAAAAGCTCCCTGTAGAATTTCTTGTAAGACAGGTATGGTGGTAATAAACTCCCACAGTTTTTGTTTGTTTGAGAAAGTCTTTATCCTTCCTTTGTTTATGAAAAACAGCATTGCCGGGTATAGAATTCATGGTTGACAGTTATTTTCTTTCAATATTTTGAATATGTCATCCCATTTTCTCCTGATCTGAAAAGTTTCTGGTGAGAAATCTGTTGATTGTCTTATGGGGGTTCCCTTATGTATAACTTCTCTCTTTTCTCTTGCTGATCTCAAAATTCTTTATCTTTGACTTTTGAATTTTTAATTATAATGTGTCTCAGTGTAGCCGTATTTGGGTTCAATCCATTTGGGATTCTTTGGGCCTCATGGATCTGCATGTCCATTTCTCTCCCCAGGTTCAGGAAGTTTACAGCCATTATTGCTTTAAATATACTTTCTGTATCTTTCTCTTCTTTCTTTTTCTGGAATTCCAATAATGCTAATATTATTTCTTTTCATTGTGTCCCATAATTC
Source organism: Leptonychotes weddellii (assembly GCF_054177405.1). NCBI lineage: Eukaryota > Metazoa > Chordata > Mammalia > Carnivora > Phocidae > Leptonychotes > Leptonychotes weddellii. The sequence continues at coordinate 31,176,011 of NC_138385.1, forward strand.
CCATAGGATTTATTCACTCTTTTTCATTCTTTTTTCTTTTTGTTCCTCTGACGGTGTAATTTCCTATGTCTTAATCATCCAAATTGCTAATTCTTTCTTTTTCATGATCCAGTCTACTTTTGAAATTCTTAATTTAATTCTCCAGTTCAGTTACTGTATTTTTCAACTCTAGGATTGTTTTGTGGTTTTTGTTTTTGTTTTTGTTTTTTGATGGTTGCTATTTCCTTGTCAAACTTCTTGTTTTGTTTATGCATCATTTTCCTGATTTCATTTAGTTGTCTGTGTTTTCTTGTAATTTTCTTAACAGGATTATTCTGAATTTTTTGACAGTTCACAGACTATATTTCTTTAGGGTCAGCTTTTTGGAGCTTTATTAGTTTTCTTTGGTGGTGTCATATTTACCTGATTTTTTAAATTATCCTTGAATCTTTATGTTGATATTTGTGCATTTGAGTAATGTGACTCCTCTTTCAGACTTTACAAATCCACTTTGGCAGAGATAGTTCTTCACCAGTTAGCATAGTTTGGTTTTCTGGGTGTGTCTGCTGGTAATGTCTTTGGGTAGGTGGAGCCTGCTATTATGGTCTATTTTGGGGTGAGGCAACTATTTGAACTCTGAAAATAGGGATGGGGGTATACCACTGGCTGAGAACAGTTGGATAAGACTACTGGCTGGGCTCTCTACCCAAAGATGGACTTTGCAATTGCCTGAATTCTCTGATCAGGTTTACTAGATAGACAGGACTGGGTACTATATTCAGTAGTAGAGGGAGTAATGATTTAACTTTGCTGCACTGAAAAGGCAGCAGGCCAGGGCCCAGGGCCTGTACAGCTCATTTGGAAGCCCAAATCAGGCTGAGTTTGCACTAAATTTTCTGGTCAGGTGAAGCCACCAGTTTTGCTCTGCAGAGAGCAAAAGCCATGAGCTGTGTCTATGTTCAAGTGCCATGGTACATAGGGCTGTTGAATGGGTTTTGTAGCTTCCTGTGTGTTCTGGTTAGGTTCTCTGGTTGGACAGGCTAAAGTATGTATCAGTGATGAGTAGGGCTATGAATTAGATTCCCTGCCTGGGCACAGTGGGAGAAGCAGCTCTAAAATTGGTAAAGCTATTTGTTGTCCTAACTTAAGTTGACCCATACCCCAAGTTCCCTGGCCAAACTGGGCCACTGGCTTTGCACCACAAACTATTAGCTCTGTCTGTCCTTCTCTCAGCTCAACAGCCACTGGGACACACAGCTCCCAGGAGTTGTCACCAGCCATTCTGGTCAGATGGAGTGGGAAGATACTTTCCACAGTGGGTAGGGCTATGACTCAGCACCTTGCCTGAGTATGGACACACCAGGCTCTAGGCCTGGCAAAACTTTTTGTCTGGGGATCTGAATCATGCAGATCTGCACCCTGCTGAGTGCATCACTGACTTGGTTCTATAGAAGAGCAAAAGCCACTGGTTAGGATTACTACTTGGGCACTGCAGGTATGAACTCAGTCTGCCAACATCTGTGTGCTGGTTGTTGCAAGCCATTCCCCCTTTTCTATTACAGTCATATTCCTAGTGGCTGGGCCCTGCAGATTACCCTGCAGTCCTTGTGGTGCAAGATCAGAGTAGGGGCTCCCACAAAGTGACCCGCAGTGCTAGGGTAGGCTGGTTCTCTTTCCTGAATTCTCTTTCCCACTGAAAGATCAGGCAACTCAGCACTGCACTGTCCTGGGGGAGGGGCAATGTGGTCAACATGTAGCCATTTCTCTTACCCTTCTAGTACAGTCTCTCTTGGTCTCTGAGATGCAGTGCGCCACTTGTTCTATGATTCTCTCAGTGGTGTCTCATTCTTAAATAGATATTTGTTTTTCAGGTGATGGGGAGAAAAGTCAAGAATGACCTATGCTGCCATTTTGGTGATGTCACTCTCCTCAACCCCAGTTATTATTTTTGCTTTTTGTCAAGCCAATATTGCCATCCATGAGAATGGAAGCCAGGGCGTTAATTATTACTTTGTCTTTTACATTATGCTATGTAGTAGACCAACTATCCTATCCCTGAGATAATCATCTAAGGCAATATTGCCCAGCATGTGCTCATCCTGAATTTTAACAAATGTTACAAGGGTGTGGGAGAGTCATATCTCTCTGGAAAATGCTGGGATAAACAAAGGAAAGTAAACATCTTTACTGCAGGACTTCTCATAACCTTTAATGCTCTAATGTGTATTGTGCATTTCTGAGAGCACTAAAATATGTAGTTTTTTGCTTTGTTAAGTTTTTGCTAAACTTATTTGACTGTAGAACTCTCCCACCACTGTACCCACAGCATCTCAAGTTCTTTGGAATGATCTGAATTGCTAAACCAAGTCCTATATCCAGACAGCCTTTCTGTACATTTGTATCTTAGTCCCAGATATGCTATATTTACAATTAAGATATATTTTAACCCATAACAAATGCTTTCTCTCTCAGTTCCTGCCCTGGTGACCCCTGTAGTTGGTGGTATTTCCAGGTGGATTTGAGTCAGGGGGCATAAAAAGGCATAGTTTCTTACCCAAATCAGAAAAAAAAGGCATTCCAGAATGCCATGAAGACAAGGTAGTCCCTTAGTGCTTGGCATCATTTGGGCAAGATGAAATGTGGCTGCTCTACTCGCACTAAAAATAACAATTCACATATGAAGAGCAGATGCAGAGAGGTTTCATATGCCCTGTGTCATTTCTAAACAACTGAGATAGGTATGATCATCCCCATTTTACAGATGAAAAACAGCAAGATTATGTGTATATTTTAAGGTTACTCAGCAGAGCCAGGACTCAAAATCATGTCTAGACATTTTGAATCCTGTGCTTCTTTTAATACCTTGTAATGATCCAAACTCATTAAGTACTTGGTGCCAAGCATTCCACTGCTGGGACAGGAGGCAGTGTTGAGGATATGCTCTTGCCCTCAATTAATCTCCAAGAAGAAAGGAATAAGCATGGTATCTTTAAAGAGTTCCCTTTTAGGGCAGGTGCACTCCAATGTTTATAGCAGCAGTGTCCACAATAGCCAAACTATGGAAAAAGCCTAGATGTCCATCAACAGATGAAAGGATAAGGAAGATGTGGTATATATATACAATGGAATATTATGCAGACATCAAAAAATGAAATCTTGCCATCTGCAATGACATGGATGGAACTAGAGGGTATTATGCTAAGTGAAATAAGTCAATCAGAGAAAGACAAGTATCATATGATCTCACTGATATGGGGAATTTGAGAAACAAGACAGAGGATCATAGGGGAAGGGAGGGAACAATGAAACAAGATGAAACCAGAGAGGGAGACAAACCATAAGAGACTCTTAATCTCAAGAAACAAACTGAGGGTTGCGGGAGTGGTGGGGGATGGGAGGGATGGGGGGACTGGGTAATGGACACTGGGGAGGGTATGTGCTATGGTGAGCACTGTGAATTGTGTAAGACTGATGAATCACAGATCTGTACCCCTGATACAAATAATACATTCTATGTTAATTTAAAAAAAAGAGTTCCCTTCTATTGCCAAAGTTAGCCATACTCATTACAAAAGGTCAGCAACTGCAAATAAGCAAAAAGAAGAAAAAATCAAAATACCAATAAACACCCATAACTATCTATCCAGAAAAAACTACTGTTGACACCTCGGTGTATAATGTTTCAAACCCTCTTCTATGTATATTAGATTCTATTATGCATTTTCTTTCATACGCTTGTGATTTGGAATTGGGCCATGTCTTCCAATGGATGTTCACAGTCGATGTGGTAGTGCTTCCCACACAAATATGGTTAGGGTTATCATATAGATGATGTATCTTAAAATCATGGCATCTTAGAGTCAATTAGAAATCTTTTTTTTTCCCCAAAATTATGTCAGATTGCTGTTTTGGAACCTGCTTTTATCATCTCCCATATTTCTTGGCACCATTACATGTCAATAGATATATTTCTACAAAAATATATTTGGTGGATGCAAAACAGTCCGCTGACTGTACCATATGTTTTTTTTTAAGCCAAACACCTATTGCCTGCCATTTAAATCATTTACAACTATAAAAAATAAATAAGTAAATTGTTTACAACTATAAACAGCACTAAGCAACAGATATCAATCGAGTAATTGAGGTCTTACTAGGTGCCACACATAGTACTGAGTGCTAGAGATATGGCAATGAACAAAATAGATATGGACCCAACCTTCCAGGGACTAGTCTAATAGGGATAGCAAGCATTAACTCAGTAAGCACATTAATACATATTCACAGAGGTTTATAAAATATCAAACACTATGAATGATAAGAAAAATCTTCCTTTGGATTAGCCAAGCATGAAAGGCTTCTCCAAGGAAGGGACGATTAAGCTGAGATCTGAAGGATAAGAAATAGACAGTGAAGGGAAGGCTGCACCAAAGTCAACTCCCACAAGTCAAGTATGAAATACCTACTTTCTTACCAATAGGGAACAGTCTCCTTTTTTTTTTTTTTTTACTGCTCTGCTGTGGAGGGGGACTAATTTTTTTTAAATTAGCATTTAATATTTGTAAAGTTGAGCATTTATTTTTACTTCATGCCATTTCCTCTCCACCAGAAGAGCTAATCAATAGCATTGTGTTCTCAGCTGTGACAAGCTGTGTCTACTACACAAAACCACAGCATAAACCCCAGGCAGTGGTTCCCAAAGTATGCTCCCTCTGGGCACTTTAGAGTACAGTGGAATCACCTGAGAACTTGTCAGAAATGTGAATTCTCAAGCCCCACCAAGACCAACTGAATCAGAAACTCTGTCGGTAGGGCCCAGCACCCAGTGTTTGAATAAGCCCTCTCCATGATTCTGACATCTGATTAAGTTTGAAAACAACTTTCAAGGGAATACTCAATGGATATTTGTGGATGGATGTAGGTCATCTCACCAACAGAACCACCAAAGACAAATCAGAATATGGGCCTCAGTTGCAACAATGACAAAAAAAAAAAAAAAAAGGCTTGAAAAGAGTTCATTCATTCATTCTCCAACAAATAATTTTTGAGCACCTACTATGCAGCAGACACTGCGCAAGGTGCTGAAGACTCAAGAAGTAACACAAGGGTCCCTGCCCTCACAAAGCTCATTGTCTGGTGGAGCAGTTCCTTGTTAAAATGAGTTAAATAGCCAAGAAAAGTTCTAGCTTGCACCTTTTCTTTAAGTCTTGGAGAGCAGGAAAAGTGGGGCAAAAATAATATAAGTACATTATGGTCAGGATGGGGTAGACAAAAGTAGAAGGCGAGAAGTTGGTCCATCTGACTTGCTCCTGCTGAATCTCCTTTACAGACTTGCTTCACAACAGAGGTAGATTCCAGATGGGAGAGATGCCAAGGTTCTACACTTCTACACAGTTCTCATTATCCATGTTATTTCTCTAAATTGCATGCATCTTTTACCTTTTCTAGGCAGTATAGCCATGACTTCCCTTGATTCCTAAAATGTGCCCCAAGGATTTATAGTTCTGTATTAATGTGATACATAAAATAGAGTCACCTTGACTTTGCATTTATCTGGCTTATGTAAGCTCTAACCTTTTACTGCAGTGCAACAGAAATGCCAGATCCACTTTGTCTAGGCACGTAAACAAACATTCTGATTCTAAATAATATACTGGGGGCCCTGGTGACCATGAGAGCATGACAACCTGCAGAGGGTCGAGAATTAAGCCACTGATCCAAGAACTGGTATAGAGGGAAACACCAGGCTCTGGCTCAGCTCGTCCTCCCAGGAGAACTGCTCATTGTAGTGAGAGCTTTGGAAAGAGCTCCAGAACTTTTCCTTCCACTGGCTCTAAGCCAACAAAGCCATCCAGACGAGGGTTCTAATGAGCTCACCATCCCACCAAGTTCCATAGTCTTGAATGAAATTTTTTAAAATATTCTTTTTTAATCCAGAAGAAATAAATTTTAAAAACAGAGGGAAAGACTTAGTCTGCTACTAGTTTTCTCTCCCCACAGAGCAGGATTTCTCAACCTCAGCACTCTTGATCTTTTAAGCCAGATAATTATTTGTCGTGGGGCCATCCTGTGCACTATAAGATGTATAGCAGCATCCCTGGCCTCCACCCACTAGATGCTAATAGCTCCCTCCCTCCCAAATTGTGACAACCAAAAATGTATTGAATTATCACTGATGTTCCTTGCCTCCAGTTGAGAACCACTGTCCTAGAAATAAGCGCAGTTAGAGATCTTGGACATTAACTCTTGGGGAACCACACAGACTATATTTTCCAAGCCTGATGGATCAAATCAGTCTACATATAGAGGATACCACTTCAGGGTTCACATAAATAATTTGGATATTTAACGCCCGCCCACATGTAATATTTTTTCAACTGCCTCCCTTGACTTGAAACAACCCAGTATACTGGAGCAATATTTCTCCTCACTAAAGATGAATTCCTGAAGGCCAACGTTTAGGGGCCCCAAATCAAGTTATGATGCCTGCTCCTTACAAATGTATGGCACTTTATATTTTTCGCATCTGTAACATATTTGAGTTCAGTGTAACATTCATTGGTTCTTTTCTATGCACCAGGAGCCTATAATCCTCATACCACCTGTATGAGTTTCCTGTGGTGGCTGTAATGAATCACCACATATGTGGTGGCTTAAAACCACAGAAATGTATTCTCTCACAGTTCAGGAGACCACAAGTCTGAAATCAGCTTTACTGGGCCAAAATCAAGGTTAGGAGGGCCACATACCCTCCAGAGGGTCTAGAGGAGAATCTTCGGTTCTTTAACTCTTGCAGCTTCTGGTGGCTACCAGAATCCCATGACGTGTAACACACCACTCCAATCTCTGCCTCCATAGTCCCATTACCTCCTCCTTTTCTCTGTGTTGTCAAATTTCCCTCTGTCTCCCTCTTATAAAGATGAATGTGATTGAATTTAGGACCTCCCAAATAATCCAGGATAATTTCCCCATCTTAAAATCCTTAATTTAATCACACCTGCAAAGACGTTATTTTGCCATATGAGGTAACATTCACAAGTTTCAGAAATTAGGACATGAATATTTTTTAGGGGGGGTTACTATCAGCCTACCACACCACCCTTGTGAGGCAGGTAAAATACAAAGATTATAACTTCCATTTTATAGATGAGGAAATACTGGCATAAAGAAGTTAAATGACTTATAAGAGGTTGCATAATGAGAGACTGGCAAAGATGGGGCAAAAATCCAGGGCTCCTAATTCCTCTTTTTAATTAACTATTGGCCCAGAGGAATAGAGTCATTTTCCCTTTCCTTCAGAAAACATAGTTAAAAGCACTGTGGAGTTTATATAATCGAGAGGAATAAGAAGTGGAATTTCTAGGCTAGGGGAAATTCTGGCAAACGCCATATCATGCTGAGGGGCTTAGGGGTGGGCAACTACATAGACTCTCCCAAGATATTGGAACAGCACAGGGGAACCAAAGTAGATTTTACCTGGTATTAGAAGAAGGCAAACTGTAGTATTTTAATATTCAATGAGCCCATGACAGCATGCTGTTTCATTTCCTATTCAGCATCTACATTGGCAATACTGAGTGGACATATGTTATACACAATTTTACAAAACTTTTCACACAATAGTCTCTGGCTGGATTCTCACAACACCTCTCTCTGTATGCAAGGGCAATCATTATCGTTATCCCATTTTATGGATGAGGAAACTGAGGTTTGGGAAGTTAAGTGACTTTCCCTAGCTGGAATAAAATCCAAGCTTTCTTCCTCTTACCACAATTTTCTTTTCTAAATGCTACCTCTCAGTTAAGAATGAAATATGCAGATGTCTCGTAAAATTATCGAGATGTCAGTACAGATGGCAAATGCCACCTTATATATATAATTATGTAGTTAACCCTCAAGAGACTCAAATACCCTTCAGGCACTTTTCATGTAATTTGGATACATGAACAACAGGTGGCAGTAAGTCCGTTGGGTAAGTGGTTTGAATGATGAAATTTAAACCCTTATTGTGGGCTTACCTTAGACTACAACAAAAATTGTGGATTTCTAGGACTTCACATTTTATAAAGAATATTATACTTTGCTGGTCTATCTTATTTTAAATAATATGTTCAGATATGCTTAAAGATCAGGCACAGAAAACCATTTATAGAAAAATATATATATATACATATATATGTTATCTTTCAAAATAATCCATTATCAACTACGGTTTAACTAAAGCATGGTCTCATCCTCAGACTATAATTAGGATGCTGTACTCTACTTCAATCTGAATCTTTATTTTTAAATCAAATTCCTTCCTGACTAGTACATGGCTTCAAGATTTCTATTTGCCTTACCAACAAAAGAGCCATGGGCTCTTTTTCTTAGGTGGAAAAGTTTTTATTCTTCCCCAGTTTCTATCTAAGACTTCATGGAAAAGGCTTCTAGAATGAGAAAAGACTAGGTAAGACAGTTTCTCCTTTTGAGTTTCCTGTCTATCTTTTCTGCCTCTTCTCAGCAGAGAAACTATCCAACAGCAATTTGTTAATTACTACAAGCACAGAGCCCCATAGCTTTTTTTGCTATAAGAATGAGGTAAGGGCGCCTGGGTGGCTCAGACGGTTAAGCGTCTGCCTTCGGCTCAGGTCATGATCTCAGGGTCCTGGGATCGAGTCCCGCATCGGGCTCCCTGCTCCTTGGGAGCCTGCTTCTCCCTCTGCCTCTCTCTCTCTCTCTCTCTCTGTCTCTCATGAATAAATAAATAAAATCTTTAAAAAAAAAAAAAGAATGAGGTAAATTTTTATGCTAGCCTTAAAAGTACCTTAGTTTGTTAGGGCCACTATAATAAAATACCATAAATGGGGGCTTGTAAACAACAAACATTTAGCTCTCACAGTTCTGGAAGCTGGGAAGTCCAAGATCAAGGTGCCAGTAGATTTGGTGTCTGGTGAGGACCCACTTCTTGGTTCATAGACATCCATCTTTTCACTTTGTCCTCACAAGGCAGAAAGGGCTACGGAGCTCTCTGGGGTCTCTTTTTAGGAACACTAATCCCATTCATGAGGACTTCACTGGCATGACCTAATTACCTCCCAAAGTTACCACCTCCTAATGGTGTCACACTGGGCATTAGCTTCTAACATATGATTTTGGGGGGGGACACAAATATTTACTCTATAGCAGACTAGAACATCCCTCCTCTTAATAGTTATTTCCAAAGGTAACTTGAAGTTTACATGTAATGAGTTTCCTTAGCAAACTGCTAACTACCTACAACATCCCCATAGTACCTTCTGCCACAGGTAGGCTCTTTTTTCTTTCCAGGCTGTGATATAACCCAAGCTCACACTAAAACAGCAAACTGAAGAACCTACACATTTAAGCACTTTTTATATGGATACGTTTGATGGTCAAAGATACACTGGTACGGTGTAGTTAACATGTCTAGTTTGTCACCAACCTTAAAAGTGAGACTGTCCAGATTTGGCATTCTGTAAAGAACTGTGACAACTCAGAAGAAATATATGCCACAGTTCTTGTCTCAAGAGGTTTACAATCCAGTTAAGGACATGAGATTCTTTTATTTTATTTTATTTTATTTTATTTTATTTTATTTTATTTTATTTAAGAGAGAGAGCGCACACACAGAGGGAGAGAGCGAACCAGACTCCCCACTGAGCAGGGAGCCCAATAAAGGGCTCGATCCCTGGACCCCGGGATCAGGACCCAAGCCAAAGCAGACACTTAACTGACTGAGCCACCCAGGTGCCCCAAGGAGACGAGATTCTCAAATGAAGCATTTCTATAATATAAATATAATGCGTACATAAGTACTTATCAAAAAGAATGATTGCATATAGTATGAAGTATAGTGGGTTATAGAGACAGGAGGGTTTTGTGGAGGGGAACTTAAACACTGGGGAGACTTCACATAAGCATATACAAGAGGCAAGAATAGTTCAGGTGGAGGGACTAAGGCTCACGAAATAAGAGAGGTGAGAACAAACCTGGTAGGGTTGCAGGCCAGAATAGGGATTTGCCCTAATAAAAATTAGGGTGGAGAAATATAGTCAAGTTTTATCATGTATGGTTTTAAAGGCAGAGAGTTTGGAAAAGATGATCAGCCTGTTAATACTTTTTGTCTGCCCAGTATGGAGACTGGGCTTTAGCAGTAAGAATGAAGGCTCAGGTGGGAGAAAGTCTGTAGTTAGGATTAGTGATAGAGGAGAAGCCAGGTGTGGGGGACTGAAGGGGGCCAATCCATGAGAAGAAGAGAAAAGGGAGGGACCATTACCTTCAGTAGGTAAGCCAAGGAAAAGGAGCAAAAAGCCATCAGCTCTAATAGAAGCCCAAAAACAGTCAGAGAAGGGATATGAGTTGTGTTTGATGTGGTTAGTCTCAGAGGGTGATAGGTATATGCATAGAAGAGACCATTGAAGATGTTGACTCAGATAGAGGAAGAGAGTTAAAGGAAAAATATTCTTGCCTCTTGCAGCAACTGAGCACAGCCCATTAATAACATCAAAGTCCTCGGGTCCAATATGGCACCTTCTATTTTTCCTCCGAATGTACAGCACCATTTATCTTCCCTTCCTGCAGATCGTACATTTAATGGTTGTCACATCGCTCAGGAAACTTGATTGCAACTCTGTCATTTCACGGGTATCAATTAGAAGGTTTATACCAAAGTCCTTGCAGAAGACAGTTTTCAGATAAGATATGCACTTGTCATATCTGCACTGAGCATCTGTCAGCTTCATCATAGGCAGCAAATAGAGAATTAGTTTCTAATCCTTAACACTCTAGCTTCCCCATGCTGCTTTTCCTGAGTGGATTGAGACATGCAAATTAAGCTTAGTTTATTTGATTTGCATTTGAGTAACCATCCCACTGTCCATAAGGTGACAGGTAAAACAAAAAGTATTTTCCAAATTGACCAGTTTGCCTAAAACCATTGAGAATGAGAGAAAGAGTCAGGCTATAAAATATCTTTCCTCAATAAGGGGAGCCACGTTCATAAAACATGTTGATTTCTTTCCTACTACAGAGCTCTATGCAACATAACCTGTAAAAAAAATAGATCAGAGATCCCTGTCATTTTCAAGGCACTGGTCCAAAAACCAACAAACGAAACCTCAGCAAGATATCTTAAATCCTCTTTACCAGCTGAAATGAGGCAGTTGATAATAAAGGAAACATTAAAGAGACAGAATCTTCAAGGTCACCAAAGAGGCAGCTCCACCCCTTACCCCCAAGGTTGCCAGTAGAATATAGTGGTCTTAAGAGTGTGGACTGGAATGAATGGATAAAGAAGGTGTGGTATATATATACAATGGAATATTATGCAGCCATCAAAAGGAATGAGATCTTGCCATTTGCAATGACGTGGATGGAACTGGAGGGTATTATGTTGAGTGAAATAAGTCAAACAGAG
>NC_138385.1:31187908-31238710 GCF_054177405.1 Leptonychotes weddellii
GGTGGGTATTGAGGAGGGCACATTCTGCATGGAGCACTGGGTGTTATGCACAAACAATGAATCATGGAACACTTCATCTAAAACTAATGATGTAATGTATGGGGATTAACATAAGAATAAAAAAAAAAAAAAAGAGTGTGGACTGGATTGTTTAACTGCCAGGGTTCGAACGCCAGGTCTGCCACTTGTTAGCTCTGTGCCCTTGAGCAAGTTACGTCAGCTGTCTAAATTTTATTCTTACAAGATGGAGATAATCACAGTATTTAGCTCATAAAGAGGAGTAAATGGGTCAATGTATTTAAAATACATATCATGGTATCTGACACATAGCAAGTATTTAATAGATGGTATGCTCATTAATTATTTCAGTTTCTTTCCAGCCATATGGAAAGTCATCAGTTTCATGGGTATTAGCAGGCAACTATAATTCTAATGCTTACAATTATTAAGAACTTTTATTTATACAAAAAAACACATTCATTTATGCCCTTGTCCTGAATGTAACAGATGCTATCATACCCATACCTCTTCACACTCACCACTTCAAAGCATGTTACCCCAGCTTCCTACTGCCAGCATTTGCATTTCTTTTCCTGAGGACTTTCTCTGGATGCCAAAACTTGTTTTGCCAACCTGTGTGGCAGGTTGGACATGCCAGAGCATTAATGTCCCTAAACCAGACTGACAGGAGTTAGTGTCACCTCACCTCTCAGGTGGGATAATCCTGAAGCAAATGACTTACACTGCCTCTCAGACTTTCCCCTGAAGGCTAAGGCACCAGTCCGTCTCTGTGGTAGCTAGTTTGATAATGTTCCCTTTAATGCCGGCTTTCTTCCCTTCCTTATTTTACTACCCCATTCTTCTACCAGTGTCCCTTCAACTCTCAAACTACTTTCACATGAATCCTTGTCTTAGTTTGGGAAGCCCAAACAAAGATCTTCTCACAAACCTGTGAGATAGGTAAAGGTAAATATAATTTTGCAATAAGTAGAGTTATGGGTCATGTGAGTATTTAATGGAAGAGCTAGCCCTAGAACCCAAGTCTCTTGACCATCTACATTCTTTTTCTGTTGCCAAAAAAAATACATATCATAGCTTTTTCCAGCTCCACACAGATTAATAATGTCAGTAATTCTCTCATTATCCTCCTTCTCATTGTGTATCAGTTGATCTCCCAGAAGTATGTCTGCACAAGGCAGGAAAGGGTCACACTCCAACTGACTCATATCATTGAACTTTTCCATGTGTGACATGCATATTTATCAGTTTGTTCTTTAAGGGTATAAACTTAACTAGCCATCTACCTAATGAAAACTAAATTATCTGTCAGAGTCTGGAAATGGATTGTTCTAAGTTCATCAAAGAGTATAGCTAATAGAGAAGTTCTGAATTAACTAAAACTTTTTTTAAGTGATGTTTAGCATGATGGTTACACTGAATACAAATTAAGGTTCTATTAGTGATTTGGAAGGAAGTTGGGGACCCGGAGGGCCTAAGGGTCATGTGTATACATACCAATTCTCATTACATTGGGAGACATACAAAAAAAGCTGGGTGCTGCTGGTTCCCCACCCAATGCACTACTGGGTAATAAGGATTTATCTATGTGAGGCACCATCTTTTCTGGGCTGTCTCTATGTTCTGTATCTCCCACCCAAAAGGAAAGTACCCCATAACCCTGGGTACTAAAACTAAAGCTAGTTAGACTGAGCATCTGTTAGATGTAGAACACAAGAAGGTTCTGTACATTGGGGTCTCTTATTTGGAGAGCCTCCTTAATTAATGGCCATCTGGTCCCCCATGAAGGACTGTAATTAGGGAAGCAATGTACGAGCAGATACACCAGTGAAAAACTTGTCTGTGCTTGCCTTCCCCCCAAGACATTCCGTACTCAGGTGAATGCCAACGTCACATTGAGCTATTTTTATTTTTCATAAAAAATGATTTGGGTCTAGAGGTTGGGATAAAATAAATCATTGATTGAATTAAGTGACAGACACAGGACTTACTAACATCTGAATGCTCCTCACTGAACCTGATTCAGCACAGATCTGCTGTTTTCATTGTCCCTGTTTTTTCCAGTTGATTTTAGGCTCTGCAAGAAAGTAATAGAGGCTCCCTGCTGCTTCAGGATACATAAAAGAACCAAACAAGACACTTACCTTTGTCAAAAGGATCTGCAAATGTCTTTTTCACTACAAACATGAGTGAAAAACTCCTATCATGGTTATTCCTTAAGAGAATAATCAAAGGAGGGTTTTTCATTTAAGTCCCCAAAGAACATTTGCCCAGGATGAAATCATCTCTGCTGCAATATTCAAACCGAGGAATGTGATCAAACCAGAAGCTTCTATTTTCATGCAAAAATAAAAATAAAAAATAAAAAGGGGCTTTACCCTGACCCTTTCTATCTACCTCATCTCCCCCATCTACAGGACCTATAGGTAAAAGTCTTCAGAGTCCTCAGCATTAAGTATAAGATGTTCATGAGATCAGAAACTGAGGTTGCAGGAAAGAGGTACAATCCACTGGTGTGCTTAAATTATGGCCCTCAGCTATGGCTTAATATATTTCTCTGAAAGATGAAGTAATAAGGGTATCATTTTAGATTAACGGAGTACAACATGGAGCATATTGTCAACTACCTACTGGCTTTACAATAACTTGAATGTTACTGTAAAAAGTGACCCTCCACCTTTCCCAACCTCACCTTTTAACCTCAGCAATATCACTTAACTGTAATGTAGCTAAGAACCAGCAACAAAGCAAAGAGGGTATCTGAGCACCACATTCATGCATTTTAACACATGTGCTTCTCTCAAGGTGAGCTGTGATAGGACTTGATTCAGGATCTCTACACTTGTATTTTATACACAATTATAACCAAGTTTAGCTATTTTATTTTTAATCCTATCAAAGATTAGGAACATCATGACAGTGGATGTTAAAACAAAGACAGGAGAACACTTATAACAAAAGGAGAGAGGGGAAAAAAAACTAGGAAAAAGCTGACAAAATGACTCTCTGCAGTCTGGGAACATTTAGTGTTGGAGCAAACGTTCTTATAGCCTGTAACAGGCCCTGAGGGTATCACTGGATACAGCACACTGAGAAGTTAAAAATCACAGCACGGACACTGAGTCATCGAGAAAAGATGAAATTATATTCAATATATTCTACTTAAGGAGGCAAGGAAGTATGCAATACATGTTAGAAAACGTTCTAGCCAAAATGATTAAATTAAAAATCGTTGAAATGCAAAGAGGTAAATTTGAACTCCAGAAAACCCTATTATCCAGAAAAATTCCTTTTTCTAACATCTGAATGCTCCATGTGTTGTTGTGGTTTCATTCTACATCATTCTGACTTCATATTTCACAGCCTTGGTCACCTCTTAGTGAAAGAAGGTGATGATTTTGCATCTGATACTCCTTTTTGCAGTGGAAAAATACGTGTACCTGGTTTTGCCAAGTTTTTCAACTCTTGGAAGAAGGGGGGAATCTTTATTTTTAATTGCATATTTTTGAATGCTTTTAAGGGGTCACAAAATGTCCTGAATCTTCTATTAGCAGGGAATTTCCAATTAAAATCCAGTACAAATATAGACAGCCCCCCAAAGTAGAAGAAAATTACCCACAATGCATCTTTGCTGTAGAATGTTGGTCCAATTAGATTACAAGGCAATTATTGTGATTTCTCATCTGTACATTCAGCACTTAGTCTCCATTTCACCTATAGCAACTGCAGCTTTGACAATTTGTCTGACAGTACCATAACCTACATTTTCTGAAAATGCCAAAGAAATGGAAGCTACGTGTTTGTAAGGTACAGTTCAGAGATTTTGGGAAAAGATAACAATAAATGGACCCATAGCAGAGAGAGAGAGAGAACTGAGATGAAGAGGAAATTGTATGGCTTATTTCTAAGAACTACTACTAAGGGCTAAAAAAGTACCTATCATGGAGGGCAATGCTGCAGAAAAGATTTAGGGGAGAAAAAAAGGTAAAGTCAAGGTGGCAAAAGAAAATTATCATGAATTTCCCAGTAAGTAAAATGGTTAGATTCCAGAGGAAATAGCCAGTGTAATCCAGATAGGGTAAATCTGATTAATGTATTTTTTTTGCCTGCCCTTTGGTGGTAGTGGTAGGAGGGGAATTAAAGAAAAATCTGGAGTAGCCTTTGAGTGGATCTGAGCCTTCAATGTTAAGGAGTCCAGACTAGGAATGGTAGGTGAACTGCAAAAAGTGGTAAGTATGGACTGAGAGAAGAGGACTAATCAGGCAAACTTAGATACCAGAGAAATTTCCTAGCATGGTGCGTATGTAATTATATTTCAGAGCTGTTTAGCAAGAAAATATGTCTTCCACTGAACAAAGGATATTTACAATTGATGGAGAAAGAAAGGAGAAGTAACAAAGAACAAACCAAGAGGATACTAAATACATCAATGAAAGCCATTTGTGGGGACATATTTTGAGGGAAGACTGGAATATGGCCACTTGACTGAAATGTTGCTTGACTTCTCTTCCCATTGCCTTAATAATTAACAGAGTCTTTTCCCATCATCCATCAACATTCAAATACCTGTGGGTATCCTCTAGGCCTAATTCTAAGCAAGGAGTCCTATGTGGGGAAGGTATATGGAGACCAGGGTTCCTTTTAAGGGTCACTGGAGAGAAGTGTCTGTGGTGGGCAAATGTAATAGCTTTCTCGAGCCAAGCCTTCCAGAACAAGCCCTGGACTCAATAGCCCAGGTAAAACTTTGTTAATGAGAGTGGTATCAGCAAAATGTCAGACTTGGCAGATCCAAACTCCCATCCGTCTCTAGAAACATTGAAGAACAGCAGAAACTGGCAGCATCTATTTTGTCAGAACTCTGGAAAACAGTCAAAGATCTACAGAAACCATGAAAATGCTGAATCCAGAAGAAAAGCAACTTCCACATTGTAGGAATGCTTTAGGGCATTTTTACTTGCCCTTTTACCTACTCCCTCCCCAGCTCAGCAGCAGTCTTGAAGACAACAAACTCCATTCCTTGTATGAGACCCTGGTTCTCGGTTCTAGAAGGAGCAGAGTAGATCTTCTCTGATAATTATTATGTTTATCTCTTCTAAACTGTCTGGGAACTCCCTGAAGAACTGATGTAAGGCACTCATATCTGTTTCACTTAACTCAGAAATCATTCAGGGCACAAAAATAGTGGACTTTGCTCAAAAACACTGTAAGGCAAATGAAACACCTGCACCCACCTGGGGTAAAAGATTATGGTTCAGACAAATAATAGACTGCTTAAAGCCTGAAATATTACCTGGGAAGAGAGTTTTTTGGAAAAGGAGAGCATTCAAAAGTACCCATGTATACTGGGGAATTTAGAAAGCTACACACATTCCCAGGGCAGGATGCATGTTCAGAAAAGACCTACAAAGATCCTAAGTTTTCACCTCTAGTTGATCTCCAGACTCAGTGTAAACAGGAAGTGAAGGCCATGCCAGAGTTTTAAACAGTCTGACTAAGTGTTGAAATCGAGTTTTCCTAGCACAGAACCAATCTGCAAAGACTGGGAGATGCGGGCTTTTTGGTTTTGTGTTTTGATGTTGAAGGGAGTGTGTGTGTGTGTGTGTGTGTGTGTGTGTGTGTGTGTGTGTGTTCTGGAGTTCAAAGAAATCTCTGTCAAAATACTAGTTAAATTAGTCAGTCAGTGAAAGACAAATACTATATGATTTCACTCATATGTGGAATTTAAGAAAACAAAACAAACATAGGGAAAAAAAGAGAGAGAGGGGCAAACTAAGAAACAGACTCTTAACTCTGGAGAAAAAACTGATGGTTACCAGAGGGGAGGTGGGTGGGAGGATGGGGGAAATAGGTGATGGGGATTAAGGAGTGCATTTGTGATGAGCACCTGGTGATGCACAGAAGTGTTGAATCACTATCATACACCCGAAACTAATATTACATTGTGTGCTAACTAACTGGAATTTAAATAAAAATGCAAAAAAAATAATAAAAAATAGAAACAACAATAAAAAAGAAACTACACTGGTTAAAAAAAAATGCTAGTTAAACACAGCTAAAGAAAAAGAGACTTCATTGAGTACACATGACAAAGAATACAGTCTATGCAAAAATTGTTTGAATTTTATAGACTTCTGTGATCAAAAATAGTGAACTCTGTACTGGAATTAAAATAAAATTTTCAAAAAAAAATAGCAAACTCTGGAGAAGTTTGATTTCCGGAGCTATGTAACATCATATTTTATTAAATATCAAGTTTTCAACAAAAGATCAAAAGGCATACAAAGAAACAGGAAAGTATGGCCCATCACCAGAAAAAAAGAAGCAGACAGAAATCCCCCCGAGGGAATCCATTGTTAAGAAAGAAATTGACCGTTGTAAGCTCCTACATTCAAAAGAAGAAAATTATCAAATCAGTAACATAACTTTACACCTTAAAGAACTAGAAACAGGAGCAAAGTAAATACAAAGGTATTTAATAAGGAAAAGGAAAAGGAAAATAATGATCAGAGTAGAGATAAACAAAATAGAGAACAGAAATCTAATACAGAAAATAAAAGAAACTAATGGCTAGTTCTTCGAAAAGATCAACAATATCGACAAACCTTTAGGTAGACTGACAAGAAATGAGAGAAGATGCAAATAACTAAAATCAGAAATGAAAATGGGAACATTATTACCAACCTTATAGAAATAACATGAATTAGAAGAGAATACTATGAACAATTCTATGATAGCAAATTAAATGACCTAGACAAAATGGAAAAATTCCTAAACACTTACAAATTACCAAAACTGACTGAAGAAGAAATATAAATTCTGAGAGATTAAATTAGTAAAAAACGAACCAAAAAAAATCCCTCTCAACAACGAAAAGTTCATTGGTGAATTCTGCCATACATTTGAAGAGTAACTAACACCCATCCTTCTCAAATTCTTTGAAAAGATAGGAGAGAAAACTTCCTACCTCATTGTATGAGGCCAGCATAACCGTGATAAAGACATCACAAGAAAACTACAGAATATATCTTATGAATATAGACACAGAAATCCTCAACAAAATACTAGCACATTGAATCCAACACCATATTAAAAGGATTATATACCATGACCAGATGGGATTTATCTGAGAAATGCAAGGTGGTTCAATATCAGAAAATCCATCAATGTAAAACATTACGTTAAAAAAAATAAGAAGAAAAACCACATCATCTTCTTAATTGATACAGAAAGACTTATGCATCAAAGAACATTACCAAAAATTGAAAAGATAAACTATAGAATCATAGAAATGTTTTATAAGTTAGATATCTAATAAGGGCCTAGTATCCAGAATATATATAAAGAACTTTTGCAACTCGACAACAGAAAGATAAGAACCCAATTAAAAATGAGCAAAAATCTTAAGTATACATTTCTCCAAAGAAGATATACAAATGGTCGACAAGCACATAAAAAGATGCTTAACATCATTCGTCATCAGGGAAATAACAATCAAAACCACAATGGGGAACTTCACAGACACTAGGATAGTTTATAATTAAAAGAAAAAGGACAGGGGTGCCTGGGTGGCTCAGTTGGTTAAACGTCTGATTCTTGATTTCCACTCAGGTCATGATCTCAGTGTTGTGAAACTGAGCCTCACATTGGGCTCCATGCTCAGTGGGGAGTCTGTTTCTCTCCTCCTTTCTTGCTTGCCCTCTCCTTCTGCCCTTCCCCCTCTCATGAACTTGCACACACACTCTCTCTCTCTCTAAAATTTAAAAAAAAGGACAATAGCAAGTGCTGACCAAGATGTGGAGAAATTAGAACTCTTGTACATTGCTGATGAGAAGGTAAAATGGTCCAGCCATTTTGAAAAGCCATTTGGTGGTTCTTCAAAAAGTTAAACAAAGACTAAAATTGTAATATGCACCTGCATTCCACTCTTCAGTATATACCCCAAATAATTAAAAACAGGTCCTCAAGCAAGTATATGTACACACATGTTCATAGCAGCACCATTCACCATAGCCAGAAAGTGGAAATGGCCCAAATGTCCATCAGTGGATTTATGGATAAAGAAATTGTAGTATATATAGGGGATGGAATATTACTCACCCATAAAAAACAATAAATGCTACAATGTGCATGAGCTTTGAAAACATTATGCTAAGTGAAAGAAGCCAAACAAAAAATGTCATATATTGTATGATTCCATTTATATGAAATATCCAGAATAGATAAATCCATAGAGACAAAATGCAGATTGGTGCTTACTAGGGGCTGGGGTAGAGTGGGATAGCGGTACAAATGAGGAAGAACTGCTTCATGAATTAGGGAGTTTACTCAGTCATGATGGAAATGTTTTAGAACTAGATAGAGGTGATAGTTGCCCAACATTGTAAATGTATTGATTGCCACTGAATTGTTCACTTTCAAATGGTTTTATGTTATGTGAATCTTATCTAAATAAATTATTGTTTTTAAAAAAACTTTATTGGTGTTCAGTACATGTTTTAAATGTTAATATTTTAAATAGCTTGCCCCTATTAACATAATTAAGAATACACAAGCTTCATCAAACTGAAAACAAAATTAGCCAATTAGCAGGAGCAGGAATTGGAAACAGGAGGTTGAAAGAAATGCTTGCAGTTAAAATGACAATAAAAACACTGTCTGACTTTCATAGCCAAGAAGCCATTCCCTGATGCCTGTCTTTGATTTGACTAGAGGCAGGAGAGGTATACTCAGGCGTTTCATCCAGGCAGACAGGAGGAAACAGGAAATAAACTTTTAATTCCATGTCTGAAGGGGCTGTGCTTTCTGCCCTTTTTCTTTCTGGGAAAGATGATGTTCATTCAACTCTAGAGGAAACTCCAGAGAGGGGAGCCAGAATTTAAAGACAAGCAAGACTGAGACTTCTCAGTTTATCTAGACTCTTAGAGAAAGCAGTAACCATGTTTTAAATGAAGGCTGAATAGTATAGTGGAATAGACCCTGCATTTTAGAATAAAAAAGACCTAGGTTTGAATCCTAACTCCACCTTTTGAACTCACACTATTTACCTAGCCTTCTCAAATTTCAATTCCCTCTTCTCTCAAATGTAGATATATAACTCTGAAAGATTGTTGTGAGGATTGAGATAGATATAATATGCCTATCACAATGCCTGGCACATGTAAATACTTGATGCTAGTTATTTTTCTTCCATCAAATTACAAATGCCTTCTCCTCCCACTTCCCTTCCCCTCCAAAAAAAGTAATTAGAATCGGCTGATGAGAAAGGACCAGTAAGCCAAAACTTCAATTACAAAAGATACCAAAACAGTTTATCAGGTGATAAAAGTAGAGTATCCAAAGCAATGCTTTTTTCACCTGATAAAACATCCTGGATGAGGACGGATAAAAGCATATTCCTCCAGGAGAGATCAGCAGAATGAGAGAAAGATGAGGCTGATGGGCAATTTAATCCCAGAATCCTTGTCTTTTCTAATGACTATATAAGAAACCAAAAGTATCCACATCCCCTAAGCAAAGGGAAGTACAGCTTATGAATGAATCACAATGAAATCACTTGAGTAGGAAGAGTAATGGTTTTCTTATCCTCCCCAGGGGTGCCAGGATTCTGAATGCTATAGTAGGTAACAAGAAGAATGTGTGTGCAGATTCAGACAGATGCTAGTTCAATTCCCAGATCCCCTGCTCACCACCTATGAACCTAGACCAGTCACTTTCCTTCTCTGAGGCTTGGAGTGCTTTCTCATTTATAAGTAAATACTTAACTTGTAGGTTAGTTGTGTGTATTACACAAGATAATACATGTAAAGTGCTGAGCACATAGTCAGTAACCCATTAATATTCATTCCCTCCCTCTTCCTATCACATAAAATTCTACCATATTTTACAGAAAGGAATTACTTTTTAAAGATGAGGCTGCCATGAAAATGAATCATCTCCACCTTTCTTTTCATTCAAATGATCACTTCAGGGTCCCCTACATTAGGCTATGTACATCCCTACTGGCTCAATTTAGAAGTTGAGAGACAAGAAGCTTTTGTCAGTAAGGAATACAACATGCTACTAAATATAGCCCCAGATTTTGTGCTAACTAGCACACCATCTTTCTGGGCCTATGTTTACATACAGTGAATGAGGAGCTTGGGCTCAAGTATCCCTTCTAGTTTCAAACTTACATGAAACTGATCACTAAAGCTGACAGTGAATGACAAGTCACAACCTCTGCTAGCAAGAAGAAAAAAATGGACCTATGGATATTTGAGGGACCTCAAAAGGTCAACTAGTTTATTTAATTTAAGCCCAGCACATAGGATGGAAATCATAAATACTTCCTTGTTGGCTTTTTCTAAAGTTTATTCTCTCTGAAAGTAAGCCTCTGTACTTTATATGCGTAGAATAAAGAGTATGCAAATAACATGGGTATGTAATAGTCACTATGTTAATGTAATGAATCAACCTATTTTCAGACACATGATGATGAGTTCTTTGGTATGAAATGGTTTTGAGAAAATTACAAAATAGGACCTAGAAAAGAGAATTTTGTTATTTGATCTAAAATATCAACATAGCCTACTTTCAGATCTGAGGACATTTTTTCCTATTATCAAACTTACTTAGTTAAGCTTTGATGCCTGTACTTCAAAAGATAAAACATAACAGGACTTAGAAAAGTTCACAAATGTGCACACACATGTGCACACGCACACACACACAGACACACACACACATACACACACACACACGTTCTTCTTCTCCAAAAAGAGGTAGGGTCTATCTCTCAAATTATAGAATTAGATGGGATTCCAAGGAGATCTAAATAATTTTCACCCAGTAAGTCAAGCAGTCTACCAATGCTACCAAGGGTAGAGCTCCCGAGAAGGCAAAACTTAGGAAAGGTTACTAAAGGGCAAATTCAGAGACTCAAGATCAAAGTCAGAATGTGGTAACTATTGCCTTCATCTCCTTAGTCCAGGAAAAAAAGCAAAAACTTCTTCAGACTATTGAACAGAAGACTAAATTTTACTCCAAAGGAGCTCACCCTTTTCCTTGTCCCGCATATCTCAAGGTAACACCTTCTTTCCACAGGCAATATATAATCTAGAAATCCAATGTCATACACAATCACTGCCTTTAAGAAGCTTGCAATCCATCCAAAACTGGATCGCAAATATGCACACAGAAGTATAGACTATAGGGGCGCCTGGATGGCTCAGTCTTTAAGCATCTGCCTTCGGCTCAGGTCATGATCCCAGGGTCCTGGGATCGAGCCCCACATCGGGCTCCCTGCTCAGTGGGAAGCCTGCTTCTCCCTCTCCTACTGCCCCTGCTTGTGTTCCCTCTCTCGCTGTCTCTCTCTCTCTCTGTCAAAAAAATAAATCTTTAAAAAAAAAAAAAGGAAGTATAGACTATAGAGGCTAGAAAGCGTCTTTAGAGATCATCTAATTCAGTGGCTTTCACACTCTCATGGAGCTTTTAGGATTCCACAGAAGGACCTCAAACCAACATTAAGAAGGGGTCTAAGTTTTTTATTTTTTGGTTTGGCTTGGATTGGTTTGGTTTGGTACCCAGAAGACTCTCAGTCCATAGCCTTGTTTTTTTTTAAAAGAAACCCCCTTTTTTGTCTCTGTATTGTATATTGGAGTTCTACAGATTTTATTGCAGGAAGGGTTCCATGACCAAAACAAAAATTGAAAACCACAGCTCTGATCCAAATTCTTCATTTCAAAGATGAAGAGATGGAGGTCCAGAAAAGTCCAGCCATCTGTCCAAGATTTTGCTGCAAGTGTTTAGCCAAGCCATGAAGTGTTGGAGAGGAGAATACATATTGCCTTGTAGTATCTCTGCTACTACTAAGTGCCAAATTAGTGTTGGACACAAATCATGTGGGTAGACAGAATCACAGGGGGGCTCTGGTGGGCAAGGACTGCTTCCTAGGGGAGATTGGACTTAAACTGGGCTATGGTCTGTGGGGAGGGTTTCAACAATTGGAAGGAGAGGGTATCCTGGCAGAAGTATAGTCTGAGTAGAGGTACAGGGGTGCTAATGCAACCAAAATGGCCTTCTAGCCATTCTTTGTGGAAATGCTGTCAGTTACCTATGTCTCCTGCTCACAAAACTTTTTGATTCCTATTTTGACAAAATCTGTTTCTATTGACCCTTTTAGAATGATGTCAGTAATGGAGGAATCTATAAAATAAGCTTCAGTATGAGCCCTAATAAGCTGCAGTTTTTACAGTTGGCATGTTCACCTAATTCTTGTTTTTATCTCCAACAAGAAGCTTGGAAATAAAATATCAAATTCTATCCCATAAACTGAAATACCATAATTCACAGGGCTTTTTTTATTATATATGGCTAGACTTTTTAAATAATATCTGGACACCCATTTCCTGCACATAATTTTGTTGAATTGTTGCAACTACACACATACAAAATTCTTTCTGGAAGAAATTGTATCTTTATTTCTATTTAAAAGACACAAAGAAAGCAAGGCATTCATGTTGCCCTTAGTATAAATAGTATCTAGGAAAATTATAACAAATTGTTCTTGGTTAAAAGGGAACAAAATGTTGGGAGTTAATATTATTGCTCATTAACAATAATTGAGTTACTTGACTTTCTATAGCATACTTATGTCATAGGTATAGGGTGAACATTCATTATAGTAGCTCTTCTCACTATAAAATGGGAGTAATACAGGGGAGATGACTTACCAAAAATCATGCCACAAGTAAATCAAGTCAGGATTACAGTTTTGGTCTCTTGATTCTTAACAAAGCTTCCTTCCTCCAAATTCACCCTAATTTAAAATATTTTCTCAAGAATAATAAGATTGCTGGGGCACCTGGGTGACTCATTCAGTTAAGCATACGATTCTTGATCTCAGCTCAGGTCTTGATCTCAGGGTTATGAGTTCATGCTCTTCACTGGGCTCCACACTGGGAGTCCACACAACAAAAAGGTATAATAAGATTTCTTAGAACTTTGTCTTTTCTGTTGTTCTTCATGGAGCAGTCAATGTGGAAGGAAAGGTGTATTAGTAAGGGTTCTCCAGAGAAACAAAAACAATAGCATGGGAGAGAGAGAGAGAGAGATTGATTATAAGAAATTGGCTCACATGACTATGGAGGCTGTCAAGTCCCAAGATCTGTAGGGTGAGTCAGTGAGCTGGAAACTTAGGACATCCAGTGGTATAGTTCCAGTCCAAGTCCAAAGACCTGACAACCAGGAGGACCAATGATGTAAGTTCTAGGCCCAAAGCTAGGCAGGCTTGAGACACAAGAAGAACCAATGTTTCAGTTTAAGTATGAAAGCAAGAAAAGACGAGTGTCCAGCTCAAGCAGTTGGGCAGGAGGGGTTCCCTCTTACTCAGGGGTCAGCCTTTTTATTCTATTTAGGCCTTCAACTGATTAGAATGAAGGCCACTGACATTAGGGAGGGAAATATGCTTTACTTAGTCTATCAGTTCAAATGTTAATCTCATCCAAAATACCCTCACAGACACACTCAGAGTAATGTTTAACCAAATATCTGGGCACAAATGGCCCAGTCAAGTTGACACATAAAATTAACCATCACAGCAGGGATGGAGGACACTTTTATCTTCTTGTCAGAGGAAATAGGGCTTGGGTAATCATTAGTCCTCTCCATTTCTGCTCAGAGATGGACCAGCATCCCTAAGAAGGTAGAGTTCATTTTTAAGATGACCTAGATTGAATGAAGCTTCCAAGACCAGTATTCCTATGGAAAAGATTCCTAGGGATTGAGGACACCATGTCCCTGCCTATATAAATGAGGAAGGGTTTTAAATTACTAGTTGAAACTGCCCTCACTCCTTTTGCAAATTTTCTTTTATTTGGACTGGTCCCACCTTGCATTTTCACCTCTGTTGGGACTTAGGCAGTGCTTAGAGCATCAAGAATATGAGGATATAGGGCGCCTGTATGGCTCAGTCATTAAGTGTCTGCCTTGGCTCGGGTCATGATCCCAGGGTCCTGGGATCGAGCCCCGCATCGGGCTCCCTGCTCCACAGGAAGCCTGTTTCTCCCTCTCCCCAACTTGTGTTCCCTCTCTCACTGTGTCTCTCTCTGTCAAATAAATAAATAAAATCTTTAAAAAAAAAGAAGAATATGAGGATATCAGGCAAAGGCACTGAGCTACAGAAAAACATGGAATTATAGCTGTAAGTAAAGGTAGATTATAGCACCAGAATATAGAAACACATCAAGAAAATAGTCCGGTTCCAGGGAGCTCATGGAAACTGCAGGTCAGAATAAAATGACAGATCAGAGCCAGGGAATCAATAGAAGACTCCAGAAGCTAGATGGCAAGGCAAATCCAAGGAAATAGAGTAGTAGAGGCTGACACAAGGATCCAGAGACAAGAAGACTTGGAAACCAGATAATTCTGTCTCTGACAGGAAGCCTCTGAGACTTTTTCACAAGAGCCTGGGACCTGCTTGCCAGGATCTGGCCAGTCCAGGACCAACATGTCCACAAGTCATAGAATCAGGATCTTTGTCAAAAGGATCTTCCAAGGACTGTGAGAAACTCACCAGAGGCTGGTGGTTGGAACAGCTTTCAGTGGCAAGTGGGAAAATTGCAAAGAGAAGGCCAAGAGGGAAGAAGACAATGAAGAATTTTAAAGTAACTAAGTCCTGTTTGTAAGAAATCTTCCCCAATCCCCAAGGATAGGTTTAATAGAGAGCTTCACTGTATCAGAATTGGACTACATAAATGCTAAACAATAAGAAGATAGAAAGTGCTAGTCTTGCTGTCAGTAACTCCATATCAGTAACTCTTACTCCAGTAAAAAAATTATTTCCAGTAAATCCCATGGCGATTAACATATATTTTTTCTCTTTTCCTAAGCTTATTCCAAGTTGGGAAATCTTACCAACCTAATTTCCTTTTTGTGGTTGTAATTTTGGAACTACGATGCCTTTTCTAGATTCCATACTCTCATTCCATGACAATTACACTAAAAAGCAATATATAGGTGTTGGTTAGAAGGTCCTATCTGGAACAATGAATGAGCACGCATTCACCCATTCAACACATGTATTGTGTCAGGGATTTTTCTAGGCACTAGAGATATGGCAGTGAAACACACACACACACACACACACACACAAATCCCCTCTCATAAAGCTTGTGTTCCTGTGAATTGTGCTTGGGGTGGGGACTGGTAACTAGGATTTTGACCTATCCTGGAACACACACGAAGAATCAGAGGCTCTTTCCTCCCTGCCTGTACTCTAATGGTTGAATGAAGTATCTGAGTCCTAGAAAAGTACTCCTATTTCCTAGCAAATATGACAGAGGATTGGGATAAATGGAAATCTGAATGTGGCTTAGAATATCCAATTCTTACAGTATAAAGACATTATCTTCCCCCACTAATTCCTTATTTACTTGCCTACTCCAGAATGTACACCTAAGCTCTACTTATTGAGCTCCTGGGCCTCTTGAAGCCAGACCCTTTAGAGTCATCATTCAGAATCTACAAACATTTACTGAATACCCATTGGGTGCCAGGTGTTTTGCTAGAAATGCTCACGTAATTATTCCATTTATTCCTCACAACAACCCTGTGGGAAATGCAGAATAGGTATTCTTCATCTTCCTAGACTGTGTTTCCCAGCAAGATCTGTCAATAACTTACCCAAGATCATAAGCTAGTAAGTAGTCCATTTGGAATATGAAAATTAGTCTTTTGACTCCATGGCTCTTGCTCCCTGGTGTCCTTATTGAGGGCCTCTTTTTCCCTATCAGTCCCCCTATGTGCATGAAACATGGCCACAAACACAGCACACACAGTAGCCTTAGTCCTTGGAGCAGGTATATTCAATCATCCTGACTGTTCAGTAGCTATTATTCCCTTTAGATTCTACATTGGCATGGGGACACCAAGAAGGGACAGGGAGGTAGTGGTGGTAATGAAAGATTCATTCACTAGCATGTGACTGAGAGTCTGCACTTCTATCCCTATTCAGTTTGGGATTGGGAAATCAGAGGTTGCAGCAGTTTCACAATAGAGGTTAATACAAAAAAAGAAGAGCAGCCTCATCTGTATAAATGGTGAAATTTATAGATTTATAGATATCTATAGATATAGATATAGATATTTATAGAGATATAATATTTATAGAGATATAAAGATATATAGATATAGATATAAATTTATAGATATTCTCTTTCACCACTGGTTGGTGGAGAAAACCTTCAGTTTGTTTTGACCTGGCTACAAAGAGGTAATTAGATGGATGCACCTATATTGATCACCTGGAGGCTTTCCTGTGTTGTTTTTTGTTTGTTCTCTTTTTGTTTTTTACCTGCCTATCACACTTACTCTGTGGGTTGGTAGAGTGGACACCATTTAATATTGCAAACCCAGAGGGTTTCCTGGATCACTAAGTCAGTTCTCAATCATATGTAAGGATGGAAAAGATAGGGAAACAAGAGAAAGGGATAGGTGACAGTTAATTCCCCACAGCCCAATAGAATCAATAGTGTGTTTCTACCCCAACTTCTTCCAGACCTTTCCTTAAAGCTTCAAACAACAAGAAAGTGAACTGATTTTCTGCCAGTACTTTCTATCCTCTTGTGACCCTGTGGTGGAGGTGGTAATAAGGAGAGTAAAGACCCCAAAGGCCAGAAGCGAATTGAAGTCATCAAGCAGGTAGCCTGAAGCATCAGGCAACTAGATAAACATCCCCAGAAGAGTTAAGAATCGACTGCTGTTGGGAGTGGGAAAAGTCAGCTGCCGTCAGGATATTGATTATTTTTGCAGTAGAAAAATTATTCTCAGTGCCTGAACCCCTGGAAACAGAAACAATGAGAAGAAAACATTTTCAATGAATTATCTAAGCTGATCTGACAAGGATCTGAAATGGGCCCCAGCCCAAATCCAAAGGTAAGGAACACAGGAGGCAGATGCCTTTAAATTCAGTCATGCCGGGCAGGCCCCAGAGATTCCATTTTTATTCTTCTTCTGCCTCTGCAAAAAATAATACTTGCTCATCTCACCACATTGATAACGTACTATCAACACTGGAGGAACAAACTGTATGTGTGCATTTTTTTTTTGTATGTGTGCATTTTTAAACTTTGGGCCTAAGAATGTCATTCAGGTTAATGTTATTTTTTTTTTTTTATGTTGTTAGGTTGATGTTCTTTTGAGACCCCAAGGTGTTACATTTCCTTCTGAATTCCTCACCAGATCCTTTTTGAGGAGTTAGAGCAAGAGGGCTTTGGGACTCAAAGGTTATTTCCATCCCAAACTGTCAAGACTCCTGGCCCGCACTTGCCGGGTCCTCTAGGTCCCTGCCCTTAAAAGCCTGTTCTCAAATCATTCCATCACTGTACTTTGTCCTGACTGAGACATAAAGCCACTTCTTTTTCCAAGTTCCTCATCTCTTAAACAATTGGTTTAAAGAAAAACATGTTTCTGAAAAATGGGAAATTCAGCACAATTCATGACCTAACATTCGGTACATTCAGGGTTAGATGTGAATGAGAGGATATATTCAATGTTACGAACAAAGTCAATTTGTTTTTCTAAAACTCAAAGAATAAAAGTGTTTTGGGGCTGTAGGTTGTTTCAGAATAAGGTAGTCATGGGAAAAGTGAGAAAGTTAGTTTGGATGAGAGATTTTAATCTCACAGATTTCAAATGCTCCATCTTCCAACTCTTCCAACCATCAATAGATTCTACAGAGGGAACATGAGGTGGCTGCTCCCTGGGCCTCCATTTCCACATATGTAAAATGGGAGGGTTGTTTTATATTAGCTTTCACATGCCTTCTAATCCTCACATTTCCTTATTTCAGAGTTCCCTCCACAAGTCCTTTGGCCATTTCCTAAATAGGCTTTCTCAGGCTCTGAAAGAATTGGCTCCATCTGTAGACTCAAAGTTTCTGCTCATATTTTCATTCTCACTGAAACAATGGAAGACCTTTGTCTGAGGTCCTATGGTAGGCAGAACTCTAATATGGGCCACCAAGATTCCCAGTCACTGGTGCATACACATGTTCTCCCAGTTATTCAATAAAACATTAATCTAGGTACTGCTATGAAAGTGTTTGCAAATGTAATTAAGGTCCCAAATCAGTTGACTTTAGGTGATTATCTGGGCGGGACTGACCTAACTGCATGAGCCCTTTAAAAGCAAGGAGAGTTCTCTGGCTGATGAAGGAGAAGAAGTTAGAGAAACGTATGCTAGCTGGCTTGGAAGAAAGCAAAGATTCATCTTGTGAACTGCCTTTGGGGGCCACATGGCAAGGAACTGTGGTCAGCCTCCAGGAACAGAGAACAGTCTCCAGCCAACAACAATTAGAAGAAAATCAAATTCTTCCAACAACCTGAATAAAATTAGAAGAGGCCCTCAGCCCCAATGAGCAATGTAGCCCAGGCCAAACACCTTGATTTCAGTTCAGTGAGACCCTGAGCAGAGAATCCAGGAATGCTGTGCCAAGATTTCTGACTCACAGAGACTGTAAGATAATAAACTTATGTTCTTTTAAGCCATATGTTTCTAATAATTTTTTATGTAGCAATAGGAAACTTTTACAGTTCCTTTTAACAGGTTTTTAAAAAGATTTTATTTATTTATTTGAGAGAGATAGTGAGAAAGAGCACAAGTGGGGGGGTGGGGGGCAGAGGGAGAAGCAGGCTCCCCAATGAGCAGGAAGCCTGATGCTGGGCTTAATCCCAGGACTCGATCCCAGGACCCTGGGATCATGACCTGAGCCAAAGGCAGATGCTTAACCAACTGAGCCACTCGGGTGCCCCTATTACAGTTCCTCTTAGTCACAAAGTCCTGACTCCTGTTGCCACCTCCACTTTTTCTTTTTGAGATTTTTTTTTTATTTTTTTAATTCTAATTCCCGTATAGTTAAAGTACCATGTGATATTAGTTTCAGGTGTACAATATAGTGATTCAATAATTCTATACATCATTACTCAGTGCTCCTCACACTAAGTTTTTACTTTAAATTTCCTCATTTGGGGAATTATTTCCTCCTCTTCACATCACTTCTCTGAACAGACATGAGAAGGGTTTGCAAATTATAAATCTGTAAGTGGAACAATGTAACATCACTTAGTCACAGCTACAACTTCCTGTCATAGTGACATTAAAAACATGAAGTAACTTGTCACCCAGAGGATGGAAAAATAAATCCAAGATGATTCCATGTACCTTCTAGCCAAAGTTCCAGGGTTCAATGCAAGCCCAGGTGCAAGATTAATTCTTTTATTCAGTTATTCAGAAAAACTTAAAGAACACTACTCTATGGCAGGCCATGGAGACACCATGGTAAAGAAAACAGACAAGGCATCTGCCCTCATGGAGATGACTGAATAGTGCAACAGAAATACAATGACAGCCACACTGGTCATCTTAAATTTTCAATGATCCACCTTTAGAAAAGTAAATAAAAACAGATGAAATTAACTGCAATATATTTTATTTAACCCAACATACCCAAAATATTATTTCACCATGTAATCAATATGCAGAATCATTAATGAGGTATTTTACATTCTTTTTTTTCATACTAAGTTTCAAATTCTGGTGTGTATGTTACATTCACAATGTATCTTATTTCAGACAACCACATTTCAAGTGCTCAATAACCACATGTGGCTGGTTCATGGCTATTGTAGCAGATGGAATGGGTGTGTTTGATACTACAACACACTATGATCATTTGTTATGCTATGAGAATTACTGGGGACTGTGGGAACATTAAAGCAAGACATTAAACTCAGTCCTGAGGAAGGGGTTGGGGGGAAGGAAGGCTTAATAAATGTTAACCAGGTGAGTGGTGAGTACAAGGGTGTTCCAGGATGAGGGAATAGCATAAGCAAAGAACTGGCCATATGAAAAAGGATGAGTAGGTTCAAAAGCCATAGGAAGGAAAGCAGAGCATTCTCAGAGAGCCCCAAATATTTCAGATACTGCTGCAGTATGGATGGGGAAGGAAGAAGTACAAGGCCCAACACCCATCTCCCTCTGTCACCTCACCTCAAATTAGCCTCACTGCCTGCTGATCCACTCCGTCACCTCTGCCTCTTCCTATTTAGGGTCCCCTTGTAAGCAAACCCTGCCCAGTCCTTTCTCTGCTTGGAAACATTACTCTCTAAACCTCTCCTATCAAGAGTCTGTTAAATAGCTTAATTCGACCATTAAGTTAATGACAATCACCCAAGGAAAAGCCTATCCCGAGGGCCCAAAATAGTGGTTTTACAGTTCCCCCAATATTTAGGTTATGTTGCCACTACTATGGGCTTCTCTGCCTGCTCCAGAAGTCTCTCTCTTCCTACATGAAAGTAAAGATAATGATAACAACAGTTCACATGTGTTAAGTCTTTATAATGTGCCGAGTGCTTCACATGGATTATCTCTTTAAGTCTCACAAGAGCCCTTTATAATAGGCTCTTTGGTTATCCCTTGTATAAAGACAAGAACAGAAGCTTAGAGAGGTGAAATGATTTATTCAAGGTAATGCGGCTAATAGGTGGTATGGGTGGGATTTAAACCCAAGGAGTCTGAATTTGCATAGTTAACATTAAGCCAAAGTGCATCTTTACCTCCTTCTGCACACGCACATACAGCAAAAGTTTAGCTCTGAGAAATACATGGTTAGGTTGGACCAAGCTCTCAAAAACATGAGATGGCAGTCATTCTGAGGGAAGGGACCCAAAAGGATGGAGAGCATCCTATTCCTCATGGTCTTAAGGTAGTAGGATGTGGAGCCAGAAACAGAAAAGGGATTAAGACTGACCTACCAACACTGCTTTCTGAGTACCTCTAGCTAGGCCAGCACTTATGCCAGATCATTCCTACTCTGGGCTGCACCAGAGAGAAATTACTAAGAAAACTCAATATCTAATAAAATAGGTGTTGTTGGGGGACATACACACACACACACACACACACACACCAATCTCCCAGAGGTGCTTCTCTTTAAAGTGTAATGTAATTGGTGTCTCAGGGATGCTGGACTCATTTACCATCTCTGTTTTTGTCTCTGATCCATTGGATGGCAAATGCAAGAGATACACTGTCAGTCATTCCAAGCTGACGGAAGGACTAACCAATTCCTTCCCAACCTCATCTACCCTATCTAGCTACCCTCCCCACCACCACTGTCTTTGTGGAGAATAATTAAGCTTGCAAGCACTGAGCACTGTTAGCTAGAGCTGACTATAATATTCAAAAACAACCCAAAACATTCTTCTCTCTGATCTGCTGCCCTGGATTAAGAATGGCTTTGATTCATTTTGTTCTTCCTTGGTGCCTGTGATCTCTAATTTGCCCTTGCATTAACAATAAACCCGCTCCTCCTTAAATGGTAGAAGAGGGGCACCTGGGTGGCTCAGTCCATTGAGTGTCCAACTCTTCGGCTCAGGTCATGATCTCGGTGTTGGTGTCATGGGATCAAGCCCCATGTGGGTTCTGCGCTCAGTGGGGAATCTGCTTGGGATTCTTTCTCTCCCTATCTGCTCTTCCTCCCTGCTCATGTGCCCTCTCTCTCTCTTTCTCTCAAATAAAGGAATAAATCTTTTTTAAAAAAAGGTAGAAGAAAGCTCTACCCATGGCAGGTGGAGATGGAGCCCAAGCCCTACAGAGACTGAATCAAGATAAACAAACTAATGATTTAACTCTTTCCTCAGCCGCTGGCTGCCTTCCATTACTCAGGAGAATGTTTGCTTAGTTCCCCTAATGCAGTCCATTTGTCTTTCACTTGTCTTTGCAAATGGATAATTGATAACTTTGAGACTGCTCTCCCCAACACAGCTGTGTGAGTGTGCACACCCTTACAGTGTTCAAAAATTGTCTTGGTGTTTGAGGGTAAAAAAAAAAAATCACTCATCACAACTGTCTTTTAAAGGGGGTACTAGATGAAGAGAATTGTGCCCCTTCCCTTAAAAAAAAAAAAAAGAACAGTGGTTTGCAAAGTGTGGTCCCTGAACCAGGAGCATCCACACACCACATTGGAAACTTGGTAGAAATCCAGATTCTCGGGCCCCATCCCAGTGCTACTAAATCAGCAACTCTGAGGGTGAAGTCAGAAGTCTTTGTGATGCAGGTGATTCTGAGGCATGCTAACATTTCAGAACCACTGCTTTACTGAACCCTTCTAAAGCAAAGCCCATAGTTGGAGAAACTCTGCTTAAAAAGGCAAGAAGACAGAGTAAAGGGAAAAGTGGCTTTGGTTTTAACGGTAGTTCTCAAACTTGGATGAGCATTAGAATCATCTGGAGAGCTCTAAAAGTACTAATGCCCAGAGGTTCAGACTCAGATGATCTGACATGGGTCCTAGGCATTAGAATTTTTTAAAAGCTACCCAGGTGGTTCTAATGTGTGACCAGGTTTGAGAATCACCATTTTAGAAATATAAGGTCAGGTGTCATCTGGAGGGCTTTCCCCTTTCAGTTATCGAATGGTAAATGAAGCAGGGGAATGTCAGGATGGCTCCTGAGTAATAGGAAGGTATTACCAGTTTGAGAAAAGGAAGGCAAGGGAGCTAATGCACATCAAGTGCCTGTTATGCACCAAGCGCTCTGAGAGGCACTAGGCCCACACAGCCCTGGGCAGGTAGATTTCCTGGGAGCAATCATTGTAGAGCATCCAAGGGGAGGTATTAGGATAAAAAGATGACTAGTTCACAGGACCAAGCAGAGTAAATGCTCATCATAATCATTGAAGGCATAAATGAACAAAAAAAGGTGGAAGGAGCCAAGCATGTATTTGGAATGGTTTAGGTACATCCCAGCATAGATGAAGAAGGCTAGACTAGATGACCCTAATAATTCTCCCCGATTTCTTCTAGAATGCTATGGAAAAGCATAAGGACAGATATGATCTGGAAGCTATTTCAGCACATTCAAAATGATAGAGAAAAGTGAGGTACTATGTCCAAAACCATTCTCATCTAGAAGTTTGAGATGATTCAGGCAACCTTAGGTAGGAACGTAGGAACCAGGTCAAATATCATGATACCCATTTTGTAGACTCGAACAGTGATTCTCAGTGTGTGCTCCCTGGAACTTGTTAGAAATGCAAATTCTAAGACCCACCCCAGTCCTAGAGTTAGAAATTCTGGGGGTGGGCCCCTGGTGCATGCTCAATTTTGAGAACTACACCTCTGGTGAGTTCATTCAATGGATTATCAAAAGAGTCTTTGATTTTTTCTTTTTTCATGTTAGTAAGTATTCACCAAGGAGCCTGCCTATTGAGGCCCTGATCACAGGCTCCTCAAACCACACTGGAAAACACTGACAGAGGTACAGGGCTGCAGTGAGGACTCGCAATGTGGTTTGTAGGAAACACTAGAGTGGGCCTCCAAACCCTGACACATGCTTGTAGCATAGGAAGGTCACCAAACATTTCTGACTGAAAATCCGGCACAAAGCAGTTTCTCAATAAATATTTGTTATCTGAGGGGTGCCTGGGTGGCTCAGTCAGTTAAGCATCCAACTCTTGGTTTTGGCTTAGGTCATGATCTCAGGATTGTGAGATCAAGCTCCAGGTCGGGCTCCAGGCTCAGCGGGAAGTCTGCTTGAGATTCTCTCTCTCCTTCTTCTACCCCACGCCCTGCTCGAGCTCTCTCCCTCTTTCTCTCTAAAATAGATAAATCAAATCTTTTTAAAAATATTTGTTATATGAGTACCCTTATAAATCAAGGATAATGGTGCTGAAGGAGGCAGGGTATAGTGAAGGGAGCAGGAGTGAGATATATCTGAGTTTGGGTACTGGCTCTGCCTTTAAACCCATTTAAAAAATAAATAAGCCCATTTTTTTTGACCCAGAGCAAGGTATTTTCCACTTCAGCCTCAGTTTTCACAGCTATAAAATGGAAGAAGGATATTCTGATTGCAAGACCTTCAAGCATTCTGTTGACATCTAAATTGCTCTGTTTAAAGATCTGTCCTGTGATACTGAGAGAGTTTAGTGACCCAGACAGTTTTTATAAAGATAGGACCATATAAACACAAAATCTTCTTGCAGCCTCGGAATATGTTCTATAAATATCATCAATTTCCAGCACCCAGCAAATGATTATTACTACTACTATAGGTGGTGGTTTAATCATTAATGTGTGGCAACCTGCAAGCACCTGCAACCACCTGATCAAACACTGTCCCAGCCCGTTCAATAAGTAGAGCTTTCCATTGTCGGAGTAGCACACAGGAGTCTCTCTTCATGGTAGGAAGCTGTTTGGAGTAGCTATGAAACATTTTGCACAAATGACAGCAAGGTACTATGCTCATTAGGGTTGTAGGACTGAGTGAATCCCTCAATTGCCCTTAAACATTAGAAGGTGAAAATATAACAAAAGGTCAAGGAAAACCTCAATACAAATAAGGAAGGAATGCAATAGGAAGGGATGCCAGAGGCCAGCCCTGAGTGCAAATCCCTGCCCCACAGTAGCTGTGTGGGAGCTTAGACTTGTCATTTAACAGTTCTAGGTATTTTCAACTAAACATCTTTGTTATAGGCATCTTTGCTGCAAGCATTTCACTGCAAACATTTGTGCCATATAACTAACTGGCCATAAGGCAATTCTGCCATAAAAGATAAAATAACTGGTTGACAGTTTGGTTTCATTTCTCCAGTGACAAAGTTCCGATTTTTATATTATATAAATCTTAGCCCTCATAATGGTCTATATAAATCTTAGTTAGCCCTCATAATGGTCTATACAATGACAAGTAGACATGGTAGTCTTAAAATAGTGGATAACAACTATGTATATTGACTTGATAGAAAATATGGTGATAAAATTTACTGGAAGTGTGAAATAAGAGTATAAAGCCAGATTGCATATGGTACTATCCTGGAAAATGGTAACGTATCAGTGACAATGGTAACAAAGCTCAGTTAGAAATGCATTACAGGGCGCCTGGGTGGCTCAGTTGGTTAAGCGACTGCCTTCGGCTCAGGTCATGGTCCTGGAGTCCCGGGATCGAGTCCCGCATCGGGCTCCCTGCTCGGCAAGGAGTCTGCTTCTCCCTCTGACCCTCCCCACTCATGCTCTCTCTCTCTATCTCATTCTCTCTCTCAAATAAATAAATAAAATC
The DNA here is from genome assembly GCF_054177405.1 of Leptonychotes weddellii. Lineage (NCBI taxonomy): Eukaryota > Metazoa > Chordata > Mammalia > Carnivora > Phocidae > Leptonychotes > Leptonychotes weddellii. Next base: position 31,213,015 of record NC_138385.1, read on the forward strand.
TTTAAAAAAAAAAAAGAAAAGAAATGCATTACAGAGCTAGCATTTCCTCTGCATTTTCCATAGAACCTTGGAATGTCTATCAACAATCTGCCAAGAACAAACAACAATGCAGAAGATTTTCACAACATAGTACAAAGCTCAGTTATAAATATGTCTGCTAGTATTTGGAAACTGATACCTTTCTTAATGAAGGAAGAACCTTCAGCAAAAAAATTCAAAGTGTGATGCCAAACAAGGAAACGATGAATCGACAGGCAAAAAGAAAAAAAAAGTACAATACTATGAACAAAAAAACTGAAGACAAGGGCTTAGGTACAATCCACAAAATAAAATCAGTTATTTGCACAGTATTGTCCTAAATCTACACACGTTTTTAATGTATTCAAATATTTTGTATATTGCAATGATGTCTTTTAAATTTGTTATTCCTTTTTAGTGTTTCATTATGTCCTTTTTAATGAATGGCCCTCTTTAATTTTTCATGATTTTACCTTTTACAGCAAAACTGCCTTATGGCCAATTAGTTATGCAGTGAAAATGTTCACAGCAAAGTGCTTGCAGTGATGCTGTCTATAGCAAAGATCCATATGGCAAAAAATCGGACACACCATTTAACAACTCTGAGCCACAGACTCATCTGTGGAAATGAGACAATAACACCTGCTTCATAAGGTTTTTCTCAGGATTAAATAGGACAATGGACTATGTAAATGGACCAGTATAGAACCCAGTGCAATCTTAAATGCTCAATCAGTGAGAGGATGTTATTATCCTGAATGACCTTTGCATGTGAAAGCAAAGGGAATTGTGAGATCCTGGTTACGGCAATTTAATCAAACAAATAGGTTTGACAAGTACCTGCTATATACTGAGCTCTATGTAAGGTACTGAGAGGCATAGCCAAGAAATGGCAGTCAAAATCACACAAAATTGCAACATTCGACCATTTTCCTGACGAACTCACCAATGTTACATGGTTTGACCTGATATATGAGCCTGCACCTCATTTCACATAAAGTCTGATTCTATGGAGGAATGATTGATGTGCAGGAAAACAGTATCAATCCTCAAATGTTTAACCAAGTGCTGAATTGTATATAATGAAAAATGTACAGTGCATGGAGGCAGAGTTAGTGGGCCTAGGGGCAACCAATGAGCTCTCTTTTTTGGCTAAGTAGCCTTCTGAGATCCCCACATTTTCCGAATCTTTTTTTTTTTTTCTTTCCAAAACGCCTTCCTTTTGGCCACCCATCTAGCCCCACTCCCTTCCTTCCTGTTGGCTTATGGATATGAGGGCACTGGAGCACTCAGCCTCTGCTGGAGAAGCCCTGGCATGCTGAAGGCTGGTTTGAGGAGCTCCCCTGTTCCAGGCAAAGGAGCTCAGGGCAGCCCGAGTGAGACTGAGATGGATAACAGGCTTTGTTCCTTGCGTTTCCACAAGCCTCCAGCCTCTACCAAGAAGAGGCAGCAGCAGCAGACTCTTTCCAAGTCACAGTCATGATAAATCCTGTAATTTTTTCATTATAAAAATATATGCATATCCCCGTAGAGCCCTGCCATTTCCACCTTCCTTGGGTGGCTGCTGGGTTTCACACCCACCAGATTAGATACATTCTGACTTGTTCAGGCACTGCCACTTTAGATCCCTTGGTCCTGGAAGCAATAAAATCGGCCAAGGGGATTAAGGTTCACTAAATCTAAGGAGAAATTGGGGTCACTTTTCCAGGAAGGGGTTTCCCAAAGGCAGCTGCATCTCTCAGCTGATGATGGAATCAGACTCATCCTTCCCACCCCGCCCCCCCACTGCCTCCTTAGGCTTAACCTGTCTTACCTTTGTCAAATTGGGGAGAACAGCACTTCCTCCTGTTGAGGACTAAGGCCACTCTGTTCCCAGCCTGGACGTTCCTCATGTTCTCCCCTGTGGGAGTGAGGCTGTCTGGCTGGCTCTCTCCCAAGCAGGAAGTTTGGCTGCCAGTCATCTCTGGCCCCACATTTATTCCATAAATATTTATGTAAGCCTTACCATGGTGCCAGGTGCTGTTCTAGGCACTATACACATAATAACTCACTGATTATTCCCATAACAACTCTGTGCAGTATGTACAGTTATTAAGCCCATTTTGCAGATGAGGAACCTGAGGCACAGAAAGATGAAATAATCTGTCCAAGGTCACAGAGCTGGTAAGTGGGAGAGCTGGGATTTGACCAGGTAGTCTGGCTCCAGAGCCTATTCTCTGAACTACTAGAGTATCCCACCTCTTGAAGTAAGGTCTTTCTAGGGGATAAATGGGCCAGAGGGAAGGCCAGAGGTCATACTCAGAGGCACAGCCACTTGCTCCAGGGCTTGAATTGTCTCCTCCTTGCCCTGCTATGTCAGAGCTCATGCTCTGCACCCTCTCCTGAGGCATCCAAAGCCCTTCCTGAATTGTGAATAAAACTTGGCAGAGGTAGGACACCTGGGTGGCTCAGTTGGTTAAGTGTCTGCCTTCGGTTCAGGTCGTGATCCTGGCGTCCTGGGATCAAGCCCCGCATCGGGCTCCCTGCTCGGGGGGTAGGGAGTCTGCTTCTCCCTCTTCCTCTACCTCTCTCCCCTCTCTCACTCTCTCATGTGCACACACTCTCTCTCTCAAATAAATAAACGAAATCTTTAAAAAAAAAACTTGGCAGGGTTTATACAGGCATCATTGGTCATTAACACTCAGGTTCAAAGCATATTATCATATTCAAAGCCAAGCAGAATCCTGAGAATCGGGGTCCCCAAACAGGTAAGTCATAAAGACAAGGAAGCAAGTTGAGGCAAGGTGTATGGCTGGAAAAGTTGCCCAGAAGAGACAGGCCTGAGAATGACCACAATGAGGAGTCCTGAGTAGTTAGGGATGTTGTGCGAAAATACTGGGTACCTGGGGCACGAGGCCTCTGGTGGTGGGTGGGTGTCCAAACTCAAAGTTGCCCTCATTGTAGCTGTGACACTCCTCAGTCAAGCCTGCCCCCAGCTCACCCACCTTGTGGCGGCATTTGCGAGAACGAGGTGACAGCAAAGCATCCAGATCAGGAGGCATAAGAAAGCCCTTTAATGGTCTGAACAAGCCAGGGTTGTTGACTGTGGCAGTGACAGGCAGATCCCCTAGGACATCTTGCAACCTGGACTTTCAGCTTGCGGTGGCTGCACAGCCCACACGCCCAAACCACTCAGCTTCTCTCATTATGATTCAGGTTATGATGACTCTCCCCTTTATCAAACATCTGATATGTGCCAGACACTGTTGTGTTTTACAGGCATTAACTCATTTCATCTTCCCAGTAACTTTATTAAGTAGTTATTATTATGAATAAGAAAACCAAGGCTCTGGGAAGTAATTGGTAAAAGGTCACATGGCTAGTAAGTAGCAAATTGGGACTTTCTGTCCCCAAAGCTAGCTTCTCTGTTTCTAAAATACAGTCGAGTCCATGCAAAAGGTGACTTCTGCATGAAGTTCTTTCAATCTTCTATTTCTCACATGGATGTATAAAAGATTCCAAGTTCTGTGGCAGACCAAGGACCCAGTAGATTGGGCATCAGGGAAGAAGTAGGCCAATGCCACTCAGATCATCCACCAAGGCACCCATCTCCCCACTTATGTCCCACCCAGGCCCTCCTCACTAGGATAACTAACACATGAGCATTTGTTTGGTGCTTTTCATGTTGGAAGGAGGGCCTACTTTCTTTGTAGGGTATCTTTGGAGTACAGCTGGACACTTTATGAGATAGGAGATTACCAGGGAATAAATAAGATGTGGAGCAGCAACTCCTCTCCTCTACCACCCAAATGGTTAGGACATGTTAAGTGGACTCCTCCATTTCAGTTCTTTAATATGGAGCTGCCCAAGCACTGGTTGACAAGCACACCTGCCCTGCTGCACTGGGACTGAAACCACTCTGATTCCTGTAGGTTCAGACTGTTCATTCTTCAGAGTGATCTGGTTGGAGAGCAAGGCTACCTGCTGTAGAGCCATTCAAAGGCCTTCATCTTGGACCAGGATGGCCCAGAGTGCCTCTGTGTCCTAATAAGCAGATTAGGGGGACCAGGGCCAAGGAAACGCTGAGAACGTAGGGGAGGCTGTAAGTCAAGGAATGAATCTGGAAAGACCTTCAGGATCTGAAGACTCTTGGGCATGGAAGGAGGGAGAAGTTATTGCCATGTACTCTCTAACTCCAACCCATGTAGGAACTCAATTTCTAGTCCAAAGAAAGCAGATTGAAGGAGAGTTTACTTTGCCTGCCTCTATTCCTGGAAACAAACTTTAAATAAATCTCTCTTAGGAAGGAAGCAAAACATAGCTTCATGGCTAAGCCAGAGACCAAGTCACTTATGGGACAGCAACTGATATGAGTTAACATTCAGACTCATCTAAACGCCAAGCACACAGGTGAAACTGCATAGATTTCCAGAGCAAATTTATCAATTCCTCTCTCAAATTAGCTCCCCTTCCTGATTCTTCCATTCTGTCATCCAAACTTGATCTCAGAGTTTTCACTGAATATGAGAGGTGAAAGAGAGAGGAACATTCATGAAATCTCATGGATTCTAATTTCCCAATGTGGCTTGCATCCATCCTTTTCTTTCTAGCCCTGACCACCACCACCACCTGAGTCCCTGACTTTGTCCACACCCCACCCCCTCCTCCTCTCGATACCTTCCAGACTGTCCTCCTGTCTCCAGAGCTGGCTTCATGGGCACGCTATCTCTGCACTCTCACATGGACTCACACTTGGTTTAACACTCTGCTGTCACTGCCTTGAAAGCCTTAATAATTTTTGAACAAAGGACCCTGCATTTTCATTTTGGAATTGGCCTTGCAAATTATGTAACCAGTCCTGCCTGTCTCTCCCCATCTGGACCCATCTTACACATATTTGTTGCCAGAGTGTTTTGTTCTGGGTTTTTTTGCTAATGCCAATAATAATGCCAGTAATGTCTCTAATAGCTCTCCAGTGCCTCTAGAATCAAACCCAAACCCCTACAGCCTGGCCTCTGTCTAATCTTCCATCCATCCCATACAAATTCAATCCAGTCCAAAACTGGGGATGGTTTTTATCATGAACTAACTGCAGCAGAATGGTTAATGGCTCACATTTTGGAGTCAGAAAACCTGGCTTAGTGTCCTAGTATTATACTTACTGGCTGTGTGACTTTGGGCAAATGCCTTAACCTCTCTGAACCTCCATTTCCTCATCTGTATAAAAGGGATAAAGGGATACCAACAGAGCCTATCTCATAAGGTCAGTATAGGAATTAAATGAGATAATAGAAACAAATCTCTAAGCACAGTGCCTGCCTCCTAGTAAACTCTCAATGAACATTACCTGCTAATATTGTTGTTTGTTGTGATTGTTACAGAGCTGAGTGGTTCTAGAAGTCACCATGCCTTTGTTCCACTCTAATCAGCCACATTATTGGCTGGATTCCATGTATCTCATGGTGACCTGCCATGTCCCTCTACTTCTCTCTCATGTACACCTCAACTACCTTCCTCTGGTTTTAGAACATCATAATTTGCATGCTGTTGAACTCTCTTCTCCCTCTGCTAGTGTGAAATCAATCTGATGGGTCAGCAGAAGCTGCAGAGGCAGGCATGGAGAAGAAGCATATTTGCCAGTGAGGACTTCTGAGGGAAGGAGCTCTGGGAACTGATATTCAGGCTTTGAGCACCACTCCTTCTCCCTGCCAAGGCCTATTCACTTCTCTGGCAAATCCCGTGGTGGACCTTGGGAGATACATAGAGATTTTGGATGAGCTTTGTCCAGGCATCTGCATGAAATGGCTCTGGAAAGTCCCCTAAATCAGATCAACTCCAACTTTGCAGCACAGATTGATCCTGAGCTTCTGAAGTCATGCACAAAGTAATCAGGGAATTGGCTCAGCCTATATGAAGAGTAAGAGCCTAGCTTGGGTCTTCTGCATGGGTCCTTTCTGATAACCCAGCTGTGGTGAGAACAGCTTCCAGCAGTGTCACCCCCTGTTCCTTCCCATCCACTTACAGATGTGTTTTATCCTTGTCTTGGAGCAGAGGTCCTTAACCCTGCCAAACTTGAGAATCACCTGCGGAACTCCTGAAACATACCAATGTTGGGCCACACTCAAGACCAATTAAATCTGAAGGTCTGGCAGAGGGGCTCTTGGTGATGTTGACAAGCTTTCCATGTGAGTCTAATGAGCAGCCAGGGCAAAGAACCACTGGACTAGCCAAGATTAACGGCCTCTTCTTTTTTTTTTTAAAGTAATCTCTATGCCCAATGTGGGGCTCAAACTCACCACCCTGAGATCAAAAGTCAGATGCTTTACTGACTGAGTCAGCCAGGTGCCCCCCCCCCCAGATTAGCAGCCTCTTTTTTTTTTAAGATTTTATTTATTTATTTGACAGAGAGACAGATAGCGAGAGAAGGAACACAAGCAGGGGGAGTGGGAGAGGGAGAAGCAGGCTTCCCACTGAGCAGGGAGCCCAACGCAGGGCTCGATCCCAGGACCCTGGGATCATGACCTGAGCCGAAGGCAAACACTTAACAACTGAGCCACTCAGGCACCCTGATTAGCAGCCTCTTAATCAATCTCCTGGTTTCCATGTCTTTCTCCTCCTTGAACACCTCTATGTCACCTACTGCTTAAAATATAAAGTCAAATAGCCCCTGAATATGACCCTTATTTGCTTTCCTGTGACCTCTACCCATGTACTTTACCCTCTAGCCACACCTGGTTCTTTACAGTTCACAGAGGCACCACCTAGATCAATCCCATTGAAATTTTGCTCACATTGTTTCCTTGACCTAGAATGCCTCCCATTCTTTGCTTAAACTAATGGTTCTCAAACATGAGGGCTTGTTACAACACAGATTGCTGGGCTCCACTTAAGAATTTCTGATTCTGGTAGGTCCAAGGGGGACCTGAGATTTGAATCGCTAACAGATTCACAAGTGATGCTGATGCTACCAGTCAAAAGACTACATTCTGAGAACCACTGACATAGAAAAATTTACCCTTTAGGTCAGGCCAGTTCAAATGCTGCCTTTACTACAAAAAGTTCTTTTCCCACCCCCACCCCCACCCCCACCTCCCAAGTGAAAGTGAGCATTTCTGCTCTGTACTCCCATGGTGTCTTATCTGTGTCTCTGTTCATTATATTTGGTTGTATTTCTGTCTCCTCCATTAGACCAGAAAGCCATTGAAGGTGGCTTTATATTGCAGGCATTCTTGCTTCCCCTATAATGCTTAATGATGCATTCATTCTGAAAGAGCCCTGTAAATATGTCTTGAATGAAACCATACGCTCTAACATGTAGAGGAAGCCTAGGTATGTGGGCAGTCTCTGCAAACTGAACTCGAGTCACATAGGATAACACCATTCTTCTCTGAATGCATAGTTAAGCCCAAAAAACTTCAGCTTTCCCTTAAAACTCAGTAAAAACTGCTCTCCCTTTTCATAATTTCCAGAAGGCCTCTTTCAAATTGACCCTGCAGTACCAGGGAAGAAATGACTCTAGTAGGATTTGCCCTTGGCACACATTAAAGGAACAAATTTGTCTTTAGCATCTTTCCATCTCTCTTTAGTGTCTTCTTACCCCCACCCTTGTATCTCAAGCACCCAGGGTTTTCATGCTGGTCACTAGCTCTACAAAATGCTCCACAGCAGAAGGTCTTGTGCTCCAGCCAGACTTTTCTGCCCTCTTCACATGTCCTTTGGTCTCTGTACTCTGCTAGGATGTTATGTTGATAATACAGCTTCTAGATAGAGCACCGTAGTTAAGAGCATGGGCTCTGGGGCCAAACAGTCCTTATGGACTCCTGGATCTACCACTTATTTGCTAACACTGGGAAAGTCACCAAATTCCAATGTTACATTTTCTTATCTGTAATATAGGGATATCAGGCATACTTTGCACTGTTACCACAGGAATAAAATAAAATAATGTGTGTAGAGCACATACCACACATTTGGCACATATTAAGTACTCAGTAAGTAGTTGCTCTTACAAATGCATTAACATGCTACTATTAATATCTAGTGAGAGCTTGTCAAGTTATCCACTCTACCACCACTCTAATCCTCAGGCAGCCTTTGCATTCTAACAACAACCTAATCAGGGAGGGTCTCTGGGGAAACCCTCCATTTTTCACACTGCAGCCAGAATAATCTTTTTTTTTTTTTAAGGGACTTTCTCCTCTTTAAGTCCAAGAATATTTCTGAATCGGATCTTCACCTCCTATCTTCAATATTTGGACAGTGATCCTTCTGACCTTCCTTTACTTTTTATTTAAAAAATAGACTTTATTTTTTAGAGCAGCAAAATTGAGTGGAAGGTACAGAGATTTCCCATATATTCCCACTCAGGCATGGCCTCCCCTGTTATCCCTCACCAGAGTGGCACATTTGTTATCATTGATGAACCTACACTGACACATCATAACAACCCAAAGTCCATAGTTTACATTAGGGTTTACTCTCAGTGTCGTACATTCTGTAGGTTTGGACAAATATATAATGACACCTATCCACCATTACATTAGCATACAGAGTAGTTTCACTGCCCAAAAAGAATCCCCTGTGCTCCATTGATTCATTCCTCCCTCCCTACTAACCTCTGGCAACCACTGATCTTTTCATTGTCTCCATAGTTTTGCCTTTCCCAGAGTGTCATATAGTTGGAATTAAACAGAATGTAGCCCCTTCAGATTGGCTTATTTCATGCAACATGGATTTACAAAATGATCTTTCCAGAATATAAATTGGGTCACTTTCTTCTTCCACTTAAACTGTTTTCTGTTGTTTCTCCCTTGCTTGTAGGACAAGGCTCTAAATTCAGTGGTTCTTAACTGGGGGCTGTTTAGGGACTTCTTGGTTGTCATAAATGCCAGAGGAACAGTTTGACATTTAGTGGGCAGAGACCAGAGAGGCTAAACTTCCTGCAACTTTGCATATATGAACTGGCACTCCCCACCCCCATGTACAACTGTGGTATTCCAAAGCCAGTGGCACCCCTATTGTAAAACACCCCCACTGAATTCTCCAGCTTCGTCTCCCACCACTCCCTCGCTGTCTGGACCCGTCACACTGATCTTGTTTCTAGTGCTCCACAGCACTTTGGACCTGTTACTCTTCCTACTTAGAACACATTTTTTTTTCCTGTTCAGTCACTTAACTCCTACTAACCCTTCAAATCTTAGTTTAAGCAATATTTCTTCAGGGAAGACTTCATTAACTCCCCATTATAGTGTACATTTCCTTAGAACTCTGTTGCTTTACTTCAGAATATTTAACTCAGTTTATAATTATATATTCATTTGTGTAATTATTTGATTAATGTCTATCTCACCCATGAGATCAGAAGCTCCAAGAAAGCAGGCATCACATCTGTTTTTGCTCACCATTGTATACCCAACGCCTAGCGCAATGCTTGGCTACTAGTAGGCACTCACTCTCTCTGAAATGAATGCCCACATAATTACCCCTAGGCTTACTCAAGTCCCAAGAGAAAGGGTGGCTAACTACATGCCATGTTTCAGGGGTCTTAGAACAACTGGTTTGTGCTGAACTCTCTGAGTAGGAGGAGGAACTGGAAAGAGTAGAAAGAGTCTTCTCTTTAGCTATTCTGCTTGCATTCATGCTTATTAGAATGGAGTCACAATGGTTATGTTTCCAATTTCTTCCTGATTTCAAAATGCTACACATAGACATTCTGATTGATTGCCTGCTCCCAAACCTAATTATATTAAAACAAATGAAGGAGTGTTTAAAGCATGTTGTTTACTCACTCTTTTGATACTTTCAAGATGTGCAAGGTACCTGTCTAATTTTTAGAAAATTTGGAAAACACTGTCAAGGGTCTAACAGTCTTGGAACGTGGTACTATGAGTGGACTATAAGTGAACACCTCAATTCTCTAGTGAGCTCTGCATTGAACATCAAGGCAACAGATGGCTTAAGCTCTACATGGTTTGGAGGTGGTTTGTTTGTCTTTTTAATTTGATAGTCTAGGCAATCAGAAAGAAAAAGAGCAAGAGGTATGTACAGGTGTGTAATGGGAGAGGAGCTGCTGAGAAGAGCAAAAACATACTTCTTAGGCACTGGAGCCAAGGAATAGTGGTGCCGATCATTGTAGAAAGTGGTATCACAGGGCACAGTGGGTCTTACCCTGACAGTCTTGCTGGGTGCAGGGGAGGCTGCATCTGCATTATGCTGTCATTATTGGGATGTGTGCTATTTGAAGACATCTCCTGGACCTCTAAGAAGTAGGACGCAGCTGAGGTCAGGGTTAGGAAAGTCAGCTCCCACTTGCTGACCCCTTCCTTACCCCCAAGCCTGAGTTTTAGATGACTGTCTTGTCCCTCCTTCCCAGTTCTTATGTTCCAGTTTGGGCTAGAACCAAAGGAGCTGGAGTGAAGATCACTTGGATAGCCTAGTGCTACTTCCTGACTGTCAGCCAGCATGTGGAAAACATACAAAGTGGCTCAGAGAGTTCTGGTGGACTTGTGCTTTGTAAAAGCAGAGAGCTTCCCCTCCTCCCAAAAACTCATTGTGACTCATCTGATTATATGGATTTAACACAGATGGGAAAACCAGAGTCTTCCTAATTTTTAAATCCCCTCCACTTTAGAGCATAAATTCACATCCCCAAGCAAAGATCTGTGAATTAAACATTTTATATGAGGCTGTAAGTACACAAACCTAAATAATCCAAGCTTCACTAACCTTGTCTAGAGCTTTTACGTTTTTTATTTTCCTATACTTGCCCACTATAAAGGTTTTTTAGAAGTAGAATGTTATCAATTTTTTAAAATAGGAAGAATTGTCATCAATTGATAATTTCCAAGGTTTTTTTTCCCAAAAGGAAAAAAAAATCAGAATAGAGAATATATTTTTATTTTAAAAGGTAATTCTCACTCCATGTTAAAAAAATTAATAATACAGAATTATATAAAAATAAAAGTCTACTTTTCCCTTCCCTTGTTCCCATTTTCCTCTGCCATTTCCCCCCACCCGAAAAAAAACAACACATTTCCCAGAAGACACTGTTAATAGTTTGAGTCTTTTGAAAAATGTTATTTTATGGAAATAAAAGAACAGACTTTTCAGAATGATTTTTAAATGCAGCCACAGGGAGCTGGTCCTCAGTACTCACCACCTCACACTGACAACATTTTGACCAGACCCATAGCATGGAGAAGTGGTAACACATAATAAGGCCACTGTCCCTACAAATTTTCATCCCCAAGGCTTTTGTAAATGTTTTCCCCCATGAACCCCATGTTTTTTTGTATTTTGCTTACCAAACTGGTTTTGTAAAGGAAAAATTCATTTTTCCCACTCTCCCATAATCAAAGCCAAATATAGCTGTCCTTCAAAGGAAGTTATAGAATATAAACTGCTCCTTAGCGTAAGAAGACGCTAATTAGGGACATTACTTTTTCTTTCTTTCTTTTCAATTTTTTATTTAAATTCTAGGTAGTTAACATACAGTGCAATATTGGTTTCAGGAGTAGAATTCAGTGATTCATCACTTACGTACAATACCCAGTGCTCATCACAACAAGTGCCCTCCTTCATACCCATCACCCATCTAGCCCATCCCCCACCCACCTCCCTCCATCAACCCTCTGTTTGTTCTCTATAGTTAAGAGTCTCTTATGGTTTGTTTCCCTCTCTCTTTTTTTCTTTTTTCCCCCTCCCATATGTTCATCTGTCTTGTTTCTTAAATTGCACATATGAGTGAAATCATATGGTATTTGTCTTTCTCTGACTCACTTATTTCACTTAGCATAATACACTCTAGCTCCATCCATGTTGTTGCAAATGGCAAGATTTCAATTTTTGATGGCTGAGTAATATTCCATTGTATATATATACACCACATCTTTATTCATTAATCAGTCAATGAACATTTGGGCTCTTTCCATAGTTTGGCTATTATTGATAATGCTGCTGTAAACATCAGGGTGCATGTGCCCCTTCAAATCTCTATTTTTGTGTCCTTTGGGTAAATACCTAGTAGTGCAATTGCTGGATTATAGGGTAGTTCTATTTTCAGCTTTTTGAGGAAACTCCATACTGTTTTCCAGAGTGGTTGCACCAGTTTGCATTCCCACCAACAGTTTAAGAGAGTTCCCCTTTCTCCACACCCTCGCCAAAACCTGTTTCTTGTGTTGTTAATTTTAGTCATTGTGACAGGTGTGAGGTCTCATCATGGTTTTGATTTGTATTTCCCTGATGATGAGTGATGCTGAGCATCTTTTCATGTGTTTGTTAGCCATCTGGATGTCTTCTTTGGAAAAATGCCTATTCATGTCTTTGGGAAAATGTCTATTCATGAATTACTTGAATTCATTCAGCAAATAATTACTGAGGAATTAAAATATTCCAGACACTATTCCAGGCACTGGGGATACAGCAGTGAATAAAATCACCAAAGTGCCTTCCCTGGTGGAGATGACATTTTGATGAGGTGAGACAGATGATAAGTAACAAACAAATAACAGATATGTCAGGTGGTGATAAATGCTATGGAGACAACTAAAGTGGAGCAAGGTGGTGAGGGAACACTGGAAGTTGGGATGCTGTTTTATATAGGATGATCAGGAACAGTCTCTCTAATGGCAATATTTAAGTAGAGATCTGAAGAAAATGAGGAAGTGAATTTAGAACGCTCCTAGAAAAAGGTACAGCAAGTAAAGGCTCGAGGGGCAGGAGTCTGTGCATGGTATATTAAAGAAATACTGTTCTATTCCAGTGTGAGTAAAACACATTAAGCAAAGGGGTAAGTAATAGAAGGAGAGATCAGAGAGGTAACTAAAAGCAGATCAGGTACAAATTTTGCCCTTTCCTGTGAATGAGATGGGGATCACAGGAGGGTTTGAGCAGAGGAGCTGTGTGGTCTAAGTTAGGCTTAAAAAGAATCAATCATCTGTATGGAAGTGTTGAATCACTATATTGTACATCTGAAACTAATATTACATTGTATGTTAACTAACTAGAATTTAAATAAAAACTTTTTTTAAAGTATTTTAAAAAGGATCAATCACTTTGAGTGCACTTTAAAGAAATGATTCTGGGCAAGGAGAGGTGAGGCAGGTTTCAGTGGAGGGGGGCCCAGCATGGACAATGGCAGTAAAAGAATGAAAGACCAAGGTCAATTAGGATGATACTGTAATCATTCCAGTGAAAGGAGATAGAGGCTATTGACCAGATGGTAGCAGAGAAAACAGGGAAAACTGGTCAATTCTAGATATATTTTGAAAGTAGAACTGGTGGGTTAAATATGATGGTTGAAAGAGAGGGACTAAAGATTCATTCATTTATTCAGCAAAAATGAGCACCTTCTATAGGTACCAGGTACTATTCTGTGTGCTTGGGACACAGCAAACAGAAATCCCTACCCTCATGGAGTTTGTTTTCTAATGGATAATAATAGCTCACATTTATTAAGCACTTCCTATGTTCTAAACTCTTTGCTTTCTTAACTAATTTAATCCTCACCACAAGCCAATAAGGTATGTATGGCACATGATGTGATGAGCACTGGGTGTTATTCACAACTGATAAATTATTGAACACTACATCTGAAATTAATGATGTGCTATATGTTGGCTAATTGAATTTAAATTTTTCTAAAAAGGTATGTATGTATGCATGCATGGTATCTTCTCTATTTTGCAGATGGTTAGCCTCACAGAGAGAGTGACTAAGTTTTTTGAAGTCTCACAGCTGGTAGGGAGCAAAGCTTTGTTTCAAAATCAGGAAGTTCTGCTCAAGAGTCTGACTTCCAACCACTACACTCCACTGCCTCTTTACCAGGCCAGTATACACACACCAAGAGTCAAAGCTGGACCACCTGGGTGCAAACCAGGATCCTAAGTGCTAGATGACTTCAAGTATTTTGGCCTAAAAAAAATGCAAGAATGCACTTGCCATTTACTTAATTATGAACAGAAAATAGTAGCCTATGGACTGAATTGTGCACCCCCCCAATTCATATATTGAAATCCTAATCCCTAATGTGATGGTATTTGAAGATGGGGCCATTGGGAGGTAATTAGGGTTGGGTGAGCTCATGAGGGTGGAGCCTTCACGATGGGAATAGTGCCCTTATAAGAAGAGACATCACACACTTCCTCCCTCTCTCTCACATGCTCTAACTTTCACTCTGTGTGTCTGTGTGTGTGTGTGTGAATGTGTGTCTTTCTGTGTGTCTCTCTCTCTCCCTACCATGTGAGGACAGTGAGAAAGATGTGTGCAAACCAGGAACGGAATCAGCAAGCAACTAGATTTCCAGTCTCTGTTAGTATGAGAAATAAATTCAGGTTGCCCACAGTATTTTGTTATGGTAGTCTATGCTGACTAATAATATACCTGGGCACAGAAAGATTTGGGCCAATGAATCATCTCTCTAAAATGTCCTGTATTGTTTGACACAGAATATTGTGTCATAGGACCATGTAAGTGTTAGTTCTAATTATCCACTAGAATGGCTAAGTGGAATTCAAGAGGGCAGAAGTCATCAGGCCTGCTGAGAACCGACACACTGCCAAACAAATCAGGAGGCTTTGGTCAGTGAAATTGCCCTGAGATTCTTCTGTGGAAATCTCCCATCAATATGGCAGAAAGAAACATGTGGGAACAAGAGTGGAAAAGAACCCTGAAATTTGGAGATATAATTATAGAAATTGCCCTCATTTTTGTTGAATGTTTACTATGGTGTAGGCTCTGTGCTAAGTGCTACAAATGCATTACCTCATTCAATCTTCACAAAAACCTCAAGATATTAGTATCTCTATGTATGAAACTAAGGTTCAGAAAGGCTCAGTGACTTACTCAGGCTCTCCCAACTAATAAGTGGCAGGGATGGGACTCAAACCCTGACCTGTTTGACTGCCAACCACCACTGTTCGCCAGTGAGCCCTGCCAAATTGTCCACTCACTGTTCCTTGTATTGCTTCCACTACTTAAATCAGGACTTCTTCGTATGTTTCCATACATGCTCTGGCACAATCTCATTCATACATGTGTCCCATCTCTCCCATTCATTTAATCAGCTCACTGAGGTCAGGGGCTCTGATTTGCATATCTTTTTACTTCCCAGCAGTTTCAGTTATGGGGATCTACCCACTAATGTCTAATAAAGGTAGCTGATTGACTGCATTTAATAAACTACTTTAGGAATCTGCTGGGGATTCTGTATGCTTTCACCCAAGACAAGGTTAATATCACACTTGCAGGTAAAATAATAACTTCCACTTCTTTAAGGCTTAATTAGTGCCCTATGCTGTGCTAAGTGCTTTCCATGCATTCTCTAATTTAGCCCTGAAAGTATGAATTAGGTGCTCTCATTACAATCTCTAATTTTCAGATGGGAAACTGAGACTCAGTGAAGTTAAAAAAAAAAAAAACTTCCCAAAGTCACTAAGCTAGTAAATGATACGGCCACAGATCCATCCAACTCCAAAACACATTTTCTTAACCACTGGGGTTAAGGTGGAGATTATGAGCTTCAAGAATTTATCTCAATGATGGAATGCAATTTTTTAAAATGTATATCTTCAAATTATTTTTAACAGCTTTATTGAGGTATAATTGAAATACAATAAGTTCCACATATTTAAAGTGTATATAACTTGATTAGTTTTGACATACGTATACACATATGAAACCATCACCACAATCAAGATAATGAGCATATCCATCACCCCAAAGGTTTTCATGCTTTTTTGCAAATCCTCATTCCACCTCTTTTCTTCCCCCCACCCTGTCTCCAAGCACAAATTATTTTTTGAATATGCAAGGCAGTAACTTATCAGAGATTCTGCTTGCCAATGATCATATCAGCTTTGTCCCTAATAACTGGGTTCATTTGATTTGTGTCATAGTTTACTGATCTGTGACTTGGAATTCTTAGTGCTCAACTTCAGCTTCAGGCTGACATCCAAACTAACTACAGTAAGAAGAATGATGATAAATTCTCTCTGAGTTAGAAAGCTAATCTAAGAAATCAACTGGGCTGATTGATTTCTTCTTTTTAGAAACAAAATATGCAGATTATTTATCAGATAGACCAAAATGCTAGGGATCATTTTGGGCTTCTGTGTACTAGGAAAAATGAGTTTGGTATTTATAAGCTTTTGAAAAATCTCTAATTTACCCAGTAGACAGTTTCTCAGACTATGACAAAGGTAGCAGAGCCAGTCAGCAGCTAAATTCATTTTTTAATAAAACCTACCCAACCTATTTATTTGATGAATGGACCTAGAAGTGATAGATTACTGCCTAGTTCTTACAAAAATAATGCATAGGAGCCCTAAAGGCCTTTTCTCTATCAAATTGATGTATCTGTCAACTTTGCTCATTTGCTCAGGTGTGTTCTCCAACCACACATTGACCTAACATTTTCACTCTAAATGGCAGGAAAAAACTGGGAATGAAAAAAGATCCTATGAACATTTGGGCCCTAACAGTCTACTACCCTTGGCCACTGTCACCCATCCATCCAATTCCCAGCCCTGTTTATAAAATGGGATGACAGGGAAAGAAGATGAACATTGTTTAAATGGTGAGAGAATTCAAAGCGGTATAAGGATTAATCTATATGGTACAGCTGATATGCCATAGTGGACAGAGAAGAGAGGTCACTGTGCAATGAGGTGGTCAGGGAAAGCTTTGTGAAGGGGAGCTGGACATAAGCCCAGAGGAGAAGGGGGAAATATTCCAAATGTATCTAGCCGCTGGGATAACTACTACGTTAGAAGCAGGAATAAGTGTGCAGTGGTATAGAGGGAAAGAAAGAATCTCCAGTGTTCAGAGCTGAAGGTACCTAACAGCCCTACATTGCTGTCCTAGAAGGGATAGAACACAAGAAAGGAAAGAGGAAAGAGGCAGACAATTGGTGGGGGTGAGAGAGTTGCCAATTAGTTCTTCTGTCTTTTTGCCACAATAAGTAGCAATCAGATGTCTGGGTTTTTTAAATTTCAGACAAGCCCTTGTCTACTCATCAAAGATAAAGCAATTCTGCTTAAAGCAGCTTCTATTAGCAGCAGCAGTTAACATAAAAGAAAAAGTAAGCAGGGAAAGGAAATTCTACAGGGAAAACATCTTCCCTTGATATTCCTGTCAAAAGATAGAAGTATTCCATGGTGGAAAACATCCAAGATAATTTTACCTCTCTGTAGTAAGCCATCTGGTAGCCAAGCCCTTCTGATCCCCAACTCCTACGCTGAAGTCAGGACATAGTTCATGCAGGAGCCCAGAAAGCAATGAATCATATAAAAGAGCTGAGTCTGTCTTCTCTTGTTTCCAAAGACACTCAGTGTTGGAACAGATCTTAAAGGTGGTCTGCTCTGATCTCCCAGGGGAGAATTTAGCCAAAGTGAGCTAAGTGAGACTGTTGCAACCTTCCACTACTGAATTCTTTCTTTTATGTTAGAGCCCTAGAATTTTAGAGCTCAAAGGGATCTTAGGGAGTACCTAATCTAACGTTTTCCTTTTTTTTTTAAGAATATTTTAGAAATTTATTTTTAAAATATAGAAAATTAGAAGAAATTTTATTTTTCATTTAGGACAGAATATTACAGATAAATCTAATGGACCTCCTCGCAATCTGGTACACCTCCTTGTGCCCTCCCATTCCCCTCAGATGTAAGAACTATTAGTTTGCTGATTTTCTTTTCAGATCATATTTGATAATTCTATATACAAACATGTAGTATTTTTTTGTGTTTTGTTTAAAAGTTATCATACAGTATGTATCTGGCTTTCTTCACTCAGCATTGTTTTGAGATCTAGACCATTCCTTTTATTTTATTTTATTTTTTTATTTGAGAGAGAGTGTGAACGAGCAGGGAGGGGGAGGAGCAGAGTGGGAGGGAGAGAGACAAGCAGACGCTGCATTGAGCACAGAGCCCAGTGTGGGTATCAATCCCAGGATCCTGAAATCATGACCTGAGTAGAAACCAAGTTGGACACTTAACCAATTGACCACCCAGGTGCCCCTGGACCATTCCTTTTAACTGCAGTTCAATATTCCATTGTATAAAGCACCACATTTTCTTTATCCTCTTCCACCTTGATGGAAATTTACAAATCTTTATGGAGAGAGAATTGAGTCTCAGAGAAATTACAGGATTGGCCTAAGGTAAATTTCAGCATAGTTGGAACTAGAATCCACATCTTAGATGAGAGGTAGATGAGTTTCTCAAAAGTTAGCTGTCTAGGATCATTCATGGAAGCCTTACTTGGTCTAACATGAGGTTGGAGCATCAAATTGGAAAGTATGAAAATTCTGAGCATTCAGACCTCCCAGAGCTGGTAAGTGAAAGAATCTCCCAACCCATACCTTATGTGCTGAAGAGCTTCAGAGCTCATAAATATTTCCTCTACCTTTGTTCATGGGGGTTTGAAAAACCTTCCTTTCAGAATTTATAGTTTTAGATCTTGAAGGGTTTTCCATCCATCCATGAAAGTTCCCTGGACCCACCTTGAGAGTTAAATTAAGGTAATATTGGCCATCAACATGGTTGATAATTTGGTTTTTCAGTTCACATGCTAGAACAAAGTCATTATGGAAAATGGTCTCAGGACATGCATACAAGTAGGTGGTTGGGATGGAGCAAGGGGGAGAAAGGAAAAACTTGGACATATATTGATTGCCTGCTATGTGCCAAGCAATGTGCTAGACACTTTACATGTATATTATCACAATAAGATTATTAATGCTACTTTCCATATTAGGAAACAAGGGCTCAGAAAGATTAAATAGCTTTCCCTAAGTCCATTTGTTTATTTCCTCATTCATCCACTCAACAAAATTTTGCCAAGCTACTATTGCTACATGCCAGATGCTATGCTAGGTGAAGAAATATATTGATGAATGTGACAGACCCAATTTTTGTTCTCATGGACTTGAATCCATAAGAAGTTATTTACCATTAAAATGCAAGGTAACTAAGCATGGTCAGGCACATTGGGTTGGGCACTGTGAATATAGATAGTAGGCAAATCATAAGCACCATGTGGTCTCATTTATTTCTTCAGTAACAATATAGTGAGCGCCTTCTATATGGAGGCAATATGCTAGGCACTTTGGGGGGAATATAAAGATAAATAATATAATGCATACTCCTAAGAATGCTCAGAGCATAGCAGATGTTCACTCAATACTTGAATACCAGCCTAGAAACTTTAAGTTCAAGACCAAGTGACAACCTCATGTTTCTAAGCTACTTGTCTTTTCACGTGCAAGGGAAATTTTGCATCAAGATGAAGAACAAGAGGACGCCTGGGTGGCTCAGTCGGTTAAGCGGCTGCCTTCACAGCTCAGGTCATGATCCCAGGGTCCTGGGATCGAGTCTGGCATCAGGCTCCTTGCTCAGCAGGGAGCCTGCTTCTCCCTCTGCCTGCAGCTCTCCCTGCTTGTACTCTCGCTCACTCTCTCTCACCTATGCTCTCTCTCTCTAGCAAATAAATAAATAAAATATTAAAAAAAAAAAAAGATGAAGAACAAGAGAGGGTAGAAAATGACAGAGTATCAGCTACCATCCCCTGAAACTGTAGTGCTATGTAAAATGCTTTAGTCAACAGAACTAGGGAAAATAAACCAGTTTTTGTCACCAACTGACTGACAGGCAGATGGCACCTTATTGACACAAAGATTAGCAAGTTCTTATTCTCTGACTAGAAGCAAAATGGCAAAGGAATTTCCAGTGTGTCTAGATGTGGGCCAGTTTTTTTTCCTAAGATGCACAGCAGAGAAGTATCTGCCTTAGAGGTAGAAATCCTGCCATATAGAAAACTTGAAACAGTATACTCCCATTTTTTTTTTCATCCCAGCATTTGTGCTATTGCTGTCAAAGGTTTTACTTTTTATGTTATAAACTCCACAATACACTGCTAAAATCATTGCTGAAATAGTCCATTACATTCAAGGAGACTTAAATAAGAAAAAAGTGTCTTGTATATTTACCCATGTATCTCCCAATTTTACTGCTCATCATTCTTTGTGTAGATCCATATTTGTTTCTTTTTTTAAAGATTTTATTCATCCATTTGACAGAGAGAGACAGAGAGCGAGGGAACACAAGCAGGGGGAGTGGGAGAGGGAGAAGCAGGCTTCCTGCCGAGCAGAGAGCCAGATGCGGGGCTTGATCCCAGGATCCTGGGATCACGACCTGAGCTGAAGGCAGATGCTTAATGACTGAGCCACCCAGGCGCCCGTCTGTATTTGTTTCTTACATTATTTTCCTTTTGCCTGCAGTTCTTCCTTTAATATTTCTCATGGTGTGGGTCTGCTGGTAATGAATTATTTCAAATTTTGCAGTCTGAGAAACTCTTTATTTCATTTTTCTTTCTTAAGATTTTTTTTCCCAGTGAAGGATTTGACTTTTTTCTTCCACTACTTTTAAAGATGTTTCCCCACTTACCTCTAGCTCATATTGTTTCTGAAGAGAAATCTGCTGTCAATCTTATCTTTGTTCCTCTGAATCCAAGGTGTTTTTTGTCCTCTGATAACTTTTAAGATTTTTCTTTCATCAATAATTTTGAGCAATTTGATTAAGATGTCTTTTGGCATAATTCCCTTCGTGTTTCTTGTACTTGAGGTTCTTGGATGTATAGGTATACATTTCATCATATTTGAAAAATATTTTAGTTATTATTTTTCAAATCCCTTATTGGCCATCTCCTCTCTTTTCTCCTGTGGGAACTCCAGTTACACATATGATGAAATTGTCCCATAGCTCACTAATATTCTGTTTTGTTTTCTTTTGTCTCTCTGTGCCTCACTTTGGATAGTTTTATCACTGTGTATTAAAGTTAACTAATGTTTTCTTCCTCGTCATCTAATCTCTTCTTCACCATTAATCCCATGCAGTATACTACTTACCTCAGATACTGTACTTCTCATCTCTAGAAATTCAATTTGGTTTTTTTATATCTTCATCTTCAATGTCTCTATTTAATTTATATCATAAAACAGCTTTATTGATAAATAATTCATATATGGTGTGCATATAAATAACTGACTTAAAGTATATAATTCACTGTTTTTTAGTATAATATATTCACAGATATGCACAACAATCACTATAGTAAAAAACAACCACAAACCCTAGAACCAAGTCCCCCACCTCTCAGCAATGACTAATGTACTTTCTGGCTCTATAGATTTGCCTATTCTGAACATTTCATAAAAATGAATCATATATTATGTGGCCTTTTTTGACTGAGTTCTTTCACTTAGCATAATGTTTTCAAGGTTCATCAACATTGATGCATGTATCAGACTTCATTCCTTTTACGGCCAAATCTTTCATAGTATGGATATAACCATATTTTGTTTATCCACTCATCAGCTGATGGACATGTAGGTGGTTTCCACATTTTATCTATGATGAATAATGCTGCTATAAACAATTATGTGTAAGTTTTGTGTGAACATACACTTCCATTTCTTTTGGATATATACCTAGAAGTGTAATTGCAGGATCATATGGTAACTCTATTTGTAACCATTTGACAAACTATCAGACGGTTCCAAAGTGGCTGCTCCATTTCACATTCCCACAGCAGTGCATGAAGGTTCTGACTTTTCCACATTGCCATCAACACTTGTTATTATCTGACTTTTTTATTATAGCCATTCTGATGGGTGTGAAGTGGTATCTCATTGTTTTGATTTACATTTGCCTGATTAATGATGAGCATCTATTCATGTCCTTATTGGCCATTCGTATGTTTTCTTTGGAGAAACATCTATTTAAGTCCCTTGCATAGTTTTAATTGGGTTATTTGTCTTTTTATTACTGAGTTACAAGAGTTCTACATATGCTAGATACAAACCCCTTATCAGATATATGATTTGCAAACATTTTCTTCCATTCTGTAGGTTATCTTTTCACTTTCCTGGTAGCATCTTTTGAAGCATAGAAAAGTTTTCAACTTTTACAAGGTCTAATTTATCTATATTTGCTGATGTTGCCTGGACAGCAATCCTTTGCCAAATCCAAGATGTGAGGCTGTAGGAGCCATCTACAGCACACTACTGCCTCTGTCTCCAGAGATTAGAATCACTGTGGAAGCATCATATAATCTGTAAGCAAGGAGCAGAATTCTTCTTCCTAGGGACATTTGTGTGTGCTCCCTGCCCACTAAGGGTGTTAGGCTACCCTAACAAATACATAAAGCATTTGGCTATCTTTTTCTCTCCAGAACAAAAATAGCTATCCTCAAAATTCCACTATTAAAAATTCATTACTATGGGTCTTGAAGTCTTTTTGATTTCCAAGAATTCCCTTTTTAAATAGCAAGGTATTTCCTGTGAACAGTAATATTTTCAGCCTTTTAATCAACTAACACCTTTATGGATATTAGCTAAGTGACAAGAAGGCCCTGTGTCATTGGCCTGTAGGCTCTGTGCTAGGTGCAGGCAGTGGAAGTAGATGTGAAAAGGAAATAAAAAAGGAAAAGTAGAAATATGCCCAAGAAACTGCCTTTTTCATAGTCTTTCAGAAGGTCAGCTCTATTGTACTCACATGTGGGACTGTGTTTTTAAATATTAAGAGAATAGCTGGTGTCCTTCTTCTATCTTGGCCTTAGTATCCACTAACAGGGAAAGCTGCTGACCATTCTGTGTTGCCCATCCCCTCAAGACCATTCTTACATTGGGAAAAAATTGAAAGAAGAAAAAGACAAGACCATCCATAAGTGTCAAAGGTTTAAAATACCCCTATAAAATAAAATAAAATAAAATAAAATACCCTTACAACAGTAGCCATGCCAAAATATAAAAAATCTAGGAATGTTCAGCAGTTCATGTAAGTAAAGGAATATAATAATGAGTAACCAGAGAAAAATGAGGAAGGAGAAGTTACTATATAAAACTGGGTTTGTGATGAAACTGTCATTTTGACTTAAGTTCAAAATAATAGTTTTGTTCAGATTATAAACCAAAATTACAAATGGGTGATGTATAATAATATCATAGATATATAGAATGTATATAACGTTTTTAACACCTTTGAGTACGAAGAGTATTAAGAGCCAGATCAAGCCCCTCTAATAATAAATTAGCAATTCCTATACAAAGCTGTAGGCCAATCCACTGAGTAGGCAACATAAATTCCTGGTCTGCTACACTGAGTTTCCAGGGGTATAATACTACTGACTCCCACCCCCAGTGAAAAAAAAAGTCATTTAATAAAGCTCCCTCAGTTCCTTCTAACCCCAAACCCAGGGCAACCTCTCAATGCCTACTATGAGTGGATTCTATTAATTTAAATGTATCCCCTCAGAACAAAATAGGTATAATCAATCTGTCCCATGTACACAACTGTTGGAATGTCAATGATATCTTCTTTTTTTTAAGATTTATTTATTTATTTGAGAAAGAGAATGTGGGGAGGAGGGGCAGAAGGAGAGGGAGAGAGATTCTTAAGCAGACTCCATGCTGAGCATGGAGCCAGACGCAGGGCTCAGGGCTCGATCCCACAACCCTGAGATCAAGACCTGAACCGAAACCAAGAGTCAGATGCTTAACTGACTGACCCACCCAGGCACCACCAATGATACCTTCTTTAAACTTTTTAATTTTTCCATTGTAAGAAGAAACCTACAGCGGATGTCTTAGTCTGCTCAGTCTGCCATAACAAATTACAACAGACTCAGTGGCTTAAACAACAGAAATTTATTTCTCAAAGCTCTGGAGGCTGGGAAGTCCAAAATCAAGGTGCTAGCTGATTTGGTTTCTGGCAAGAGCTCTCTTGGTTTCAGGCAGTGTGTCCCGACATGGTTGAAAGAGTGACCGAGCTCCCTGATGTCACTCCTTATAAGGGCACTAATCCTATCAGGGCCCTACCCTCATGACCTCATTTAACCTTAATTACTTTCTTATTCTAAATATAATCACACTGGACATTAGGGCTTCAATGTGTGAATTTGGGGGGAGGGATATAATTTAGTCCATATCAGTGAGGAAAATTTCTATTACTTAAAAGGATTTATAAGCATAGTTCAACTTGCTAAAGGATCCAAAGGCAGAATCTTGCTGGAGCTCAGCTGAAACATGGTAACCATCTTCAAATACAATGTGAAGTGCAGCCCTGGGATCACTGCAGAGGTCAAGTCACACAAAATACATAAAGCATTTGGCTTTATGCATTAGCTTTTTTTTAAATCATTGTATTTCATAGGGTATTCTTCACTTTTCCATTTTACACTGAATGGACCAGGTGGGAAAGTCCAGAACATGGAATTAGAAGACTTAGGTTATAATTCTGACTATGCCACTTACTAGTCCCTGGGTGGTATAGCAAACTCTTAATTTCTGTGATGATGAAAATATTCTCTTGAACAACATGGGCTTAAACTGCACAGGTTCACTTATACATGGATTTTTTTCAATACAGTACAGTACTATAAATATATTTTCTCTTCTTTATGATTTCATAGCATTTTCTTAAGTTTACTTTATTGTGAGAACACAGTGTATAATACATGTAACATGCAAAATATGTGTTAATTGACTGTTTATGTTACTGCTAAGGCTCCTGGCCAACAGCAGGCTATTAGTAGTTAAGTTTTGGAGGAGTCAAAAGTTACACATGGATTTTTGACTGCACAGGGGGTCAGCACCCCTAACCCCTACATTGTTCAAGGATCAACTGTATTTTAAAAAGTAAATGATAGCAACTCAGTGAGGTAGGCAAGGATAGTAAAATAATTTAATGAGATGGTATATATAAAAGAACTTTGTAATCTTAAAGCCCTTGATAAATATTTGGGACCATTAAACTAAAGAGCAGGCTTAAAAGCCTCCTGACTTGAGACATGGTTCATCTGGGAGAGACAAGGGCCAAGAGGAATATTTTTAATAAATACTAGTATCCTAAGATGCTAGTATTTGAGAAAATTTGAGGGTCAATAAAAGTCCCATATTGTGAGGGGGGAAAGATGGTGGAGGAGTAGGGGACCCTATTTCAACTGGTCCCCAGAATTGAGCTGGATATCTACCAGACCACTCTGAGCACCCATGAAACCAGCCTGAGATGTAAGAAGATCTGGATCTCTACAAACAGAATATTGCAGGCAGTTGGTTTCGAGGTATGAAGCAGGGAGCTGTGATTCCGTGGGCAGATATCAGAGGATAAACGGCAGCGGGAGGGTGCCTGGCCGTGGGGATCCTACACCGCCAGTGAGCCACAGCCTCGCACGCTGGGGATGGGGCACAGACTCACAGACTGGTAGCGGCAGGGAAAGGACTTTAAGGCAGCCCCCGGGGCGGGAACCCAGAGCGGCGGGGTGTCACACACGTGAACTGAGAGCGGCTGGCAGTTTTAGAAGCATAAAGGGCAGAGACGTGCCCCGACCTGGAGGCAGGACTGGGGGCACTGCGGAGGGGCGCACAACCCAGGACGCTGCAGTTTATAGCAGCACGGACAGAAACGGAGACGGTGTGGCCTGGAGAGCTCACTGAAGAACAGACTGCAGTCTGTCTGCTCTGAGGCAGAGGGTTGGAAATGGTCTCTTCTGCTCTGACTCACAGAAGAGACGCGGAAAGCCGCCAGGGAAAGCCGCCAGAAAACAAAAGCCCCAAAAACTGATTCCCGCTGAGCCCATCCCCCACCATAGGGGGGCAGGGCAACTCCGCCCAAACAGGGTTGCCTGAGTAAAAGCACGGCAGGCCCCTCCC
>NC_138385.1:31239210-31283228 GCF_054177405.1 Leptonychotes weddellii
TACATTTGTATCTTTGGGGTAAATACCCAGTAGTGCAATTGCTGGATCACATGGTAGCTCTATCTTCAACTTTTTGAGGAACCTCCATACTGTTTTCCAGAGTGGTTGCACCAGCTTGCATTCGCACCAACAGTGTAGGAGGGTTCCCCAGAAAGGGAGTTTTTATCTCACACAACTAAAAGGCTAGAGATTGAGCAGCTCCCAGATTGGTTAATTCAATGGTTCAAAGAGATCATAAAGGACTTGATTTATGCCATCCTCAGCATGTAGGCTGAATCTTTTAGGTTGGCTGTCCTCTTAGTTCCAAGGTGGCTACCAAAGTCTTTGATGTCACAGGAAAATGACAACATTCAGAGGCAAAAAGGGAAATACTCCTTTTTTGCATCTCTTTTTCAGAACAAAGAAATCTTTCCCAGAAGCCCCCCAGGACATCTCATTAGCCAGAATTGCAACAAATTCTCAAACCTAGGCCAATCACTGGCCAAAGAAATGAAATTACCTATATAGACTTACTCTTAGACTAATTAAAACTTTCCTTGTGATGAAGGAGGGGCTTCTTGCCTGAGCACAGGGCTGCATGGAAAGGAGGAGGTTAAACACACAAACAAAAGCAGAGCTCTACCGACAGAACATTACCCCATCTCTATCCTCACCATTATTTCATGTAGTACTTCCATACAAATTTATTGAGAGCCTACTACGTGCCAGGCTCTGGGTATAGAGTAGTAAATATGACCGATAAGGTTCTTGCTATTATGAAGTTTACATTTTGGTTGGGAGAGCTAGTGGTTAAAATAATAAACAAATATAAATATGATCATTTCAGATAGTGGTAAGTTCTTGAAGAAAAACAAGTCAGGGTAATGAAATGGAGAGGAACATGTGAGAGGCTTGCTGCATTAGAAAAAGTGATCTAGGAAGGCTTACTGAGGAGATGACATTTGATCTGAAGCCTACATGTTAAGAAAGAAATTGTGAAGATCTGGCAGAAGATTATAGGCAGCAAACTACATGTGCAAAGGTCCCAAGGTAGTCACATGCTTGAGAGGTATGAAGAATAGAAAGTCAGTGTTCTCTTAAAATACCATTGTGTTTCATATATCCACACCTGAGCACATGTTGTGTCTGTTGCCTAAGATGACCATCCCTACACTGCTGTCTAGCAAACTCCTATCAACTTTTCAAGACAAAGCTCAAATATTACTTTCTCTTCAACTACTTCCCCAGGTAGAGTTAAACACTTCTTCCTTTGTGTCCCTACTATGTGTTAGAATCCTTATCATACCGTAGTACATTTAACATATTTTCATTTTTTTTCTCCCTCTGGACTGGGAGCTGCTTAAAGGCAAGGGCTATATCATTTATATATGTATATTGGTATTCCCCACTACCAAGTACTCTGGACCTTACAAATAGTAGGTGCATAACAACTATTTGTTGAAACACTCTATTCCTGGCACTGTTATAGGCATTATGGAACATATAAAAGAGTCTACTTTCATTGAAGTAGTTAAAAATGTAGACTCTGGAGTCAGAAGCTTGGCTCTAATCCCAAGCCACCAATTATTAGCTGTGTGAACTAAAGCAATTTACTTAACCTCTCTGTGCCTCAGGTTCCTTAACTGTGAGGTGGGAGTTTATAATAATAACTGTCTAAAAGTGAGGAATAATTTAAATAATGTATGTGAAGCATTTAGTAACATAGTTTCTGGCATATGATTAGTGTTTAATGTTAATTTATTATTATTTATAAATTAATGAAATTATTGAATTGATAAGATTTATACAAATGAGAAACAATACTGCAATACACTACTATGCAGGATGGTTTAACATGCCTCCTGAAACAAGAGATATCTTGACCTCAACAAAGCATTGCTGAATATATGAATGAAGAAAAAAATAGCCACAGTGTATTGTGCTGGCCTGACCATTCTAGAGCACTGGTTTCATTTCTGAGCATCATATTTAAAAAGAAACAAAACATAGTGTAACTGGAAACAGATCACTAGAATGATCATAATTCTAGAGAAGGGAAGACTCGGAGTAGAGAGAGACATAAGAGCTGAAATCAAACATTTGAAGGGTTGTCATGCAGAAGAAAGAGTTTTGCTCAGCGCTGCTCTAGAGAAAAGAACTAGGGCAATGAAATAGAAGTTGTAGACAGGTGATTTCAGCTCAACATAGAAAAGCATTTGCTGAAAGTCAGCATTCACCACGCAGGCAAGAAAGTGGTGAGTTCCCCATTGGCAGAAGTGTTCATTAACTGAATAATCACTTAACATATTGTCAAGGGGACTTTATCATTGGGCAGGGGATTATTCTAGATGACCTCTGAGGTCCCCTGAAGGGGGTTCAAGATCTGGGCCTTTCTGGGAAAGATTAGTATTACTACATTAAAATTAGGAAGTTCTCAAAGTGGTACTATGAAAGGAGCCAAGATGCTCTCAAAATCAATACCCCACCAAATGTGCATACATGCACGCTCACAGATACACACACAGTCTTTCTCTGACCAGCCCACTCCTGTGCCTTTGTACATAATATTTCCACTTTAGTTACTTTGTGGATTGGGCATTCAAAGTTCCTCTTCAAATGTAATTTTTTCCTAGAAGAGGTATGGCTTTAAGCCACCCAGCCATTTTCATCAGCTTCTATCACAGTGCCTGGTACATAATCATTAAATGTGCTCGTTATCCACCATTTACACTTGAGATTGTACAAGTTTATCAGATTAAATCTACTTGTCTTAAAGGGCTCTGAAGAGATGCAGAAGTGGATAGGTAGGCATGGATAAGGGCGAGAGGTCACAAGGGCTTCACTATTCAAGCTCAGTCCTGATGGCACAGAGTGTAAGCCATGCACAGATACCACATCCCTCTAAAAGCACACTTTTTTTTTTAGTTAGGTGTAAAGCGAGGCTTTCCTCTTCACAGACAAAGTCCAGAGATGGGCAGTGATCTGGGCTGAGATTTGCGCCCTGGCCTTCTGCCCAGCCCATTGATTTAGCTCTTTAAATCGCATCATTTAAGCCTACAAATGTCACAGATCCCATTAGACACTCTCCTCTAGCTAGAAGCATAAAAAAGAGAGAACACGATAAGCCCCCTGAGGCAGCGTGGTAGACCATTCCTAACGTTCCTTATTTGGTGGACTACATTGGGAGTGAGGTTCACTTGTAGAAATGGCATTAAGTGCTGGCTGGTTTTGTTTTGTTCAGTTAAGAACACACCTCAAGGCCAGTGCATAATGATGGGAAAGCCAACCTCATCTCTTGGCTTAGGTTAATGACAAATGAGTACAATCTACCAAGTATAAAGGTAAAGAGTGACGGGAAGGAACCCTCCCAATAATACATCCTCAAGAGATGCCAGAAACTCTATCATTAGCTATTTGTTCCCAGAAAAATGGCAGAGTAGGACTAACAGCTTATGAAGAAAGGACTGGTCTCAGCCTGGAGGAAGGCTGAGGCTAAAGCTGTAAGTAAGGGTCACATGGCACCAGCTGTGGGGAATGGAAGAGGGTAGGGCATTAGGCAAGTCATTAGATGTCTACATAAGCCTACATGTAGACAGATAACACAAGGAACCCATTTTACATCATTGTCAATGTGTAATGTCGAGGTGGGAATGGATACATAAAAGAGATTCCCAAGGCTGGACACCAGGCCTCTCCTTTCCCCTTCACCACACCTTCCCTGCCTTTCTAGACACACGTCTCTGTGCTCCCAAGGCCACAGCAACTTTCCTCCTCAAGGAATCCACATTAAGGTGTTAACAGCTGTTAGTCACATGATTTTTTTATTCCTTCCAGGGGTAGTTTTAGAGATGTAGTGCCTTAAAGCAAAGGAGCAATTCCCTAGTAGTACACTCTCAGGCAAACCTCTGGAGGAGATATTTTTCTCTAAGGGGAATACTATGAGGTTTCTCATATTCCAGCTCACTGGAAATGCAATAGACCAGATCAATTTCAAATGCAAGAGATGAAAAGTAAATCTAGACTCTGAATTGACTATATATAATCCAATTATACTTACTTCGAGTCTCAAATTACTGTGTTTTACTATCCTTGCTCTTCACCACTATAACCCACACATCTGGCACATAGTGAAAGTTCAACGAATGGTACTGCTTGTTGCCTTCATTATTACTACTATTACCACAGGAAGCAGTAGTAGTAATAGTGCTGCCCTGGCACAATGCCTGGGACATATTAAGTATTCAAAACTCTACTAATTATTTTGTTGCACCAGCTCCTGGCACAGTACCTGGCATATAATAGGACACCAATTTAGTTAGTTCCCTTCCTTCTCATCTTGCACTAGGATACATTTGTCTTCAGTTTATCACACAGCCTTGCCTTACGGAAGTGGACAAGATCTTAGGGCTTAGCACAGCAACATCTGTGACACCATCTGAAAAGACATCTAGCCTTTTCTCCCATGGTAACCTCTTAAGTGGCAAATGGGCAGCAAGTATTTAAGAGCATTTTTCTGATGGGAAAACTGAGGTTATGAGCTCTTGCCTTGGAATTTTAGCACACCCTTAATGTTTGTATCTTATTATAGCCTGAAAACTATATCCACCACACCCCTCCAACTAGGCCATGATCAATCTCACCACTGTTGTTCTTATGCTCTATGGTGTCTGGACTATCCTCACATTTTCACATTTAATTCATCTTCCAAACACTGGCTTAAGAGCTACCTCTTCCATGAAACCTTCTCTGAGATCTCCAGCCCTCACCAAGGCCTTTCTGAAATCCCAAAGCATCATATCAGTGCCACACAATTTAATACTTTATTCTGTGACCATGCCAACCCTCCACAGCTAGATCGTATTTGTTAAACATTCATTTGTCAAGCACCCGTCATGTTCCAGACCTGTGTGAGTCCTCAGAAGGCAGGAATCAAGGTACTCCTACCCTAGTGGCAGAAAGACAAGCATGCAGTTAGGTGACATTGGAGAAATGTCATCCAAGTACCAGTGGAGAACTCAGAGGGAGATTGGCTAACTTTCTGAAGGTGTTGGGGGAAAAGTTCACAGAGAAGGAGAACTGTGAGCAAGGTGCTGAAGCCGAGAAGGAATTTGTTTGGTGCAGAGAGTGGGATGAAGACATGTGCAGACATGGTCATAAAAGGGCAACTCAGAGAGCACGGCTCAGTATGGCTAGAACTTAGGGTGGGATGGAGAGAATATCCTGGAAGGTTTACTCATTCACTCATCAAATATATATCAAGCATCCAGGGCATGCCACGAACTTGGCTAGGTGCAGGTGCTATAACAGGACAGATGCAGTCCCTGAACTTGAGCTTTAAAGCAAATTGGACAGAAGAGATGATTATCCAGTAAGACAAAGAAATATGTAACTACAAATTGTGATAGGCATTAAGAAGGAAAAGAATATAATGGAGAGAAGAATATGAAAGAACTACTTTAGACAAGGTGGCTAGTGAGGGCTGCTCTGAGGAGGTGACATTTTGTTGAGGTATGAGAGATGAAGAGAGCTGGAGAAGAGCATTCCAGGAGGTAATCAAAGGTCTTGAGGTGGCACAAAAGCTTGGCATGTTGGGAGAATCAAAAGAAGTTCCACAAGGCTAAAGAATAATGGATGAGGGTGAGAAGCTGAAGAGGTAAACACAAGCCCAGACCTAGGAGACCTCAGAAAGGAATGTTGATTTCATCACAAGAGCATCAAGAAACTAATCAAGGAGTGAAATGGAATCAGATGTGTGTTTCATGGGATAACTTGTGGGTGGTGCAGAAGACCATGCGGAGGGGAAGAGAATGGAGTCGGGATGACCAACCATAAGGTAGTGGAATGGTTTAGGTGAGAGACAATGAAGGCAGGGACCTATTCTTTCATACCCTCCCAAGATGACTAGCATAGTGCGAGGCACACTGCAGGCTTCCAGTGTGTTCACACTGATTAAATAAATATAAACTAAATCAGGTTGTTGAGTCTCTCTTCAGGAGATCACACTTTCTCTTCTTCCTCCTCCTTCTTTGTTTATAATGGAGTTAGGGAGGCAGTCTACAATTAGTATTATTAAAGTCATTTGCTGTTTAGTGACAAATGCTTACTCTAAGTGCCACTTCCCTTTAGCCACTGCTGAGTTACTTGAAAGTAGCACAGAAAAATATCAGTGTTTCTTGAGACAGTCAAACAGTACCCTGCTCTCCTGAGACTTGGATGCAGAGAGAAATTTGTCATTTGGACCTGTTCAGGGCAAGAGGTGATACTCACCTTCAAATACCAACTTCCCAGAAGATCACAAGCACATGAATTGCAAATGTTACTTGGTATAATATATGCTTCTCCCTTTGCCAAAGCAGGGATGTCATTACCTAGAAAAGTGAGGCAAATGTTTGTAGAAGCTTCATGTCTTTATCTGCTCTTCCATCCAGGAAATGAGACAAGTGGCCCTTTATCACATTTCCATTTCTTTTTGCTGGCAAAACAGTTCAGTAATGAGACACTTAAATCGGTCCAGCCCAACTCAGCCTCCGGAGGGTCCTGGAGGTCCCAGGGATGGGAGGGAAAGGGGAGCCAATCACCTTATGGATCTGAGCCTCATCTTCTCCCCGGGGGAGGATAACCATTCCTATCTCACAGGGCTAGTACAAGGAGTCAGTAAGGATCATGCATGAATTTGATCTGTAAACTACAAGGCAAGAACTCTATACTGTTATTCATTCCATACAATTGAAGGCAAAGACTGTCTTTTTCTTCTTGGTTTCCCAGAGAAAGTTAAACACATTGTAGGAATTCAATAATAGGTTTTACTTTAAAATCAATTCCATTAAAATCTGGGTTTAGATGTGGTGCTTATAAAATAGACCATTCACTTCTCAGAACTGAATCAAACAGATTATCAGATCCATCAGCTCCTTGGTTTCAAGCGGTAGAGGGAAAAATCATGAATAGGCAGAAGGGGTACTTAACTTTGGTCTAGTGGAGCCAATAGCTGTTCCCCAGTGAGCAGCAGCCAGAAGCAAGGTTTCAGTTAGCATGAAAACCAGATTTCAATCCAGAATCTACATCTGGGACAGCTGCAAATGTAACCCTGAAAATTAGCTCAGGCCCATGGGCCCAGGGCCTAAAGGAAACTGGCCAAAGGTAGCTACAACTTTGCATCATCCATCAGAAGTATTCTCATGAGTATCTTCAGACAGCAGAAGGGAAAGAAGGAATTAATTTGTGCCATGTCTTAGGAGGTTTATGCTGTGCCAGTTGCTTTGAAAATATATTATCTCACCTGACTCTCACAAGAGCTTTATGAGGGAGGAATTAGCCTTTAGCGCAGGGCCTGGTACACAGTAAGCAGTAACTAAGTGATAACTGCTATTAATGCTATTAATATCAATAACCTTAATAATAATAAACCAAAGCACAGTGGGCTTGAATGACTTATCCAAGGTCACAGAGCTGGTAAAGCCAGGATTTGAACCCAGGTCTTTCCCACCCAAAAGCCTGGGCTTTTTCTGCTATACCCCTTTGTAAGAAGAGAAAGATGGTAGTGTGAAAAGAGTTGATTTTCCAACCCCTTAGCCAGGCTGCCTCCATAAACCAGCCACTTGAGACCTTCAGGCACCTAAGACTCTCTTTGGTCTCCCTCTCTCTCACTCAGGTTGCTAAATTGCTATGAACCATGGCCCAACTGTACTACAAAAAAGTCAACTATTCACCATACAGAGATCGTATCCCCCTGCAAATTGTGAGGGCTGAGACCGAGCTCTCTGCAGAAGAGAAGGCTTTCCTCAATGCTGTGGAGAAGGGGGACTATGCCACTGTGAAACAGGCCCTACAGGAGGCTGAGATCTACTACAATGTCAACATCAACTGCATGGATCCTCTGGGCCGGAGTGCCCTGCTCATCGCCATTGAAAATGAGAACTTGGAGATCATGGAGCTACTGTTGAACCACAGTGTGTATGTAGGCGATGCATTGCTCTATGCCATCCGCAAGGAGGTGGTGGGCGCTGTGGAGCTTCTGCTCAGCTACCGGAGGCCAAGTGGGGAGAAGCAGGTAAGAGAAATTCCTACGGGCTGAGGAAACAGCCAGGAACAATAACGCCCCAGGATCAGAAGCTTGGAAACTAGGGAAGGTTAGGTAGGCTGGAGTTAAGAAGCCCTATCATGGCAACCCTCTGCTCTCAGAAATAGCATCAGTGATCTCCGGTGGTATCCTAGAGCTACCCTGCATGGTCCACACTGAGCTTTCCTCATTTGCCTTTTCCTTGTGAGCATTTGCCCATATACATTCAATACTTAGCAACCCAAGGGTGCCTGGGGGGTTCAGTTGGTTAAGCGTCTGCCTTTGGCTCAGGTCATGATCCCAGGATCCTGGGATCAAGCCCCACATCGGGCTCCCTGTTCAGTGGGGAGCCTGCTTCTCCCTCTCTCTCTGTCCCTCTCCCCACTCATTTTCTCTCTCTCTCTCAAATAAATAAATAAAATCTTTAAAAAAGTACTTAGCAACCCAAAAGTGTACATCCCATTTACATAATATCCAAGCTCCTTCGACACTCCCTACCCTCTGCTCTCTAGCTTCATTTTCTTCCTCTATTCAAAGGTTACGTTTTAGGAAGGAAGAGACCAAACACAGACATGGGATTTGTCTTCACCAGCCTCTCTCCTGGAGAATGACAAAAGGCCTTTAAATGTGAATGTCATGATGTAGATGCAGAGAGATACAGGGACTCATGTATTTTCCCAGTACCTGTGATGCAACAGCATTCCACCCCTAAATGTTTAGGATTTTGCCTCTGTGACTCTCTACCCTCCAAGGCACTTAGGCTTAATACTCTGGAATCATCTTTGAGTCCTTCCTTTTCCTTGTCTCTGTGTCCAATCCCCAAGCCCTATGGTTTCTTCCTGCCCAATCTCTCTTTCACACTTTCCTTCCTCCCACCACTCTGCCTGTGCTCCTCATCATCTCTCTCCTAGATAGGTGATTCTCAAAGTGTGGTTCCTGGACCAGCAGCATTAGTTAGCATCACCAGGGGAACTTGTTACAAATGCAAATTCTTAGGCCCCACCACAGGCTGACGGAATCAAAAACTCTGGAGGTGAGGCCCAGCACACTGTGTGTTGACCAGCCCCTCCAGGGGACTCTGATGCACACTCAAGTTTAAGAACCACTCTCCTAGAATAACATGAAAATCCTCTAATTGGATTCCCTGCCTATAGAACCCTCTCTTTCTCACAAGCCATCCTGAGCAACAATGCTGGCTTATTCTCCCCAGTACAGCACAACAATCCTGTCATTCCTGTCCATGCTTTCAGTGACTACAAGGTCCCATTACAAGAGAAACCGACACATGAAGTCTAGTACTCGTTACCCTTCAGTAATGGTTTTTTCCGGTCCTGTCTCCTGCAGGTTTCTCCTGAACCCCTCAAGTCAGACAGGTCTCTTCACTGTCTTTCTTTGGAATATAGTAAGGACAAAGAAAATACAGAGTTATCAAGTGTGGAATACCATAATACATTAAAAAGCAAAAATAGTACATATCAAACCCCAAATTGCAAAATGCTTAGATAAGGAAAACACTTGACATCAAACCTTATGGGATACGACCAAATCTTGGTTTAAGGGAATTCATAGCTCTACTACTTGCCTGCCCAGTTAAACAAAAAGGAACAGAAGTAAGCTAAGTGATAACACATAGACTAAGCACTGGAATGGAGAGAGCAGAAAGAAAAACAGTAGTTTAAAAGTTCCTTGAGTAAAGGTCCTGAATGACCCCATGCTCCATCAGCACTTAATACAGTGCAGCTGTATCCCCGCATTAGGAAAGTGCCTGTAATATCACAGGCACTCAATACTTATTCTATGAACAAATAGTTCATAATAGTTCATGTGCAGCCAGCACTGTGCTAAGCATCTTACACCACTGAGCTCATTTAATTCCCACAACAACTCTGTTAAGTAGACACTATTATGACTGTCCCCATTTTACCAATGAGAAAAATCGAGTCACAGTCGAATCAGTTGTCCAAGATCACAGTGTCAGAGCCAGGATTCGAACCCAGGCAACTGAACTCCTAAACTCACTCACTTAACCATTTGCTTATACTGCTTCTACGGCAATCTAAGTCTTGGGGTTTCCAGCACAGGAGTTCTGAGACTAGGGTTGATCAGTGAAGGATAGAGAGCTCTCTGGAAAGGACAGGCCAGAATTTGGATGAATAGCAAAGCAGAGAGGTATGAACATGTTCCCTACTCAGTCTGTGTCACGATTCCCACCAAAACTGATTTGTCCTGTGCCCTGTTTTCCCACAGTCCTGCTAAGGGCCTGAGTGATTTACTGTGTTACTCTGAACTAAGGCTTACCCAGATAACCTGCTCTATGATGACCTTGCCCACTTCTGAGATTAGCCATTAGCTCTATCCTTCCATTGACACCAATCACAACCACTATGTTGGCCAACCTTACTTGCATAAATGTCTAGTCTCTGTAACTAGATTGTTTCTTTTCTTTTTTTAAAAGATTTTATTTATTTGTCAGAGAGAGAGCACAAGCAGGGGGAGGGGCAAAGGGAGAGGGAGAAGCAGGCTCCCCGCTGAGCAGGGAGCCCAATGTGGGGCTCGATCCCAGGACCCTCAGATCATGACCTGATCCAAAGGCAGATGCTTAACCGACTGAGCCACCCAGGTGTCCTAGATTGTTTCTTAAATGTCAGGCATAGTCTGATGCCCAACCGTTTCCATGTTTACCCCAATAGTACCTAACCCAGTGCCTAGTACATAATGGGTGATATATAAATATTTGCTGATGAATAAGAAGGAGCTACATTTATCCCTTAGGAAAGTATATGGCTAGCCAATTGAACAAGATATCCTGGACTTTCATATTCAATCCCATTTAGCTTCATAACTGTGGTGAAAGACAGGAGAGCACAGGGGAGTTTCCAAAGAGGAGGCCAGCAATACCAACCCTATCTGAGTTTTGAAAGTAGGCTATGTCCTTATTTGATGGCCCCCATCCCCCCAATCTTTCCCCAGTGCTCTGGCAAACTCTAAGGAAGAAAGTCACCAGAAAAACTTACTCTGAACTACAATCTAAGGCATGACCTCCCCTGGAGAAAGGCAGTGCTTAACTCAGGAATGAACCACTAATGGTGAAATGTCAGGCATATGGAACAGGGGTGAAGTTGTTTGGGACAGTCTGTCTTTTCCCAAGATCCTTTCAGACATGCTGCCAATAAGACCTCTTTTGTCCATACTCTTAATATCACACCATATGTACAAACGCACAAAGCCATCAGCCCCATCCCCAAGTCTTTTCCGAAAACTTTCTCTTCCCACTCTCCTCTCTCTCCCAACCCCCACCACCAGCCTCTGCTAAATTTTATTTTCTCCCATTGCTCTGACAATCGCTGCAATAAGTCATATGTCAGTAACTATAACAACAGGCTGCCACAGTGCTGGAGTTCTGCCTTTCTGGGAGATAGAAACAGGATTTGTTTACCTGGGAGCAATCAGGGATATGAGCAAACACAGGCCTCCTGAAGGACCACGGGTCCAGCTGGGTAGGCTACTCTCAGGAAGGTGCCCCTCCCACACACAGAATCCAAACACCTGGCCTTTTTCCTGGGCCCTCCCCCATCTCTCCAAGGGACTGGGCACAGCTGACCTCCATCAGTCTTGGGTGGATAAACAAGTGCTCTTTTTGGCTTTACTGGGCAAAGAGTTTGGTCTCAGGCTGGCAGCAAGAACCACTCTGCTCAGCCCACCGTGCTCTTCTCCATCTTCTAGCCTATCAAAAGTGCTCTCAGATAAAGATCAGAGGCCAGGCATAAATGGCTGACACTGGCTTCAAGGATCAACACTCACATGGATATCTACGTTTTTAATAGGGACCAAAACTCAGTAAAAATGGCAATGCTTTATCAGAATTTTCTGCACCAGACAAGTATAAGACTCTGTGTGTGTGTGTGTGTGTGTGTGTGTGTGTGTGTGTGTGGTGTTAGTCTTTTGTCTTCTTGTGTATGTGTTGTTCTGAGGTCTTCTTGCTGCTCCAGAAATCTGACCCCCTTGGCAGTATCCACTCCCTGACCACTATAGCCTATTTCCTCAGTGGCAGATTTTGTGATTCCTTGGGGTAAACATTCTTAAATGATTCTCAGAATTCAAAAGTTTTGTACTACAGAAGGTTTAACACCAGCCTATTTCCTGTATATCAAGCCTTCTCCCTTTGGCCCCACTGACTCTGGGAGCCACTAGAGGAGCATCATCAACCAGAGGAGCCAAACCTGCTACAATCCAGAGCAGAGTCTTGTACCTGTGTCTTGTCAAAACCAGCTCAAAGATTAATCATTGCACCTATGGAGAACTTGTCAAAATACAGATGCCTGAGCCCCTACAGAATCAGAATCTTGGGGTTTGAGCCTGGGACCAACATTTTAATAAGCCCACTCTCACCCATTTCTAGGTAAGAGGTCTATTATCCACTCTGTATTGTTTCCTAGGACTGCCATAACAAATTCCCACAAACTGGGAGGCTTAAAATAAAAGAAATGTGTTCTCTCATAGGTCAGGAGGTCAGAAGTCTGAAATGAATGTACCAGCAGGGCTGGTTCCTTCTGGAGGCCCTAGGAGAGAATCTGTTCCATGCCTTGGCTTGTAGCTGCATCAATCTCTACCTCCATTGTCACACAGAGTTCTCCACTGTGTCTTTTCCCTGTGTCTCTGGGTCCTGATCTCCCTCTCCTTTCTTTTATAACACACCACCCATTGATTTAGGGCCCACCCTAATGCAGGATGACCTCATTTTGTGACATCTGCAAAGACACTTTTTCTAAATAAGGTCACATTCACAGGTACTGGGGGTTAAGACTTGACAATATGTTTTGAGGGGACACCTTTCAACCCACTATACTCTCTATGAGAAATACAAGTCAGGTAAGTGATTTTCAAACATTTTCAGAAACAGAGCCTTTCATTAAATGAAATCCTGCCCAGATGTAAAACAGACAAGCAGAACCACACAGAGCTGGCCTAGTTTATGTGCAGACCAGGGCCCAAAACCCCACTTGTTCACACACACACACACACACACACCCCTATACCTCCTTGGCCCCTGAGGAGCAAGCGTAGCTGGAAAACCACTCATCTCGAAGACAGAATGACAGACTCGAATTCAGAGTTTGAGGTGCTAACCAGCTTGTAGCTAACAGGGTGTCCTTGGGCAAGGTACAAGACCTTTTACACATGTCCAGTTACAGAATCACCCTACAGGGCTTAGTTTCCTCACATATAAAATGAAGCTAATGATACCAGTCCCTACCTAATCTAGGGACTTGTCATTAGGAAGAAAGAAGATAAAGATATGTTAAAGTCTTTTGAAAAAAAAATGGCAGAGGTCAATGACTGTTATTCTCAGCTTCATTCCATCAATTTGACTTAGCCCGTCATATTGTGTGGAGAGACCAGCTGGCTAGTGGCACTCATCACAAGGAACCACTAGTACAATGAGAGAGAGAGAGAGGCTGGTGAGTGAGCTGGTCCAGTTCACAGATTACCTCCTTCTGCCTGGCCTTGATGACAATGATCTCCCTTCTGCTGTTAGGCAAGCTGTATAATCTCGAAGTCATCCCTCCTCATTCACTGATGTCTTTAAGGATTTAAGCAACAGGGAGGTAGAGCTGCTGGCCTCTCCATCAACAGCCCACCCAAAGAATTTTCTTTCTTGGTCACTTGCGTCAATGCAGGCAGGCGGAAAGAGGCTAAGCCAACCTTCTCCCCAAAGCCCACCCCTCTGGGCTCTGCCATAATTACTCATTTGTCTGTGGCAGATGGCTCCAAATTAAAATTGGTCTCACAGATGAGCTAGCGAGATTAAGTTTCAACAACACTGATAAGTGTTTGTGTTAAGATTGTAGAAAATCAGCAACAAGACATTCCATTTACTCCCTTCTATCTGACTCGTGGTCTCAGGGAGAGATTGCACAGTGTGGAGAGGAATACTGAGGGCCTGGGCAAAGATGACTGGAGCCCAGAGAAGAGAACAAGAGTCTAACCTCTAAGTCTCAAACACTCAATATGAGAGCAGAAAGTAAAAGGGAGAATGGCAAAAGTCACCCTGCTATTCATAGACAACCTGAAGTGGAAGAAAGAACATAGGCTTCGCAGTCAACCACTTATTAGATGTGTTTCCTTGGACATATCACTTAATCTCTCCAAACCTCAGTTTCTTCATGGGTAAATGGGAACAACAATGGAGTCTACTTCATAGAGGTAAAGTGAGAATTAAGTGGAATAATGCACATATATTACCTAGAACAGTGCCTGACACATAGCCAATACTCGGAAGGGGTAGTTAGTACTACTCCTACTCCTACTAGTGTGAAGCCATGCTGATATCACCTTCTGGCTAATCTCATGTATCCATTTTTTCAAAAATGTGGTAAGCACCCACTTGCACATAGTAGCTGAGAGTTCAGACTGAGTGACCTTGACAAAGTTGTTTACCGTGATTGAGCATCAGTTTCCTTATCTGTATAATGGGGATAATGATACTGCCTATGCCACAGATTGTTGCAAGATTTAAATGAGAATTATTTTTGAAGATGTGGCATAATTTGTGGTACCTAGCATTTAATATATGATACCTATATCCTTAACATTAATACAAAATAGTATTAATATTATGAACTCTTTGTTACCTAAATTGCCCAATCTAACAGAAGGTATTTAGTCTTTGTCATAATCTGAGGAACAGCTTTAATTCTCTGATTTTCATTCTAAAATCAAAGTTCTAGACCAAAAAAATGGGTTGTGCCAATCAACTCAAGATAATAAATCAGCCACTTCTTGGGAGGAGGTCAGAATAACTGCGTCACATCATAGCAGCCAAACTGATACACTGAGTTACTTCCTCTCGGGTATCTGTGCTTTCAGTGGACAAGGCCTACTGTTCTCCCAGAACACAATTGTAGGAGTTTAGAGATTATTTGGCCTGAAGTAACAGGTCCAAGGTCACTCAGCTGAGTCTGAACTGGCACAAATGCTTCCAGTCTCCCAAGCTACTCGTTCTACTACTCCACTCTGCCTCGGAGGGACCACCAGAAGTGGTAACAATTACAATGAAGCTGAAAATAAGCAAAGCAGCTCCAAGTAGTGTCTCTCCAGAACAACTCAGATGACAGAGTTTCAGCAAATGATTAATTCTCTTCAGTTCTATTCAGTTGTCTAAGTATTTTTGACTGCTAATTATATGCCTCACAATTGAAAGATACAGTGAGTGCCCTCAAGAAATGTATAGTATTGTGTGGAGAACAAACATGCACATGCTGTCCCTCCAGTCCCCACCCCTCTTAGTGAGCATGGCCTTCTGTGTTCCAAGAGACACATAAGATTTAAGACAGTGATATTCACCTCTCAGAAAGGAAAAAAAAAAAAAACCACAATTACTTAAACTTGGTTTCAAGAAAACCAAGGGAGCTGGCTGCCTAATACCTCACAAAGAAGAAACCATGAAGTAATATAAAAAGCCAATCACTAAATAAAAACAAATGTGAGCTCTCTCTCCCTTCAGGGCTACCACCAACTCAGGGCTTCCTTTCTAGAGCTTCCTGCTCATGGTTGTGTATAGCCCTAACTGACATACACATGTCCAGCTAGGAAGTCTCCTATCCGCCTCTGTCCCAGGGCAGATATATCTCATCTGCCTGTGATATTATCCCCTCCTCCTTCACCTCACATGTTTGATTGTCTAAAAGGCAGCCATTTTCTGTCTCCTTTTCATCCTAGGCTCCTCATTGCCATTGGTTGTTCCAGCTTATAGCTCTTGTTGAAAATTCAGTTCAAGCATGAAATATTGGTGCAAAATCCAGAGCTCTCCTTCCATCTCCCTTCCCAGCTTTCCTATCCTAGTGCACCAAACACAACCCTGTTCCTTTCCATATGCCAACAAAAACCATGGGTCAGAAATAGAACAGTGCAAGCAAATATATGCTACATCATCCAAAATGTGTGATGTGGACAATACAGGAAGACACTCCAGACACAAACAGACACAGAGGTTTCAAGGGGAGAACCCTTTAAAAAATAGGCTTTGAGCTGGAAAGGAAGAAAGAAGAGGATGGCACACTGGTCAGAGGGAAGTGAATGAGCAATGTTGAAGGGAGTGGGAATGATGGTGGCCTATTCACAGTGGCTGCTGGATGAAGGGTTAGTGATAAAAGCAAAGCGTGGGACTCCCTTACCCTCACAAGTTTAGCCTCATGATGGAAGGCCCCAGATACCTCACCCAGAGTCAGGGCACTGGGCCAGGTGCATCCTGAGTCTTATATAAATGGCAACTGTTGGGTTCCTGTGCTCATCTATCTGCCCTCCCTCTTGTCTTCTCTGATCCTAGTTGAAGTAAAGGGGAATTAGTCTATGGTCACTGGTTGAGCCACTCCTTAGTTGAAACCTTGGTGAACAGTCACCATCAACCCAGCTGGTTGTTACTGGTCCTCTGACTGGAAGTTGGGGCAGAGAAGACTGAAGTGGGTTGAAAGAGGCTGGACCCATTGATAACTCAGGGGACTGGTTGAACAGCACTACCCCTCAGCAAGTATTTGTGAGGAGCTGGCCATATTGATCTTTGACTCTTTCCCCTTTGATCTACTACTTCCCCAAATGACATTCTCTCCCTCCTCCCTTCCAACCCCTCCCCATACACACAGTTCCAATGTTGGTGTCCCACTTTAATCTCATTGTTTGGCAACTCTCTTGGCTTCCATGATATCATGCCTACCTGGTGCCTCCTCCCTCTCTGACCACTGCCTTTTAGTCTTTTATTCAGAGTCCTTATATTTTTTTCCCCTTCATTACCAGTGCTACCCAGAGCTCTATCTCTTCTCCCTTTGTAGCTCAGTATCTAGCATGAGATCTATAATTTCTTTTCCAAATTTCAGCTAGATATACCCACCCAGATGTACCCCCAGACCCTTACAATTCACTATGTCTAATAATAAAAATAGTAAACACTAATTTGCACTTACTATGTACCAGGCACCATTCTAAGTACATAATATACATTAACTTGTTTGATACTCACAACCATCCTATGATGTGGGATAATACTCATTCTTACAAATGGAGGCATTAAGGCACAAAGAGGTTAAATAAATTTCCCAAGATTATACAGCTGGTAGGTAGACTAACTGGGATTTAAACCTAGGCAGTCTGGCTGCAGAGTCTGTGTTCATGCCTGTGCTAGCCTCACTTTGCCCTCCATGTCCTCCTCCTCATCCAGTGCATCCTCTCCCAGGTGATGGCATCCTCATCCCTCCCATCATCCTTCCAGTGTTCTAGATTTGAAAACTTGCAGTGGTCTTCATCTTCACCCTCTCCTTCAGCCGCCTACACCGAGTTGGTTACCAAGTCCTTTAAATAACTGAGGTGAGGAGGCAAACATAAACAATTATTCAAAATATAAGTGCTGTTAGAAATAAGAAAGTACTGTATTTGTGGGGGCATAAGTATCCGGTATGTCACTCACATGATCAGGGTTGCTTCTTATTTCCTATAGAATAAAGTTCAAAATACAGGTGCAGGGTTGATAGTTTGAGGAAAGAGGGCTGGCAATTCATGTTGAATTGTCACTGATAAATCCAGCCCTAAGCTTAGAGGGATACTGAGTCCAACGGACAAGACAATATAAGGGAAGTGGTTTATTCTACCAGGAGAAACTCTCCAGAGTCAGGACAGCTACCTTAGTGAGGGGCATCCTGGATTCAGGGACCTGCTGGTAAACTTACACTTAATCTGGTAGCTATTCTCTATTCTAAAAAGTATGTCAGCCCTCTGAAGTCTTCCACAGAGGGAAGGTAATCAGCATATGATTACTAGGATCTTGAATGAGGGAGTTTCCTGTTTCACCATGCTATCAGTGGATTGTTATTGCTGGTCCTTTAGTTAAAAAAAAAAAAAAAAAGGCTGTGAGCCAGATAAGAAAAAGGCACTGAAAGAACTTTCCAAAGAAAGAAATACAAATAAGAGAAGGGAGAGGAACACGGTCCCAATAGCAAATCTACCGCCTTTACCTACTCCTCCAGAAAAGGGGGATGATGACCCATAGCGAACACTTCTGAAGCTGGAGAGTAGAATTTGTAAATCTCCCTCTGCTCTTCAAGGACAACCTGGAGTGACCTGATGTTTGTGGCCACCATCAGCTCCATTATTCATATGAGAATTGTGGATAGAACTTTTGAGCTAAAAATGACCTCTAGAGATCCTCCAATCCATCCCCTTGTTGTCAAATAGCAGGTAGATCTCCCCACCTTCCGATGGGCCTACACAGGGAAGGCTTCAATCCCTACTGAGACAGCCAGAATTTAGAGCAGTTTGGGCTTTGTCTACCCAACCAAAATGAAGATGTGTCATATTTACTCAAGCAATTTTCTCCCTTTCCCCCCTCCATTATTTCTTAACTCTCAAACTCAGGTTATTCAAGTATCAGGGACCCAGATCGCCACCATCCTTCTCCACAGCCATGTTTATTTTGGAGTTGTTTTTTTTTTTTTAAGATTTTATTTATTTATTTATTTGACAGACACAGTGAGAGAGGGAACACAAGCAGGGGGAGTGGGAGAGGGAGAAGCAGGCTCCCTACTTAGCAGGGAGCCCAATGTGAGGCTCGATCCCAGAACCCTGGGATCGTGACCTGAGCCGAAGGCAGACGCTTAACAACTGAACCACCCAGGCCCCCGGAGTTTTTGTTTTAAAAACAATACATGTTATTACTCTCAAAACCCACTCCCTAGAAGTCATCATTATGAACAATATAGGTGTGTCCTCCTAGGTATTTTCTGTGCATATTCAAACAGAAACATATACACACAAACACACACACAGACTTCTTTTCACAAAGTTCTGCAACTTGTTTCTTTTTCCTTTACAATACATTGTGAACATCTTTCCCTAAG
Source organism: Leptonychotes weddellii (assembly GCF_054177405.1). NCBI lineage: Eukaryota > Metazoa > Chordata > Mammalia > Carnivora > Phocidae > Leptonychotes > Leptonychotes weddellii. The sequence continues at coordinate 31,258,132 of NC_138385.1, forward strand.
AAGATATTTATCTTTACCATATTCTTTTTAATGACAATATTATATCATACAAATGTGCCATATTTATTTAACCAGTCCTCTATTAATGAACATTTAAATTGTTTCAAGAATATTTAGGTTGCTGGATTTTACTTTTCTAAACAATGCTGTGATGAATATCCGTGTGTGTGTGTGTCTTTGAACACTTGTGTGATTATATCTATAAGGTAAATTCTTAGTAATGAGATTATGGAATCACAGGGTATGTGCATTATTTAATGGCAATAGCTATTACCAAATTGCTCTCCTACCAACAGTGTGTGAGCATGCCTGTTTCTCACATCCTTGGAATCATAGATAGCAAAAAAGTCAATGATTTTGGGAAATCTTTGTCAATCTGACAGTTAAATATGGTAGCTCATTATTGTTTTACATTTGAATTTTTAATTTCATACCCTTTCATATTGTGTTATATTCTTCTGTGAATCAACAGAATTCATTTTTTAACACATTTTCCTACTAGAGTCTTCATCTTTTTCTTACTGATTTGTCTAAACTCTGTATATTAAAGTCATTAGCACTTTATTCATTCTTGAAAATTTTTCAATCTAATTTATTAGAGAATAGTGATTTACTCAGAGTTTTACAGCAAGTCTGGAGCAAAGAGCAAAGCTAATAGTACTCTAGATTTTTTACCTTTTTTGCATAAAAGTATACAATTGTTTTAAGTGATGCTTAAAATGTCTTAGAGTCTCTCTGGTATAAGAAAGCCAGGATGAAAGAATATTCATGCTTAATCACTCCTTTATTTTTAAGTTGCCAGTTTGGTGTTTAAGTACCTTTCTTCAAAGGAAAGAAACACTATATGGCTGTTATGGCTAGAGTTTACCAAATTGGAGGCACAGAAAAGGACCAGACAGGCCTACACATCAAGAGCAAGGGAAGTAGAAATGACACAGAAACAGGAAAAAGGGTTGGTCTTTAGCCGAAGAATGAGTTCTAACACCCAAGCAATGATAAAAATCCATTTAATGCATTCTTTGCCTGGGTTTCACTGGCAGCAGAATTGCTACTCCAGAAAAAAAGGGAAAGTATCAAATTATACAGGAAAACGTTTTCCTGAATTTCCTCAATAGGAAGGAAACATATGAGAGAGGAAATGTGACATGACAAGGCTATACTGTTTCGGGTCTAAACTCTCCAAATAGTCTACATGGATCAGATAAATAGGATAGTTTCCAAATTCTTACTTTACTTGATGACATACTGATATAATCATCTAGATTAAGAATGTGTTTGGGACACTGACAGAGTAGATGAATACCTGTGTCAAAATAGGATGGTTGGACAACCCTAACTGATATGCCAGAAAGATTCTTGATAATGTAGAAGCTTTTAGTGTCTTCTTGTCCTGCAGTCAATAAAATGTCATTTAGCCCTGGAATAGAACAACCTTAACAAGTTCTGTAGAGGAGAAGCCCTCTCTAGACTGATGGTACCAACAACCTCCATTGTCTGTTACTCAACATATTTTTTTTCTACTTTGATTTGAGAAGAGTTAGGAATTTAGGGAATTCACAAAAGGGATAAACAAAAAATTTCTTGTGTTTGAACTATGCGAACTGCAATTATAGACTCATGATATCTGGAAGGGGCACAAAGAATAGAGGAAATCATGAGATTTCCATGACAAGAAACTTTACAAACCCTGAATCATTCCAGACCACCCTAGAATCTGACCATTTCTCACCACCCCCTACCACCTCACCATAGTCCAAGGCACCATTACCTCTTACCTGGATGATTATCAAGGCCTCCTGACTAATCTCCCTGCTTGCCCACTAATACCCACATAATCTAGTCTTCTCCCAGCAGCAATCAGTCACCCTTTTAGACATAAATCAGACCACGTTACCCTGGTCAAAGCCCTCCCAAGCCCTTTCCAATGCCTTCAAGGCCCTGCATGATCTGGCCCCCTGCTCTTTGCTCTCATCTCCTACCACTCTCCCTCACTCGATCTGCTCCAGCCATAGTCACCTCTTACAAGAATGGTCTAGCCTCAGTGCCTTTGCCTGAAATGTTCCTCATCCAAGTAGCTGCATGGCTGGCTTCCTTCTTTTGTTTAGATATTTACTACAGTGCTACCTTATTAGGCAGGCCTTCCTTGATCTACCTATATAAAAATAACACCTTCCCCATTGCTTCAAGATTATCCACAGCACTTATCACCACCTGACATATGTTTGTTGCCTGTGTCAGCCTCTCTAGAGAAGTGACTTTGTGTATTTTGTTCATTTTCAAATCCCAAGTGCCTAGAACAGCTTTTAGAATGTGGCATGTGCTCCATAAATGTTTTTATTGAGATATAATTGACATAAAACAGTACATTAGTTTCAACTGTACAATGATTTGATATTTATATATATTGCAAAATGATCACCACAGTAAATCTAGTTAACATCCATCGCCACACAGTTACACACTTTTTTCTTGTGATAAAAACTTTTAAGATCTAATCTCTTAGCAACTTTCAAATACACAATCCAGTATTATTAACTATAATCATCTTGCTCTACATTAGATCCCTAGCACTGATTTATTTTCCATCCGGTAGTTTGTATCTTTTGAACAACGTCATCCATTTCCCCCAGCTCCCACCCACTGCCTCTAGCAACCACCAATATGTTCCTTGTGTTGATGAGTTTGGCTGTTTGTTTTTTAAGATTCCACATATAAGTGGGGTTATACAGTATTTGTCTTTCTATGTCTGACTTATTTCACTTGGCATAATGCCCTCAAGTCCACTCCTATCATCACACATAAGTAGTTATTTGAATGAGTGAAATAAATAGAATGTCAGACCTAGAAAGACTGTCTAGTCCACCTCCTCCCCATCTTATAGATGGGAACAGTGAGACTCACAGAGAGGAAGTGATTTCTTCAGGCTCAACGGACTGACTCATATAACAGAGCCAAGATGCATAACTTCTGACTTTCAACTGAGTGTTGCTTCCACTACATTAAGTTACTCTGTCTTGAAATCCACCCAGAGTAAATTCTATGACATACCATAGCCACACATTCTGGAGTCTGTCTTCCTTGCCTCTAACCTAAATCCTTCATCTTATAGGCTAAACAATTTTCTCTACTTCAGCTCTTGGTGAAGAGGAAAGACATTCTAAAGATATACAGACCTTCTTTCAATCAAATATTTCTTATTTCAAGGAGCTGATATTTGCTATGAACAAAATCCAAGGCAAGGTTTCTGATCTCCATGGTGCCCCAAAAAACTTATATCAACTCCATGAAGCAAGTCTCTCTTGTTATATGTCAGGGATCTGGAGACCCAAGGAAATAAGGCCACACAAATGTCTAAGTGACAATATCTTTGACTTCAGGTTGGTGCAGTTAGTGCAGGAGAGCAATAAAATATATTCTCTAAAATTAAAACATTTTTGTGTCAAAAACCAAACCTAAGAGCCCCTAATATTGCATCTGAAACATTCATTCGTGATATAGATGTGGTCATAATTCATAGCTTCTGCTAACCAAACAACCTTCCCTTGGACTACTAAGGGGGTACACAGTGGTTCTGCCTTCCCCATTGAGAGCTTGATTTCTTTCTTCCAGTGTTAGAGTCTCCATCATTTTAATCAGAGACTGACATGATTTCTAAATTGGATGATCCCATTTGTTTTTTTCTTTGTTGTTGTTTTTTAAAGATTTTTTAAAATTTATTTATTTGACAGAGAGATAGAGAGCACAAGTAGGCAGAGCGGCAGGCAGAGGGAAAGGGAGAAACAGGCTCTCTGCTGAGCAGGGAGCCCGATGCAGGGCTCGATCTCAGGACCCTGGGATCATGACCTGAGCCAAAGGCAGCCACTTAACTGACTGAGCCACGCAAGCGCCCCTGGATGATCCCATTTGTAAGCCAGAAGCAGGACAAGGTGGGCTCCTATATTCTGCTGTCAGTGCTAAGCTTTTCTGGGTAATAGCTTGTCTGATCAGAATGGAAACTGTTCTCTGGATCCTAGAACTGACTTGAGAGAAAGTGCTATACATCTTTGGGGGAAGTGACTCAAAGGAGCTAGGCTGTCTTTACCTGGAAATCATTCTTTGGTCATTCCCACTACTTTTTCATTCAAACTACCTAGGAGGAATCCTGAATTCATAATTTCATAATTTCAACCAAATGATTTGACTGATAGTGTCAATTCCATCCCCCTTGATCTTCAGGATTAGAGAACACAACCCAGTAACCAGACAGAACAGTATGGCCTGATAAGAACACTGAGCTGGCACTCTCAGTCCGGAGCTCTTTCCTTGGAACCAGGCTCAAATATTTCCTAAAAGACCCTTGAACCCAGCATCCATAAATTGATCAGATGAGCAAGAAGCTACCTTGTACCTATAGGGAATGAACTAACTATAAGATAAGCATGTTCTTGTTCTCTCTTTTTTTTTTTTTTTTTTTTTTGAGCAAGGGGGCTAGACCAAATGGCTTTATTCACAAAAATCAGTATCACAAAGCACTTAAGAGTTAATATTGGTGAACTTCTTGCCAATGATGAACATTGATGAAGCAACAGTATTACATCCATTGTGGATGCAGCCCATCATCATCTCCTCCTCCTCTCTTTACTCTTCCTTTTTCCCTTTTTGGTTACTCTGGGAGTCTGACTTCTCAGTTTCCCAGTACAGGCCATGGACTTCACCTCCAAGCAGGTGGTCAGCTAGCTGTGGAGGACATGGCCAGGGCCTCCACCTTACACTGACCAAGGGTAGCCTCAACCTCCAGAGGTGTGCCTGCCAGAAGCACCACTTGATCTTCTGGAGTGATGCCCTCCAGTGAGGTTCCATGATCCTTGATCTGGGCAACTGTCTCCTGGCCAGTCACCTTGAGGATGTGTAGCTCCTGGGCATAGACAAAGAACTACGTGTTGGCTACTGAAACAACCACAGCCATAGCTGTCCCTACCATGAAGATGAAGTCAAGAAATAGGAAGGAGTACATCCTCACTGTCTGTTGCATAACATGTCACTACTCAAGAAAACATTGTTAATGAAAAGTTCCATACTAGAAAGAGCAGCCCATGGGTGCTGAGTAGTGTTTGATGGGGAGGAAGGAAATGTAGCCACCCAATTTCAAAACCATAATATCAGTTGTGAAGAGATACAAAATGACATATCACCACAGGACATATTTGAGCAGATGCAGACTAGCAGGAGCATTACAAAAGGGATTAAACATCTATTATGAGGTTGGACTATGTCATCTCCAACAGCTCTTCCAACCCTGCGATTTTGCAGTGTGTATACCAGCTGTGGTGCATGATATGATGAACAAAATCTTGAGTAGAGTTCTCATATTGACTCCATCCCTCAACTCTTTATGTGGCCTTAGGCAAATTACTCAATCTCTTTATAGTTTAACCTCTTACCATTGAAAAGCAAAGGGATAATACTAAATAATACCCCAGGGATGCTGTGAGGAAATGAACAAAGTTTTGAAATTATTCTAAAACTACTTTATAAACCCACATTGAAAAGGTACTGTGCTTGACACATAATTGGTAGAGTAGAAAGAAAGGCAAGAATACAAAGCCCCTATATATATAAAAACCATAGGAGAGTTCACTAATAATTCTACAGGGTGTGATGTCATTGATACATTTCTAGAATAAAACTTCTAGAGTTCTGAGGGGCGCCTGGGTGGCACAGTTGGTTAAGCATCCAACTCCTGGTTTCGGCTCAGGTCGTGATCTCAGGGTCATGAGATTAATCCCCACATCTGGCTCTGCACTCAGCAGAGATTCTCTCTCCCTCTCCCTCTGCCCTTCCCACTCATGCTCTTTCTAAAAATAAATAAATAAATATTATTATTATTATTATGTTCAGTTAGCCAACATATAGTACATCATTAGTTCTTGATGTAGTGTTCAGGGATTCCTTAGTTGCATAAAAAACTTCTGGAATTCTGGTGGATATCTCTTTGGCTGTGGCCTGCTTAATCATAGAATCATCAGGATTAAATGAAACATAGTAGCAATCTAGGCCATTTCTGTGTCACTGCAATCAATCCGACATGTATTAACCTCTAGCCTCAGAAAGTGTAAGGCACCTCAGTGATAATTTGATGGAGCAGAACTTTGGCAGGGTGGGAAAGAAATCCCAAGGCAATTCCGTGCAAGTGTCAATTGCCCCGAACTCTTCCAACATATGTCTGGGTCCTCGAGGGAGTCTCAAGTGTATAAATGAATGGTATTATGAGAGCACAGATGAAGAAGAGTTTGCTGGGAGCTAAGCCTCCTCCTTGCATACCTGATGGCCTTTGCAGCTCTCTTCTGACAACAGACAATCCCCAGTATCTATGGAGCTCTCTGCGAGCTGGGTGCTGTTTCCTCTCCCATGAGAAATTGGGGGTGGAATAATCAGACATCCGGGAGCCTCAATCACTACCTCTTGCAACATTTCATCCCTCTTTGGGATTCTTGTCCCCCTATTAACTGAATATGAAGGAGAAAATTAAGCAGTAGTGAATTTAATGTGGAACCCTAGTTCCTTCTAGACTCCTTCCATTAGCCCTGGCCTGCATTTCTGAAAAGGTGCCCCAGAGTGAAAGACATCAGTGAAGTCTTAAGTTGTGTCTGGTTACATGTGTCCTTCAGAGAGAGGGGAATGTTTTCCAAGTGACTGAAAGGTCATCCTTACATTTGAAATGTCTTTGCCTTTCCATGCTTCAGATTTGGGGCATGTTTGACTTCAGGGAAGTAAGGACAAGGCAGCTGATATCTTCCTAATTCAGCAGTGATTAGCACCTAGCTTACCTTTCTCTGGGAAGACAGCAACCTGCTCCTGTAGCCTGGGAGTGCATGGGAGAAAGACAGGCATGAGACAGGAGAGAGAGTAGCCCTGGGGTTAGAAGCCCAGAGTAGCTCTCCCTTCTTCCATCTTCAACCAGAGGTAGCCAAGCTCCTGCCCCTTTCCTTAACACTTGGTCTGTTCTGACACGAATAAAAGACATTCTGCTTGAGAAGGCACTATTGACCATGCAGCTGCCAGTCCAAAGCAATAAAATTAAAAGTAATGTCAGAGAGAGGAAGAAATTATGGTGGGGAGGCGACATTTGTCTTGAGTTTTTCCTCTCAAAATTCAATAGAGGGAAAACATATGAGTAAATGCAGTACATTATATGGATATTAGTAGAGCTTTGCTTGTCAAAGACTGTGTTTGGAAAGAACTTGCTCGCAAATGATGGTGTCAACACAATGGGCATTAAGTTCAATCATACAATGACCTAAGCTGCTTTTCCTATCAACCAAAAGTTACATACTTTTTTAAATATGACCCATTTATTATTATGACCCTGTAATTTTATTCTGGTCATTGTATACTGAAAAATCAACTGTTTCTCATGATGTATGTTGCCATAGCCATCAGCCTTTTTTTTTTGAAAGATTTTATTTATTTATTTGAGAGAGAGAGTGCACATGAGCAAGGGGTGGGGGCAGAGGGAGAGGGAGAAGCAGACTCCCCAGGGAGCAGGGAGCCCAATGCCAACTCCCAAAGCTGATGCAGGGCTCCATCTCAGAACCCTGGGATCATGACCTGAGCCGAAGGTAGCCACTTAAGCCACAGAGCCACCCAGGCGCCCCACCATCAGAGATTTTGAATCCTGTGTTTCTGCTAAAGAAGAAGAAAATATTCTTAAGAATTTTTTTTTTAGGGGCGCCTGGGTGGCTCAGTCGTTAGGCGTCTGCCTTCAGCTCAGGTCATGATCCTAGGGTCCTGGGATCGAGCCCCACATTGGGCTCTCTGCTCAGCGGGAAGCCTGCTTGTCCCTCTCCCACTCCCCCCTGCTTGTGTCCCTCTCTCGCTATGTCTCTGTCAAATAAATAAATAAAATCTTTAAAAAAAACAATTTTTTTTTTATTGGGGCACTTGGGTGGCTCAGTTGGTTAAGCATCTACCTTCGGCTCGGGTCGTGATCCTGGGGTCCTGGGATCAAGTCCTACATCGGGCTCCCTGCTCAGCCAGGAGTCTGCTTCTCCCTCTGCCTCTGCTCCTTCCCCCTGCTCGTGCTCTCTCTCACTCTGTCTCTCTCAAGTAAATAAATAAAATCTTGAAAAATAAAAAAAATTCTCGGGGCACCTGGGTGGCTCAGTCGTTAAGCGTCTGCCTTCGGCTCAGGTCATGGTCCCAGGGTCCTGGGATCGAGCCCTGCATCGGGCTCCCTGCTCTTCTGGAAGCCTGCTTCTCCCTCCCCCACTCCCCCTGCTTGTGTTCCCTCTCTTGCTGGGTCTCTCTCTGTCAAATAAATCAATAAAATCTTTAAAAAAAATAAAGAAAAATAAATTTTAAAAATTTAAAAAATTCTCTTCTTTTAAAGATTTTATTTATTTATTTGAGAGAAAGCACAAGCGAAGGAGGGGCAGAGGGAGAGGGAGAAGCAGGCTCCCTGCTGAACAAGGAGCCTGACACAGGGCTTGATCCAAGGATCCCAGGACTATGACCTGAGCCAAAGGCAGAGGTTTAACTGACTAAGCCACCCAGGAGCCACAAAAAAAAAAAAAAAAAAAAAAAAAAAATTAAAAATTAAAAAAAAAAAATATATATATATATAAATATACTTGAAATGAGTTTTGCCAAGATTCCTGTTCTAGGTGGACCTAAGCTTCTTGGCATTATCCAGGCTCAAGCTTCTTTTCTCAAAAGCTTCCCAACCTCAGCCAACTCCTGCTACAGAGTGAGGGACTCCTTATTGCATGGGTGTTTCTGAGAGAAGCCACTCAGAAATCCCAGGTCAGCAGTTCAAGAAGAAAGAACCTAACTACAAAATTCCCCAGGGTGCCTCCAGCAACACCAGCCATAAGACATGTTTCCTGCCATGAATGGCAATCACTGTAGGTTTGTCTCATGTTTGCGTGGAACATCCATAACTCATGGAGTTTCCATTTGGATGATAACCAAGGGCCCTGATTGCTGGTGCCATGAGATGCATGGGCCCTGACTCCTTTTCAGTGCTATTAAGGATAATAGAATAATAGTATCGTGCCATGGGAAGGTGAGCTCCATGATGAGCTGCCTAGTTCCCCGCCATTGTAGCCCTTTGGTACCACCACCTCCAGATAAAGATAATTCACTCCCATGGGGTGACTCTTCTAGTCCAGGCTCTAGGACTTGTCCTGTTCCTATTCATGGGGACTCTTAGATCTGGAGGCCAACAGCTCAGCAGCTCAGCATCCAGTCTGCCACGCTGCTGGTCCCCTCTGAGTCTTGTATTCTGGTAGCCATACATAAGCCCTTGCCTTATTGTCACATAACCAAGGGTCTGCTTTTACACTCTGCTTTTCTAAACTGCAGGCAATTTTGTGCCACAGGGGGCATATTTGGCAATGTCTCAAAATGTTTTTGGCTGTCACACTTGGGGAGGAGCTGCTACTGATATCAAAGGGGTAGAGGCCAGGAATGCTGCTAAATATCCTACAAGGAACAGGACAGCCCCTCCACAACAATTAAAAAATCATCTGGACCAAAATGTCAAGAGTGCCATGGCTGAGATATCCTAGAGTAATTCCAGTAACTGAGTCCCTATCTTATATCCTGCCCAGTACCCCCATTCATATTTCCAGACCATTACAATACCAACCACCTGCCTCCTAGACCTCTGTGTACAACCACAGTCTCCAGATACACTGTTCTGCCCATATATTAAGAAAGCTTTCTTAGGGTCACCTGGGTGGCTCAGTCAGTTAAGCGTCTGCCTTCGGTTCAGGTCATGATCCCAGGACCCTGGGATCAAGCCCTGCATCAGACTCCCTGCTCAGTGGAGAGTCTGCTTCTCTCTCTCCCTCTGCCCCTCGTCTGCTCATGCTCACTCTCTCTCTCTTCTCTCTCTCACAAATAAATAAATAAAATCTTTTCTTAAAAAAGGAAGCTCTCTTATCCACAACTAGCATGTCTGGGCTGCTTCTGATGCCAGACACCCATCATTCTACCACCTTGAGTCCATATCACACTCCTGTTAACAACCCAAGCTCTGGGTCCAAACTGCTTGGATTTAAGTCCTGGCTCCTCCATTTGAGAAGGATCTGTGTAACCTTAGACAAGTCACTTTACCTTTCTGAGCCTCAGTTTTCTTATCTATAAAAATATGTAAAATACTTTTCTTATCTATAATGGCAGTTCTGACATCAGAAATGAGATAATACATATCAAGTGCTTAGCAAAGTTTCTAGCACATTTTTAAGAATTTAGTAAATGGGGGCACCTGAGTAGCACAGTCGGTTGAGCGTCCTGCTCTTGGTTTCAGCTCAGTTCCTGATCTCAGGGTCAAGCCCTGTGTTGGGCTCTGCGCTCAGCACAGAGTCTGCTTGTGACTCTCTCCTTCTCCCTCTGCCCCTCCTCCCTCTCTAAAATTAAAATAAGTAAATCTTTAAAAAAAGAAGACTATGGTAAATGTTTGCTATTACCCATTGCTAAAGCATTTCTAGATTGTTTCAGCAGGTCTCTCTTATCCAGTGATTATCAACCTTTCAGAGCAGTGCTATCCAACAGAACTTTCTACCATGATAGAAATGTTTTTTATCTATGCTGTCAAATAAGGTAGCCATCATATGGCTACTGAGTAGTTGAAATGTAGATACTGTGACTGAGGAACTAAATTTTTAAAATATTACTTAAAAAATAAAAGTAAAATATTACTTAATTTTAGTTAATTTAAATAGCCAAATATGGCTAGTGGTCATCATAATGCACAACACACTTCTAGAGTTTTTTAAACCTAATATTCTACTGAAAATAAAATTCCAATAAACTCTCCAGGGGAAAGGAGTGGCATTCCCACTCCTTGTCCTTCCAACCGTTGAGAATTATTGGCCTAGTGAGCCACTGTACTGATGGGAGTGTATTGCAATCCTCAGGTGGATTGGGATAGATGAGCCTAAAACTGGCCTTATTAATTCTAGCTAGTTCTGCCTCTCCCTGCTCCAGTCAGCCCATTGCCAAAGAGGCCTCATGCCTTAGAGCAGCAGTTCCCAACTGGGGTGATTTTGCTTCCCAGGGGACACACTTGGCAATGTCCAGAGATATTTTTGGTTGTGAAATCTGGGGGAAGAGAGAGCCAATTGTGGTGTCTAGTGGGTAGAGACCAGGGATACTGCTAAACATCCTATAATGCACAGGACGTCCCCCCGACAACAAAGAATTGTCTGGCCCTGAATTTTGAGAAATTCTGCCCTGGGGGAGTATGAATTCTAAAACAACCTCAGACAGGGAAGCATCTATTCTGCTCTTAAAGGTCTCCAAGGACAAGGGCACCTGGGTGGTTCAGTCGGTTGAACATCCGACTCTTTATATCAGCTCAGGTCTTGATCTCAGGATCTTGATCTCAGGATCTTGATCCCGGGATCGTGAGTTAGGCCCACATTGGGCTCCATGCTGCGTGTAGAGCCTACTTAAAAAAAAACAAAAAAAAGTCTCCAAGGACAGAGGTCTCTAACCTTCCTGAAGAATTCAGTGCAATGTTCATACTAACCCCAGTTTACTCTTTTCAAATTACCTGCAAGGAAATTGTTCCTTTCCATATTAGGGACAGAGTTTCAAAAACCAATTTTTCAATCTGAATTGTGAAGAAAAGAAATCTCTAAGATGATGGAGGCTATAGAGAAGGAAAACTGGATCTAGTTCACCAATTAATAGGATATGGGAAGGAATAGAGCCTTTGAACCTGCCAAAGCTTTAGGATGAATGACAGATTATGATTTCCACAGTATATAATAAAACAGCTGACCACATTACCCCAAAAGGTGATACAGTATAAAAGGGTAAAGACATTCTCAAAAGGTGTTGGATTTAGCTATGTTTACAGCTTCTGAAATCATAAGGAACTATTTGGAGAGGCCTGAAATATTAGGGCCATGCCTCTTTGAAATTGATAGCATGGAAGGAATTCATGCTCTCCCCCAACACTTCCTGTGCCTCAGAGACAGAAATCTTGCGTGTAAGGCCCACGAGCCTGAGACAGTCATTGGGCTAGATCTTATGTTTTAGGTCTTCTGAATTTCTCCATGCTGCAGTTTAGGTACATTTTCTGACATGTTGTCTTCAGGGAAGAAGCTGAAAAACTTCTATGTTCATTTTAGAAAACCAAACTGGATAATTGAGATTATAAACCCATTTTTCTTCTAACTCTGAGTTTGGGGAAACTCTAAACTATACTACATAATTGTCCCCTACCCTTCACTGCACTTTGTCTAATTATATACCAAATGCCTCCATGTAACAGCAATCCTCAGGGCCCGATATGCAAAATTCAACCCTGCAGATGTTTTACCACTAGACAGAAGAGAATTAATGACCTTATAATGTTGCCTCTGCTAAAAAGATTGAGGATAGTCATGTAAAGAGAAATTATCTCCCCCCCCTGCTCAGGACCTATGCCCACATTTAAAGTAGCTGTTGAGCAGTGGTATTCTACCTCCGGAGGCTAGGGCCAGCCGCCTGGATTGTCTCAGGTGTGGATAACTAAGGGAAGCAGGAATGTGGGGTCAATAATTGCTTCACAGGGGCGCCTGGGTGGCTCAGTCATTAAGTGTCTGCCTTCAGCTCGGGTCATGATCCCAGGGTCCTGGGATCGAGCCCCGCGTCGGGCTCCCTGCTCCGCGGGGAACCTGTTTCTCCCTCTCCCTCTGCTCCTCCCCCTGCTTGTGCTCTCTTGCATGTTCTCTCTCTAATAAATAAACAAAATCTTTAAAAAAAATAAAAATAAAAAATCATTGCTTCACAAATGTGACACAATCTCCTCTCTCAAGCCTTGTCCTTCAATTATATAATCCTTCAGTCCGATGCCTGCATATGAACTGAGCAACTTTAAAACAAAACACCATTTGGCATGTGTATGGAGCATGAGATGAAAATCAGTATTAGCAGAGGGAATACTTTTGATAATATTTAACATGAATTTGGCTTCTAGATTTCTGACCTGGTTTTCTTTATACCTTTTTAAAAGGTCTCTTACCTACCACAAACCGACATGAGGCCCTTTTCTTTATCCAGCCTTATTCCACACTGTTTTTGAGAGTAATAGTGAGAATTACCCTTTTATAACTTTGTTACACACTCTGAGAACGAACTGAGCTTAACTTTTATCACCCAAGCTCTTATAGGCCTAAATTGGCACTCCTGGTCGTACCTACCAATTTTCAATTGTATGGCAATGAACATACTTTTCAAGTGTATGGCTATGAACTACCTAAAACGAAATCGAGATTGTTGGCTCCTTTTTTTCTCCCCCCCCCACGAAAGACTTTCTTTTGGTTCATTCTCATTTTGTTTTGCTGGCAAATGTGCTTCTATCAAGATCAGTACCCACTGGGGCCGTCTGGGTGGCTCAGTCAGTCAAGTGTCTGACTCTTGATTCCAGCTCCGGTCATGACCTCAGGGTCATGAGATTGAGCCCCACGCTGGAATCTATGCTGGGCATGTAGCCTGCTTAAGATTCTCTCTCTCCCTCTGTCCCTCCCTGCTTCTAAAAAAATTAAAAATTAAAAAAATTTTTTTTAAGATTTTATTTATTTGACAGAGAGAGTGAGAGAGCACAAGCAGGAGGAACAGCAGAGGGAGAAACAGGCTCGCCGCTGAGCTGGCAGCGCGATGCGGGGCTCGATCTGAGGACCCCAGGATCATGACTTGAGCCAAAGGCAGACGCTTAACCCACTGAGCCACCCAGGTGCCCCTAAATTTTTTTTCAAAAGATCAGGACCCACTGGAAAAATTGGAAAATAATCAATGGCAATTTGTATCAAATCCTATGATATAGTTGATGTCAATCTGGTTCCCCTCACATGGTCCTCTGCCTTGGTTTAGTCACTAAGGTTTCTGCATCTGGGTTCTCAGCCCTGTCCAGAAACCATTACCATGCTACCCAAACTCACCCTGGTGATGTGATAAACAATGACATGGAAAACTCTAAATCAGTTTGGCAGCATCCTCTTCCCAGTAAAGCAATCTACAAGAAAGTAGATTAAATTAATCTAATTAATCTAATTAAATTTAATCTAATTAAAAATTACCTGGTGGGGCGCCTGGGTGGCTCAGTCGGTTGAGCGACTGCCTTCGGCTCAGGTCATGATCCCGGAGTCCCGGGATCGAGTCCCGCATCGGGCTCCCTGCTCGGCGGGGAGTCTGCTTCTCCCTCTGACCCTCCCCCCTCTCATGTGCTCTCTCTCTCTCATTCTGTCAAATAATAAATAAAATCTTAAAAAAAAAAAAAATTACCTGGTGACCATAAAAAATGAACCAATATCCTAAAGAGATATTTGTATCAGCTCCACCATAGGGCTATCTGCCAAGCTAACTACACTCACATTGGCAGATTGGGGTTCCATTCCTCTGTGTGGTCTTAGACACACAATGACCAACCCTTCACTTCTGACATTTTTCCCATCTCCATAATAACCTACATCTTCTGATTTACTTACTTTGACTCGCTGCATCATCTTCACTATTGTCCTGGGAAGTGTCATATCTTAACTGTGCACAGAATGCCTTCACAGAGGACTAGCGCCCCAAAAGCCACCCACAGCATATGCCCTTCCTATCTTGGCTTCTTTTGCCTCCTCCTTCACATTTAATATCTATCCAAAGGTGCGCCTTACTTTTGGAGTCAGTGACCCCCATCATTCATTATATTCGTATTTTGCAAAGGAAAGTGTATGGAATGATTCATTTACACTTTGTCACCACCTAGATTTGAGAAGAATGCCTTTCTAGGTTTCCTCCACCTAGAAACCTAAAATTATAAACTCTTACCACCTATGGAGTTAGCTATATGTATTTTCACATAGACTTAGCTCTTGTCTTTTTGAAAAATTAAGAGCCCCCATCTGATGAGAAATCAAGAATGGTTTTATAGGCTTCCAAACCTTGAGCAATGCTATATAATGTTTATCTGGGTTTAAAGTAGAACATTAGTTGATGAGGTCAATTAATACCCAATAAAACCTGTAATATATACTTATGATATATCTGAATATTCAATGTTAGAATTGTTATAGATTTGTTTATTGATGTAATGAAACCAAATAGTTGATCTTTTGGTGGTTGGAAGTGAAGTAGTATAGTGGTTAACAGTGTAGACTTCGGAGCCAAACTGCCTGGATTCAAGTGCTGGTGACTCTATTCCCTAGCTATATGACCTTGGACAAGGCACTTACCTTCTCTAAGACCGAGTTTCCTCAGGTGTAAATGGGAATAATTACTATGCCTACAGCATAGAACCATGGTGAGGACTAAATGAGATGCTCCAGCATGGTGCCTGGTGATGTGGAATGTTGGGATTCAGAGCAAATAGTCAAGAAAGAATTCTTGAGATGTCTTCAGTGCAAACAGTTGGTTTTCTTAAAGCACAGGGACAGGACCCGTGGGCAAAAAGAGCTGCACTGAGGTTGTGCCGGGTGACTGACTACATACTTTCAAGTTGGGAGGCGGTTAGGGACAGCACAACCCTCCAAGGTATTTTGGAAAGAAGGTTTCCAGGACCCTGAGAGGGCTAGCTATGGTTAGGAAAATGTCATTTATTACTGTTTAATAAAACCTCAGTAATGAGACCCTTCAGATGTACATCAGTGGGCCATATGCTTGGGGGAGGATGCCAAAATACATCTTGGAGAGCAGAGATAAAGGAAGTTTCCAAAGGAATGTCTATATGTTTAAAGTAGACACACGGGATCCTGGGGGGTTGGGACAATGTTAAGCCAAGATGGCCTTTTGCTCTTAGCAAAGTGTCAACATCCAGGCAGCTGAGCTCCCAGAGGAAGGTCACTCTGCCTGTTTCAAGGCCTTGTCAATGGGCTATAAGTAGTAAGGAAATGTAATTTTTCTTTTGCCTTTGTGTCCCACATCACCTGGTATATGGAAAGGGTTTGATAACCAGTAGCCATTAGTATTATTTTTATTCTATGTTAATCAGGCTAATGCTGGCCATTGTTATATACATTATTGATTTTTACATATCAATATTGACTTTTTTTTAAATACCACGTGGGTTCTGTAACATTGTCCCCAAATAAGTTTTGTCCATTTTTGTCTTCCAACCTGGATTATATAGACTTTGGCCTTGAAATCAGCAGAGATGATCTAGCAAATCTTAATTCTGATGGTTCTGTTTTTATCAGACTCTGGGAAACAGATTATTTCCCATCTGATGCCAAAGTAGCTCATGCATTATCTCCCCTACTAGCTAACTGACCTTACAGGTAAGGCAGAGTGGGCAGCTGGTAATGTGACATGATTAGATGCTGGTGTTCTTCATTTTTTGAGTAATACCAGAGAAATGAAATTTCTTTTCCAGCAGTCCTTTGGCTTGATTGAACATTGATTCTATCTGGCATGTTAGGGGTGGGGGAGGAGGGGATCCAGCAGGTAGCAAAAGAAGTATTACAGTTTCACTAAATCCAGGCACAAGATGGGAGATTTGTTTCCAACATGATGCTATCAGGCCAGCTTCATGAGGAAGTGCCAGTTGGAGAGGTTTGGCCTATGACCAGATGACATTGTGGGTATGAATGAGGTGGCTCCTGATAAGGGTCTGCCCATTAATTACAAATGGGGGGTTTAATTTCAGAAGCTTGTGATAAACTCCAGCAAGGGCGCCTGCCTAAGGCTGGTAACAATAAGGTTCAGAAAAATTCCAATTAGCAGATTATGTCCAGTGATGAGGTGAAAATGAATGTAGCTTTTGGGCCCCTTGAATACAATCACTTTGTAAAAGCTCCAGCCAGTCCTGAGAGTGGGGGAGGTGGAGTATTATCTATTCCTCTGTATCCTGTGGCAATGGAATTTAGGTGAAAATATAAAGAGGCTGACTTTAGCTCATTCTGTTCACTGTACTGCATTTTATGTGATGATTCCTGAGCCTAGCGACTCTGTTCTGTGCTCATTAATCCGAAAGGATCCTAGAATATAATGCTAGCTTTTCAACGGGGAGACCTAGGGCAGATCCAGGTGCAAACTCATTAGTGTCTGAATGCAAAGCCCCAGGGAGAGGCGGGCAAGGTAACTTCTTTAGCAGCCTTGCCCTAAATTAGCCACATTATTGCAAATTTTAAAGCTCAATCAAGTCAGTTTATGCAGCAGGTTTCTATAGAAATAGAGTTGTAGATAATGGGAACGAAATCTAATTTCTTGGTGTGTTGATTTCCTTCCCCTCCCCCCTTTTCCTTTTAAAAATCATAATTTTTAATGGGAAGCGCAAGATCATTCAGTATAATTTTGGAGTCCAAAGAGAAGACAAAACTTGATAAGAAAAGAATAAAATGGAATTTTCCACCTGACCTCAATCTCAACACAAAATGGCTGTTAAAGGATAATTTAAAAAAAGAAAGGTAAACCATGATTCTTATACACATTTAAAGTAAACACGTGTCAAAGAATTTATTTAATTTATTAATTACTGAGGGATCCAGGAGGCCAGGGGTCTGTAAGCTATGGCCTACAAGCCCAATTCTGCCTGTCACCCGTTTTCCTAAATGAAATGTTATGGTGCACAGCCACACCCATTCATTTCCATATTGCCCATGGCTGTTTTCCTGCCACAATGGCAGAGTTGTAGGGCTCACAAAGCCTAACCTATTTACCATCTGGCCTTTTATGGGAAATTTACTGACCCCTGATATAGGCCATCAGGAATGCTGAAAAAAAATTTACAAATAGATGCAAAGAAATTTACAAACAGATGTTTAAGGCAATGATCAATTGGATTTCACCAAACAAGAAATATTTGCATGACATTTACAGCCTTGTAAAATAGCTCAAAGACAGTGAAAGCCCAGATAATCCAGAAAATATACAAGACCTGGACTATTAAACCAGTTACATGACACTCAGATTAAGATCCAGGGAGAGGGCCCCTGGGTGGCTCAGTTGGTTAACCAACTGCCTGCAGCTCAGGTCATGATCCTGGAGTCCCAGGATCAAGTACCACATCAGGCTCGCTGCTCAGCAGGGAGTCTACTTCTCCCTCTGACCCTCCCTCCTCTTGTGCTCGCTCTCTCTCAAATAAATAATCTTAAAAAAATAAAAATAAATTTTAAAAAATAAATTTAAATGGTAGGGAATTTAAATTTAAAATAAATAAAATTTAAAAAAAATAAATTAAAAAAAAAAAGATCCAGGGAGAAATCTTGTTTGACAAATGAGGGCACAAGTGGGGAAGAAGCTGGGATTCAGAAACTAACAGAAAAAAAAGCACCCTAATGCAGGGCCCCTGTAATTGGAATTTGGAATGGAAGAGGCTGAGACTGGCTACTTGAACATCCTACCTCAAGCTTCAATTGCTCTGGAAATGGGCTGGGCCCAGTCTTTGGGGTAGATCAGCAGGCAGAGCTGCAGGGGAGCTGGGGCAGGCTGAGGCTGATCCTGTTTACTCCCTTGGTTTCAACTACTCTTATAGGCTGAAGACTCTCACACCTGTATTTTCAGCCTTGACCTTTCGTTCAAGATTCAGACCAGAGTTATACAATTTCCTGCTATTGTTCCAGTAGGTACTTTAAATTCAACATGTCCAAAATTGAATTTGTTTTAATGCCAAACCTGCTCTTCCTCCTGTATCAACTATCTCAATTAATGACACCACTATTCAACCAAGCATGCAACATCCTTGATTTCTGCTCCCTCCAGTACTACCTGACACATCCAGTGAATGTCTTAAATCTGCTCTGTCCTATCTCTAGTGTCTAGTTTAAGACCCCACCATCTCTTCACCTAATGAGATCTTTTAACTAGTCTCATCTTTCTGAAACTCAGTCCAGTGATAGGCTGGAGCTGGCTTACAATGGGCAGTGAGAGCTGGTTGTACACATCGCTTCCCAACTCTGGGTTCTATGATGTCATATTGGTAGCTTGAAATTGGCCACAATGGGAATACACCACAGAAATTGGCAAACACTACAAATCAAGATTTTTTTTTTTTATGGAGAGCTTCTTATTAAACATTTACCAGCACATTTAACTGCCCCAGTCTTGGGCCAAACTGATCTTTGTAAAACACTTGTTCAACTATGCCACTCTCCTTGATTAAAACTCTTCAGTTAGGGGCCCCTGGGTGTCTCAGTCGGTTAAGCATCCAACTCTTGGTTTCAGCTCAGGTCATGATCTCAGGGTTGTGAGATCGAGCCCCGTGTCAGGCTCCTAGCTGGGCATGGAGCCTGCTTAAGATTCTCTCTCTCTCTCTCTCCATTTGCCCCCTCTCCCCCTCCCTAAAAAAAAAACAAAAAAACAACTCTTCAGTAGCTCCCCATGGCCAACAGGTAACATTAAATTCCTTAACATAACATATGAGGCTTTTCATCATCTTGCCTCTGCCTAAATGTTCAGCTTCCTCTCCTACCCCTCCTTCATCTCATAAGTTATATGCTAGCTCAAAGGTCATAAACTGGTTCACTCAAGCCTAAATTGCCTCATATATGTATCTTGTTGGGACCGCACACTATCTTTAGCTTTTTTAGCCAACATTTAAAACTTTAAGAAATTCTACCCTGAAAGGGATTAAGAGGTACAAACTTTCGGTTAGAAAACAAAGCATGGGAATGTAATGAACAGTACAGGGAATACAGTCCATAATATCGTAATAACTTTCAATGGTGACAGATGGTAACTCTATTTATCATGGGGATAATTTTTATCATGTTTCAAAATATCAAATCCCTACGATGTACACCAGAAACTAATAGGTTATTGTCTGCCCATTATACTTCAAGTTAAAAAGAGGACGCTATTTGACAACAAAATAAGAAATTCTACAACAAAATCCATTATTTCTGACTTCTCTTAAGCACAACATTGGGCCCTTGTGCATGCTTATAACAACAATTTTATAACAACAAGGAGTGCAGCAGCAAATACCCCCTTTGAGAGAGCATGTGCTCTACAGTTCACTAGTTCCTATCATCCACTCATCCAGATTATGCATATGTACCCGCATGGAACCTTCATTTCTGTTACCTACTGTTATAGACCATATCACAAAGTCCTGAGTATTATCAGAAATCTCTCACCCTCATTATAGAATCTATCTTTACCATGGCTGTCCTGATGATAGCTCATGGTCCCTTCCCTAGAAAGGGAAAGGCAGCAGGATGAAAAAAGAAGCAGCAGAGAAGGGAAGAGGAGTATAAGTCTGTGGTCTTTGTGTCAGAGTCTCCACTTTAAAACACCAAAATTGCAAAAATGGCAGGCAGGGACTGTCCTAGGTTGGGGGACCTCAGGATATTCCCTATAAAGCCCATTTGCTAACCCTCCTTAGTCTTGGAATGTCTACTACCTTCTCAGATGGACATGAGAAGGAAAGACCCAAGGAAATTATCTCTCATTGGCTCAGATTATGGGAGCCAGCCAGGTTTGTAAATGACTCAATTTCTTAATTTGAGAATAGAAAACTTTTTTTTTTCTTTTTGCCCAGTGCCTGTTGTGTGTCTAGCGTTGTACTAGATGCTAGAGGGAAAACAAAAGCAGTCTAAGACAGCTCTGTCTTAGACTCACAACCTTACTGATGAAGCAAGAAATGCATATGTGAAGTAATTAAAGAAAAATATAAGGGGGCAGCATTAGAAAAGTAAGATCTTGGATATAACCTAGTGCCCACAACATCTGGGTGGTCAGTAAGGGGTAGGATCAAGTTAAGAGGAGGAGCTATTGAAGAAGCCAGGCCTCACAATGGCCCTTCACTGGCAGAGAAATGGGGAGATCCCCCCACACACGGGGGATCCCACAAGACTATATACCCAGAGAGCAATGAGTGAGATGAGTGTGGCAACCTGTGAATAGTAAGGTTGACTGGAGAGTGGGAAGACATGGTTGGTCATTGTACACCAGTTTTCTTTTAAAAAGATTTCCTCTCTTGTGTCACATACTCAGAAAGTCAAATAGAGAATCAGAGGCTCCTTGTTGAGCACCACATTAAAGACAATGGAATCAGATGGCTCCAGAAAACATTTCACTTTCTTTTTTTTTTTTTTTTTTAAAGATTTTATTTATATATTTGACAGAGAGATAGTACAAGTAGGCAGAGAGGCAGGCAGAGGGAGAGGAGAAGCAGACTTCCCGCTGAGCAGGGAGCCCGACGTGGGGCTTGATCCCAGGACCCCGGGATCATGACCTGAGCCGAAGGCAGCCGCTTAACCGACTGAGCCACCCAGGCGCCCGAAAACATTTCACTTTCTAAGCATAGACAGCACCCTTTCAATGACACAAGTGGGGCTAAGCAATAGTCACATGTACCATTGTCTGTCTTGGACAGGCTTGTCAGCACTGGCATAGAGGGACAGAAAGAAGAAAGAGAAAGAAGAGTAAGAAAAGTAGAAAGAGCTAGGAAGTGGGGGGAGAGAGAGAACAGGAAGAGCACCATGGTAGGGAGGATGCATTCCCCCAATCTAACCCAGGGAATCATGTGCTACAGGCTATCCTCCCTCCACCCGCCACCTCCTGCCTCTGGGTCATAGCAGAGATTGAGAAATGCTTCTGTCCACTGGGAAGAGGCAGATTTCCAGATCTGAGCTCCTTTCTTCTGAGCAGACTGTGACATATTGCTCACTTACCATCTCCCCCAACTCAAGGCTTTATGTTGGTTGTTGTGTTTATGTATATTACTGGGCCCACTCAGACCTACTTCTTCCTTAGCCTGGAGGCTTATGTTAATTTCTGAGATTATTCTTTCCTGTGTCCAATTTACTTTATGAGCCAGTTGCTCACTTCCTGCTGTCTTGCTTGTAGCTGCTTCCTCTAAATGTTTAACAATGCCGTCTCGCCGCTCCATCCAAGTAATTGATGACCAATGTGCATCCAGTTCTCAACTATTCAGAGGCTGAAGCTACCACTCCATGAAAGAAACAGATTTCTTGCAAACTCCTCCCCCTCCTTCTCCTCCAACCCTCTCCCACTTCCTGTTTTCTGATCTCTTTCCTGTTTGTGAATCCTTCATCCAAGGTGAGAAGGAGGCAAAGATGATGAAAAACTGTAACACATCCTTTTGTCTGTTCATCAGGAACTGCAATGTTCTAAAAAACGTTTTTTAAGAGTAAAGAGAAACTATTAAGTAAAACATATTTGTCTATTCCGTGAGAATCTCAATTATCCATGTTTTGTTCTCCCCAATTCAAATGAGTATTTGGAAGTGTTTTCTTCGAAGTGTATTAAGATCATTTCACAATTTCCTGGAATCCTATCCATGTTTTCAGTACTCAGCTCCACCCCTCCATGAAGCCTCCTCTGACTATTCCAGTCCTCCTTATTCCTTAGCTCTAGATCCTACCACACTGAGACTCTTCTCTGGGTATAGAGCTGCCTCCATTTCCCTATTACACTGAGAATACACTGGGTCCCAAAACACACATTTTAAAGTCAAAAGATTTTTTTATTCATTGATCAGGTTCTGCAAACTCACCTAAAAATGCTCCTGAATGCCCAAAGAACCCCAGACCTTCCTCCAATAGCTGCTAGTTACACCAAGCATTACATCATAGACAGAATGATGTTATCAAAGGTTCCTTTTGCTATTGTTAACACTTCATCCAAGCCAAGAGGTCTTCATTTACAGAGCACTTCTTTCTGACAATAATAGATTCTCTCTACCTTGCTGGGACCTGCAAGAAGTTGGAGGAACACTATCTGGCCTTGGTCTTTGGTCCCCTAATGTCCTATATACATACAAAGTCAATGGAACCACTTAAGATTGTCTTTTCTTCAGCATCTGGGGCTTGATTTAGTGGTATGGTCTTTAAAATTACTGGTTGTCTTTAGCCTTTCAAACAAATATTCCTGCAGTCTCTACTCATTTGGAACTGAACACGTGCTACTATGTACTCCTACTTACCAATTTTATGTAGGTCTGATCTACCCAACTAAGCTCCAGAAGGTTAGGGAAAATGCCCCTTACTTCTCTAGAACCCCCATCATGCCTCAGACAGAATTGGGCATACTGTGGTTGCATAATTTTCAGAACCAAGCTCTAGCTTCCTACTGCCTGGGTTTGAATCTTGGCTCAGTTACTAAAAACTATGTAACTTTGGGTATGTTCTTTAACTTCTGTGTGCCTCAGCTTCTTCATTTGGGGAGAATATTTACCTCACAAGGTCATGGGGATTAAATGAGTAAATACACGTAAAGTGCTGTGTGCCTGGCATATGGCCAGTATTCCACAAATAGCTATGGTAATAAGGGGAATTGACAAGAGAACAGTGACTCCAATTCCCAAATCACTAACATTGGATGGGCCCTATGCTCCCTCTCTCTCCCAGCCTTAATCATGCCCTTTATGATTTTATTTTATTATACCTAGGTCCCCACCCTCATGATGGATACCCAGTTCTCTGAGTTCACACCAGACATCACTCCCATCATGCTGGCCGCCCACACCAACAACTACGAGATCATCAAATTGCTTGTCCAAAAACGAGTCACTATCCCACGGCCCCACCAGATCCGCTGCAACTGCGTGGAGTGTGTGTCCAGTTCAGAGGTGGACAGCCTGCGCCACTCCCGCTCCCGGCTGAACATCTATAAAGCTCTAGCAAGCCCCTCGCTCATTGCCTTGTCAAGCGAGGACCCCATCCTAACTGCCTTCCGTCTGGGCTGGGAGCTCAAGGAGCTCAGCAAGGTGGAGAATGAGTTCAAGGCCGAGTATGAGGAGCTCTCCCAGCAATGCAAGCTCTTTGCCAAAGACCTGTTGGACCAAGCTCGGAGCTCCCGGGAATTGGAAATCATCCTCAACCATCGAGATGACCACAGTGAAGAGCTTGACCCTCAGAAGTACCATGACCTGGCCAAGCTGAAGGTGGCAATCAAATACCACCAGAAAGAGGTAAGCTGAGCTTTTCTCTGCTTTCAGGAAAGCTTAAGCCATCCACAGTCCAGTGCAGCAGAATGAGAGTCGACATTTTTTCTACCATTTAGTCCTCTCACAATTGAATGGTTCAACAGGCCTCAAAAAAAGTGAGGCTCATTTTCCAAGGTACATACAGCCTCCACATATTTTCTTTATAGACAGAGAAGTAGGGAAAAATACTGACCATCTGATTTGTTGATGGGAAAGTACTCATTCTTTCAAAACATGCTTATTCAGCACTGTTCTAGGTGTTTGGAATACAAAAAACAGGCATTGACGCTGCCTTCATGAAGCTTACAACCTAGCTGTGGACGTTACGTAAATGATCACATTAGTGAATATGTAATTACAAGCAACGTAAGTGATCTGAAGAACTTCTATGAGAACACATAACAAATGACCCCACCCTACATACTGGGGCCATGGTGGTCAGTAATCATGGAGGGCTCACGGTGTGGATGCTTTTGGAAATGAATTATTATTGTTTTTTAATTTATTTTTTATTAACATAATGTATTATTTGTTTCAGGGGTACAGGTCTGTGATTCTTCAGTCTTACACAATGAATTTGTTACTAGCATCTTTGATTAAAGGAATCTAAAACACTAAGGTCATGTTTCATAACTGTGGCTCCCTAGTCCACTTTACATGAATACTTATGTTAAACTCAAAAATCCCTCTTGAGATGCTTTCAGCATTTTACTAAGGTTTTTAAAATGAAATTGTGACAAGGGGTAGAGAATTCAGTGGTTTTCCTTACCTTGCTAAAATGCAGTTCCATCCTTCAGAGGTATAATGGAGATCACCTCCAAAGATTCTTTATTACCCTGAAGAGATGTGACATGTAAGACTGATGGATAGTTGTATCTGTCAATACAAATAACTCCCAAATAACTAAAGGAACTAGAGGTTATTTTTTCTTTTTTTATGTTTTTGTTGTTTGGTTGGTTGGCTGACTGGCTTGCGAGCTAAGGGTTATATAGGCAGATGAAAAACAAGTTTTAAATATGGACTGGAGGAATAGGGTCCTTGATAAAATAAGTATATACCCAATACAATGGCTCAATACCTCTAGTCTATTGAAATAAGTCTATCAACAGCAATGTCCACAATAGCCAAACTGTGGAAAGAGCCAAGATGTCCATCGACAGATGAATGGATAAAGAAGATGTGGTATATATATACAATGGAATATTATGCAGCCATCAAAAGGAATGAGATCTTGCCATTTGCAACGACG
>NC_138385.1:31283728-31302265 GCF_054177405.1 Leptonychotes weddellii
TGAAAATACTTCCTTACTAGCTCTTATTCCTAAGTAGTTTATTATTGCCTACACTTAACTTCTTATCACTCTCTGCTGAAAATACTTCCTTACTAGCTCTTATTCCTAAGTATTTTATTATTGCCTACACTTAACTATCACTCTCTGCTGAAAATACTTCCTTACTAGCTCTTATTCCTAAGTATTTTATTATTGCCTACACTTAACTTCTTATCACTCTCTCCTGAAAATACTTCCTTACTAGCTCTTATTCCTAAGTATTTTATTATTGCCTACACTTACTTCTTATCACTCTCTCCTGAAAATACTTCCTTACTAGCTCTTATTCCTAAGTATTTTATTATTGCCTACACTTAACTTCTTATCACTATCAACTCTAATCATGCTTAATACAACAACCCACTGTTTGGAGCGGGTTTACATCTTAACAGTTCTTAAACACATGTAATCACACAATCAAAGCAAACATCTAATATATTTTATCTAATCCTGAGGTGCCACTGTAGTACAATCTTTCCACATGACTCATCTGCCAGGAGGCTAGCCAGCTTCACATATTACCAGGTTGTAGCATCTTCCAGCTTTGACACATAAGGACCATGTTGAGCATTAGTTGCTTTATAGGCTGGTTCAAGCTTTATCTTGTTTCAAGGTGTGTAGTAGTCCCACAGATTTCTCTTGATGTATTTTGATGGCCAGCTTTAGTTAGTATGCTTGCTTGTGTTCTCTCATTAATATTAACAGTTTTAATGAGCTCACACTAATCTGTTATAGCGCCTATATTCCAGAGTTCTACATAGGGGAATAGCTACCGTTCGGTATCAATCATATTTGAAGAGCACCAGATCTGTCCATTTACAGTGAAATTGTTCACTAAATAGAATTTGTAGCAGACTGATGGTCTCTCCTTGGATGTTTCCTGATCTTGCCCAAGTACTCCTGCTTTGGGTTTTATTTTGACACAAAATTAGAGCCAATTTCCTAAAGTCCAAATTCCTAGTGGAGAGTATATATCTTTTCCAGCTGTTTCCAAAACTTTAATTAAAGCATAGACTCTATCTTTTAACTTTTATCCAATTCCTCTGTGATTCTTCTTGGTTGGACATACTGCAATAGCTAGAGTCCCCTACCCTAGCAAAGTAAGGCTCGATTTGTCCAATTAGTACAGCAGCGAAGTCCCTCAATCTGCTGTCTGGTCTGGCTTGTAATTACCCACGGTAGTTGCTTGATGATAGAATTTTTATTTCTCCTCTTTGTGTCTTTGTGCACCCATTTAAGTGTCCTGGATCCTCATCTACTCCACATAGCAGTCAACTGTGGAACTTTCTCATAATAACATGTTTGAGTAGCCACCTAAGTGCCTCTCATTTTCAAAAGGATCTGTGGTAGCTTTTTTTTTTTGATACAGCAGTCTCCTTTAATTTGTTACATACACTCACCCTGAAATTCAGTGGTGAAATTGACTTTGTTTCTCCTGCCACTGCTTATCCACATCAGATCTCTAATTTCCCCCACATTTACCTTTAAAAGCAGCTAATTATCCCTGTATGTAGACCTCACTTAGGATTAGAGGCAGCATCTGTCATGTTGATTAGTTATGAATCTATCTGTATTCAATGTATTTTTAATCTATTTGCTAATAATATGCTTTAGGACTCTATACGAATTGGGTATAGTCTGGTTTCCACCAGTGTGGATTAACTTCCACATGTCATTTCTTCACAATTTGAATGCACCAATTTGTCCTAACTACTACTCTGCCTTTACCTAGTTGTTGCCCATGTTGTAAGATGCAAAGGCCATTCTCTAGGAAGGAGGACCATAGTGTCCATGGGCTTGTCTGAAGGGTAGCTATTGTTCCAAATGGAAGCAAGATTACTATACGGCATGGAATTAGTATGAGCAGTGAATTTCCCACACATTTATTGGGTCTCTTTCTATTTTGATATGGGGAGAGGGGTCATCCAACTATTGCATTTTAGCCTTCTGGTATTTGTAGAATTATTAGGGCTAAATACCAGTCCATATTTTATTCAAATTCATTATTGCTCCCATTTGTCAATAGTTAAGATTTCTATGTCAAGGTGGCAGCAGGTACCCTATAATAAGCCTATCAGCTATTCTTTATAAATCTAGCTATACCCAAGAAGATATACTTTATCCACTTCTATTTGTGGACCATCACGTCTGAGCCAATGCCATAAGGGTTTGACTCCATTGGTGAACAGTCTTTCATGGGGCTCTGTTTAGACCTGTTAGTACTACTACTACTCCTCTCATTGTTATTTGATGTAATTCGCCCTTTCCATTTGGGGAACAATACTGAAGACTAGTTGTAGTGTGGGTCATCATTTGAGGGAATAGTCCTGCATCGGAACCTCTTGGCCTCAGCTTTTTCAAAGGTTTCTCCCTGGCAAAAGTTATCTGAAAACCTTTCTACAGTTTTATTATCTGATAGATGGTGTTTTTTCAAAATTGCTTCCCCTAGTCTGCTCTAGCATTCTTTGGTTGACACATCCTCTCCTAAAGGCCTAGTGAGGAGTTATATCTTTTCAAATAGAAGTGCCCCAACGCTGTCCTGTCAGTGTGATGTATTCATTATAATACCGTCTTGGGGGATATTCCCCTTTTGGTTTCCATTCGCAGAATAATGACATTGGGTTCCAACACATAATAGAGTCCATGAGGTCTTCACTCCGTTGTTAGGTGAGGAGTTTCTTTTTTTGGTATTATTTGCTTCTGTTATTAGGAACCCCAACAGGAGAACAAGAACAGATAGATAAAAAGCCATGTGGCTAAAGTCGGAGCTTTTAAAAGAAATATAAAGAAGAAAACAGACCAGCTTCTACTGGAAGTAAATCTAGTATTACTTGTTCTATAAGCTATTAGTAATGAAAATGTACAGAACTAGGAGAAAACAAACATTGTTAATACTCAGAAAAATCAGAATCTATTTAAAACAGAAAAACGATCAGTTCTCACATGCTGCTGGGGGCAAATTAGATCTTAACCACTTCTTAGGTCATTGTTTATACTGGAGAGTACATCTTCATATAAATCTTCTATGTCTAACATCGCTTGATCTATGTCAAGGATTAGGTCTTCATCTTCTCTTGGTGTAAGTATTGACTCTAAGTCTGAGAGCTCAGCAAGGTCTGGGAGCGAAGCTTCCTCAGGAGGAGATGCATCCACTTCTATCTCTTCTGCTCTATCATTTTGCTCTACACAAGGAACCTGTTCTTGTGAAATCAGCTGTAAAAGCTCTTCAGCTATTCTTATTAACTGGGCTACACAATCAACAAGTCCAGCAACCAGCACGGGGACTGACACAGGCTCCATGGCCTCAATGATCTCCTCAGTAGATAAATATTACTGAAAGCTGTAGCAAATGGGCTCTTGGTGATAATGGATCCTATGGGGCTAGGAATGGTTCTATGGTTGGTTTGGTTGAGAAATGAGGCTGTTGATATGATCAAGTACAGAATGAGGCCAGTGGTCCTACAGCACTTTTTGATAAAGTTGGTGAACCTCCCACAAAACTTACATACGATGCTCTTGTTTGTGTTGGCAGTAAACTGCTATTATAATGACCACCAGAGAGACTGCCACCGCCAAAAGAAAACAGCAAAGCAGATCTAATAATAGAAAAGAGAAATATAAAGATTATTATTCTTGAGCCTTTATCTGTCCTACAGGTTCTGGCTATAGGATAAGGTTGAAAGAGTATCCCTAGTTATTGATCCTCCTTTTTGATGGCCTTATGTGGATATACTACTCATACTCTCTTTTCTTCATACTTCTCATCTTTATCTCTTCTTAGAGGATTTGAGAATAAAGTGAGCATAGGTTTTTTGTCCATCTTTCTTGAACATTTCTATCGAGGAAGTTACATTCACTCAGAGTCTTTCAATTAATTCTGTCTTTATTAGCACTTTACCTCATTGCCATTTATATCTGGTGCTGCTAAATTCTTTCTGTGTTTTAAGTCTTCCATTCATTAAGGTTTCCAATTGGCCCTACAGCCTGGGGAATTTGTGAAATGAAAGTTCCACAGTTTGTGTCTTTTGCCAAATTTTGGACAACCTCTGAAATAAAAGTAGTTTCTTGGTCATTTCCTATTACTGCCAATACTGCATATCTAGCAGCTAGTTCCTTCAATTTTGTCTAATGCCATGAACATACTATTCTCATCTGCATGTCTGGTGTGCTCTGCAAACCCTCTTCCTGAGGAAGTTTATACTTCTATAAGGTAGTATTCTTTGTTTAAAAATCTAAAGATTGGCCCAGTATCATCTACTTCACACATTGGTCTGGTTTAACATGCCCCACTCCTCTTAAAAATGAGTTTGTTGGGACGCCTGGGTGGCTCAGTTGGTTAAGTGTATGCCTTAGGCTCAGGTCATGATCCCAGGGTCCTGGGATCAACTCCCGCATCAGGCTCCCTGCTCAAGGGGAGCCTGCATCTCCCTCTGCCTGCTGCTCCCCCTGCTTGTGCGCTCTCACTCTCTCTCTCTCTCTCTCTGGCAAATAAATAAAATCTTTTTAAAAAAGAAAAAAAATGAGTTTGTTGAAGATGCAAGTTTTTAGTAATTTGACATGTCTCATATCGCTTACTCACTTGTTTGTTTGATTCATACATTTTCCCCCACTCTTTCCCCTCTGCTTACCTAGGACATTCATGTCCAAATGCCATGAGGCTTCATGGGCCCATTCTGTGACCTTAAACTGAACTGACAAGGGAGTTGAATTCGAACTTGGAGTCCCCAGGACTGTAGAGTCCACATTAGTTTTGGGGGTCAGATTGTCTCCTCTTTTACACTAAATAGATTATTCTGTCTTCCTGTTCTGATGAGTTGGTACATGTCCTACATGAATTATTAAATTTCTTTCATTGATTTCTTTTCTTATCTCCCTTCACCAGATTGTTTTTCCTGCAGTAGTCCAGTCTGTAATGTTCCATTTATTATAACATACATCTTCAGTCCATGGCTGATCAGTTTAGCTATATACTTTGACCAAGTATTTCCTTGGGTACATATACACATTGAATTTCTAGCAGCCAGTCCTGCAAATGGGGCTGCTTTTATTTCTCTAACCTCAGTTGAGCTTTTCCTAGTGGAAAGTATTAGGAAGCAGCCATCCATCTCACTCCTTAAGGATATTGCCAAATCTATCAATGCCCTATTTCCATCAGTTCTGACCAGAGCAGGGCCCAGCAAACCACAGGCACTACTTCTGGCTAATTGTACTCCTTAGACCTTTATCTGAGTACAGCAAACCACTGGCCAGATGAACTGTGATTTTCAGATGGAGCTTGCTGGTCTCCATGGGTCCTGCTTTGACCCACTCAGTTATATACTATCTCCACTTAACATAAGTTCTTTCAGAACCATACTTTTTTTTTTTTTTTTTTTTTTTGGTCCAAAATCCTGACAGTAGATGTGAAGCTTGCCCCGAGAAGGGTCACAACAATTATGATCAGAAGGCATGATTATGGCTGGAGATAACTTCTCATCTGAAATATGGGAGAATGGGCACTGAAAGTTATTTTATTAGCTTAAAGAATCTCTGCATTTTGACTAGAGAAAAATCAGTCTGGTGGAAGGAAATAATGGAAAGAAACTGTGAGAGGAATTTGGCATTAATGTAGAGTGTGGATCAGAAGGGAAACACAGAAGAAAGGTGTGTGTTAAATATTACTAGAGGAATACATTCACACTAAATCGATTTAACTTCTGGCTTCTCCTTCACCCAGGTGTTTTTTGTTTTTTGTTTTTTTCCTCAGCATCTCTACCTCCCTCTAGGACTCTGATATTCCTCCTCTTGGTCAATAGACCTCCATTTATTCACCTATATGTTTCATTCTATTTGACTCTCTGTGTATCTCCTTCTTCCACTATCCCTTCCCGTCATCTTTTCTTCTATCTCTCCCTAAACTGGGAAAAATTTCAAAAATAAATTATATTCCACTTATTGAGTTGATATTGTATTGAAAAAGTCTTACATTATACAATCTAAATGTAAAAAGCAGAGAGGTGGAACATTTCATAGCTTGCTGTTTTATAAAGATAAATGTAGTTACTTTTTACTTATGCAAACCTTGATTTATCTCTTCAATCACTTGGTCACCTTTGAGGGGAAAAAAATATCCCGACTTAGCCTTAACCCTGTTGACCATTGTGTTAACTAATCCACAATTCCTAGCTTCAAAGCATCTTGGAACCTAGGACCTGGGGGCTTGGAGAAGACAAGGAGGGGGTTGAGAAACTGCTAAATACCGCAGTACTAAGAAAGAGTAAGACTATAGCATCAGCTTATTCCAGTTGTGATAATTTTTAAAGCAAGTAACCCCTGACACCTTAGTTTGCCTGAAAGGGGGTATGTTGGATAGTTTGTGCCTAGCCCCAACTTACCTTAAGGGCCATTTTTTAAAATATATTTCTTAAGTCTTTTTGTTTTTATTTTTATTTCTTTTTTATTGGTATATAACATTAAATTAGTTTCAGGTATACAACATAGTAATTCGATATTTGTATATATTACAAAGTGATCACCACAATAAATCTAGTTGCCATCCATCACCATACAGCTGACCCCCTTCACCCTTTTTGCCCACAACCCAACCCCCTTCTGCTCTGATAACCACCAATCTGTTCTCTGTATCTATGAGTTTTGTTTTGTTTTGCTTATTCATTTGTTTTTTAGATCTCACATATAAGTGAAATCATATAGTATTTGTCTTTCTCTGCCCAACTTATTTCACTTAACATAATACCCTCTAGATCCATCCATGTTGTTGCAAATGGCAAGATCTCTTTCTTTTTATGGCTGAGTCATATTCTGTTGTGTATATAAACCACATCGTCTTTTCCGAAATTCACCCATTGATAGACACATATGCTGCTTCCATACCTTGGCTATTACATAATGCTGCAATGAACATGGGGTATGTGTGTCTTTTCAAATTAGTGTTTTTATTTTCTTCACATAAATACCCAGAAGTAGAACTGCTATATCATATGGTAGTTCTATTTTGATTTTTTGAGGAAGCTCCATACTGTTTTCCATAGTGGGTATACCAATTTATATTTCCACCAACAGTCTTTAAGGGTTCCTTAAGGGCCCTTTTATTAGCTGTTCCCTCTGCCTGGGATCCCTTTCCCCAGGAAAAAAAATGGCTTCTTGTCATTCTGTTCTCAGTTTAAATATCTTCTCAGATTTCTCACCCTCCAACCTAAAAAAGCTCCCCTAACCATCCCTTTCTCATTATACATGCAGTACATTTTTGCATTATGGTACCTACAGGCTGGAGGAAGGGACAACTTTCAGCTCTTTCATTCAGAAAATATTATCAAGTTGAATCCATGAATAGACATAGCAAGGGGTACAAAGATAAACCAATTCATCAAAACACACAGTAAATAAAATGAGCAGCAGTCCACAGACTGAGAGAAAATATTCATAAAACATATATCTGACAAAGAACTTGTAACCAGAATATACAAAGAGCCCCTACTGGGGGGTGGGCAGTGGGTGAAGTGGGTGAATGGAGTCAAAAGGTACAAACTTTCCATTATAAAATAAATAAGTCACAGGGATGTAACGTACAGCATGGTGACTATAGTGAATAATATTGTATTGCATATTTGAAAGTTACTAAGAGAATAAATTTCAAAAATTATAACAAGAAAAAATGTTTTGTAACTATGTATGGTGACAGATATTAATGACATTTATTGTGGTGATCACTTTGCAATATATACAAAGATCAAATCATTCTGTCATATACCTGAAACTAATATACTGTTATATGTCAATGATACCTCAATAAAAAAAGTGCCCCTACAACTCAATAATAAAAAGATAAACCAATTAAAAATGGGCAGAAGATTTGGACAAACATTTCACAAAGGAAGAAAAATAAATAGCTAATAAGCACATGAAAAAATATTCAACATCATTAGTCATCAAAGAAATACAAATTAACATCACAATAAGACACCACAACATACTAATTAACTGGTTAAAAATTAAAGACTGACAACACCAGATGTTGACAAAGCTGTAGAGCAACTAGAATTCTCACACATTGCTGGTGGGATATAAAATGGTACAACCTCTTTGAAAATGTCTGGCAGTTTCTTATAAAACTAAGCAAGTACCCACCTTGATCCCCAGCAATTTCACTCTGAGGTGTTTAACCAAGAGAAATTAAATTCACAAAAAGACTTTAGAAGAATGGTTATAACAGCTTTATGCATAATAGCAAAAAAAAAGAAAAAAAACAGCGGAAAAAGCCCAGCTGTCAATCAAAAGGAGAATGGATAAACAAAATGTGGTATATTCATACAGTGTAATACTAATCCGCAAGAAAAAGAAAGCCACTACTGATAGGGACCATAGCATGAATGGATATCAAAAACATTATACTTAATAAAAGAAGCCAGATATGAAAGAATACATACTGTAAGATTCCACTCATATGCAATTCTAGAAAATGCAAAATGACCTATGATGGAAAAAAATCAGAAAAGTGGTTGCATCTAGAGAACTGATTGGGAAGAGGCAAAAGAGAACTTTCTGGGGTGACAGTAATGATTATATTTTAGAATTTTGGGTTACAAACAATATGAATATGCATTTGTCAAAACTCATTAAATAGTACTCGTAAGATCTGTGCATCTAATTGCATGTAAATTTTACTCCTTCCAAAAATTTAACCAAGCATAATCCCCAGCCTCAAGAACCATATATCAGATGAGATGACATGCCCATGAATAATTATTCTAATAAATGCTCACATTTGTAGAAGACCTATTATGTTTCTGTGAAATCCACTTGTCTTATATTAGGACATTTCATCCTCACAGTAACCCTATGAAGTTACAGATGAAAGAATTGAGAATCAGAGAAATTAACAAACTTGCCCACAGTCACATGGTTAAGTAAAGATGCAGAACCAAAAGTCAGGCCAAGTCTGACTCCTGAAGTCCTATGCCGGAGGGCACCAATTCAGGGGGCTACATAGGAGCAAAATTTGCCTTATTCAGGCCACAGCTGACATCTCATTCTGAGCAGGGATAGAACTGAGAATGTTAATCTCATTTGCCATCCCTGGAAACTGGCTGAATTCCAAGCTGACTATGAGCCCTAAGGCGGAGGGATGGCGACAGCCTGATTGGTGCCCTCAGGGATCCTCATCATCTGTGGAAGAAATGCTGTGTCCATTTTATCTGCCCTTCCACTGACCTACTGAATTGGCCAAACACTCAAACTACTCACCTGTGATAGAGCTGAGATGGATGAGAAAGTCAAGGTTCCAGCCCGTGAATGTTTTCCGGACTTCCGCTTTCAAGCGGGGATGTGAATGCTCCTGTCACAAACTAAAGAACAAAAAGAAGGATAAACTGCAAAATCAATACATAAAGATATCCCTGATCTGTGGAAACAAGGACAAGATGAACTAAAATTTCTGAGAGCACAGAGCCTTTCCTAAGTGAGCTGGTCATCCAGAGCTTTTTTCTTCATGAGACATTTGCTCATTCTGGGCACAAGTTGAAGATGAGGTTTGGCCCCAAGGCAGAAGGACTCTACTGTGGAAAAGGAGAAATCTGCATAATATTTGAGGCTAGTAAAGAAAACTAATCCTGAATTTCAGGCTTCTCAAATTTCCAATCCATTACACACCACATACCAAAATTAATAATAATAATAATAATAATAATTGTAAATAGATCATAGACCTAACATGAATGATAAAACAATAAATCTTCAAGATCAAACCATAGGCAAATATCTTCTTGACCTTGGTAGGCAAAGATTTCTTATTTGAAAATAAGAAAAATTTTTTGAAAACAAAAAATATTAACTATGAAAGAAGACTGATAAACTGGACTTCATAAAAATAAATAACTTCCATTTATTAAAAGACCCCTTAAGAGGGTGAAACGGCCAACCACAGACTGGAAAAAAATATTCACAGTATGTATGTGTATATCTAACGAAGGACTTGTATCCAATATATACATATATTTTTTATAGTCTTTCAAATCAATAAGAGAGAATCCAATTTAAAAAAAAAAAGAGTCCCCCAATTTTTTAAAAAAAAACAAAGAACTAAATGGCACTTCACAGACGAGAACATCCAAATGGCCTACAAGCATATGAGTAGGCTTTCATTACTGCACATCAGAAAAATGCAAATTAAAACTACAATAAGACACACAAAACCCCACCAAAGAATAGCTAAAATGGAAAAAACCGACAGTACCAAGCATTGAGAAGAACATGGAGCAACTGGAACTCTCATACATTGTTGGTGAAAGTGTTAAGTGGTAATAAGTACTTTTAGGAAACTATTTGACAGGGATGCCTGGGTGGCTCAGTCTGTTAAGTGTCTGCCTTCAGCTCAGGTCATGATTCCAGGGTCCTGGGATCGAGCCCCGCATTGGGCTCCCTGCTCAGCGGGGAGCCTGTGTCTCTCTCTGCCTGCCGCTCCCCCTGCTTGTGCATTCTCTCTCTCTCTCTCTCTCTCTCGCTAAGCTCCCTGATAAATAAATAAATAAATAAATATCTTTAAAAAAAGGAAACTGTTTGACAGTATCTACTAAAACCAAACATACCTCTATCTCATGACCCTGCAATTCTACTCTTCAGTATCCAAAAGAAAAATGCACAAATGTCCCCCCAAAAAACATGTACAAGAATGATGAAAGAAACCAGATGCATAAAAATGCATATTGTATAATTCCATTTACATGAAATTTTAAAATAAGTAAACAAGTCTATGGAATGGAAGTGAATGAAGTGGTTACCTCTGGGTGGAGGATTATTGACTGGCAAGGGATATGAAAAAGCTTTCTGGGGTGCTAGAAAGGTTCTATGTCATAATATGATTTCATATGTTTTTAAAAAAACATTCAGTTCTACCCTTAAAATTTGTGTGCTTCACTGTATGTATATCTCAAAAAAATTGTTTTAATTTTGGGTCTCTTTCCTGTAAAACGAGTAAGGACAGCAAGACAGTGATGAGAATCTTGGCAGTGTTTAGCAAGCCAGTCATCACAGCCAATGACAATGGAATGAAATCTGAAGGTACAGAGCAGGGTCCCTTTGGCCCATGTGGCTCTCTACCTCAGGTCAGTGCTAACTAAGTAAAGCAAGAGAGCCTTATAGCTAGATGGAGTTATAAACTGACACAAGATGAGATGACCCACATCTTACAAGTAGCTCAGAAAGACAGCTGGAACAGAGAGCAAGCTAGCCATCCGATAACTAGGGTCTTTAACCCCATAGGTTTTTATTAATTTCACTCTTATGACATTTTTGTCAGCACAACTAATCAAGAGCCATCGTTTTTCTTTTAGCTGATAGTCCTATCCTGCTATTTTGTGATGCTCATAACTAGCAAACTGGCAGTAAGTGTCTAACAGTAGGATGGAAAGGAGCAAAGGAATCCAAATCCTCTGGGTCTATGTTTATAGTAGATAAGCTTCTCTGCATCAGGCAAGGTAAATTAGTTCATATCCAAGGGGAACAGAGGCAGTTATGTGAGAGAGATTAAAATGCGCCTTTGGTGAGTGTAGGTGCCAGGTTCCTATCTACAAACAGTAAATTTTTTCATAATGCTCCCTTCTCTGAGGAGAAGATGCTGCAGTACCATTCGGATACATGCATTCAATACAGATTAAAAAAAAAACAAAAAACACCCCCCAGACATTACTTCTCATTGCTGTCCTCACCCCTGAGGAAAACATCAAGAAGTCCTTGCCCCCAAAGGACAAATCTTATAATTTTTTAAAAAGATTCTACTTATTTGTTTGTTTGAGAGAGAGAGAGAGAGAGAGAAAGAAAGAGAGAGCAGGAGCTTGGGGAGGAGCAGAGGGAGAGGGACTAAGAAGGCTCCATGTTCAGTGCATAGCTTGACATGGGGCTCAGTCTCATGACCCTGAGACCACAACCGGAGCCAAAATCAAGGGTCAGAAGCTTCAGTGACTGAGCCACCCAGGCGCCCTGAAAAATTTTATAATTTTGACATAGCTGGTGCTCTCTGAGGGGCTACAATGAACAAAACAAGTGTTTACCCTTTAAACTCTTTTTTTTAAGCGACAAAACTTTGCCTTTAAAAAAAAAAAGCTGTGTGCAATAAGGCATTTGCCTGTTATAGGATCTGACATTTAAAATCCCCATGAACCATCTTTAATTTATCAAGAGAGAAAGGAAAGAATTGTACAGCTGAAGAGCTAAACATGGTCCCTTCTTGAAAATATATGAAAAATTCAAAACAGAAACTGGAAAGAGAGGGAGTAGGAAATGTCCTTATGGTCAATTTAAACTGAATTCTACTGAATTTCTTTCCTCCTCCTCCAAATTTGCTCACTGCTGCAGAGAGAATCACAAATTCTTGCTTACCGTTCCGAAAAACAACTTAGTCACTGGAGAAAAACAACCACTTTTGAAAATGTATCTCTTAGTTATTTTCCTAGACAGACAAAGAGTTTCCTCAAAACTATTCAAACGGGAGAACAGCCCCCCCATCTTGGCTTGGTGGGACCCTGCACAGGCTTGTCCCTGAATCTTGGCTATTATGAGAAGCCCACAGCCACCACCCCCCCACCCCAGAGAGCCTAAAAAGAGCTGTACTACTTCTAGAAAGGTTCTTGGCTTTTAAATATTACCAGTGCAGAGGACATGGTCTAAAATAAGGGAAATAAGAACAAAACTTGGAAGTAACAGGAAAAGGGATTCTATTTTCACATCTTCTCTCAGCTTTCTGAGAAGGAAGAAGGCAAATCGCCATTGTTTGTTTGTTCGTGTATTTTCTTTGGGAGAGTCAGTCACGTGATGCTAGTGGTTGAAAGGGTAGGATCTGTGTCAAACAGATCTGTGTTTGAATCTCAACTTTTCCACTTACTACCTTCCAGGTAGAAGGTAGAGTACTAGAGTACTACCTCACTCTGGTAGTAAGGCTACTCTGCCTCAGTTTCTCATCTGCAAAATGAAGGTAATAAGGGTTGTGAGAACAACATGAGTTAATATACGCAACGAGTATAGAATGGTGCCTGCTATATAGGAAGCTTCTTAATAAATGCTAGCTAATGTAATTGTTCTGGAGAAATTCCGGGATCCAGGAACCGGTGAGTGGTGCATCCCGAGTACTGACTAGTGACCCTGTGAAGGTGGGAGGGGAGGAGCTGCAGGTATTACAAAAACTGGAAGGAAGGGCCAGAGATAACAATTTATCTCATGGTTAGAACTAACATGACTTTGAACTGGGTAAAGATATGAGGGAGCAGGACTGTCTTGTGACTCTGGCTCACAGGTCATCCTTCCAGAAGACCTCAGGCCAATCAGGTAGGGAATCCTTGAGGATTAGACGATCTTCCTAGCCTAACTCCTTCTTGCCTTTGAAGCATGCACGCACTCTGGCTCCCAGCTCTGGCGGGAAGAAGCTGGCTACACGTCAAGACTGCTCATTGGCTATTCCTCCAGTATAGGGCCAGCTGCGTGGAGAAGGCCCTCTGCTTGGTCTTATGGTGATGCATCTTTCAAAGCATTAACTAGCTTATTCCTTGGAAACATTCACTTAGAAAGTAATTGGCAAAGTCATTAAGGCAAGAAAATGAAGGCCATTACCCTGTGTCTAGCATGACTTCACCTGAACCAGCCCAGACTTTGAGATCTTCCTACGTGAATCGTTTGGGTAAGAAAAGGAGCATCATACATAGATCTTTGTATGCTTTTTATTCTCTACCATCTTAGCCTGGCTTTAGTCCTGAGTTTCAAGAATACTTCTCAGAAATTTGAAAAGAGCAAGACTAAGCACCAGCCGTGGCCTCCTCTCTGTTTCTGTGGCAAATGCCAGTTTGCCAGGAAAGACCTGGTTCGTTTCTTTTTCCACCTGGAAAAAAGATCAGAGGCCGTATAGTTCTTCTTTCTGCCTGCAAATGTGCTTACTACTTATCCACCAAAGGAAGAATGCTTCTGTTTTTAATGATCTCAAAATATGATTCCATAACGTCCCTTGGTAGTTCATCTGTGTTTCGTCATTTCCTCCTTCTGCTAATTATATCCTCAAGTACCTTCACATACATTAACTTATTTAATCCTGATAACATCCTGTGCAACAAGGATTATTCCTTTTTTACGACTGAGGAAGCGAAGATGCATCATTGATAAGTAACTTGCTGGGATTACACAGCTGGTTAGTAGCAGAGCAAGACTGAGAATCTGATTCTTCAGTCTCTCTACCCTCTGTGCTGTCCTTTACACTGTGGTCCACCTAGTACTGCTCTGGGCAGCTCCTAATCACCAACAGAATAAGATACAGTGTTAAGATGGCAACAAGAACACCATATGGCCATGGTGGGTCATAGGCCACAAGTCCCCTTGAGGATAACCATTCCGTTGTCCTCATCCCTACATACTATTGTTCCCAGAGTGCACCTATAGTCAGAACATTCTAGTAAAAAGGAAAGATACCAAAAATCTACATGAACATTAAAATCACCCAAAGACCATATACTGCTCCATGGGAATAAAAAATAAGACTTCTCCATTTCTGACCTCTGAGATAAATAAAATCAGAATAAACTGGAGGAAGGGAGGAAGAGAAAACATTTCTTAATATCCTATAAAGAAAAATGTTTTGCCCTTGGGCATGAATTCGTTGTTTCCTTTCCCTCTGAAGATTTCATTCCTCTATCTCTCAAGGTTCATAAAGGGGCCAAAGGTTGGCATTTTAAACATGGGTAAAGAGCTCATCCCATTACCTATATGCTTAGGACTCAGAAAAGCACATCAGGGCCTCAGCTCTTTGGTCTGGCAAGAGCCCTCAAATGAAAGGCTGGGTGGAGTTGTCCTTTCAGGATTCCTCAGTTTTCTTTTTAATATTAGAGGCAGGGGAATCTCCAGGCAGTTTTGCTTGACAAGAACAAAATCTCTCTCTTATCTCATGACTGATATTACCAGGTTAAATATTTGTTCTAAAACACACACTTTTAATGAAATATAATGGCCACTCCACTTAAGTACCCTTGTCCAAGTCCCCAGTGGCTTCCACCCTTGACATGGTTGATCACTCCCCAGGTCCTCCTCTGCTCCATCTATAATTACTTCCTTAGTGATCTCCTCCAGGCTGTAAATAATACCTATAACACAGATGACTCCCAAATTTATTTAGCTAGTTCAGACCCTTCTCCAGAATTTCCTCCTTGTGTATCTAATTGCCTTCATGCTGACCTGTGATATCTGAAACTCGGTATATCCAAAACTGTATCCTTGGTCTTCCCTCCAAAACCTGCTCTACCTAGAGCCTTCTCCAGCTCAGTAGATGGCAACTCTATCCTTCTCGCTACTCAGGTGAAAAAATCTTGAGTTTATCTTTGTTTGACTCTTTTCTTTTCCCCACAATCCACAGCCAATATCCTTTTGGCTCTGCCTTCAAAATACATTCAAAATCTAAAACTTGTCGTTGTGAGCCACCAGCATCTACCTCTCACCCTGATTATTTCAACAGCCTCCTCACAGGATTGCCTTTGCCTCACCCCAGTCTCTTCTCAACACAAGAGCCAGAGTGAGCCCTTTACAATGTAAGTCAGAATGGGGCAGCTGGGTGGTTTGGCTGGCTAAGCATCCAACTCTTGACTTCGGCTCAGGGTCATGAGATCGAGCCCTGAGCTGGCCTCTGCGCTGGGCGTGGAGCCTGCTTAAGATTCTCTCTCTCTCCTCCCTCTGCTCCTCCCCATGCCCTTTCTCTCAAAAAAAAAAATAAAATAAATAAAATAAAGTCAGACCATGTCTCTCCTCCTCTAATGGTTCTGCATATCCTTCAGAATAAAGCCCAGATCCTTTATAATGGCCTACATGGCCCCCCACGATATAGTCTGCAACTTCATTTCTACTTCTCTCCCCCTCCCTCCACTCCAGCCACTCTGGCCACTTTGCCATTCCTCAAACTCACCAGAACACTTCCTCTGTAGGCCCTTTACACCGGCTATTACTTCTGCCTGGAATGTTCTTTGCTCAGATATCTGAATGACTAAATTCCTCCCCTCCTTCAGACTCTGCTTACATCTCACCTTCTCAACAAGAGCTACACGTGCCACCCTTTGAAAAATTTAACTTCCCCCTCCCCACCTGGCACTCCTGAGTCTTCCTTATGCCTTATTTATTCTGCTCTACCTTTTCCATTTTCTTACAACTTGTCACCTTCTATATATATATTGTATAGTTTACTTACTTATTATGATCACTGTTTTATGGCTCCCCCCACTCCAGAAGGTAAACTCCCAACAAGACAGTGATCTCTGTTTCATTTAAGCACGCACGCACAGTGGGTACTCAATAACTATTTGTTGAATGAATAATAGAACTAACAATTCCTCAGATTTTTTATAAGGCTTTATACTTTTTCTACTGTTTTCACATTATATCTCATTTGATCTCCACAGTTACCATATAGCGTGGATAGGGCAACACAGAGTTTATTACCTCCATCTTACATTTAGGAAAATTGACACCCAGAGAGACAAAACGATCTACCCAGAGTCACACAGCTGGAATGTGGTAGAACCAGAAGTCTAGTTCTGTGCTCCCTTTCCGTAGCCTCCAACATTGTACTGCAAAGCCCCCAGGCCTCCAGGAAAGGCCTTCCAGATCTTTTGTTAGGACAGAGATATGGCCTGCTTATGCCACTAACCCAATGCCTTGAAGCTGAATGTGCTTCACCAGCTCATGGAAATACAAACACATGAAGTCATCTAAAGCTTATGTAGGGAGTCGCCATGTGCATGTCAGAGAAAATAATGCCATTCCCACATGGCGTCCTCTCCAAGAAAGAAAGCAACGTTTGAATCTACCAGCTGCTCAGTGAAATAAATCATTTGTTTCTTCCTAACCGGCTCTGTCTGCCTCTCGCATTACACAGTGAACCAAATAGTTCTCCAAAGCACCCTGAAGGCAAAAAGCAGGAAATCATGGTCCTGAAGTGCATCCTAGTGGCCTCTTCCCCAGTGCCCCCGTCCGGGCCACTGACCACCCGTGCTGCAAGCCGCCCCCCCCCCACTATTACTGCCACACTCCCCCTTCTATCTCCACAAGCAGAGTGGAGGCTGTCCCTTGAAATGTACCACTGAAGAGGAAGCTGGTGTTTATTTGGCAGAGGTGGGGGGAACAGGATACTTCATGCTTGGCACATTGCTACCACTGGCATCCAATCCAGAAGCTGCTACATTCTGCAGGGGTGGCAACTATTTTGTCCTCAGGATAACACAGTGGAAGATACAGCTATATTTACATACAGGCTTTTTAACAGAGACACCTGTCACCCCTGGTAAGCTCACAGGAGGCAAGAGAAATGGCACAGCCAGGAAAAGGCAAGCCAAGTTCTCAGTGCCTTCTGGCAGCAGAACCCACAGTAACAGAGAGGGAGGCCTGATTTCTTTCCCTGGTCCCCAAAATGTCATTATAACACGGATGTATCCAGTCACCCTCCTGAGAATTCCTAAGGAGACCAGGTTTGTCTTCAGTGTATTCGTCCTTTGATCACAGCAAATCAAGTGGTTGAGGTTTAACTCTACTACCAAGTCAGCTCCGCTGCCAGGCTCAACAGACTCCCCCTCATGGGACAATAAGCATCAGGTCACTAGATAAACCCCAGGCTGCAAACAGAAGTGTCAACGCAAGTACAGTCTACCACACACCTGATGGACTTCAGATAATGTATGCACGGAAACATCTCTGAAAGCTGCAGACCTGAAACAGTCTCAGCCACACACACATGTACTGAAATACCTGACACTGAGCAAGCAGGAAGAATGGAGGAAAGAGATTCTCTTTAAAGGGGAAAAATAAGGAATTTGGAGGCAAAGAAACCTGAGTTTAAGTTTAAAAGTTTTCTTACGGGCGCCTGGGTGGCTCAGTCGTTAAGCGTCTGCCTTCGGCTCAGGTCATGATCCCAGGGTCCTGGGATCGAGTCCCACATCGGGCTCCCTCCTTGGGGGGAAGCCTGCTTCTCCCTCTCCCACTCCCCCTGCTTGTGTTCCTGCTCTCGCTATGTCTCTCTCTGTCAAAAAAATAAATAAAATCTTAAAAAAAAAAAAAGTTTTCTTACCTTGGGCAGGTCACTTAAGCTTGCCGTAACTCACTTTTCCTGATCTGAAAACAGGATGATGATAAGGGCCTTGAGCAAGTATTACTTTTGTAATTTCGACAACTTTTAATTATGGGGAGAGGCCCCTTTACTATAGCTTAAAAAATAACAGCACGGCTTTTGAATTCAAACATTTTGAAGTTTGGTTTAAGCTCTACCTTTGACACTGACCGCACAGCACTGAGGGAGGCACTTCTCTCTAAACCTGAGTTTGCTCGTCTGCACATCAGGGATGAGGGTAACACCTATCTCAAATGGATGCTATACTAATCAAATGAAATAATGCTGAAAATGTGTTTTGTAAACTTTTATAAACCAAAACTATAAACTATAAATGTGCTTTGTAAACTCCAAGGCAAAGAAAAGTTTTCTTTAAAAGGCCCTAA
>NC_138385.1:31302365-31370647 GCF_054177405.1 Leptonychotes weddellii
GACCCAGAACTTTCAGTGCTAAATATGCAAGGTCTTGGGCAAACTGGATGAAGCTGGTTACCCTGATCTTGACTAACCCTTAACAAAGTGAGGGCCTAAATAGGCCTTAACTGGGATGACGAGGTCTTAACTAGATGTGAGGCCTTAACAAGATGTAAGGCCCTGGCTTCACCTTAACTAGACTAACTAGGCATTAACTGGGCTTAGGCTCTGGCTAGGACTTAACTACACTCTGACTAGGACATAACTAAGTTTAGCCCCTGGGCTAAATAGGCCTTAAACAGACCAATGTGGGGCTCGATGCGGGGCTCGATCCCAGGACC
Organism: Leptonychotes weddellii; assembly: GCF_054177405.1. Lineage (NCBI taxonomy): Eukaryota > Metazoa > Chordata > Mammalia > Carnivora > Phocidae > Leptonychotes > Leptonychotes weddellii. Next base: position 31,302,689 of record NC_138385.1, read on the forward strand.
CTGGGATCATAACCTGAGCCGAAGGCAGACGCTTAACGACTGAGCCACCCAGGCCCCCCTGGGTTGATTAAGTCTTTTTTTTTTTTTTTTTTAAGATTTTATTTATTTATTTGAGAGAGAGAGAATGAGAGAGAGCACATGAGAGTGGGGAGGGTCAGAGGGAGAAGCAGACTCCCTGCCGAGCAGGGAGCCCGATGCGGGACTCGATCCAGGGACTCTAGGATCATGACCTGAGCCGAAGGCAGACGCTTAACCGACTGAGCCACCCAGGCGTCCCAGGGTTGATTAAGTCTTAACTGGGCTTTAGAACCTTGATATCCCTTAACTAGACTCTGACTATAACTTCTCTAGATTTAGCCTGCAGCTAGGCCTTAATTAGACTCCAACTATACCTTAACTATGTTTTGACCCTGGCTAGGGCTTAAATGGGTTCTAGCTAGGCCAAAACTATGTTTAGACCCTGGTTAGGCCTTATGTGAACTAGCTGAGCTTTAACCAGTCTCGGGCTCTGACTAGGCCTGAACTGAACCCTGACTAAGCCTCAACTGAGCCCTGACTAGGGCTTAACTGGGCTGATGAAGCCTTAACTGGGCTTTGGCCCTAGCTGGGCCTTAAGTAAACTAACTAGGTCTTAATTGGATAAACTATCCCTTAACTAGCCTGGGCCCTTTATACATTAACTAGACTCTTAGGTTCTGACTAGACCTTCACTGGGCTCTGACTAGGCCTGAACTAGACTTTAGCCCTAGTTAGGCCTCAACTGGCCTGGCTAGCTTTAAACTAGGTTTAGGTCCTGGGAATACCTTAACAAGACTCTGGCTAGGCCTTAACTAGGTTCTGACTAGGTTTGAATAAGCTTAGGCCCTGGATCTACCTCAAGCAGTTTCTGACTAAAACTTTATAAATAGAGTTTGGCTCTAACTGGTCTCTGACTAGACACAAACTAGGCTTAGGCCATCGCTAGTCCTTATCATACCCTGATGAGATCTAAACCATGTTGGTTAGCTTTTAACTAGACTAGGCCCTAGCCATACCTTAACAGGATACTGGCCAGGCCTTAACCAGGCTCTGACTAGAATTTAATAAGCTTAGGTCCTGGACCTACCTCAATAGTTTCTGACTGAAACTTAAGTAGATTTAGGCCCTAACTGGTCTCTGATTAAACATAAACTAGGCTTAGGATCTAGCTAGTCCTTAATATACTCTGATGAGATTTTAACCATGTTGGTTAGCTCTTAACTAGGCATAGGTCCTGATATATATATATTTTTAAGATTTTATCTATTTTTTTGACAGAGAGAGACATAGCGAGAGCAGGAACACAAGCAGGGGGAGTGGGAGAGGGAGAAGCAGGCTTCCCGCAGAGCAGGGAGCCCGATGTGGGACTCAATCGCAGGACCCTGGGATCATGACCTGAGCCGAAGGCAGACACTTAACGACTGAGCCACCCAGGTGCCCGGCCCTGATATATTTTAACAAGACTCTGGCTAGGCCTTAACTGGGCTCTGACTAGGCTTTAGTAAGTGTAGGCCATGCATCTACCTCAAGTAGTTTCTGACTAAAACTTAAGTAGACTAAAACTAAGCTTAGACTTTGGCTATACCTTAACAAGACTCTGGCTAGGCTTTAATCAGGCTCTGACCAGGCTTGAATAAGCTTAGGTCCTGGATCTACCTCAAGTAGTTTCTGACTAAAACTTAAGTAAATTTTGGCCCTAAATGGTCTCTGACTAAACATACACTAGGCTTAGAACCTGGCTGAACCTTAAGAAGACTCTGATAGGTCCTAAACATGCTCTGGCTATGTCTAACTACACTCTGACTAGTAGTTAACTACGTTTAGGCCTTGGCTATGTCTTAACCAGACTCTGACTAGACCTTAACTATGTTTAGGCCCTGGCAGGGCCTTAACTGAGTTATCTAGACTTTAACTGGACAACTAAGCCGTAAGTAGGCTTAGGCTCTGGTTATATCTTAACTGGGCTGACTAGGCCTTAACTAGGCTTTGAACCTGGCTGTGCCCTGGTCAGACCTAACTATGCCAGGACCATGGCTTAATTGGGTTCAAGCCCCAGCTAGGCCTTATCTAGACTGTGCTCCTGAATAGGCCCTGGATTTGCCTTAATTAACCACTGCTTAGGCCTTGGCTAAACTGCAGTTAATAGGACGGTACACGCCTAAGGACTCTTTACTAAGATTAACCTCAATCAAAAACTCCTTTCAGCCCTCACCTCCCCTAGTTTACATCTGCCATTACCTCAGTTATCCTGCAGTTTCAGGCTGCCCTCTGGGTCATAAAAAGGATGGACATAATCCCACCTTACCCAACTGCAACAGGAAATAAGCTACTTCTGGCCTCACTGCAGCCAGATTTATAGTGTCACACAGGAAGCAACCACTGAATTGATAACCCCCAAGAAACCAGGGGAAACTCTTTTAGGTAACACTCCACCCAGAAGTAAATCTTTTCATTCAATAAAGATGGTCATACAACTGCTTCCAGGACACTTACATTTTGTAAAAAGTTTGTAACGGATATAGAAGAAAGGCTTCCCCAAGGACAGGAGATACAGCTACAGCTTTTGCCCATAATGTACAACTGGGAATTAAAAAGAAAGATAGCAGGGCACCTGGGTGGCTCAGTCAGTTAAGCGTCCCACTCTTGATTTCAGTTCAGGTCATGGTCGCAGTGTTGTGAGATCGGGCCCCACGGTGGCTGCCCGTCCCCCACTCCTGCTCTCTCTCTCTCTCTCTCTACCAAAAGAAGAAGAAGAAGAAGGAGAAGGAGAAGAAAAATAGCTAACATACTACAACTGCAGTAAAGGGAGTATAAGTTTCATAAGGCTGAACTCGAGCATTTGTTCACTTCGGCTCCACTAATCATTTTTGTCATCCTTATCAACTTAAATAAGCCTGTACAGTCCTATTAACCCCTTCAAGTACAGGATGACTCGGGATCAGCCCTGAATGAACTAACTGAAATTTGTGGGTACTCTCCAGGACAAAGAGGGCAAGTAGCCCTCCTCATAGGACAGTACCTGAATAGGGCCTGTTCTTGTAGTATATAACCACTCCTTACATTAGGCTGTGTGTAGTAGTAAGTCAAAGGGACTGATCTGGGCACTAGGATCAGGAAATCTGTGTATTCATTCATTCACTCATCCCATAAAAATGTACTGATCACCTGCTATGTGCCAAATATCATCCTAGGGCCTGGGAATATGATGGCAAGCACAAATAACCACAGCTCTGGCCCTCGTGGGGTTTTCATTCTACAAACAAAACCAAGGGCGGTTCTGCACAGCCATTAGTTGAAGCCTAAATTAAAACAATCTACAGGGATGCCTGGATGGCTCAGTTGGTTAAGCGTCTGCCTTCGGCTCAGGTCATGATCCCAGGGTCCTGAGATCGAGCCCCATGTCCGGCTCCCTGTTCATCGGGGAGTCTGCTTCTCCCTCTCCCTCCTGCTCTGCCTACTTGTGCTCTCTCTTTCTCTGTCAAATAAATAAAATCTTTAAAAAATTTTTTTAAATAAAACAATCTACAAAATCACAAAGCAAAGTCAAAAGCAATGGGCACAGCTCAAAATGAAAGAATAGGTGTAGGAATTTGGGGGTAAATGCCAGGTAAATGTCAGAAAAACAGACAACAGCAACAAATGAATATCATCCTCACTTTAAAAAGATGGCAACAAAGAGAGAATTGCTAAAGATCACCTGGCTGTAAGCGGCAGATAGGATTCCAACCCAGAACTGATGGACTCCAGAGCCAAAGGACTTTCCAGGGCCACCACACTCCAGGACTGATGTCTGACCACAGAAGTCTCAGGAAATGAAGGAAAGAGCTTTAAGGATCTTCAGATTCCTATACTAAAGCCACTCATCACCAGCTCAGTCCTTCTTCAGTTCTGCCTGCTTTTGGATGATGGGGCAGGGATATGGTTTTGATGGGAAGGGAGGAGTGAAAATCTGGTGATAAGCCTCAAGGGGTGTGGCATGGACAATGGCTGAAAATAAAAGGATGGTTACAATTGTATAAAACCTCTGGGCTATGACGACTTTTGTGGGAAAAAAGGCAAACAAATGAAAAAGGATACTTCATGAAGATTTGTTCCTAGTAAGTTACTGAGAAAGGGTAGGAATAACCAGAAGGCCTGTGACTACTGAATGTAACAAAAATCTCAGGGATTTACAGTAATCCCTGGGGTTGTTAGAAATGGTAATGCTTAATAGCCCGCATTCTGCCAACAAAATGGATTATTCTTGCATGTAAATATGCTATCTATATCAAACAAAAATAAAATTAAGTCTCTCAGAAACAAGAGGCTAGCCCCATCCCTCTGATTTATTCACCTTGACCCAATGATGGGAGGGAGTTCATTGCACAGGGATGGTCAGGGGAATTCCAGCTGACAATAGGAAGCCAACCTTCTTCAAAGTCAAGGATTTCCCAAGGTTATTCCAGACTTGGAACTGTTACTCAGTTAAATCCTGGAAGATGCCAATTGGTTCTGCAGTTCTCCTCCCTCTCGCTCCTCAAAGTGACTCAGAAGCAACTTCATAATGCTATAGAAAACCTCTCCTTTTGTAGCAGCTAGATTCTCTAGCCCAGCTCCTTGGTCAAGGTGTGTAGTATATTCTTTCAATATTCTCTATTCTCTATTTTATATATATTCAATATATTCTTCAATCCTCCTAGGAGATCCTGAAGGGACACAATGTACTCCCCACTCAAAGCCTGCTGGCAGGGTAACTATAGCTAATGACCGCCAATATCCTTGGGAAAGAAAATGGCTCCATCATCTGGTTTGTCAGTGCCACAGAATTCAGAAATTCAATATCACACAATTAATGGCAGACTTCTTTTTCTAGTCCTTTCACTGCTTCCTAGAATGAGAGGTGTCTTGTCTTCTAAACTAGAAATAATGTGATAAGGAGAAAAGAGCACACACAATAAAAGGAAGAAAATGTGTTTTCTAGCTTCTTCCACTCCTACCCTTATCATCACCACCACCAACACCATGTCATCCTGGGCAAGTCATTTATACTTTCTGGTCCACAGTTCTTCCTTCCATAAAATGGAATAGCTTACCCATTTGGAAAAAAAAAGGACAGGAAGTGGACCAGATAAATGAATCCCATTAGCATAGTAGATAAAAACACAGACTTTGGAGTTATATAGAATGGGTTGGAATCGCAGCTCTATAACTTTGTAGCTATATGCCTTTGGCATGTGATTTAACCTCACTGATTTAACATTCTCTTCTCTGTAAAAAGAGGCCAGATACTAATAATACCTATTTCATGGAGCTGTCATGGGGCTAAAATCCAAGAATATACAGAAAATCCTCAGTTCAGTAAATTAACATGCTCCATTAAGAACCAGGAAGAATGAGCTACAAGTTGTGAAACCTTACTCCTTTTATTCACCTCACTTTTTGGTGTCTTAAGAGTATTTATCATGCACTCGATAAAAATGTACTGACTGGTTTATTGGACTTTCCCATAGAGCAGCAGTAGGAAGATTCACAGTGCACTACCAAGGAACCTCAGAAGCCTAGAAAATGGTGTTAGAACAGGGCAAGATATCAGAGTGGTTTTCTTATCTTCACCCGCAGTCTAGCTCAACCCACATGAAATGTCTTTTGGGAACCACGGGCCCCATTGGGATGATACATAGAAATGTCAGGAAGAGGGGTGCCTGGGTGGCTCAGTTGGTTAAGCGTCCGACTCTTGACTTAGGCTCAGGTCATGATCTCAGGGTCGTGAGATCGAGCCCAGCGTCAGGCTCCATGCTGGACGTGGAGTCTGCTTGGGATTTTCTCTCTCCCTCTCCCTCTCCCTTTGCCTCTCTCTCTCCCAAATAAAAAAATAAATAAAGTGTTTTTTAAAATGTCAGAAAGACACTTCAGTTTAACCTAAAGAATGAGAGCCCAGGACTCCTGGGTTCTCCGCTCTGCTCGGGCACTGAAACGTTCTGTGCCTTTATTTTATACATTTTCTCTTTCTCTGATTTTCCCACCCTCTGGTCAGTCTCTGAGGAGGCTACCAACAGAGTTATAATATAATATTTGAAAGATACGTTGAAAAGAATAAGCATTATTAACTACTAGTAACACTTTGTGAACAAATTAATAAATGCTTCCCTTACAGTTGTAGAAACATTACAAACCGCTGCTGTAATTAGATGTCTCTCCGGCTCTGCTTTGATATTCAGGATCATAAGGAAAGTGTGTTGGCATCATTTCAGTACTTTGTGTTTAAGTGCAAGTACTGAGCCATTAACTCACTCCAAGGAGAGGCAGAGAAAGGAATGAGTTTAAGGGTCTCAGAACTGAAAGCGAGTAACCAGGGAAGGTTATACTTCTCTTTCTGGAGGCTGTGAACTGGACACCCATGTTTCTCAATGGGAAATGGCTTTGGATTGCCCCTGCTGAAGGACAAGGGGGTAACTAAGCTAGGCTCCAGTCACGTAGGCAGTGGGTGTCAACTGAGTCGATTCCTGTGCGCACGCGCGCACACACAAACACATACACACACACGGGGAAACATTTGGCAATGTCTGGAAATATTTTCAGTTTTCACAACTATAAGAGGGTGATAGGGAAGTGCCACTGGCAACTAGTGGGTAGAGGCCAGGGATATGACTGAACACGCAACAGTGTCTAGGACAGTCTCCCAGAACAAAGACTTATCCAGCCCAAAATGCAAATACTGTGGAAGTTGAGAAAATGTGAACCGGAGAATCTTTCCATCCTTCCCATCCAAACAACTAGCAAATATTCTCGAAGGCTTTTCTTGTGGGCATGATGAGAGATCTAAGCTGTGGTCTCTGCCCCTCAGGAAGCTTAGAGTTTAATAGGAAGACCAAACAAGCACACTAGAACCTACCAGAAAATAAAGAAGTATATTACACATAGCTAATATGTTTTTCCTACAGAGCCCCTGGGGCTCTAGCAACTTTGAGGAGGGGGAGAACAGGAGCATGGCAATTGTTCAGGGAAATTTAAGAAGAGCTGGGTCTTGAGCTGGTATTTAAAGGAGAAAACTATTCTTTCCCCTCCCCTCATTATTGGGAGAAAGATGAATCTCTGCTACCCACACTTCCTTTCTTCTCTTTCTCTATTTCACCAGCATCTTATAATCTGATCTCAGGATGCCACAGACTCTAGGACGCCACAGAAAGTGTACTCTGGTAGGTGGTCAGTGACATATTCATTACCAGAGCCAATCGCCTGTCCTCAATGTTAATCTTCCTAACCCACACCCTTTTGAAATTCTCTTCCTTCTTGACTTTTTTGACACTGTCATTTGTTCTGGTTCTCTTTTGCCATCTTATGGCTCAGCCTTGGATTTCTTTCCACAGCCCACCTGTGTGGATAGGTGTGCCTCAAAGTGTGGCCTGCTGTCTCGTTCTCACTCAGTTCTCACTCACCTCTTATTCTTCCTTAATTATTTGATTCATTCATTCATTCATATTCACAAGTTCCACAGGGGATTTGAGGTAGGTATAATCTCATGCCGTGTATTTTCCCTTAGTTATCCTACCCACTCCTATGGGCTCACCCATCTTCTGTAACAGGCAACTCCCCAAACTATACCCCTGACTCTGATGTCCTTTCTACACACCCCTCCTACATGCCCAGCCAACTCCTGGACACTGTCTGCAAACACCTCAAATCCACCGTATCCTAAACTTAGTGAGATGAACTTGTCCTGGTCTGCCCAGGACTTACCCGGGTTTAGCACTGAGAGTCCCACATTCTGGGCATTCCCTCGATAGCAGACAAACCCGGCCCATAAGTCACCATACCTAAAACGAACTCATCAGTATCTGTCCCAAACCCAGTCCTCCGCCTGTTCCCTTGTATCATGTAATAGCAGAGGTATCCTCAGCTCCTCTTCACCTTCCACCCCTTCATGCAATCCATTCCCAAATACTGTCAATTCCTCCTCTGAAATATCTCCATTACTGTACTCTCATTTCCACTCCCATTGCTCTAACTCAGGCCCTGTTACCTCTCACTTGGAAAGTTACAACAGACTCGTAATCAGCCCCCCATCTCCAGCCACTCTGTCACACCAACTCCATCCCCCTTTGCAGATTCTTCCTCCACACAGCCAAGATTGATCATTCTGAAACACACATCTGAGCACACACAGGTAATCATCTCAGCAATCTGGAAGTCTTGTGAACTGAATTGTTTAGACAAGCATTCAACCAAAGCTCCCGGGTATTCGAGCGTGATCACTACACAGTGTGATACCAGTAATAATATGAGCTATAAGTAAAAGGGAAAAGCAAAACTAAATGAAACCAACTACCCAAATACCCTTGAGAAGCCAGGAATTCTGAGTCTGTTGAATTCTGAGTCTGTTGCTTACAGTTTTGCATCTCATTTCTTCAGAGAAGTATATGACAACCACAGTTAAGGCAGGTAAGCATTGCCAGGGAAGTCCTGGGTGGTATAGCCCAGTTATGACCCTGATCCTCATCTGACACAGAATCACCTGGAAGTTACAGTATGCAGAAGCTAATATAGTTTGAGAGAGAATCCACTTGCTCCCTTAGGCTATTGGGTCTTAACTTGTCTGTGGTCCTGCTCCAAATTATGTTTGCAAGAGCCATCGGCTTTCCACCCCGGACTGGCAAGAAAAAAGAGAATTGGCTTGAAAGATGTTTATATCAGTGACAGGAAATATGTATCTCATTTGAATAATGGACATAGGACTCCAAATATAGATCATGAGAAGTGAAAATCCGAAAGAGAAGGGCAGGTGCTTTCCCCAGAGGGGAAAGAGAGCTCATCCCTTCCTCCCTCCGCAAAACATATCTATGCTCCGTGTCCTCTCCAATGCTTGCAAGTGGTGAATTGTTTATGAAGGAACTCACCTTGGGAGGGAAGGGTTGACCATCACAGAGACATCAGGAAAAGATGGCTCTCAGAAATAGAAGGGCCATCACCCAACAGTTTACCTGTCAAATATAGGAATTTCTATCATTTGAAGGTAACGTCTTTCATCTGGGTAATTGAGAGATGGTGGCCACACAGCAGAAGGTCCCCTGGTGTGGTTACTGCCTTTTTTCCACCAAGTTCTTGTTCTAGTTCTGTTGCTTAAGAGAACATTGAAACAGGCGCCTGGGTGGCTCAGATGGTTAAGAGAACATTGAAACATTTCACTTATCTCCCAATGACCTTGCTTCTGAAATTCATTCTCCTTTCTCTATCAGAGACCTCTCCAGTAAGAAACACACACACACACCACAAACACACATCCCTTCATTGTTTAATAGTAGCAACACACTCCTTCTTCCTGAACCTGGGAGATAGAGGCCATGGTATCTGCCCTACAGGAGTTAGGAGTCTAATCAGGGAGACCAACCAAGCACAACTGAGAACAGAATGTACCCCAGAGTCATTTTTTTTTCTTTTTGTTCCCTACAGGAACTTGGAGAGTGGGGAGGTTAGCACACACTGGAATCTTGAAGAAAACTGCAAAAAATCAGAGTCCATTCAAGTGTAACACAGGAAAAGGGATTTTGAGGATGTGATTTAAAAACACACACACACACACAGAATCCTGCTCTCTCTTGCTGTCTCTCTCTTTCACACACATACACACACACACACACCCCTCACTTTGGTCACATAATATGGTTCAGGTTTATTCAGGCTTAAAGCATTAAACAGCTTATTCCAGAGCAAATCCTCTGCTGTCAACCACCCTCTAGGCCAAAACCACTGTGTTCACTGCCCTGCACTGCTGTTCCGCACATCTCTACCTCCAGCCCCAGACTTCAGTGTTTTATTCAACAACCCAGGGCCCTAGAAAAGTCAGTTGGGTAGCGACCGCCAGTTGCACAGATAAAGACCCAAACACAAAGATGTACCCTGAGTCCCACCACAAATCACAGGCCAAAAGAGAGTCAGAGTTCAAGATGTATGTTTCCAAAATGTGTTCTTTCTATATTATAGCTAGGGGTTAAGTTTCCTCCACTCCCTTTATTCTGATTTCGTCCTGAAGATTTCAAAGTGGGCTGCTCACAGCAGGTCATGAAACCTCCAGCCAAGCCTTCTTATAAATGTGAAAACTATGTGGGTGCACCTGACTTAGTCTCCTTTTGTGCCCCCAATGTTTCAGGACCTGCCATACCTGCACACGTCTTGTGACCTGAAAAAAAAAAAGGACCCAAGCCCTTAAGAACTAGATACACTGCAGGCATGAACACATCTCACCATAGATCTCTCCATTGTTTTCTTTTATTAACTGAACAACTACAAGTCCACAATTCCAAAATCTACCAAGTCCTGAAGACCAAAAAAAAAATTTTTTTTCATAAATTTCCTATCAAAACTCATATGGTGGCAAAACATGAGATGAACTGATGTGAGGCAATTTATTGTCTTTATTTATCCCATTGAGTCTAAGCATTCATAGGTTTCACTGCTGTGATACTAACATGTTTGACTATAGTAGGATTTCCAGATAAAATACAGAACATCTGGTTACATTTGAATTTCAGACCAACAGTGAATCATGTTTTAGTATAAGTATGTCCCAAATATTATAAGGAAATACACTTATACTAAAACATGATTCACAGTTGATCTGAAATTCAAATGTAACTAGACCTCTTGTATTTTTATTTGCTAAATCTGGCAACCCTAATTATGAGTGCTGCCTTAAATCTCATTGGGAATGTTACCTAATATATGGTACAGATGGCATATTATTGTTCTGAAATCCGACAAATTTAGAATTCCAAAACACATCTGGCCACACGGATTTTGGAGTAAGTACTGTGAATCTGTGAACCTGTAGCATCCTCCTAGCACTGGGCTTGGAACTGCCCAGGACACCCAGCTCTCAAAGACTGATGCCATCAGAATTGGTTGCCCCTTTGGCTCTCATTATATTTTGCCCTTGTTCTAGTCCATGGGCCACTAGCTGACCTGGTCACACCCTGACTGACTTCTTATTTGGCTTTAGTGAGCTTCCAGGCTCTCCTCTTCAATTGCCTGACATGCTGGTTCACTTGCTCCCTCCCAAGTGAGAAGTTTTCCAAGACAGGCTCCTCTTTTCTTCTAGAATACCCTTCTTGGAAGTAGGAAGTGCGTTCCCACCGCTCTCTGCTGCCCTCTCATGGCTAGAATAAGCCACCGCATTGGACTTAATTTTGCAGCACTAGATGCTTTCAGAGTCTATCACCTCCAACAAGGGAGAATTATAACATCTATCAGGAAACCCCATTTAGCAAATTCCCACTGCTGTATATACATGCAAATGGGAAACTATATTTTTTAAATATGTGCTTAAAACCGAGTTTTCAGCATCTAACCTCACCTTCCTTCAGTTAGTTCAAGCTAGTGAGCCTTAGCTCAAATTTGAAATTAGAGGTATGACTGCCAGTTGACTTATTTTATGAGTCTGAACTTCTGTTGCCATTGATATAGGCAGGCTAGTTCAGGTACCAAGGGTACCAGGTAACTGCAGCAACAACCAGATGAGTACAAAATATCTCAGTAATCCCTGGGTAAGCACCGCATCTCCTTCTTTCAAAAAAATTCACCATGGATTAGTGATCTGAGTAAGTAAATATAAAATCGTTTTAGACATAGACTACATGTAAAATGTAGGGGCCACTTTGAATTATGACCTGGGCCTAATCTACTTGCCAAAACCTATTTCTTCGTCTCATATTTCTGCTGCTGTGGTAAAAAGCTGAACCACTTCATAACAGTACGGCTCAGCAAGCTCATTGTAATGGCAGAGAAGGAAGGTGTTTTGTACATTTTCCCCTCTTTGGAAAATTTTGTATTGCCCCTGATTTCCTTTTTGAGCATTTTTCTCCTCATCAGAGCCCAGCTTGATTGGCAACTACAAAACAAACCAACAAAACTTGTTCTATCTCAGATCATTTTTGTGGCTGGCTTTTTAAATACACCCTTACACACAACTGGACTCTCTTTTGAAGAACTGACATCTCAGGCGATGAAAGTTGGGCCTATTCCATTGTGTAGCCACTCACTGAGGGAGCAGAGGAAGGTTCTAGAAAGATCAGTAGACTTTTTCCAACCACCCAGAAAGGCCCTTAGCTCAAAGCCTGCCATAGTTGGGAACTCAAGTTTTCTTCCCCATCCTGGACTTCCCTGGGGGATGTGGGGGGGGGTGCTCATTCTCACCTTTCAGATTTTCCTTTCCTCCAAGTGTACTAAAGGAAGAAATGTTTACAGTGTAAGGCCCCCAGCTTGAAGTCAGCTGCTCTCTTTTAGAAAACACACAAAGATAATTCAGTGCCAATTACTTCAGGGAACAACAGGCCTGAGCTGCTTAACAGAGCTCTGAATGTTAAACATAGGTCAAGGTGACCTTTCTTCTAGTCTCATCTACTGCCCTTTATACATACCCAACAGTCTAAAATCATGTGCTAATCACCAGTGAGGTGACTCAATGTGGGACTGACTTGTTTTATCCTGATCTGATTTTTCTCTTGCTGACAGCCTCCATGGCACAGAACAGAGTGGACTGTGGGAGTTAGGAAAGATTTTTCTCCTCTGACCACATTGCCCATCCTTAGGGGAGCCACTGAAAACTCAACTGCTACTGGCTTTTTTTTTCTCTGCCTCACAGCCTGGATTCCTTCTCAAGAGCCCGCCCTTCACCCCCAGATCCTCTGCTCCTACCAAGGGATTTCCCCTCATTTTCCATGGTCTTGTCAGAGACGGGGTCTTGGTCACTAACCAGGGAAGTGTATCCCAGGCTCACTACTCTTAAATGAGCACTCACCGTAGTGCCTGACACACAGTGAGCACTCAAATGTTCATTGTTGCTGTTATCATTAGCATTTAACCTCTCTGGGTGTCAGCTTTTCTCATCTGTAAAATGGATGTAAATGCAGTACCAACCTCCTGGGTTGGTTCATACATATAAAGGGCTGTTAGAAGTATCCAAAACACAGGAACTTCTATGGATATTTAATCTGTGACTATTATGACTAGTATTAGAGAAATACCTTGTGGGTACACAGAATATGAGGTGAAAGAGAAGTGTGTGTGTGTGTGTGTGTGTGTGTGTGTGTGTGTGAGAGAGAGAGAGAGAGAGAGAGAGAGAGAGGTTTGGGGGAGAAAAAGTTCCATTTGGGTTATGAATTTGAAATGCTCACTAGGCAGTGAACATTCAGGACTAAAGTTTAGCAGGAAAGCAGAGAAGAGAACTTTCTCACTTTAACAAGTACAGTAAATGTCTGCAAAGCCCTTTGGGCTATGAAATGTCATACAACATACGAAATTATCCCTCCCCTTCAGAAGCTTACTGGGGTAAGAAAGCCAAGTCACAGGCTCTACATAAAAGTAAGTGTAACACAGGTCAGGTTCTAAGAGGTACCTCAAGGAAGAAGCAAAGTCGCCTGGGTTTGAGGAGGAGGGATCGCCTCTGGCTGGGGCAATCAGGGAAGGCTTCCAGAAGGAAGTGAGATTCTCTGATTTAATGATTCTCTGTAGCCTTTCCTTCAGTCTCTAGTGCCTGCTGATTCGTCCCTTCTCTGAATGCCCTGAGTTCCTAAGTTGTTGTGCCTCATGACAATGTAGTCAATTTTTCCTAACGCTAAATGGATCCAGTTTGAATGACTGTACTTTATTCTGACATTTCTTTTTATGAAGTGGTGCGAACAGAAGAGTCAAAGGGGCATGGGCTTTTTTTTTTTTTTTTTTTTAATCACGTCCTTACTTGGCAAAATCTCCCGATTTGGAAGGGAGTAGCCTTCACCAGTGTGTGGCCACCACCCAGCTGAGAACCTGACACTCTTACCATCTGTACCGCTTGCGCAGGCCATCTGAACACAAACATGACTGTCCTATTACTTGTTTCATGTGAGTTTGGCTGGTCTGTCAGTGAGATCCTGCAGGCCAGAATCACTGTGGGTCTCTCTTGTTGTGACCCTCTCCCCACGCACCACACAGAACTGGACACGGAGCAGATGTACAGAAATACTTGTTGAAACGGCTAAACTGATTCACATTGATCTTGCATTCCCTTAGCCATGAGCAAGTCAACTTCTGTTCTGCTTTGGGTTCAGCATGTGAACCAAGCACTAAAGCCACGTGATTATTTAGACAGCTGTAGGAGCAAGCATGCGATGGACTGGTGGGGACCTAGGGAGAGAATTCTCCTCACTGAATGAATGAAGTCAGAGCTCTGCCTAGGTGAAATCGAAACAGTTTTGCTCGTGGTCTGGGGGAGGGTGGCGCTCTTTCCAGTAGAACCTGACGTTATTCCTACCAAGAATCTTTCTTTCAAGGGGCAAAGAGCTATTGAGCCCCTCCATTTACAATGCAGCTTTATGTCAAAGGAGAAAAGCCAGGGCTTTTCCAAAGGTCCTATACAGTAAGGACAAATTTCATTTTCAGCTATTGCCTGAGAGCATTGGAGAAATGAAGCGTCATAGATTTTTAAAAATAAAAGGAACTGCACCGAGGGCCCTAGCAGGTTTGTGAAGAAAAGATCTGGGCGGTTGTAAAGGGGGGTCCTATATAGATCTGGCCTGGGACAGCCAAACCAAGACACTAAGATCTTCAGCGTCTCCTCCCCCGCTTCCCCTCCCCTGTGTCCTTCAGCTCTGCATCTTCCCTCCTGCCTTTCCTAGCTGCCACTCAGGAGCCCAGACCTGGGCTTCTGATCATTGCTCTTCAGCTTTGCTGGTGTGCAGGCCCCTTATAGGTAGGTAACTGGCTAATATGATACACTCACTTTTAAACTGTGAGTTAACAGTTTTATATGTTACCACCTCCTAAAAACATAAATATACTTTCTTTTTTTAAAGATTTTATTTGAGAGAGAGAGAGGATGAGCAGGGGGAGGAGCACAGGGAGAGGGAGAAGCAGATTCCCCCTTAGCAGGGAGCCCGATGCAGGGCTCGATCCCAGGACCCCGAGATCATGACCTGAGCCAGGCAGACGCTTAACCAACTGAACTACTCAGGTGCCCCATAAAAACATGAATATAATTTCAACACCTTGACCCAAAGCAGTAAGTGACAGGAGCATTTTGGTCACTGTGGCCAGGCCAGTGGGGACAATACTGGGAAATTCAGCTTTCTGCAGGCCTCAGCTCATACTATCCATGGACTGCCTGAGTACAGTGTTGAAGGGCTTGGTCTATAGCATCAGCCAAGCCAGGATTCCAGTCCTGGCCCTACCACATACCAGAAATGTGATCTTGAGCTTAGTTCCATCATCTGTGAAAGGAGTATAATGCTAATATCTGCCTTTAGGGTTGTTGTGAGGTGATGCATGTGAAATCTGATACAGGGACACCTGGGTGGCTTAGTTGGTTAAGCGTCTGCCTTCGGCTCAGGTCATGATCCCAGGGTCCTGGGATCAAGTCCTGCATTGGGCTCCTTGCTCAGCAGGGAGCCTGCTTCTCCCTCTGCTTGCCACTCCCCCTGCTTGTGCTCTCTCTCTCTCTGACAAATAAATAAAATCTTAAAAAAAAAAAAGAAAATCTGATACAATGTTTGGTACATTATAGGAGCTCAATATATGGTAGTTAATCTATGTTAAGAGTAGTTCGTCATTTCAGCTTCCAGGAGGCTTGTCTTAACTACCACACATCACCCCCTATATACACTAAGGAAAGAAAGCTTTGGAAAGAGAGCATTCCACCAAGGTTCACCTATCACATACCTATTTATTCAATCACTCATTTAACAAATATTTATTCAGTGTTTACCTTGTGCCAGGCATTTAGCAAAATACTGGGAATATAATGGAAACTAAGACATGCTCCTATTCCTTGACCAATACCCAGCCCTCTGGCTTTTAAGAAGCTCTCATACTGGGCGCCTGGGTGGCTCAGTGGGTTAAGTGTCTGCCTTCGGCTCAGGTCATGATCCCGGAGTTCGGGATCGAACCCCACATCGGGCTTCCTGCTCAGCGGGGAGTCTGCTTCTCCCTCTGCCCTTCACCCTGCTTGTGCTCTCTCTTGCTCTCTATCTCAAATAAAATCTTTAAAAAAAAAAGAAGAAGCTCTCATACTGCTCAAACTTTGGTGTTTTTTTCTTTGAAGCCCCCTGAGGAAGAAATTGGGAAAGGGCTCTATCCTTTGCATTAGGCCACAATCTAACAACCCAAATACAACATCACCTCCCACGAAAAGTTAAAAAGTCACAAAGGGAAAACACTTCCAGAATGGTGGAGTTGGGACTTCTGAAAGTCCACTCCTCCAAAAAAGCAACAAGGCATAGGAAAAATATTCCAAATAAACATTTTCACAATTCTGAAAATTAACCAAAGGCTTGTAACAACCAGAGGAGCATGTATTCAAGAAAAACAGCTGAATCTTGGTAAGAACAGCAAGTTTTGCGATATTTTAACTTGCCTGTTCCTCTCCCCCTTTATCAAGCCCCACCATAGTCTTGAAAACCAACAGCCTTGGAACCACAGCAACTGTGAAGAGCAACAGCTTGGCAGCTTCTCCACTGGAAAGGAGAAGACAGAGTTTGGAGCTCCCCCAAAAGACCCATCCCCAGAAAACTGTCATTATATGACCTGTCTGGCAACTCCCTAGAAAAGTTCCATTTACACAGCTTGTGTTTATGTGATCTTACTCAGGACCAACAGCCCTTTCCCTAAGGGCATTTGTTGGAAAAATTCAGCAGAAACTGTTTCACATCACAGCAGCCTGAGAAACAGTGGATAGCAGTTGAGGCGAACAATAGGCTTAACAAAAAACAATCTGAATCCAGAAATAGATAAAAAGGATTGTACATCATGACCTAGTGGAATTCATCCCAGTAGTGTAGGAGTGATTCACATAACAAAATTGATGTATTACATTATATCCATAGAAGGAAGGGAGAAAAACACACATTTCAATTGACATAGGAAAAGCATTTGACATAATCCAACACCCTTTCATGATTAAAAAAAAAAAACAAAACTCAGAAAACAGTTTAGAACTTCCTTAACCTGCGGAAAGCCATCTATGAAAAAGCCATAGCTAATATCATACTTAATGGAGACCAACTGAAAGCTTTTCCCCTAAAATCAGGAACAAGACAAGGACAGACTTATTGATAAATGGAATAGAATTAGGAGTCCAAAGTAAATCCTTACATTTATGGTTAGTTGATCTTCAACAAGGATGCCAAAACAATTTAACGGGGAAATAATAGCCTTTTCAATAAATAGTGCTGGGACAAGTGGATATCCACATGCAAATGAATGAAGTTGGACCCCTTTCTCACACAATATGCAGAAGTTAATTCAAAATTGGATCAAAGACCTAAATATAAGAGCTAAAGCTATCAAATCCAGAGAAGAAAACCTAGGTACAAATCTTTGTGATCTCGGATAGGGTAATGGTTTCTTAGATACGGCAGCAACAGCACAAGCAACAAAATAGAACACAAATTGGACCCCCTCAAAATTAAAAACTACCACTCTAGTCTCTGTACAGTTTGGCTCTTAGTACAATCAAGCATCCAATGCGTACACACTCTGCTGTTTTTCCTGCAATCTCTCCTTCTGAGGCATTCTTGAAATCGAGTAGAGATTGATTAAATAACCTGTCAAATTTGAACTTCAGTATGCAAACAGGAATCAGGATTGTGCTTTCAAGGCTCACAGATGTTTTGGGCTTCCATACTACGTGGTGGCTTAACAAAAACTTCCTTTATAATATTCTAATTGCAGTTTGTTCTGGCAGAATCCACACCACCCTACACTACTCTTGTCAGATGTAGAAACAGAAAATAAAAACCTGTCCAAACTTTAAAATTACCATCTTCAGCCTAGTCGAAAATCAGAGCAGAGGCAGTGAAGATAGAGGTTGGATGGTAATATCCTTTATTCAAAGAAGCTTCACCTCTGCACTTTTGCCTAAGGGAAAGTGATTTCTGGAGTCAGAGTTCTTGGGGATACATGAGGGGAAGTCCCAGGCAGTCATAAAGACCACTGCTGACATGGTCCAAATATTTGTTTGGTCCTAGCAGCAGCAGGGAGCAATATCATAGTACAGGGACTGGCAAACTACAACTAAAGTGTTAATTGGCAGGGGGCGCCTGGGTGACTCAGTCAGTTGAGCATCTGACTCTTGATTTCAGCTCAGGTCATGATCTCAGGGTCATGAGATCAAGCCCTGCATCAGGCTCGGCACTCAGCAGGGAGTCTGCTTGAGATTCTTTCTCTCTCTCCTTCTGCCCCTCCCCAATCTCGCTCTCAAATAAACAAATCTAAAAAAATAAAAAATAAACACCCATTCATTTACATATTTACATATTGTCTATTGCTGAGTTTGCACCGAAACAGTTGAGTAGTTTCTACAGGAACTATATGGACTGCAACGCCCCACATATTTACTATCTGGCCTTTTACAGAGAAAGTTGGTCAACCCCTGCATCAGTACATCAGTCCAGATATCTCCATTCAGCATCACACAGACAAATCTAACTCTGCATGCATCTCCGTAAACCTGTTCCAGCTTCAGTGTTCCCACTCTCAGATGATGACACTAATAGCTACCAATTCACCCCAAAGAGAAGTCCCCCACCCCTTTACACTCAATCCCCTTCTATTACTTCACTCCCCATCCATCACCACGTCCTGCGACTTCCTTCCACCTCCTCACAGCATTTTGCCTCTGAGCAAGGCTTTCCATTTCCACTGCCATTACCTTAGTCCAAGTCACAATCATCATATACCAGATTCCTAACTGGTCTTCCTGCCTCAAGTTTTGCCCACTTTCTGCCCCCCATTCATCTCCCACTCGATCCCTAGAAGGATCTTTCTAAAGTCTAAGTCTGATCCTATCACATGCATAATAATATCTGCAGCTAAAATTGAATGAGCCCTTACTATGTGCTAGGCATAGTTCTAAGTACTTTGTATGTAGTAAGTGGTCTTTTTTTTCAAGAGTTATTTATTTTTTTTAAGATTTTATTTCTTTGAGAGAGAGAAAGCAAGAGAAAGAACATGAGTAGAGGGGGAGGGGCAGTGGGAGAGGGAGTAGCAGACTCCCCGCTGAGCAGGGAGCCTGATGCAGGGCTAGATCCCAGGACCTGAGCTGAAGGCAGACGCTTAACTGACTGAGCCACCCAGGCACTCCTATTTATTTATTTATTTGAGAAAGAGAGAGAGTGTGTGTGTGTGTGTGCGTGCGCATGAGTAGGGGGAGGGGCAGGGGGAGAGGGAGAGAGAGAATCTCAGGCAGATTCCCCGCCAATTGCAGGGCCAGCATGGGGCTCGATCCCACCACCCCAAGCCAAAATCAAGAGTTGGACGCTCAACCGACTGAGCCACTCAGGCACCCCATAAGTGATCTTAATTCTCACACCAACCCTTGCTGGTAGATGCTATGATCTCCATTCTTCAGACAAAATCACTGAAGAACAAAGAGAACCAATGCAATCTAGCTCCAGAGTCTACAGTGGAGAGTCTTAACTACTCCACTACTCTAAACACACACAAATACACACGCTCACACTCGCACACACTCACACACATAAACATATTGCTTATGGCTCCCTATCTCTTTTAAAATGAGTCATACTATTTACAGTAGCCAAAGGTTATCATTTTAATCTTCTGTAACCCCTGTCTACTTCTCCAGTCCTATCTCCTGCCATTCACAGCTTTGCATTTCAAGCTGTAGCCACCCCAGACTGCTCTAGTTCCTCATACAGGTCATGTTCTTTTTTAACCTCGATGCCTTTAGTCATGTCATACCCTCTGCTTTGGCTGTTCACTCCTTTTCCCTCTCCATAACTCCGTTTCCCTTCCTACACTTAACCAACTTCTACACATCATGTCATGCTCCACTCACGTATCACCTGCACCAGGGAGCCTTGGCTGAGCAGTCCAGATTTGCTCTCCTTTGTGCTCCCATTATGCTTTCTTCATATCCATTTTAACTTTAAGCCCTTACTACACTGTTTTATAACCGCCTTTTTATACATCCATCTCCCTCACTAGATTGTGCACTCCCAGTGCTCTTCCCACTGCATCCAAACATCTTGCTGTACCTAACTTCTACTTTTCTGTCCTTTTTTTTTTCTTAGGACTTTTTCATCCCAGCCTCTGGCATAGGCTATTGTGCGCCAAGAAGAGTAGTAAGAGACTATAGGATTGTGTCTTTCTATGTGATCCAGGACATGTTGGGGATCATAAGCATCTTTGAAGAAGATGAGATCACATGATAAAAAAATGTTAGAGTTTCTTTTTGATAGTTTCATAATAGTAAAGTGCTTTAGGGTAGTCTAGACTCCCAAATACATAATGGCTCAAACATACTAGAATCCTCTCAGTCATGTAACAGTCCAAGGCAGGTATTGGCAGGATAGCTCTCCTCTATATGGTCATTGACGGACACGAGCTGACAGAAACTCCTAGGTCATCCTGGGTTACCACATCCTAGTCAGCCAGAAGCAGGAGAGAACATGGAGGAACACACATGGGAAACTTCTATAAGCCAGGCCTGGAAGTACCACCCATCATTTCTCAGCAGTCCCATTATTAAGAACTTAGTCATGTGGCCACATCTCACTGCAAGGGAGACTGGAAGGTGTAGTCCAGCTATGTGCTCAAGGAAGAGCAGAATGGTTTTGGTGGGAAGCCAGGGACCTTCACAGATATACTAACAGTAAAGTTGGGCTAGTCTACCTCGGGTGTCAGCTAAATCATGGAAGAATTTTATTTCCTTTGTCCTAGTAAGCTATATGGTACAGCTCTATTTAACCTTTCCCATGGGAAGCTGGGAAATGTAGGCAGTATTTAAAATCACGGCTGACAGTTGAGCTCCCTATTGAGTTGCTTACCAGGAAGTGGCAGCTTGATGATGACTTGCAATCCTGATGATTCCTTAACTATTAATCACTGACACTTTGGAGATTGCCATTAAGTAAAATCCCAGCTGAGTTAGTACACAGTGTTGTAATTTGGGCCCCCAAATATTGTTCCCTCTTCTGCGTGTCTAGACTTGAGAGGGTGTTAATAGATGGCAAAGCAGCAAGCTGATTCACTGCTAGCCAACCAAGAGGTGCTCAAAACCAAAGGGGAAAAGAGACAAAATCAAGCAGGGAACTCATTTCCATTCTAAACCATAGCCACAGGCATGAGTTTATTCTCTGCCAGTTTGTGTTTGCCCAAACATAGTGCACATTTGTTGATGACCTCACGTAAGCTCAGGGAATGAGTAAAAGTGAACCAATTTGAAATAAAATGTCCTCATGATTCTCTGCTAAAAGACATAGATATTCCCAGAAGAACTTTGTAAAACAGCTGCCCAGGCTCTACTCCCCAGAGATGCTCATTTAGTCAGTCTTTGGTGTAACCTGGGAATCTGAATATTTTAATGTTTGCTGGATGAATCTGATGGAGAGCCAAGGTTTGGGAACCATTTCTCTAAGATCATGGGAGGAAGAATAGGGAAGTATGACAAAGCACAAACCCAAAAGAGTGATTTTGCTTAATATATGAAGCAAATAACCCTAAGGAAAATCCAGTCTCATAGCCTGAGATGTAGAGCTGTCTCTGGGGTTAGATCCATTCATGGAAATCTGGAAAAAAGGCCTCTTCTGGGGATTGGCCATGAAGCTGGCTGTAAACTAGGAGAGGTATTATGAATGTAGACATCACCCTGGACGTCCAAGATGCCTAACTTGTTCTCTTTCTTTCCCAGTTTGTTGCTCAGCCTAATTGCCAACAGTTACTTGCCACCCTGTGGTATGACGGCTTCCCTGGATGGCGACGGAAACACTGGGTAGTCAAGCTGCTTACCTGCATGACCATTGGGTTCCTGTTTCCCATGCTGTCTATAGCTTATCTGATCTCACCCAGGAGCAACCTTGGGCTGTTCATCAAGAAACCCTTTATCAAGTTTATCTGCCACACAGCATCATATCTGACCTTCCTCTTCATGCTTCTCCTGGCTTCTCAGCATATCGTCAGGACAGACCTTCATGTACAGGGGCCTCCCCCAACTGTCGTGGAATGGATGATATTGCCCTGGGTTCTCGGTGAGTCAAAGAAACCAGGAGCTATGGCCAGACTGCCTGCTGCTCCTGTTTACAGAAAATACTGGAACAGGCAGATGGACTGGCCCTGAATCAGGACATCTTCTCTTTGTGCCGTGGGGAAGTCCTTTGTTGGGAGTCTCAGAAATATGGTTCCTTCTTCCCCAGGCCCCGGTCACTTAGTATTACCTGGCCCACAGTGAGACTGGCAGTGAACCCAGGGCTTAATTCTGCTAACCTAACATCTTCAAGGACAGGAAATTGTGTATCAGTTGGTGTGGAAGGAAAGCCTAATATCAGTCAGAATGGGTTGCAGGTAAGCTAGACAGAGCAAGTGTTAATCTATTCAATGCCCTTTCTATAACTCAAGAGCACTTGAACCTTTCTTGTGGCTACTCCAGAGAATCCTAGTACTTGTTTAGGGTCCACATCCTATATAGGTAATGATTCCACAGTCGGGAGGGGAACCTGGGAAATTCACACAATTCATGGTAAAAGTAACTTCACCAGTAGTCTCCAAGCATGGTTAGATTGCATTGGACCCTCCAATGCATTGCTATCCTCCAAATCCTTGCTACTCAAACTGTAATTCCCAAATCAGCAATGTCAGCATCATCACCTGGGAACTTGTTAGACATACAAAATCTCAAGTCCCACCCTGGATCTAGGGAATCAGAATCTGAATTTCAACATTATCCCCAGGTGATTGACATGCACTTTAAAGCCTGAGAAGCACTGCCTTAAGACTACAGCCACACCTTTTACTGGTTTCTTGATTCCAAGATTCAAGAAACATCTATGTCATCAGGCAGAATTCCACAAAACCCCCCACACAATGAGAGGAGAAAGGAGAAAAGAGGGTTCTAAGTTATTTTGGGCCCCTTTGCCTAGTGTCAGCCTCAACATCCAGTAATTCGGTTGGAGGTCAGCTAGTTCACCTCAAAACTTACTGAGTTTTCCCTCTAGCACATGATGGAAACTAAAGACTATAGGATAATATTGACCTCATTAGTTTATTAATGAAATTAATAAATTTCCTCTTCAAAATGGGAATAGGATAGAATCAAGCACCCAAAATTGCAACAGCACCAGTAACTATAATAATAATTCTAAAAGTGAGTAGCATCTGGAAAAGTATAATGCATGAGCATCTTCAGGTAAAGCCTATCAGGTTTGGCAAATCCACAACTGAGAGGTGACGCAGGAAAGAAAAAGAGATATGTTATTATTACCATCTCTGGGGGCTTCTCTCCAGTGATCTCAATTCATTCATTGCTTCTGCCTGTCTTTACTCAGGGGAATCCTACTGTGATGACTATGATACTATTTTGACCCTGTCTAGAAATAAACCTCTTGCCTCCATTCTTTAGGTTTCATTTGGGGGGAGATTAAGGAAATGTGGGATGGTGGATTTACTGAATATATCCATGACTGGTGGAATCTGATGGATTTTGCAATGAACTCACTCTACCTGGCAACCATTTCCTTGAAGATTGTGGCCTATGTCAAGGTAACTTGGAATGTTTGCCCTTTTTCTTAAGCAGTGATTTGGGTTACATTAAGCTTTAGCATGGGGAGCATGAAGAGTTTAGGCGAAAACTGTTGTTGACAGTCCAATCCATGCGGGAAAGTACCATATAAACATTCTTTCAATAGTTTGTAAGTAGTTTCCACCTAAGTGAAGAATAGAACAATTTACAAATGAATCTTTAGCTTCTTAAACTCTGACAGCCACCAACCCCACCCAGTGAGTGTTTAAATCCTCTCTACAATATCCTTGCCAAGATGGTCCACTGATGCTTCCATAGGTCAGGGACAGAAAACACACTGAATTCACAATCTCCAAAAACCTCTCTTAACCCTTGTCACTTCATTAAAAAGTGCTACTTTATGTTTTTCTAATATTATTTTCCCTGGGACACATCCATTAATAATCCTTATTCCCTGTTGGGTCAAACAGAACAAAGCTCTTCCTTTTTCTGAATAGTGCTTCCAGTGTGAAGCCATCTCTCCCTAACTTGCTGGCTTGACTCATCTCAAAGCTAAGTATTCACACTTCCCTCAAGTGTTCTTCATATGACAGGTAGAGGAACCCTAGAAACTTCACTGCAGGAGACAGAGATCTTTAATCATCTCTGCCTCCCTCATTACTTCCAGCACCAGGATGATCATTCAAGCTGTTATAAATCCAGCTTTCTGAGTATCACTCAACCTATGCCTCGGTACCAATTCAGATAATGAACACACACACACACACAGAGTATCTTAATGCTTTTCCCACACAATGTACAGCCTAAATTGTCCTGAAAAATAGCCTCATGTCCAACATCTCATATTGGGTAGTCCTAGGCCCTGGGTTCAGATTTGGTGCTCATTAGATGATAGAATGGCTGGCTCCTTCTACCCTGAGTTGAACTTCTCCAGCATGAGGAAAAGCTGACAATTCAATCTCCAAGACTGTCTAGTCAGTCATGCTTTTTGGCACTAACTCCCACATTAGGGAGTTTTAGAATGGGAATATGGCTGTCCCCCAAATCTCCAACAACTTATTTTTATATCCCTAATATGCATATTGCATAAATTTGAAGACCTTGGGAGTTAGTTATGTGGAGCATGAATATTGAATGCAGTCATGAAACATTTTTGAAAGAAGCCTAAGAGTATGCCTTATACTTGTGGTGATCGTTTAACACATACTTACAACTTCCTTACAAGAAAAAGCTGGTGAGGAAAATGTTTGAATCTCTCTGGTTAATGTGCCTGGATGAAATCCATGTAATTCTGGCACTCTGCTGACTAAGTAACACTGTTTGCCTTTAAAAAAAAAAAAAACCCTCTTCCTTTGGAAGTGTTATTTATACACAGGAGGGACAACAGATTATCAATCTAGAAATTGGTAGGTTTTGCTTAAACAAGAAAGTTTAGAATAAATGATCAAGAAAAGGATTTACTCTTAGGGATATAAACATGTCTACAGATTCCCAATATTAACTAATTTTATAACCTATTCAATTTCACTGGCAGGGATTCCAAGGAGCTAGAACTTCCCCATCACATAGTGGAAGGATAAATCAGCTATATTAAGCTGAATAAATGCCCCTCAACTGATAAACACTTAACCCAAAGGAGACATTTGCCAAAAAGTTGGAGTTCTTCTCAAAAAAAAAAAAAAAAAGAATTAATGAAGCAAGACATGCCACATGCAGATTTGGATTTGCAATGAGAAATTGCAAATGGTCAGTCTGGTCTGCTCATCCACAGAGACATACTAGTCTGAGATGAACTTCTCCAAGTAGGCTGAGACAACCTCTATGAGGTAAAGCCACAAAAGCTGGTCCCCAGGCCCCTTGAAACATTTCTGATCACTGTTGTACTAAGGCAGTACAGAAATGCCATGGGATAAGCTGGCCTTACAGAAGATCCTTTATTAGAGCAAAAACAAGATATATACTCCACTGCACATGGTCTTCAACAACAGAAACCAAAAGGCGCATACCAAAGTACTCAAAAGGAACAAATACACATAAGATCGGCCCTCAGTGCCCCCCAGATAATCCTACAAATGGAGAATAATTATCTTTGTGTCTTCTAGGATAGTACCACTGAGATTTATCCCACCACCACCTTACTTCCATACATTCAAACTAAATCTGAACTTTGGTACCCATTGAGTTATGGTCCTTTCTTCAGCCAGTATTTGGCTGAAGACACAATCTCCCACTCCATCCTTATAATTAAGTCCCTACCTTAGGCTGGCCCTCTTCATATTTTGCTTCATGAATTGTCAGAGTGCCATTTATACCCCTTTGAAAGACATGGAGGCCAATTTTCAATCTGCATTCTATCTCAAACAATGTAAGAAAAATCACTCGCCTCCTAGTATCACTAACTCAAGAATCAGGAAACCTGAATGTAATCCTTGCTCTGTCCCAAGCTAGAATACCATAGGTCATCCTTCTACCTCCCTGAGCCTGAGATTCTGCCTCTGAAAAATAAGCAGATTGAACTAGATCAGTGGCTGTCAGCCTTTTATTTTTTTCCATGAAACCGTATCTTGAAGTTAAAACTTATTCAGAACTTCAATATATTAGAGAGCTCAAAGATTGAATTCGGATTGAGGAATCAATCTCCCAGGCCTCCTCTTTGGCTCCCAGAGTGGCTACCAGATGCCTCTACTGAACCTTCAGTCTTCAAGGAACACAATTTGCAAACCACTTGTATTAGACCAGGAGCCATCAAACTATGGTCTGCAGACCAAATCTGGCCTGCTGCCATATCCATTTGTTCACATATTCCCTATTAGTTCTACAAGGAAGAGTTGAGTAGTTGTGACAAGGACCATATAACCCACCAAGCCAAAAATATCTACTATATGGCCCCTGACAGAAAAAGTTTGCTGACCTTGATGCTAAAAGAGCTCCAAGTTTATTCCCTGCTCTCATATTCTATAATATCTTCCTCCAAAGGTATAGATGCAAAACACAGATTTGCCATAAGAATCATTTTTCACACCTCTGAATGTTCTACAAATGCAGACTCACTGTCCCCCGGGCAGCAGACTTCCCTGTGCTTACAGCTGTAATTATGGAGGGAGAAAATCCTGAATTATGAGCTGTGCATGTTCCAGTTGATAATTTCTAGTTTTAAAATATAAGTCTGTTTCATTATCAGTAGTCTCCATCTCTCACATAGAGCTCAGAACTTTTAAAGACCCATCTAACATATGTGCTGTGACATCAACTATCATTTGAGTGAACATTTAATGGAGATAATGCCAGACCGAGTGTATGGAGATCACAATTTTAGTCCTGGCTCTGCCACTAGCTTGCTGTGTGATCTGAAGCAAGTCACTCTGCCTATCTGGATTTCAGTTCCTCCACTTGTAAAACAGGCATGACAATGCCCACCCCTCACTGCGATGCAGCCAATGTGGGGTGTTTTTGTTGTGGTTGTTTGGGAAGGAAAAATGTAGAGATACAAGATTTGGCCAAGAGTGTATAAAACGAATTAGCCACCTAGAGTTCATCTGAAACAGAAGCACAAGGGTGGCAAGGTTTCTCCCAACTCCTCTGACAATGAAGAATATTGGATACACACAAATGATTTTAACAACACCAGTTTTGTCAGTTGTTGGAACTGAAGCACAGTTTAGAAATGCTAACAATATGATCTGGCCCCCAATGCAACATTTTTTCAGAAAAGTTGTTTACATTTAGTCCTAAGAAATTGCGATATTTAGATGAGCGCTCTAGGCAATATGCTTCGGATTGAATTCCAGGCAAAATCTACTTCTGTCTTGGGGAAGGTAATACGCAAATTCTTATATTTCCGTAACATCTCTCCTTATGGAGCACACATTCTCTCACATATGGATACATAATCACAAACCTGTGCAGTGGACAGGAGTAGATATTATACTCATTCTATGATGAAATGGAGAGATACAGGCAGTTTTAAGTTGACAAAGCCCAAATCGGACCTAAGGTCTCACAATGAAGCCATCTTTCTATAAAGCTGCTCCCTATATTCCAGGACCTGGAAGTCCAGGATAGGGCTGAAAAATGGGCAACCAACCCCAGAAATACTGGCTCTTCCCCTCCTTCAACCCCTTGGTTCTTCATTTGTACTAGAAGGACATTTGAACTTGTAGGTCTGTCAAAGGAACTATAAAATACATGCCTACACCACCATGTGGAACAGTACTAAATTCACTACCTGGAAGGTTGACATGCTTTTTCTAATAGTATGAAATACATTACAGACTGCTAAAATTCAGCGGAAAGCTGAGTAATGACAAGGTTGCTCTAACAGCCCCAAACTGCAAGTCAGCCAGGAAGTCAGGATGAACATTGCACACCGAGGAGGCCGAACCTATCCCTAGTCCTTCAGTAACTACAAGGTGTCCATGGTGCTCAGAAGGAAATGGGGGATTGGGGAGGTAAATCTGATTTGAAATCTCATTAGGAAGCAGAGTAATTTGTCCCCACTACCTGGGGCGTACCAGTGGCACTGTTCCAGTGACACTCCCCAACAATCTGGTAAACTCACAGTTAGAAAATGCCTGTGGATAAACCACAGGTGGTTGCTCCAGATGATTGCTCTAAAATTCATTTTTGTCTGTATATGCAGGGAATATATTTGGGTGAGAGTGGGAGGAAAAGCGTTATTAGCATCATATATTGATTGGATAGGGAGGGGAGACAAACAGTGCCATGCACAGGGCCTGTTGTATAAATGAATGCTTGATGCTTACTTTGGTAGCTTTATTTGGGTGCTAGACAGGAGAAAAGAGGAAAAAGTTTTATAAATGTTCACTGTACCTCTCATCTTGTGCACTTGTTTCTTACAGTATAATGGTTCTCGTCCAAGGGAAGAATGGGAAATGTGGCACCCGACCCTGATTGCAGAAGCACTCTTTGCAATATCCAACATCTTAAGTTCGTTGCGTCTCATATCCCTGTTCACAGCCAACTCCCACTTAGGGCCTCTGCAGATCTCTTTGGGGCGCATGCTGCTTGATATCCTCAAATTTCTCTTTATCTACTGCCTAGTACTGCTGGCTTTTGCCAATGGATTGAACCAGCTTTACTTTTATTATGAGACCAGAGCGATCGATGAGCCAAACAACTGCAAGGGAATCCGATGTGAGAAACAGAATAATGCCTTCTCCACGTAAGACCCCCCCCTTTGGCCTTTTTCTGCTTTCTCTTCCTTTGCTCTATTTTCAGTCCACAGCTTTATCACTGTTTCTTTCTTTTTTAAGATTTTATTTATTTTTTGACAGAGAGAGACAGCGAGAAAGGGAACACAAGCAGGGGGAGTGGGAGAGGGAGAAGCAGGCTTCCTGCCGAGCAGGGAGTTCGATGCCAGGCTTAGGACCCTGGGATCATGACCCGAGCCAAAGGCAGACGCTTAACGACTGAGCCACGCAGGCGCCCCTTTATCACTGTTTCTTGACAGTGCACACAAACCTCACTTATGGATCAACCCAAAGGGTCTGAAGACTATAGAAGATTAAGAGAGGAAGCAGTTAGGTGAGAGAGGAAAGAGACAAATACAGACATGGGCTCCCAGGAACTCATCTAAAGAGCTAGTTCTGAACGATTTTGGTAGTACCTCATATTTTTAAAGGAATTTGTGGGAAGGGAATAAATAATTCCTTACTCAAAAAAGTATCACTAACCAAGGACATAAAAGAGCAAGGCTATTCCTCTGAACAATTGATGACCAAAGCTAATTTAACTATTCTGAATCAAGAACAAAGAAAAAGGATGGATGCAAGAATTTCTTAATGCAGCCTGGGATATGATGATGTATAATAAGAAATATGTATTTGGCCTTCTTGTTTCTAGCACAGAGCTCCTAAAAGCCTTGGAATTTCCTAAGGGCCAAGAGTGACAAAGGTGTCTTTTGCTGTGTTAAGGAGGTGACTTTTGGACCCCCACCTAAGGATGGAGGCTGGTTGCCAGGGGAATCAACCATGTGACTAAAGGGTTGAAACATTCAGTCCCACCCCTCAACCACCAGGGAGGGGAGAGGAGCTGAAGATTGAGTTTAATCACCAGTGGCCAATGAGTCTAATCAATCATGATTATGCAATGAAGCCTCCACAAAAACCCAAAAGATAGGCTTTGGAGAGCTTCCAGATTGGTGAACACATGGGGATTTGGGGACAATGTGGTGTCTGGAGAAGGCATGGAAGCTCTGCCCCTTTCCCCCATTACTTTGTTCTATGCATCTCTTCCACCTGGCTGTTCCTGAGTTATATCCTTTTATGATAAACCAATAGTCTAGTAAGTGAAATGTTTCTCTGAGTTCTGTAAGCCACTCTAACAAATTAACTGAACCCAAAGAGAAGGCTGTGGGAACCCCTGATCTATAACCCATCAGTCAGAATCACAGGTAACAACCTGGACTGACATTTGAAGTGGGGGAAAGAGGGTAGTCTTGTAGGGACTGAACACTTAATCCACAGAATCTAACATTATCTCCCAGTAGTGTCAGAACTGCACTGAATTACAGGACACCTAGCTGGTGTTGGAGAATCCGTGGTATGGGGGGAAATCCTCCCCACATCCACATGTTGGGTTCAGAAGCCCTTAGTTGGCATCAGAGAAATAGAACTTGCTAAAAGAGCCCTGACTCATGGAAACGTGTGGTTTGGGAAGAGAAAGGATAAAAGGGCAGGGGATGATGAACCTTTGATCCCTGGATGGCTACCTACTTACCCACAGTATGAAACTGCAGCTGCACTGTGATCCATTACTAAAGGTAAAAATTACCAACTGAATTTAGAAATGGTGCTGTTGGAGATGAAAATTTTTCTTTTACCCTTCAAAGGTTTTTCCAGCTGGTCTAAGAATTAAATTGATATGAGACAAATAAACAGGAGAAAATCAAATTTAATTTCGTAGGTATGAGAACCCCCCATATATGAGAGGTTCAAAGACAGAAAGGTAAAATGAGGTATATATACCATCCTGAGCTAAGGAATGGGATATAGGCCTGGGGCTTCAAACGGTGATTCACAGGACAAGAAGAACAGCAGATATTTGGCAATTAGGTGTTTGCCCTGCCATACAGATGGTCATTTAGATAAAATTTATCTCTGGTAAAAACTCTCATTTTGGGAAAATTTTCCAACTTAAATCTTCTAGGTAGTTAAAGGAGGGGCGAAAATTTCTCTTGAGCCCTCTAGGTCTTGATTACCTTCAGCTCAAAATAGTTCGCGTGCCAAAATGGTATACTTTGGGGAGCCTTATTCTGAACCACTTCAGTAGTAAACCTAACTCTTGAAGAGTTAGCTCATTGGATATATAAGGAAATACAAAATAATAATAACCATGCTAAACATACAATCCCTTGGATATTATCCATAATAGCTAAAATGAAAGTAAAAGAAAGTGCTGGGTTGGGCCTTGATGCTAAACCAAGCTCAGATTTGCATCAGTCTGAGTTTGGGCCACTAGACTCAAAGTCACACCCCAAGGTAAGAATTGTAGATCCCTCTAAGACCTCAGGTCACCAAGAAAGTAGTCAATGGTGGGGGAGGGCAAAATCAAGAAACTATTGAAACCAGAGAGTATAGTGTGAAAGAACTGTTTTCATTTTGTGGATCAGTATCATCAGCTTCCTGAAGACCCTTTACTAAAATAAATTATGAGAGGAACTAATTTAGGAGCTGTGCCTTTGATTTTGAATACTGTGGAGTGGAAGGGCATGTCTGGGTTGATACAGGACCCACGGCTCATGACTGAACAATTACAGATGGCGATATGTGATCCAGATACAAAGGAGGTTATTCCTAAGGGAATGACCAGGCCAGTTAACTGGATAAAAGCCACTGTAGGGTCTGTTTACCCTGAGAAGGGGGACTTCTCAATTGCCCCAAAAATGCCAAGTGGAATACCCCAGATGAAGCCGCTGACATACTTCATATGCAAGCTACATGGAACTGGCTTTAAGATGACTGAGTTATTTGCCTGCTGAATATGCCCATTACCCAGGTCATGGTAAATGCTGTGGTTAAGGGTCTCTTTCACACGAGCACCCCATATAACCTTACTGCTGCAAAACCAAAAAACACTCTGGGAAGCCTTTGCCAATTTGATGTCTCAGCTTTCTCTCATGGGTCTTAATAAAAACATCAGGTTAATTAACAATAGAATAGGAAAAGGCCACAAAGGTAGAAGATTTTGAACAGTTAGTAAGGAATAAGGTGAATAAAGCAAATATTGAAAGGAGCAAAACAAAGAGGAAACAGAGAGGAGTCCCAGGACTCATCCCACAGGATGGAAATCTTTAGATGGTTATTAAGAAATGAGATGAATAAAACAGACTTTGATAGAATTAAAGATTTTAGTACAACACTGCCAAAGGTTGGGAGGGCCAAAGGGACTCTGTGTTGGTCCCTCAACATTAAAGGTCCCAAGACAAGTCTACTCTATTTATCCCAGTTTGGAGAACTTTTAAAAAGCCAGCAGGCAAAATTGCAATGAGAAACCTGACCAGCAATCATTTGGGGCAGTGTTTGGACAGATGAATCAAGTTAAAGATTGACAAAAAGGCCAGGGTCCCTTGGCTCAAACTCTGGCTGGGAACCCAAAGCCTTCTGCACAAGAGTGGGTAAAATGGTCAGAAGGTGGAAAAGAGAAGTTTCTGGACTCATTCATTCAGGACTCCTCCTAACTGTGGTACCAAAACCCCTTGGTGACACCCTGACTCAGGCTACAATTAGATTGAGAAAATATAAAAATGTAAGGGTAGGGACGCCTGGCTGGCTCAGTATATAGAATACGTGACTCTTGATCTCAGGGTCATGAGTTCAAGCCCCATGCTGGGTGTAGAGCTTACTTAAAAGGAAATAAAGGGGCGCCTGGGTCGCTCAGATGGTTGGGCATCTGCCTTTGGCTCAGGTCATGATCCCAAGGTCCTGGGATCGAGCCCCACACCAGCCTGCTTCTCCCTCTCCCTCTGCCTGCTGCTTCCCCTGCTTGTACACTCAATCTCTGTCAAAAATAAATAAAATATTAGAAAAAAGAAATAAAAAAATAAAAACGTAAGGGTTGATAAGATCATGAAAGGTGGAATGTTTGAGCAGGCTTTATGTAAAAACGCTGTCTCCTTTACCTAAATGTTTTTATGGGAATGAATATTATGTCTGGCTGGGGAAAATTTCCCCTACCAAGTATTAAAAAGCCAAAGCCTGTCAATGAAATCCTAACAGAGACTGGAGGTAGGACCATAGGAGTTGATGGAATTAAGGTAAAAGTTTGTAGGAGAACTGGTACGTTTGAACAGGCTTTAGGCAAAGTGGTTGCATCCCTTCTGCCAGATTACATTGTGGGGATGGACATTATATCCAACTGGGGAGTGTTTCTCCTACCTAGTATTGTAAGACAGAAGGCATGCAAATCCACCCTTCAAGCAATATTAATTGGGCATGCTTCATAAGAACCAGTAAGATTGCCTGAGTCCACACAGTGTGGAATAGAAGCTGGAGTGCTGGGAGGGACAAATTCTCCGTGCCATAGCCCGAAGTAGAGCACAGACAGGGCTTACAATAAAAGCCTGTGAGCACCTCCCAGTGATACCCATATCCCCTTTCACAGGAGGAAGCTAGACAGTGGACAGGCTGAAGGCAAGATTAGAATCAGTTCACCTTCTGGAATTAATTTAGGGCCCCTAGCACGGATCAGAAATGTCTCCTTTTCCCACTTGGGACACAAGGAAACAGCTCATGAGTCCATGAGTCCACTGCTGTCAGACGCATGGAATTTCTGTACCTTTTCTTTGTAAACTCAACGTCTACTTCTTTAGGACCTTCAAGCCTCCAAGATGGCTTTTATTTTCTGAAAATCACTGTTAGGGGAAACAAACAAGAAGAAAATAAGCACACGATAGGAAATTTGTTAGATTCCAGAAGAGGTCCTGGGCTTACCCTAGACTCAATGTCCTATAACTTGTCCATCTCAACCCCCCAGTTCTGGAAAGTGCCACTCATCACTGGTATTCACAGTCATGAGAGGGTTTTAGACATTAAACTAAGATACATTTTTTTCCTCTTAACACTATAAACTAAGGCAGTTCAGTGAACTCAGATGTCCTAGAAATGTTTTCAATAACAAAGGCCAGGGGGAAAAAGGAGTTTCTGCTCACCCCCAAGTTGCACCAATAGAGAGGGGAAAAAACAATCCTATGTAGCCTACCCGTATTATTTGTTTCTAGCAGCATTTCCTAAAATGGGTTACAAATAACCACAGTTCACGGGGATGTTAAGAGACATAAATATGACTGATTTTTGGAAATACTAGGACAAATTTTAAAAGATTTCTTAACTGCGGGTCTTCTCAGAGATGTTTCATTGTGAACCCACGATGTAGGGAGAGATTACACCCAAATGTACTGGCCAGGATGACATACCAATGCACAGAGTTTGAAAAATGTTGGCTCACTCCATTGCCCATTTTCAGTACCCACTCCCTCCACTAGGCCACAACCCCTGCCTCTCTTCCCAGAACTTGGGGGGAAAATCTTGCTTCGGGGAAATCAGACTCATGTGAAAGGAAAACAAGAAGCCATATGGGTTGATGAGAAGATAGTGGTTTTTTTGGTTAAGCCAACCAGGAGTGTGTAACGGCAACCGGTCACCTTGCTAGTGCCTCTTGGCAAGGCCCTGCTTCCTCTCCTCCATTCCTCTAGAGGCAGAACTCCTATCAACCTGTTTTCAATATGAAGAGCAATTCTGTAGTAGCTTGAGCACCAGGAGGCTGCATTTGTTCACATCAAAGTGTGCAACAGAACTGAACACCTGAATGTGAGGTGACTTCCAGGAGGCCAGGTCCCTGCCAATTACCCTTTCATGTAAACTCTGCTGAAGAAGTTTATGAAATGCCTTCTTGCAAGTTAGTATAGTCATTATTAACACCCCTGTTGCCAACTAAGATTTTGTTCCCATCACTTGCCCAGCAGGGACAATTGACAAGAATGGGTACCTGGCACACACAAAATTATACCTTGGGGCATCAGGTATAAAGAAGCATTGTCATGCTGGAGCCAAATCAGCAGTAATGTTACCTCAACTTTTCCTCTAGGTGTTGGTTTTTTTTCCTCCATAGAGGTCTGACTCAGCTTTATGTTTTCTTTTAAACACCTCAACTCAGGCATTTATAATACCTGCTAAAATACACACTATTTGGTCAGAGCACCAGAAAAAGTCAATTTTTAAGAGAAAGAGAAAACAAGCCCATTTATATACCTAACATAAACTATACCATCGGCTTACTGTCATCCTTTTCCTTCTGATTTTCCAGAGACGCCTTGGCTATTCTTTGGCTTAAAAAAAAAAAGATATTTTCCCCAGGCACATAGTTCAGGAAGACCTCACTCTCCTTGCTGACAACCACATGACGATACTATTGGCGGTTTTAAGTCTAGTACTCTATCCTGGGGACACCTGGCCTTCATTTACCACCGAGAGAAGCAACTGGAAAGGCATTAGCATTCTGAGGGCATGGGGCCTGTGACAGAAAAACGGTGGAAGTGGCAAGAAGCTAACTTGCTGGTCTTATTATCTCTTTCTGAGGTTCCAGCCCTCAATTCCAGATACCTCCTGAAAGCGCATGGCTGTGTCACGGGCGTCTCAAACACAAAAATGTCCACAGCTAAATTCCGTTATCTCCATATCCCCACTCCAAACCTATTTCCCCTTTAATTCCTCAACTTATTAAACACCAGACAGAATCCTAGGAGTCATCTATGCCTCTTACCCTCTTCCTCACGCAACTCGTCCAGTCTCTCACCACGCCCCGCCGGTTGGACTTTCTAAATATATCTTGAATTTATCCTTACGCACATGCACGCACATGCATGCATGGGCATGCGCGCGCATGCGTGGGTGTGTGGGTGGGCGGGCGCGCGCATGCGTGGGTGCGTGGGTGGGTGGGCGGGCGCGCGCATGCGCGGGTGCCCGCCCACCCACACAGTCACCCACACACCGGGTTACCTGCTTCCAGTCTTCTCTCTTCTCCAAACAGTATCCCACCTGCCTCACAGAAGTTTCTTTGTAAATACCAGTCTCATCTTGTCACCACCCAGCTTCATGCCTGCCAGGTATTGAAATCTTCTCCAGTGTAAAATCCACCTCTTTACCATAACACACAGGGCCTTGATAATGTGGACCCCACCTCTCCAGCCTCTCACTTCTCTTCCCCATAGGCAACATCTTAATCTTCCCAACTACAGGAGAGCATCTTGGACCTATGGGCCTTTGCGCATCCTACGCCATTCCCTCTGCCTGCCTGGAATGCCCATCCCCACCTGGCCAGCCTGGAAAACTCTAACCCATCTTTCAAGTCTCTGCTGAAAAATCACCTGCTCTTCTAAGTCTCTTCTTACCCATTCTAACCCCACTCTCAGTTATAGGCTCCTCCTGTGTTGGTTTCCCATGGCATTCTAAGCACATCTCCATGACAATATAACTTGTATGTTAGTCATTGTTGGCTTTTTCACCCACCAGACTGAGATTACCCCACTTTAGTAAGCCTTGTACCTACCACAGAGGCCTAAGACATAATGATGTTCGACATGCCCATCCTATCCTCGATTCTAGATTTACTTTTGCACTGTCCGCCTCATATGGCTGAAGTATCTGGCCATACTGAAGATCTGAGAATCAAATATTACAACACATGCAAAGCACTTAGCACAGTGTCACTCTGCTGATCCACTTTTAGCTTGCTGTCAGAGAAAATCCTTGGCATTTCTCCTACATCCCCCATCCTGAATTTGGGCACATGGCCCAAGAGCAAAGCTCTACATTGATCCCTATTAAATTTCATCTTGTTAGTTCCAGCCCATTGCTCCATGCTGTTGAAACCTTTCCGAATCTTGATCCTGTCATCCCATCTATTAGCTATCCCTCCCAGTCTTGTGTCATCTGAAGATCTTAGAAGCTTGCTATCTATTCTTATCCAAAGCATTGACAAAAATGTCAGACAGGCTTGATATTCACTGGGTGGCATATTGGGCAGTTATTAAAATGATACACGTGAAGTTTCTATATATACACAAAAAGTAACATATCCCAAATGTGTAACTCTTAAAAACACAAAAATTATACATACTATGGTTGCAACTATGAACAACAAGATATGCAAATGGATGACAATCTATGAAGACAATAAAGAAATGTGAAGGTTAACAATAATCATAAAAGTATCTAATATTTACTGAGTGCTAGGTCTAGGCACTAGTACAAAATGAGCTTTACATGAATTAACTCATTTAATCCTCACAACCATGCTATGAGGTAGGCATTATTATTACTCGTTTTACAGATAGAGAAATTAGGGTACAAAGCAGTTAAACAGGCTGCCTCCAGTTACACAGATGATAAGTGGCCAAATCAGGATTTCAGTCCAGGCATACAAGCTGTAGTCTGTGCTTTTATCCAGGGATGCAGGTGTAAGACTGGTTTTGTGAAGTTACATAAAATTTGTTGTGTAAAGTTGCAATAATCACGAACACATGCAAAGCCATGGCAGGGGACCTCCTTGTAGACTAACTCCATTCAATTGTGGCTATTGCTACTTAATCAGTGGTGATTTCTCTACCCAGCATTCAGCCCATATTTTCCCATCTTATTTACATGGATACAAACTCAGTCCCCATCAAAGGCTCTTTATGTTTCTGGCCAGGTTTTAAAGATTGTTATTGATTGTCTCCTGCTTTTCCCCCTATTTTATGTTCATAGCCTTCCTGCTACTCTTATCACAGGATGGTACCAATTATCTGTACTTTCCTTAGTTGTGTGCTTCTCCCATCATCTAACAGATTTATTCAACAAACATGTATTCAGCAACTGCTACGTGCCAGCCAATGAGGATGTTAAGATGGCATCCTTATCCTCAAGAAGTTCATAGACTAATGAAGAACATGAGTAAACAATTAGAATAGCTGCCATTTTTAATGCTTATGCCAAACACTGTGCCCAGTGCATTATATGTGGTATCCCATGTAATAGAGAAAAGTGAGTAAGCATGTGGGCTCCAGGATCAGAAGAGCCTGGGGCAAATCCTACCTTCGTCACTTCCTACCAGTGTGACCACTCTGTGCTTTAGTTTCTCATCTGAAAAAAAAAATAACAGTAGCTATTTCACAGGGTTATTCTGAGAATCAAACATTACAAGACAGGCAAAGCACTTAGCATAGTGCCTGGCACATAATAAGGGCACAGTAAATGTTAGCAATTAGTATTTATCCTTCCAATAAACTATTTTAGAGATGAAGAAACTTGAAGTTTAAAGATTATTTAAGTTTTCCAAAGTTAAATAGTTAATAGGGGAGGAGTCTAAAGTTTGCTCTTAGCTACTCCCCTATACTGTCGCTGAAGTGTGATATATGCCTTTGTAGAATCGGGCTAAGGTGCAATGGGAGAGCAAAAGAGGAGCACCTAACCCAACCTTGTAGGGCAGGAGGCAGGGCAGGACAAACAAGAGGTGGGCAGAGAAGGAGACAGGATGAAAGTGGAGGCTAGAAGTTGGGAGCATGGCAGGAGCGGAGCATTCCATCCAGAGTTAGAAGCTTATGAAATGTATGATGGAATAAGAAATGGCAAGTCTAGGGAACTGCAGAATCGGCATGTGAAATCCAGGATGACATCACTGCTTTCACCCAAGGAGGCTTTCTATTTCGGTTTATCCTCCTGTTCTTCACTGGTCTGATTTAAGTCCAACAGGGTAAACCCTCTCCATAGTACTTCTACCTTTTGAAAGATGAACTGCCCATCTCACAGATGAGACTTTCAGAAAGTGTCCAGAGGACTGCAGTTCTGTTCCTATCTTCATTCCACTGTGCCCTTCTTAGCTTTGTGATCTATTT
This sequence comes from Leptonychotes weddellii, assembly GCF_054177405.1. Taxonomy (NCBI): domain Eukaryota; kingdom Metazoa; phylum Chordata; class Mammalia; order Carnivora; family Phocidae; genus Leptonychotes; species Leptonychotes weddellii. Next base: position 31,341,076 of record NC_138385.1, read on the forward strand.
GTGGATGGCTCTCAACACACTCAAGTTCCCCCTTAACCAGCTGGGATGGATTTGTCTTCCATACATTTAATATCAAGTCTTCTTGAATCTTTGTATCCTCACTTTGTGCTCCTTCTTGAGCTATCAAGTTCCATATGTTTGTTTACTCTCTGCTAAATAAAAATGGATTATTTTCTTTAAAATCACATCCTTTAAAATCAAAACAGATATTCCTTCGACATTAGGCTTCTGGGGTTTGGTCAACATCCCTTTCCATCCCTGTGATCTGTGATGATTTTATTATGGACCTGGCCACCAGGTAATGCCCACTCCTCTAGGGAGTGGCCCTTTCCATGTAAATTCACCTGAGCCTAGAAGCCGCAGGACTTCCTACAGTGGTATCTCTAGAACGTTCTTATCTACCCCATATGTCAGTCACCCATTTTACCTGGGCGTACCTTTCAACAAGCCAGCTTCTCTTAGTGGCCAGGCCATGTTGCGACATTTTGTGCACCATACTGAAGGCATTCTCAGTATGAACTATGAAAACTGAGGAACAATCTTTTCATCTTTTTTTTTATCTCTTGTACAATTATACATATAGGATCTCCCTGACTAGAATATCACCACAGTTGAAGGAAGATTTTAAATGCGTGAACTTTCACTTTTAGGGAATCTTTGTATCAGTCATTGGAACAGTTTGTAGTAAGTTCTACTCTCAAGCTTAACCGTTGCATTTTTTTTTTTTTAAGATTTTATTTATTTGAGGGGCGCCTGGGTGGCTCAGTTCGTTAAGCGACTGCCTTCGGCTCAGGTCATGATCCTGGAGTCCCGGGATCGAGTCCCGCATCGGGCTCCCTGCTCAGCAGGGAGTCTGCTTCTCCCTCTGACCCTCCTCCCTCTCATGCTCTCTCTATCTCATTCTCTCTCTCAAATAAATAAATAAAATCTTTAAAAAAAAAAAAAAGATTTTATTTATTTGACAGAGAGAGAGACACAGCGAGAAAGGGAACAGAAGCAGGGGGAGTGGGAGTGGGAGAGGGAGAAGCAGGCTTCCTGCCAAGCAGGGAGCCCAATGTGGTGCTCGATCCTAGGACCCTGGGATCATGACCTGAGCCGAAGGCAGATGCCCAACGACTCAGCCACACAGGCACCCCAACCATTGCATTTTTTTAATTAAAGATTCTTATTTATTTATTTGAGAGAGAGAGAGAGAGCACAAGCAGGGGCAGAGGGAGAGGGAGAAGCAGACTCCCCGCTGGGCAGGGAGCCCGACACGGGGCTCGATCCCAGGACCCTGTGATCATGACCTTCGCCGAAGGCAGACAGTTAACAGACTGAGTCACCCAGGCACCCCTTACCGTTGCAATTTTAATTGTTTACAGGGACGGGGGTAGAGGAGTGTAACACCCTCCATTCTGGACCCTGCCAACAAATGGATTATATACTTGCCCTGGTTTGTGGCTTTGTTGTCTGTCATGCAATGAGCAAACATTTACTGAATGTTTTCTTTTTTTTTCTTTTTAAAGATTTTATTTATTTGACAGAGAGTGACAGAGCGAGAGAGCACAAGCAGGGGGAGCAGCAGAGGGAGAGGGAGAGGCAGGCTCCCCGCTGGGCAGGGAGCCCGATGCGGGGCTCAATCCCAGGACCCTGGGGTCATGACCTGAGCCGCAGGCAGACGCTTAAGGACTGAGCCACCCAGGTGCCCCTTACTGAATGTTTTCTATACTCGAGGTCACTGAACTTCCAGAGACCCTGGTTTTTCGAACTACCGTTCCGATTTGCTGCAACTCCTTTCTGTTTTTCTGAACCACACCCACCCTGGCTTCTGCTCTCCAGCTATTGGCTAGCTGCTTGTGCCATTGCTGGCCTCCCACCTGCCCTGATTTCAGATGGACCCTGCCACGTCCTGGTTGTGCCTTCTTGGTAGAACCAGACTCCTGAGCCCCATATCTTTCTCATTTTTGATCCTCTGCCTGGCTCTGTAATGCACTGTCTTGCCCGGCCCTGACTTTTAGACTCTCCTGGAAATTCGGATCCTGTGCTAAGTCTGACTTGCCATATTCTGGTTCTTGTGCCAACCTGGCCCCTGAACTCCAGGCTCTCATCTTACTTTTGATTCTCAAATGCTTCACTAACCAGCACTTATTTTCATCAAACAAAAAGCAAATTTCTTCCTTCTAGGCTAGCTCACAAGCAATGTGATGTTGAAAGAATCATGGAAGTTACCTGTGATGATACAAGAAGAGCCATGTAACTGGTTGAAAAGGGCCATGTGCATGTTGCCCAGACAGCCCTGAAGGAGGCTCCGTGAGAGTCAGGCCAGTGCAGACAGGGCGCAACCTTCATCAAAATGACTAATCCCACTGTGCCGCCTATTGCCCGGACAATTGTCAATGGGACTGGCGTCTTCTAGACTTTAATCCATTGATAACAGTAATAGTAAAAGTTAATAAATGTCCATTCATTTATTCAACAAGTATGATCCAGTGCCTATCATGTGCCAGGTACAGAGTAGCTGTATGTCTCTGCCTTCCTAGAGCTTACATTCTAGTGGGGATGGACAGAAAATAAACACTTAAACAAGAAATTACTTCATATAATTTTAGGGAGTTTTTTATTTTTTTTATTTTTTTTTAAAGTTTTGAAGCCCTCACCACTGTAGGTCACAGGCAGTCGGTCTGCACTTTTGAAGATTTTATTTACAAATTTTTAGGGAGTTTTAAATGCTACAAAGAAAATTAAACGAGACGGGATGCCTGGGTGGCTCAGTCGGTTAAGCGTCTGCCTTCAGCTCATGTCATGATCCCAGGGTCCTAGAATCAAGCCCAAGGTCAGGCTCCCTCTGTTTCTCCCTCTCCCTCTGCCCCTTCCCCTGCTTGTGCTCACTCTCTCTCTCAAATAAATAAATAAAAATCTTTAAAAAAAAAAAAAGAACGAAAGAAAGAAAGAAAAGGGGGCACCTGGGTGGCTCAGTCGTTAAGTGTCTGCCTTCGGCTCAGGTCACGATCCCAGAGTCCTGGGATCGAGCCCAGCATCAGGCTCCCCGCTTAGCAGGGAGTCTGCTTCTCCCTCTCCCTCTGCCCCTGCTTGTGTTCCCTCTCTCGCTGTCTCTCTCTCTGTCAAATAAATAAATAAAATCTTTAAAAAAAAAAAAAAGGAAAAGAAAAAAACTGGTGGATCTACTTTTGGTAGAGTGACCAAGGAAAGCTTCTCTGAGGAAGTGACATTTGAGTTGAGACTCCAGTTATGTTAAGGAGATGGTCATGCAAAGATATGGGGGAAGATCACTCCCAGGTAGGGGGAATCTCTAAAACATTTCCCAGATACCCCCTAAATGAACCCAAGAACAAATCTCTAAGCCTCTCAGAATGTATTGCACCCTAAAAACATATTTGGGGGGCACCTGGGTGGTTCAGTCAATTGGGCATCCAACTCTTAATTTCGGCTCAGGTCATGATCTCAGGGTTGTGAGATCAAGCCCCATATCCGGGCTCCGTGCTCAGCAGGGAGTCTGCTTCTCTCTCTCTCTCTGTTTTTCTTTCTTCCTCTGCCCCTCCCCCTGCTCATGCTCTCTTTCTCTAAAAATAAATAAATCTTTAAAAAAATTAAAACAACCTATTTTGAGCAATAAAAAAAGGGCATCTAATCTTAAAGTAACATTTCTTATGTTCTGCCCCTCATCTGTGAGCTTGAGAAATGGTTGATTTCTGCCACCCGGAGCTGGCTGCCTTTTATTGCTACCTGCACAGACTTCTGAATATGAGGCCAAATAAACCCTAGACACCGAAAACATACTGTAAAGTTACATATTTGGAGACTAGGAGAGGAAACAATAATTTGTGAAGCCATCTAATATAAAATAATGCAGTGGTTTGAGAAGGTGAGATGGATTTGGATTTTGAATTCTGGCTCAGCACTTAGAGCTGAGTGACCTCTGAATCTCTGCTTCCTCAGCCATAACAATAAAGTTTTTATAAGGATAATAATGATCATGTATGGAAAAGTGCTTAACATGTTTATATATAGTAAGTTCCCAGTGAGTGTTAGTTGACATATCGTTTAAAATAATCTACACAGTGTGTTAATTCAAGGATCCCTAAGCTCCTCCACTGAGCTTAGCACCCCGCTGGGCCCTGTCAGAACCACAAAAGAAGTATCAGAAATGGTAACTTGTTCACATTCACTCGGCTAGCAAATGACAGAGCTGAGATTTCTAACCCAAGCACCATATTCTTAACTACTCATTTACTGCCATTATGTAATTAGAAAGGTGATAAATCACATGGTCTCAAGATGAAAGAGAAAGTTTGGCAAAGGAAGGAGCCCTGGAAATAACTCTTAGAAAAGCATAGGCTCAGGACGCCTGGGTGGCTCAGTCGGTTAAACGTCTGCCTTCGGCTCAGGTCATGATCCCGGGGTCCTGGGATCGAGCCCCGCACACATCGGGCTCCCTGCTCAGCGGGGAGCCTGCTTCTCCCTCCGCCTGCCGCTCCCCCTGCTTGTGCTCTCTCTCTGACAAACAAATAAATAAAATCTTTAAAAAAGAAAAAAGAAAAGCATAGGCTCTGTGTAGACTGAGAAGAGAGAGAAGGTATTCCAGGTGGAAGGGGAAAGCCTAAGAGACAGAAGCGGTAACAAACAAATGAGCCCACCTGATAGGTTTGTGTGGGGAAAGAGACCAAAATCATGTGACATCATAGTCTCCCTGTTGGGACGTAAATCTGACAGGCCCCTTATTAAGCAGATCCCTTCACATTTTCTATTTTTCTTGCCCTTCCTAGAGTATTAACTAACCTGCTCTTCGACCTCTTTCAGGCTCTTCGAAACCCTCCAGTCTCTCTTCTGGTCTGTCTTCGGCCTTTTAAATCTCTATGTCACCAATGTGAAAGCCAGACATGAGTTCACAGAGTTTGTGGGAGCTACCATGTTTGGGACATACAACGTCATCTCCCTAGTTGTGCTGCTGAACATGCTGATTGCCATGATGAACAACTCCTACCAGCTTATTGCCGTGAGTAGCTTTGCTTGACAAGGGTGATTACTTCATTTCTGGAGTGGTCACATTGGCCTGGAGCCCACTGGAAGCTCAATGAAGCAGTGTGTCGGCATCAAGTATTTTCCATTAGCTTTCCCAGTTGTTAGAGTGAATTATTTCTCTCTAAGGCAACTCGGTTTGGACTCTGAGTCCATTGAATCTGAGTAATCTAGAAGAGGACGTTCTAGTTAATAAGACTTTCTAGTTAATAAGACTTTCCAGTTGTTAGAGTGAATTGTTTCTCTCTAAGGCAACTCGGTTCGGACTCTGAGTCCATTGAATCTCAGTAATCTAGAAGAGGACGTTCTAGTTAATAAGACTTTCTGGTAGCCTTAAAACTCTGAATCCATTTTCTTGCCTTAGGAAGGAGAGCTTGGGAGGTCTGAGCACAGTTTGGCTATAACTTGTCACTCCACTAATCTCCAGGGTGGATTGAGCTGACTGGTTCTCTAGGCAGGAGGGTCTTATCTCCTTCATCACTGCAAACATGTTCCTCACAAAACTGAGCCAAAGGTTGCCAAAGACAACCTTCTCAGACAGAGAGTGACTATTTTTTGATCAAGAATATATGAGTAATTACACTCCACTGTGAGACACTCTTTAGTAGAGTCAATCACTGAATCTTTTTTTGACCATCATGCTACCATTTGGATCAGCAATATTACCCTAAACAAGAAATGGTGAAGGTACAGGACAGGGGATTGGTCCAGGCCCTGCCCTGGTTTTTGATGCCAAAGTAAATATCTAACCTTAGCGTATTTTCTTATGATCTGCCTATCATATTTAGAAATGGAGTATTAGCAAAGGAGTTTTGGCTATCTGAGGTCCCGTTTAGTTGGGTACCAGTGGATTTGGATGCTTAGTTCATATTAAGATGCTAGATCACCCCCATGGGTCTATCTGTTGCTGAAAGTTTTTGCTATAACACAGAAGACAGATGAAAAGACCTGACTCTCGTCTTCCTTCATTGATGCTATTTCTCAGATTTTGTCTGCCACTGAGGAATCATTTAGCCTACAGAAAAGCAGCTTAAATTATTGGTTATATAAATAAAAGTATACATATAAATATATACATAAATATACACACATTTTTACACACATAGATATACACACATATTGTCCATATTTCGTGAATATTTCTGGTGATAGTGACCATCTGTGATCCATTTCTTTTTTTTTTTTTAAGATTTTATTTATTTATTTGAGAGAGAGAGTGAGTGAGAGAGAGCACATGAGCAGGGGCAGAGGGAGAGGAAGAGGGAGAAGCAGACTCCCCGGCTGAGCAGGGAGCCCGATGTGGGGCTCGATCCCAGGACCCTGCGATCATGACCTGAGCCGAAGGCAGATGCTTAACTAAGCGACTAAGCCACTCAGGTGCCCCTCTGTGATCCATTTCAATTAAGGACAGACCAAAGAGGAATGGGTTTATGCTGCAGCAGGAGGCTTTTAAGTTATCTATTAGGAGAAATTTCCTAACCATAAATAGCAATGAGATGTATTCTCCTAGGTGGGTTTGTAGAATTTCTCTCACTGGACAGTTTAAAGAAATCAGAATATAAAAGTATCCATTAGGATGGTTTAGATCTTAGGTACCTAGGTGGAGGCATATAGTGAAAAAATAATATTAGGAGTTAGAAGACCAGGGACCCTAGTCTTAGTCCTGTCATTTATAACTGTGACCTTGAGTAACTTACTTTCCCTTTGTAGGCCTCAGTTTCTTCATCCAAAAAGTAAGAGGGTTGAAATGGATGGTCTTTATTGAGATATAATTGACATATGGCATTGGGTAAGTTTAAGGTGTACAACGTGATGATTTGATACACTTATATATTGCAAAATGTTTATCATAATAAGGTTAGTGAACACATCCATCACCTCACATAAATGACCATTTTGATGAGAATATTTAAGATAGCAAATTTCTTAGCAACTTTCAAGTATACAATACAATATTGTGAACTAGAGTCACTATGCTGGACATTACATCCCCAGAACTTATTCAACTTCTAACTGTAAATTTGTACCCTTTGACAAATATTATCCATTTCCCCCAACCCTCAGCCCCTGGCAAGCTCCCTTCTACTCTCTGTCTCTCTGCATTTGACTCTTTCAGATTCCACGTATAACTGAGATCAGACAATACTGGCCTTCTTCAGCCTGACTTATTTGTCTTAGTATAATGCCCTCCAGTTGCATCCATCCAGGATTCCCTTCTTTCTCATGGTTGAGGAATATTCTGTTGTAGATATACACACCATATTTTCTTTTTCCATTTGTCTGTCAAGGGACAGTTAGGTTGTTTCCATGTCTGGTCTCTTGTGAACAATGCCACAGTGGACATGGGAGTGCAGATATTTCTTCAAGATGATGGTTGCCTCTTCTTTGGCTATATACCTAGAAGTGGGATCGCTGAAACATAGAATAGTTCTATTTCTAATTGTTTTGAGGACCCTCCATACTGTTTTCTATAGTGCCTGCACCAGTTTGCATTCCCACCAACAGTGCACCAGGGTTCCCTTTTCTTCACATTTGCACCACACTTGTTACCTCTTATCTTTTTTTTTTTTTTAGTTTTCATTTTATTTTTTATTTTTTTATTAACATATAATGTATTATTTGTTTCAGGGGTACGGGTCTGTGATTCATCAGTCTTACACAATTCACAGCGCTCACCATAGCACATACCCTCCCCAGTGTCCATCACCCAGCCACCCCATCCCTCCCACCCTCCTCCCCTCCAGCAACCCTCAGTGTGTTTCCTGAGATTAAGAGCCTCTTACCGTTTATCTCCCTCCCTTGTTTCTCAAATTCCTCATATCAGTGAGATCATATGATACTTGTCTTTCTCTGATTGACTTATTTTGCTTAGCATAATACCGTCTAGTTCCATCCATGTTTTGCAAATGGCAAGATTTCTTTTTTTGATGGCTGCATAATATTACATTGTATATATATATACCACATCTTCTTTATCCATTCATCTGTTGATGGATATCTAGGCTCTTTCCATAGTTTGGCTATTGTGGACATTGCTGCTATAAACATTGGGGTGCACGTGCCCCTTGGGATCACTACATTTGTATCTTTGGGGTAAATACCCATTAGTGCAACTGCTGGGTCATAGGGTAGCTCTATTTTCAACTTTTTGAGGAACCTCCATACTGTTTTCCAGAGTGGCTACACCAGCTTGCCTTCCCACCAACAGTGTAGGAGGGTTCCCCTTTCTCTGCATCCCCACCAACATCTGTCGTTTCCTGACTTGTTAATTTTAGCCATTCTGACTGGTGTGAGGGGGTATCTCATTGAGGTTCTGATTTGCATTTCCCAGATGCTGAGTGATGTTGAGCACTTTTTCATGTGTCTGTTGGCCATTTGGATGTCTTCTTTGCAGAAATGTCTGTTCATGTCTTCTGCCCATTTCTTGATTGGATTATTTGTTGTTACCTCTTATCTTTTTGATAATAGCTGTTCTCTAACAGTTGTGACATGATAGCTCCTGGTGGTTTTGCCTTACATTTCTCTGATGATTACTGATGCTGAGCAACTTTTCCTGCACCTGTTGGCCATGTCTGATGCAGTGGTCTTTAATATCCCTGCCGGTTCTGACATCCTGTGAGTCTGGATGTCTAGATGAACAGGCTAAGCTCGCAAGGTCTCTTCTAGCTCTGAAATGCTGTCCGTCTGCTGCTTTTGAAATGGAATATCACTCAATTTTATACTTCTCTCTCTCAATAGTTCGAACCCGACCAGGCCAAGAATTCTGGAATGATCTATGCTCACTCCAAGTCTGTCTGTATAAAGGGGACAGACCTAAAATCTCAGGGGGTTATTTTTCCACTGCTATGCCTGACATCCCCTTACCCTGCCAAAGATGGCAATATTCATGCTGAGGCACTTGTCATTTTCTCCCTGGGTGTCTTGCAGCTGATCGCTCCTAATGGCAGTGGAAAACAAAGAGATTTTCTTGTCACCTAATACAGGGCTGTGGTGTCTCCCACTGAGCTCAGTGACATTTGGTAGGAAGGGTGGAAATAATCTTCTGTTTATGTGTCTTTAACATTTGGAACTGGATCCAGTGGGGTCCTGATATTGGGCAACCAGATTCCAAAAATATCTGGATCTGTCTGAGCAGTAAAGACCAGCAAGTAGATTCGATTCCACTCGCCACATCCCCACTTCTGTAGTCAATGTAGTTTTTAGAAGGGCCCTCATATGGAAGAAATGTCATAAGAAGGGAAGCCACTGAGGATAAATCTCTCCTACTTCAAAAGGTATCAACAGGCTGACTCAGTCTAAGTGGAGACTCAGTTGTTGACATGCTTTACTGGGAATATGTTTAGTGTACATCCTAAGACAGGGCTCAGGAACACCAGGTAATAGCAATCCCTTGAAAGGTCAAGCTCTTTCTCAATGCTCTGCACAGGATGCAGAGCTGCTGGTGGAGTAGAGATATGGCTCTTGAGAAATTCATATTTCTATGCCAGAGGAGGCTCCACTGCAGTCATAGATAGTCAGCTTCAAGATATGGGGAAGCAAGGATCACTCCAGGCGTGTGCTCTGTGGTCCCAGCCAGCATCATCAAGTGAAGCTGGCCATATTTTATATTATTATTGTTTGTGATTATCATCAATTTCCTCTTCTCCCTTTATCCTTTTCTCTCTCAAGCTGCTTATTTCTCTCTGTAACACTTCTTTCAACACATCCACCTTGTCACTGCTGCTCCTCATGTGTATGCTCCCAGTTCCATCAAGTGAAGTTGCCCTTGATACCATTTTCATCAAATTCACCCTTATGAAAATATGAGGTGGGAGAGACAGACCAGTCCCACAACATTCATTTACCTTAGGACCTATTCCTACGTCCAACTCACCTACAAGGGGCATCTCTTTTGCCTGAGACGGGTCCTCACAAAACATGGGGCTTATAATGATCTGTGTGACATAGCCTCGTGCGGCAAGTTACTAAGAACCCTCAGTTTCTCTGGCTGCTGTGGAGTGTTCACTCTAAAGCTGAGATTAAGTAAACAGCACTTGCCTCACTGAGCCACATCTGCTGCAAGGCCTGGGGAGAGCCCAAATACATAGAATTGATTATCTCCCTTGGGGTGGCAGCATTTGGAGGCTCAGATAATGGATGAAGTCTCCAACTGCCAAAGACAGCTATGCCCATGAAGACATTCATCAAAACAATCCCAGCACTGCAAAAACAGTAAACAAAGCCGGAAGGGGCCACCGCACACCCGGGAATGCCAAGGGTGGGGGCAGGTGGTCTTCCTGCCCACCCCCAGTCACCCGAGACCAACCTCAGACTTTCAAAGCACAGAGAAGACGACAACTCGCACACTACACCCATGATTTGTAACCCACTAACCAGGCAGATAACCAACGCTATGCACTGATACGGCACCCAGTTGTGAAGACATTGAAATATTTCCATACCAGTTGGTAAATAGCTGCCACTCCAGCTGTTCCCTCTGGGATGCCCCTAGATCACCTCACAATCCAGCAGGTGACAGGTATTTTGCACGCCTCTGTCCCAGTGCTATTGCTGGTATACATTCTGATTGGTTAGTTTCTTTTTTTAAATTATTGTATTTATTGATTTGAGAGAGTGTGTGTGTGCACAAGCAGGGAAGAGAGGGAGAAGCAGGCTCCCCGCTGAGCAAGGAGCCCGACACGGGGCTCGATCCCAGGACCCTGGGATCATGACCCGAGCCGAAGGCAGATGCTTAACAGACTGAGCCACCCAGGCGCCCCCGATTGGTCGGTTTATTAAACAGTCTGAATGTCATAGTGGCAGGCAGAATCCTAAAATGCTCCCCTAAGATTTCCCACCCTAACTGTCAGGACTGTGAATATGATGAGATGGCACATTTGTGATTACATTGCATATGTGGCAAAAGAGATTTTACAGATGTAATTAAGGTTACTAATCAGGGAGATTATCCAGATGGGCCTAATCTAATCACATACGTCCTGTAAAAGCAGAGTTTTCTCCAGCTGGTAACAAAAGAAGATGTCAGAGGTTCGAAGCATGAGGAGGGTTTGCTGGGCTGTTCCTGGCTCTGGTAACACCACTCACCACCTCTTCCAGTTGTCCCTCCAACTCTAGGGATAAGAGGGGCTTCCTGTTGTTGCTCAGCTGAAAATTCTCTGAGCTGTCTCACTGTCCTGTTTGGCTTCTTATCTCTTCCATCCTCAACATACTAATCCCTGTTTTAAATTTTCTGCTTGAAAGAACTAGAGTGATTTCCATTTGTCTGGCTGTACCCCAACCTATCCGTATGTCTCTGATTAGGTTTTTGTGGGGTTGGCTTATTAAGGACAGATGGGGCTGAGACTTGAAGGTCAAATTTGGAAAGACAGAAAAGGGGGGATAGCTTTCAGATCTCATTTCTGGCAGGGAAATAGTTTGTACATCGGCAAGGATCGGCCTGGTGTTGATTGAAGGCAACAAGGGTGTAGGAGATGGCCTCATTCTTTTCTGCCTCCTCTTTGATTTCCAATGGAAATATCTTCAAATGGGGGCACCTGGGTGGCTCAGTCGGTTAAGCGTCTGCCTTCGGCTCAAGTCATGATCCCAGGGTCCTGGGATCAAGCCCCAGATCGGGCTCTCTGTTCAGCGGGGAGCCTGCTTCTCCCTCTCCCTCTCCGTGCCACTCCCCCTGCTTGTGCTCTCTCTCTCTCTCTCTCTCTCTCTCAAATAAATAAATAACATCTTAGAAAAGTAAAAGAAAATATCTTCAAATGGGAATAATGTCCTCCCTGTGCCGATAGGGAATATGCCCCAGCAATGAAGAGAAACATATAGGGGAATCATATCTCTAGGAGCTGGATGAGTTCAGAGCCTGCCTTTAGAAAAATAATTTTAAAAGATGAGGTCTGCTCTTATGGCTTCTCACATCCCCATTCTGTGTCTTTATACTGCTGTCCACCTGGCTCAGCATAGCAACCTGGGCTAACTGCCTTGCCTTACGTGGACCTTACCTCGGACAAGCCCTTTGCCTCCACCTCTAGGCCCGAGCGGAGCTCTTTCTCAGTCCCCTAAGGCTTAGAGAAGTCAGTAATAAGCATGCAGTGACTATCTAGCAGACAGACAGCCTTTATTAATCTGATAGGCATTCAACTGTTTTCAATCTATTATCATTATAACTCCCATCAATAATAACTACCATTTATGGAGCACTATTATATGCCAGACATGATACAAAGCACTTTTCATACATATCTTCTCATTTAATTTTTACAACCTTGTGAGGCAGGTACTATTATTAATTCAATTTGATAGGCGAGGAAACTGAGGCACAGAGCTCAAAGTGACTTACCCAAGGGCACACGCTTAATAAGGGCACTGGCAGGTGTGTCTAATCCAAAGTAATCACAATACTATACCCACCCCTTTCCCTGCCTGCATTCCAACTCCCCAGACCTGGATGCACACCCCCCCTAGCCCACCCTACACCCAACCTTGGACTCCCTCAGCTTTATCCTTCTACTTGATTCACTGACTCGGACTGTCTCCTGACTTCTAATCAGAGGACTATCCTCTAAGGAGTCTTTCCCTTGGTTCTAGAGATTAAGTGCCTTCCATTTCCCTGAGATTCCCTGCCCCCTCCCCCCAACACACACACACACACACACACACGCTGGCTCTCTTTTTCTCCTTCAGTGTGCCTGTGCGCACTTCAGACTTCCAGTTTCTTCTTAGCTCTGCCCTGAATACTGCCAGCCTCCTCAATGAACAATCACACAACCCACCTGAGATAATCACTCCCACAAAGGGTAAAAAGTTCAGCGCTCTCAAGCTCATTTGCATGACAAGAATTCCTCATTCAACTTACACATCCTGCCTTGGGATCGGCCTCTCATGCTGTCGCTTCCCAGAGAGCTCTTGCGTGGCCGAAAGGCTCTCTTGAAAGTACATCCTCACAAGCCAGTGGACTTCAGGGAAGTCTCGAGAAGAGGAGCATTCTCTCTGCGGATGCTGCAGGGGGCACCAAAGGCTGACTTTTCAGATCTCTGCATCTTGCCTGGGCCTGGCCTTCCCCCTGCTGGTCTAACACAGAAATGGATTCCTCGGTTTTTCTGCGTTAAGGTCCACTCATGGTTTTGTCAGCCAGCGGTCCGAGAGCCCGCATCTGCTGAGGACAGAGCTCTTCACCTCAAAATGCCAAAGGTATCCTTTGGCAGGTCTCTGCTGAGCGGCAGTCTCTGCTTCTGACAGCAGCAACAGCCTTTGATGCCTGCTACCTGGTAATGATCTTGGTCACCGACAAAGATGAGGTGGGGCGGGGAGGACGGTAAGAAGGCAATGAAGGGAAATGGGGTTTCCTTCCCCCATGCTAAAAGGCAACCAGACAGGGCAGACGGCCGTACTGCCCCTCTGCATCCCAGATTCTCCTGTCCTGGACGTTCAGCAGGAACATCAGTAGTTGTCATGGTGACTCTTCCCTTGGGTGACTCAAACCAAACAAGACCAAGTATGCAAGAGACAGGAAGGGCTTAATGGGCTTAATGCCCCAAGAATCCCTCTGTCCATCTACTGGCTGATGTCCTGGACTCTTTCACCCATTCACTTAATAATAAATATCTCTTGGATGGATTAATATTTATATTTATATATATATATTTAACAAATATTTATTGAGAGACTACACCATACTATACTACATTCTTGTTACTGGAGACACATTAGGTGACAGGTGAACAGGACAGACAGACCCCTGTCCTCATGGGGTCTACAGTCACGGAACCACAGTTTCAAATTTCTCTTTGCATTTCCTTTCTTCCTTGAAGACTGCCTTTAACTTTTTCGGGGCCATGGATTGCTTTGATCATCTGTTAAACATGGACAAGAGAAATGCACATATGAGCAGACATGATCAAATGCAGCATAAAATCTCAGAGGATTCACAAACCTCCTCCCGCTGTCATCCCGAAATAGCTCACCTTAAGACCTGTTAGCATGCAAATATGTGTTAAGCTGTTAGGAGGTCACTTGTGACTCAGTGTAAATGAATCTGATCCCTTACTGAGATCAGGTTTGCATAGGGGGCCAAGCGAGTGAGACAGACCATGAGGGAATTGTACGTGAAGACTGCGGAAGGGACACCAACAAGGAAACAGATCAGAGGCACTGAAGGAAAATGTCACCATCATCACAGCTTTGCAAAGGATCATCAGGTCTGTGCAACAGTCCCCGAAGCCAACGGTGCCTTCAGCCACTCTGTAAAATAACAACCATCAATGGACAATCTGTGTCCATAAAAATGACCATGTTTGTATTTCCAATGATTTCAGAGCTGAGACTTGGGAAGAACTGTTCCTCGTGGAAGACTTGGCCTCCCTATGGACTGGTCTCTGAATGTTCTCTTCATTGGCTACAAATCATATTTGTGGATGAGTCAAAGGTCCATGGCTGAAAGGTCATTGTTGGGAAATGGGGTTCTTCTTGGCTTCTGCTTGTTCCCATTATCATTGTTCTGGGCACCAGGAGTCAGTTGACTGGAAAGCTAAGTGGTACAAATGAGCTTTGATTTCTGAGCAGTTGAGGTTGAGGAACTAAATGTGAGCTCGGAGTGATTAATATTAATAAGGCCTCTCTCTTCCTGTGGTCATCGGAGCCCCATGTTATAGCCCAAATCCATGTGAGAGACAGCACAGGCCAGAAGGTGTCCTTGAGCTACAACACAGAAGTCACAATACCCAGAAGGAGCATCGGAGGTAACAACCCGCTGCATTACTCTGCCTTTCACTCGAGGCCTGACAGCAAAGTTACGTTACATCAGCTGTCAAAGAAAATTTGTTTTTGTTTGAAAGAGAAAAACAGAGGAGATCTAAGAGTAAAACTGAAGAGAAAGGGTCATTGTATTTCTTTCTTATCCTCCTGTCTTCTGTCACAGGATTCTGCTCTTCCCTCTGTTCTCGTTCCCAATTTCCCCTGGGGATTTGACCTTCTAGAGAAGTACCTGGGCCTATAGAATTATGAGTTCATCACAAAAGCTTTATGACAAATATATTTATCTCAAAGCTGCTCTTACTAAATGTGGCATATCCGGAAGCTCCCATAGTTAAAGAAAAGAAAGTGTTCTAGATCCCCTCATTCATTAGAAAATCAACATTATTAAAGAAGGTTTGAACTATTAGAATTAGAATCCTCTCAACTAACTCCACCAAAATTCCTATTGACCTTGCCCTAAAGATTCCTGGGGGTACAAAGAAGTTTCTAGCACCCAATAAATCTTCTAGGAGATTTTGCTACAGGATTTTTCTCTTAATACCTCATTTCAAACATTTCATAAAAGAAAACTAATGCAAGATACTTGATGCTGGAGTCCCTCCATCCTTAACCAAGATGCGGGTGTCTGACACATAGGTGGCTCTCACTTAATATCTACTGAATAAATGAGCAAATTCATGAATTCCCAATGCATGTGACAAAATATTTTAAAGTGTGAAGACAGAGCAACAGACAAAGCTGACCGAAGCTGAGCTCCTTGGCCTCTATTCAGGGGTTGGTCAAATTTTTTCTACAAAAGGGCAGACAGTGAATATTTTAGGCTTTGTGGACAATAAGATCTCTGTCACCGCTATCCAATTCTGCTATTATAACACAAAGAAGCCATAGAACTACATAAACAAATGGGCATGACTGTGTGCCAATAAAACTTTATTTACGGGCACGGAAATTTGAAAATCATATAATTTTTGTGTAAAAACTATTACTCTTCTTTTGATGTCTTTTCAATCACTTAGAAATGTAACAACCCCTCTTAGATCTCAGGCTGTTCAAAACCAAGTGGCAGGCAAGATTAGGCCTGCAGGCCATCCTTTGCCTACTGCGGTTCTAGTTGTTTCCATATGTATCTCTTCTACCTTTATAGACTGAGGCTCCTTGAAGACAGGGGCTCTGCTTTAGGTTTTCTTTATATTCCCCTGCTGCTTAGTTACATGTGGGACACATCATAGGTACTCAACACATACTTTTTCACTGATTGACGGGGAGAAGCTTGAGGAAATCCCTGATCTTCGGTTTGTCGACCATGTTAAAAAATGCATAATGCGGATTTATATCCATTGCAAGTGTTTGGTGTTTGGAGATTACATTTCTATGGCAATGGGTGGAAGCATTATCTGACTGAAAAGAGATCTGCCTACATGATGGATTTCATAATTATAGTAATATAGTGCTTTATACTTCCCAAAGCACATTTGCAGATATTGTCTTATTTGATCCTCATGAGGACTTTTGAGTGTAGGCAATATTATCTGTGGGTTACGGATGAGGAAACAGGCTTCCAAAGGTTGAGACTTGACCGGGGCTACATGGCAAGTTTGTTCATTCATTAATTCATTCTTTCTACAAGGACTTGAGAGGCTGCCGTAGGCAAGCAATTAGGTCAAGGTGAATGCAGGGCCAGTGACTCCTCAGGTGATGTTAAGAAGAAATCCAGAAAATAGAAATGTGCCCTGGAGGGGCACCTGGGTGGCTCAGTGGGTTAAGCATCTGCCTTTGGCTCAGGTCATGATCCCGGGGTCCTGAGATAGAGCCCCATGTCCAGCTTCCTGCTCAGCAGGGGGGCTGCTTCTCCCTCTGCTCCTCCCCACGCCACTCATTCTCTCTCTTTCTCAAGTAAATAAATAACATCTTTATTTTTTTTTAAGATTTATTTATTTGAGAGAGACAGATAGTGACAGAGATAGCGAGAGAGAGTACAAGCGGGGAGGAGAGGGAGAAGCAGGCTCCCCGCTGAGCAGGGAGCCCGATGTGTGCCTCGATCCCAGGACCCTGGGATCACGACCCGAGCCAAAGGCAGACGCCCAACCGACTAAGCCACCCAGGCGCCCCTAAATAACATCTTCAAAAAAAATAAAAAGAGGGGCGCCTGGGTGGCTCAGTTGGTTAAGCCACTGCCTTCGGCTCAGGTCATGATCCTGGAGTCCCGGGATCGAGTCCCACATCAGGCTCCCTGCTCGGCGGGGAGTCTGCTTCTCCCTCTGACCCTCCCCCTTCTCATGCTCTCTCTCTCTATCTCATTCTCTCTCTCAAATAAATAAATAAAATCTTAAAAAAATAAAATAAAAATAAAAAGAAGTGTGGTCTAGAGAGTTCAAAGTAAAGTCCTGATAAGTGAGGCATATGGGGACAGACAAGTAGATTTTCCCATGCCCACGTGATCAGGCACACCTCTCTCTTCTGCCCAGGCTCAGAAATGGAAGGCCTGACTGAATTAGTCCTGGTTATTTCTGAAAACTGCAGGGTGAGCTCAGCCAACCACAGCTCTCACCACCATCTGATGGCTTCTGTCCTCCGAAAGGAAAAGGTGCCTGTACTCCCCAAATGAAAGATACAGGCAAGCAGAACAATCTGTGTCTCCTTTCAATTTACATTTCTGGAGACGCCCAGAAAAGGGGACAGACAGTTCAGTGAGCTTCAGGACCACCACGTGTGCTGTGAACGGTGCTACCAGAATTGTGCAGTGTATAACCTACACGGCTGAACGCAAGAGCCCTGCAAAGGTCTCTTCACAAGCAGAAAAAGCTGAAGGAAACAAGTAGAAAAGAAACCTGGGCCGACAGAGGCCTGGCCAAGTGTGCAGTGGAATCTGTTTTCAAAATCTCAGAGTCTGATCAGCAGGCTCTGTCTCTGCACTTTTTGCAGGTACCTTTCTGACACACAGGAGTAAACTTGCTGCTTGTTGCAAAATCCCACTCGTGGAGCACTTCCCAAAGAGACAGTACACCTTAGCACCTTAGCGGTTAAGAGCTTGGGTCCTAGGGGCGCCTGGGTGTCTCAGTTGGTTAAGCATCTGGGATCCTGGGGATGGGATGCTTCCACCGTTGCTATAGAAATGTAGCTCTAGACAAGTGGCAAGTTCTGGCTGGCTGATGTCCCTTTCCCAGGGGCAAGCTAAAGGTGAAACACTTGGCATTTTATTTTCTGGCCCACTGTGTTTGAAAATGGCCAGAAGGCACTTACGTAGAGAAGACAGCGGCTCCAGAAAGCACTAAGAGAGCCCTGGTGTCATGACAGCCAGCACCCCTTGTCAGGATGTAGGGAGGGACAATTCTTCCAGCAACGGGGCTCAGTAGGATCTGAGAGTCCAATTAGAGCTTATTTTCTTTGAGGACCCCTGGAGATATCTATCACAAGTTCTTTTTTTGCAGTGATAAACAGGAGGCCTAGAGAAAGTAACATGGTTTGTTTCCATATGATCTACATAGTTTAGATTACCCAAAGGCTTGTAAGGTGCTATTGCTCAACCAAAACTTACCTACGCTGGGGTGTCTGGGTGGCTCAGTTGGTTGAGCATCTGACTCTTGATCTCAGCTGGGTAACCAGTAATAGAGTAACACACCCCAAGCCCCTGAGTGGTCAGAGTGGTAATTCCAACCACTTAGCAATCGCAGAGAGGGATTTGCAGCTGTTTCCCGCCTGGGGCGGGGTGGGGGAGGGGCGAGGAGGGACAGAAACAATGGCCGCCCACTAGACAACTGCATATGTTCGGTCAGGAGAAGGACCTGTTTGTAACACCCAACGAGGGGGCTCTTGCAGTCTGGGAAGGGTTAACAGGACTATTGAGGGGGCATCAGTACTAGGGTGCGAGGGATGCTGGGGACAACGGCTGGGCGGGGAGTTGGCACTGGAGGAAGGACGTTCTTTTATACCCCGATGTTTTGCAGCTGAGTTTGTGCCCTTGAACTGAGGTTGCTACGAGGGCTCTAAAGTAGATAAACCAATCTCAGCGTCACTCCCAGCAGGCCCCAGCGTGATGGGAACAGGACATTCTGTTACAGAACCTGGACTAGATTGCCCTGTGGAAGAACCAAGCGACACCCGGAGATCTTGGAGGATAGGAGGTTTATTTAACACTGTGAGGCTCAGAGGACAGTAGTCTCCAAAGTCTGAGCCCCGAGCACAAAGGGGGCAATTTATACACTTCTACTTCCGCATGCATACTGGGCACTCTTGGCGCATGCGCGAAGCGGGGCAGGGAGAGGAACCCGGATTTGTGCGTGTGGGAAGCAGAGCAGGGAGAAGAACCCGAAAGAGCCCCGGGGCAGGGGCTGGGACTCTCTCACTGGCTCAGTCGGCCATCTTAGGACACAGATTTTCCTTATCATAACCAGCCAGCCACCTTGGGGAAGAGAGGAGGACTGCCGATTCTTTAGAGCTGGGGAACTGAGTCCCCGCTAGACCACCACACACGCGCAGTAAGCCCGGAGGTCAGGGCATGGAGGGGAATGGCGATACTCACTGAGGGGACGTTCTCTACTTCAGGGCTTCCAAGAGACCTGGACTACTTCCATATTCTGAAGATTCCTGTATATTTTTTTTAATTGAATTCAAACAAAAATGGAGTTACAATATATTTTAAATGCTTACATCTTTTTAAAATGGCATTTTTAGCCCCGAGGCAAAACCACAATACAATGTGTAGCATTGGGTGCGGTCCAGAAATCTGCATCTTTAACAAATGCCCCATATGCACACCAACCTTTGAGAAGCGTGCCCTGAATTCTACCAGGTGAAGAAAGCACTCCAAGTGGGGTCGGCTTCCCTCAAAATGCCAGGGAAGTGAATTCTCTCGCTTCAGTTTGGGGTGTGTTGCCTTCCCCTCATAGGGAAACAAAGTGGGGCTTCTGCCCAAATGAAGTAAGCAGCTACTAGTTAATGTGAGATAAATGCCAAAATATTCCTTACCCAAAACACCCTGCAACCAGCCTGCCATTGGGCCCAAGACTCCTGGGAGTAGCTTTTCTCCTTAAAGGTTATTATTAGCTCTTCTCTGCTATGTCTCTGCCTGCCGCTCTCCCTTTGCATTATGTTATAAAGCTTTCCAATTTGCTCGGGCAAGATGGTTGCTGGCAGGAGATCTAAGAGCGTGCATAAGAATTTGTCAAAAGCTGGTAAGAAATGGGCCTCGTGGTTTGATTGCAAGGCAAAGAACCTTGAGCTTGGATTTGTTGAGAAATGTGAAATTGAACAGACATGTGCATTTGACCTTGCTGTGGCCATGTGTTCAGGATCTGAGCTAGTCAACAACATTTGAGAACATTACACTGGGTCAGTGAAAGGAGATAAATAGAAGCCCTGGCCTGCTCTACAGGACCTGACAATCTCAAAGGCAATGCATGGCACACACGTGAACTAGAACACATATGTAAATCTATGTGTCATTAAAAGCACATTATGGGGGCGCCTGGGTGGCTCAGTCTTTAAGCGTCTGCCTTCGGCTCAGGTCATGATCCCGGGATCCTGGGATAGAGTCCCGCATCGGGCCCCCTGCTCAGTGGAGAGTCTGCTTCTCCCTCTCCCTCTGCCCCTCCCCTGTGCTTGTGCGTGTGCTCGCCCACTCTCTGTCGCTCACTCTCGCTCTCAAATAAATAACATCTTTTTAAAAAATTAAAAAGTAAATAAATAAAAGCACATTAGGGTAGCACAAAAGTCCTGAAAATTTGGGGAAGTCTGGAAGAGGAAGAACCACAAAAGAACCCTCCCAGGGGCTGACTTTGGAGAATGTTCAAGAGTAATAGTTGAGCAGAAAGGGTAGGGCAGAGAGTAGGAGAACGCAGCGCCGCCAAACACTGAAAATAAGCAAGGAAAAGACAATGTCTGATTTGCCCATCACACAAGGTGAAAGGCTAGCCCTGTGCAGATGCAAGAAAACCTTTTGGGCATCATACATTCAGGGAAGTTGTAGACAAATACAACTACACAAGCCACAGCTCTAATCTTGCAATACAAATTAGATCAAGGATTGAAAATAAAACAGATTTCTAGACGCCAGATCATCTTTTTGTCCCTGTTGTTCACTGCTACAATCCCAACACCTAGCGTCTATATATATTTGATGAGTGAATGAATGTATGAACGAATATTTACTAATCACTTTACAGCTCACACAGTTTAATCCTGCCAGGTGCTCTCTTATTTCCAGATCTTCAGGTTTCAGGCATTAATTCTGTATGCTAATCATGTCCTGTGTGATATTCCCACCACTTTTGGACAGTCATCTCTCTCTACCCAGCACCTAGCACAATGCCTGGAATATAGTAGCTCGTTGCTCAACATGGGAACCAAAGAATGGAGGTTAGGTGCACTAGGAATTAATACATGATGAATGAATGGAAAAGCACTACTGAGACAGTACTTTGCAGTAACTTCTCTGTTAAGTTAGTACATAGAAATTCCCAACCTGAGCTCACCTGAGTACTAGGGGCAGGAAAAGGTAGCAGTGGGGGTCCTTGAGCCGTTTTCAAATTGCTTAGCCAAAATCATATCCTCCATCTAAATGGACTAGGGGCAAGGAGGGACACCAGAAAGCCTCCTGAGCTCACAAAGATGTCTATGGTTTATCACTTGGCCCACTTTATGACTCTATTCTTTGTTGAGATCGAATGCCTTTTTTTCCCCTCAGCATTTTAAACAACTGTTGTTTTTTTTAAAAAAGGGACATAACTTCTTAGTGTTTAAAACACAAACAAAAAGCTTAACTCACATAAGGATTAAAAAAAAGAAAAGAGCATTTCTGGATACCAGGATATCTAGGCGAGTTTGAAACTGTGACTCAGTTCATCTTAAATACTTATTGAATAGCTACTTCATTTCAAGAACTACAGAAACATTCTGCGGATGAAAGACTGGCTATTTGGGGCCATCAGAGGGTAAAATGAAAATTCAAGGTTTGTTTCTGGTGTTATGGGCTCAGAAATGTAGTGGAAAGAACCCCTGTCCTCCTCTGCATGGCAGCTTGCCTACAGCACCATTGTCTCTCAAGGCAGTGATAGTTACTATACCGATAATTGTGTGCATATATATATATATGCAATTTATATATTGAAGCTGTCTTAGTCCCGGGTCTCATCAAGGACATTCAAGCGCTTTTCCAGCATACTCTCTAATGAATTTGGTGGGGAAAAAATCTATATATCCTTTTATATGTTTTTGAGTTGACATCTAAATATGTCATCCTAAGTTTAAACCATTGCAAATGATGTAATTTCTAGAATAGGATAAACACTGACATTTAAAATAAAACTACCTAATCACTCATTTAAATGTATCCAATGAAATCTGAATACCATAGCAATTTGCGACTGATAACCATGTATTTAAAAATTAAATGGCGGGCGCCTGGGTGGCTCAGTTGGTTAAGCGACTGCCTTCGGCTCAGGTCATGGTCCCGGCGTCCTGGGATCGAGTCCCACATTGGGCTCCCGGCTCGGCGGGGAGCCTGCTTCTCCCTCTGACCCTCTCCCCTCTCATGCTGTTTCTCTCTCTCTCTCTCTCTCAAATAAATAAATAAATAAAATCTTTAAAAAAATAAAAAATAAAAATTAAATGGCAGGGCACCTGGGTGGCTCAGTCTGTTAAGCGTCTTGCTTTTGGCTCAGGTCATGATCCCAGAGTCCTGGGATCAAGACCAGCATTGGGATCCCTAGCAGGGAGCCTGCTTCTCCCTCTCCTGCTCCCCCCTGCTTGTGCTTTCTCTCTCTCTCTCTCTGTCAAATAAATAAATAAATAAATAAAATCTTTAAAAAATTAAAATTAAATGGCTAAAATCTTCTTTAAAGGCAGAAAGTTTACATCATTCCTTTTCTCCTTGCATTATTTCCATTCACATCCCCACAGGATTTTACCCTAATGCTATAAAATTTTTGTTTTAAATATGTTATTACTATTGATCACTCTATGAGAGTTCTTCATAACAAAAATATAAATTAAATTTTAATTTTTTATTTCCTGTGGCCAGAAGGCAATAAATGTTAAAGCATTTCCTTTGAATTTAGTTATGATTCCATGATTAGCAGTACAAAACACCTCAAAAGAACACAAATATAATACAAATTTTAATAAATAAGACATAAAAATACATTTTTATTGGAAATGAATTGCTTATATAGGTGAATAGAGTTTTTCATCTAACTAGTTATTATATCCACAGAATATTAAGTAATATTCTGGAACAAAATTCAGCATCAACTATATTTTTATATTTTCATAAAATTAAGTGCTAAGAAAACTTTTCATATCAATAAGTATATGTGAATGGACAGTTTTATTATGCCATTGTCATTCAGTTTTCTAGAACTCTGAGTTACATGCCAAAAAGTCATGTAATGATTTTTTGTAAAATAATATTTCAATAATCTATCATCTGACAACTTGATTAGGTTTGCCTTATCTTTTATCAAAAGCAAGGAATTATAAACCACATGACTTAGAAAAGGGTTTGTTACTCAAGATTACAGTCATTCAGTTTCTCAATTTCTGGGAAGCAATACGGTAAGAAGCCTCTGAGACGGACTCCACTGATCCCCACTTCCAGGCATCTGAACCCTTATACAATCTTTTTCCCTTGACTGTGGGCTAGGGACTCAGTCCTAACATATGAGACATGGCAGAAGTGATGTCACTTCAGAGAGTAGGGTACATGAAGACCATGGCTCTTCTCATTCACTACAGTGAAGCCTGCTGCCATGTTATGAGCCGTCCTATGGAGAAGCCCATATGGCAAGGAACTGAGGAAAGTCTTCAGCCAATAGCCAGCAAGGGACTAAGATCCTCAGTCCAACAGTGATAAATTTCACTTCACTGAAATTAATACAGCTTGCTCTATGAAAGAAACCATTGAGTGTATGAAAAGACAAGATGCAGCTGGGGAAAAAACATTTGCAAGTCACATTCCTGACAAAGAGCTTGTATCCAGAATATAGGCATACCTCATGGGTTGTTTTTTTTTTTTTAAGATTTTATTTATTTATTTGACAGAGAGAGAGAGAGAGCACAAGAAGGGGGAGCAGCAGAGGGAGAGGGAGAAGCAGACTCTACGCTGAGCGGGGAGCCCAATGTGGGACTCCATCCCAGGACCCTGGGATCATGACCTGAGCCAAAGGCTTAACCAACTGAGCCACCCAGGCACCCCAGGCAAACCTCATTTTATTGTGCTTCGCAGGTACTGTGGTTTTTTGTTTTTTGTTTTTTGTTTTTTTTTACAAATTGAAGGTTTGTGGTAACCCTGCGACGAGCAAGTCCATTGGCACCATTTTTCCAACAGCATTTGCTCACTTTTTGTCTCTTGCATTTTGATAACTCTTGCAATATTTCAAACATATTCAATATTATTACATTTGTTATGGTGATCTGTGATCAGTGATTATGACTTGCTGAAAGCTCAGATGATGGTTACCATTTTTTGGCAATAAAGTACTTTCTAATTGGGGTGGCTGGGTGGTTCAGTCGGTTAAGCATCCAACTCTTGATTTCGGCTCAAGTCATGATCTCAGGGTCCTGGGATCAAGCTCCACATCGGGCTCCATGCCCAGCTCAGAGTCTGCTTGAGAATAAATAAATAAATCTTTAAAGTACTTTCTAATTAAAGTGTACACATTGTTTTTTGAACATAATGCTATTGCACACTCAACAGACGACAGTATAGTGTAAACGTAACTTATATGCACTACGAAACCAAAAAATTCATTTGACTTGCTTTATTGTGATATTTGCTATGTGGTGGTCTGGAATCAAGACCGCAATGTCTCTGAGGTATGTGTTTGTGTGTGTGTATATATATATATAAATTCACCTGTAAGAAAACAATGCAATAAAAATGGGCAAAGGATCTGAACAGCCACTTCACCACAGAGGATATATCGATATAACGCATATGAAAAGATGCTCAACATGAGTAGCTATTTGGAAAATGCATCTTAAAACCATAATGAGCTCCAACTACTTGTCTGTTAGAATGGCTAAACTTTAAAAACCTGACACATGGCACTGGGTGATGCAGGGAAGTGTTGAATCACTGTATCGTACACCTGAAACTAATGTAACACTGCATGTTACCTAACTGGAATTAAATGTTCCACTAAAATGGAACATGGACAAATCTCAAAGCCAATCTCAAAAAGGTATCTACTGTATGATTCCATGTATCTGGTATCTTGGAAGAGGCAAACTAAAGCATTGGAGAATGGAGGGGCGCCTGGGTGGCTCAGTCGGTTAAGTGTCTGCCTTCAGCTCCGGTTGTGATCCCGGCATCCGGGATCGAGCCCTGAGTCGGGATCCCTGCTCAGTAGGGAGCCTGCTTCTCCTTCTCCCTCTGCCCCTCCACCCTTGCTTGTGCTCTCTCTCTCTGTCAAATAAATAAAATCTTTTTAAAAAAATAAAAGTGCTGGAGAATGGAGCAGTGGTTGCCAGGGGCTAGGGGTTGGGGAGAGATTGATTACAGAAGGGCAACACTAAGGAATTTGGGGGAGGTGGTGGGACTGTTGTGTATCCTAACTGTGGTGGTTACAGCAGTCCATTCAGGTCTTAAAACTCCTAGAAAAGTGTGTGTGTGTGTGTGTATCTTGATTATGATGGTGGTTACACAGATATATACACTTGTCAAAACTCATGGAAAACCTAAAATGTGTGAATTGGATGTGTGTGAATTTTATGTGTGAATTTAATGCTATGGAAATCATACCTCAATGATATGGAATTTTTAAAAAAGCCTCGGGGTGCCTGGGTGGCTCATCAGTTGAGCGTCCGACTCTTAGTTTTGGCTCAGGTCGTGATCTCAGGGGTCCTGGGATGAAGCACCCTGTCGGGCTCCACACTCAGCAGGGAGTCTGCTTGGGGGTTCTCTCCCTCTACCCCTCCTCTCTCTCTCTGAAATAGATAAGTCTTAAAGAAAAAAAGCCTGCCCACATCAATTCCACTCCTTAAAAATAACCACTGTTGACAGTTTGGTATGTACCTGTCTAGAACATGTAAGCATGTCATATAAAGGGTTCTTCGGGTGCATAAATGGCATCGTGGTATGCAACAGATGCTTTATGTTGCTTTTTTCACTTCCAGGTCTTGGAGCTCTTACAGATATATGGATAAGCGCATATACACATATATATGTTCTATATATAAAATGGTGATAGAGCTACTATATTTGTAATAGCTATATTGCAAGCCATTTTGTGGACATGACATCATTTACTCAAGCAGGCTCCCACTGTTGGATATTTAACTATGACAAGCTACAGTGCTAACAGTGAATGACCCTGTGCATACATCTTTTTGCAAGTATGATGATCAGATAAATCTCTAAAAGTAGGATTACTGGGTCCTGGGGTATGTGTAATTTGAATTTTTTTAAAGATTTTATTTATTTATTTGACAGAGAGAGACACAGCGAGAGCGGGAACACAAGCAGGGGAAGTGGGGGAGGGAGAAGCAGGCTTCCCACGGAGGAGGGAGCCCGATGTGGGGCTCGATCCCAGGACCCTGGGATCATGACCTGAGCCGAAGGCAGATGCTTAACGACTGAGCCACCCAGGCGCCCCTGAATTTTTATACCTACTGACAGATTGCCCTCTATAGAAGCAAGCTGAACTTTTAGAAGGAAGCATGGGTGCATTTTGCAGTTTCCTATTCCAAATTCCTGAACTTCTCTCTTTCACAGGATCATGCCGATATTGAGTGGAAGTTTGCAAGGACAAAACTCTGGATGAGTTACTTTGATGAAGGCGGCACCTTGCCACCTCCTTTCAACATCATCCCCAGTCCCAAGTCATTTCTCTACCTTGGTAACTGGTTCAACAACACCTTCTGCCCCAAAAGAGACCCTGATGGTAGACGGAGAAGGCACAACTTGAGAAGCTTCACAGTAAGGCTTTTTAAAATTCCATTTTTTTCAGGTGCTCAGTAAATATTATTATTTTTTATTAACATAATGTATTATTTGTTTCAGGGGTGCAGGTCTGTGATTCATCAGTCTTACACAATTCACAGCGCTCACCATAGCACATACCCTCCCCAGTGTCCATCACCCAGCCACCCCATCCCTCCCATCCCCCACCACTCCAGCAACTCTCAGTTTGTTTCCTGAAATTAAGAGCCTCTTACGGTTTATCTCCCTCTCTGGCTTCGTCTTGTTTCATCTTTTCCTCTCTTCCCCTATGATCCTCTGCCTTATTTCTCAAATTCCTCATATCAGTGAGATCATATGATACTTGTCTTTCTCTGATTGACTTATTTCGCCTAGCATAATACCCTCTAATTCCATTTCTTTTTAAACAAAACTGTTTTCTATCTTCCCCCCTGCCCCACCCTTCATGACAGTCCCTATATTAAACAACATAAAATCACTCCAACCTACGGAGGCCTGGGGGTTTGTCAGGCAGGAGCTCCTGTGTTATTCTCCAGTCCTAACATAAAGAAATATATTCGAGTGGATGGGTTGCTGGGAGACCACTGATGTGAGCTCTCTGTCCATTTTCAATTACAGGAACGCCACGCTGACAGCCTGATACAGAATCAACATTATCAGGTAAAGCTCGTCCCAGTGACTAAGCAAAATCGTTCTTGGTCAGTTGGTGTGACCTCGGACAAGTCACTTAACTTTGCTGAGCCTCGGTTTCCTCATCTGTTAAATGGGGGTGATATAACTTAACTCACAGGGTTGCTGTGAGAATCGAGTGGTGAGCATGCATGTGTGATCATGTGTGTGTGATCGTGTGTGTGTGTGTGTGCGCGCGTGTCCTGGCACATTTAGTGGTAGCTGTCATCATCACCGTTACTGACACAAAGTAGAGTGACCACGTGTGTGCCATTCCCAGGAGGCTAAGTAAAAAGTGGCCATCCTGAGGTGCCTGGGTGGCTCAGTCAGTTGGGCTTCCGACTCTTGATTCCGGCTCAGGTCATGATCTCAGGGTTGTGGGATCCAGCCCTGTGTACCTGCACCAGGCTCTGCGATCAGTGGGGTGCCTGCTTAGGATTCATTTTGTCCCCCCCCCCACTCTCCCTCTAAAATAAATAAAATCTTTTTTAAAAAAAGAAGTCATCCCTGTAAAGGAGAAGTGTACATTGACTTTAAGAAAAATATCTGGATTATGTAATTAGCAGACATTGAAATCAGCAGACTTTGTGACACCAAAGAATGACTTTATCAATTCCACAAGAGGGAAGAACAACTCTCATCTTACAAGGAGGGTTAAAGTTTAATCCAGCCTGAAAGGGAGGGTATTGGCCATGACCATCCAAGGATTATTCCACTCTCATTATTCTGTAAATGTGAATCTGTGTTTGCCTTCTTTGTGGGCAGAAATGTTTCGTGTTGGATGAATTTGATTTTGCTGGCCCACTCTGCCACCACATTTGGACACACAGTCATTCTTCATTTAACTAATGGACTAAACAGGATTTTTGAGGAAAATGACTGGATCCCGGGAGGATTTCCTATTGCAAAGACAGTCTGAGCATGTTTTTTTTCTTGACAGTGTTTCTTATTTTCCTGAGAGCCTGAGAAGAAAACTGAATGCCCCCCCTTTTTTTTAATTTCCAGGAAGTCATCAGGAATTTAGTCAAAAGATATGTAGCTGCTATGATAAGAAATTCCAAAACAAACGAGGGACTAACAGAAGAAAATTTTAAGGTAATTGAATCATGAAGTGGTTTAATTTCTCACTTCACATTTCTTAAGCATTATAATCTTCTCAGGGTTCGAGGTTTCTGGTGATCATTTAACTGCCTATAATACAGCAAAACCAGCTATGATTTTTATGTTCTCTTAGAATGGTCTGTCATTGGGGCACCTGGGTGGCTTAGTCGGTTAAGCGTCCAACTCTTGATTTCAGCTCAGGTCATGGTCTCAGGGTAGTGAGATCGAGTTCTGAGTCAGGCTCTACGCTCAGCAGAGAGTCTGCTTGTCTCTCTCCCTCTCCCTTTGCCCCTCCCCCTGCCCACTCATGTTCTCTCTCTCAAAAAAAGAATGGTCTGTCATCCAGCTAATGGAGAGATTTCATCAATGTCTGTCACCATAATCAGCTTTATGAACAAAAGAAATTTGCCTTATGCATCCTTTTAATATTCTGGGTGTCTCCCAGTGTGGGAATTGAGGGCTTTAAGTGTTGTGGCAAGGATGCATGGTGAGGGGCAAGAAAGCAAAAAGAAGATGCCTGAAAATGTGAAGGCCTTCTTTACTTCAGAGATATAAGATGAAGACCAACTAATCCATCATTAAATCTAAGATTTAACAAACCCTACCACAAAACATCAAAATTCTCCTAATACTAGCATTAGCCTAAAACAGTGGTTCTCAATCAGGGGCAATTTTGTTCCCTAGGGCACATTTGGCAATGTCTGGAGACATTTTTGGTTGTCACACTGGATGTGTGTGCTAGTGACATCTAGTGGGTGGAGATCAAGATTGCTACTAAACATCCTACAAGGCATGGGACAGCCCCCCACACAACCAAGATCATCCAGCTAACATGTCAAGTGATTGAGAAACCCTACCTTAGAACACATGCATATTTTCTTTTTTAAAAAAGATTTTATTGGGCGCCTGGGTGGCTCAGTTGGTTAAGCGACTGCCTTCAGCTCAGGTCATGATCCCAGGGTCCTGGGATCAAGTCCTGCATCGGGCTCCCTGCTCTGCGGGGAGCCTGCTTCTCCCTCCCCCACTCCCCCTGCTTGTGTTCCCTCTCTCGCTGTGTCTCTCTCTGTCAAACAAATAAATAAAATCTTTAAAAAAAAAAAAAAGATTTTATTTATTTATTTGTCA
>NC_138385.1:31370747-31375758 GCF_054177405.1 Leptonychotes weddellii
AGAAGCAGGCTCCCCGCTGAGCAGGGAGCCCGATGTGGGACTCGATCCCAGCACCCTGGGATCATGACCTGAGCTGAAAGCAGACACTTAACTGACTGAGCCACCCAGGCATCCACACATGTATCTTTTCTAAGGAACATAAAAAGGCCATTATCCGTGCCTGGGTGGCACAGTTGGTTGAGCCTCTGACTATTGGTTTTGGCTCAGGTCATGATCTCAGGGTCATGGGATCGAGCCCCGAGTCGGGCTCCACATTCAGCACGGTCTGCTTGGGTTTCTCTCCCTTTCCCTCTGCCCCTCCCCACCTCTCTCTCTCGCCCTCAAATAAATAAATAAATCTTTTTTTAAAAGGCCATTATCCTAATCCATAGATATAACTCATCTATTGAGGGCCTGCTGTGTGCAAAGCACCCCACTGGGTGCTGGGGTACAGTGATGAGCAAGATATCGCCAGCCCCCACTCTCATGGAGTGACACACAGACAGTAACAAGAGAAGGTGACAAATGACTGAGTATTCTGACAGGATAAACACAGGGTGCTGTGGGACAGAGAGCAGGGACACAACTGGGATCTGGGGAGTCAGGGCAGCTTTACAGAAGAAGCTGTGTTTAAGCTGAGGCTTGCAGGAGGAGCCAGATAAAGGAGAATCGCCGAGAAGAGTGTTCTAAGTGGAGAGAACAGCACAGGCAAAGACCCAGAGGCAAGAGAGACTATGTCCATGCAGGTGGACAGTAGAGAGCCCGAGGAAAGAGTAGGAAGGGCTGACACGGGGTCTTGAAAGACCTTGTAGCCCTTGGAATGGCATTTCTACTTTTATCCAAGGTCAGTGACAAGTTACTAAAAAGTCTTAAGCAGGGGAGCAATAGGATCCAACTTAAGCTTTTAAAAGGTGGCTTTTAAAGGAGCAATCTAGCATCTAGGCCGTCAGTTAGAGAAGACATTTCCTGGGGACACCTGGGTGGCTCAATCAGTTAACCATCTGCCTTCGGCTCAGGGACCTGGGATCGAGTCCCGCATCGGGCTCCTTGCTCAGGTGGGGAGCCTGCTTCTCTCTTTGCCTGACACTCCCCCTGCTTGTGCTCGCTCTCTCTCTCTGACAAATAAATAAATAAAATCTTAAAAAAAAAAAAAAAAAGAGGAAGAAGAAGATGACATTTCCTCGGGACTTGAGTGGACAGGACCCCCTGTCCCCAAAGAGCAGTCTCTAACCTGACACGTTCCACTTCCCTACTTTCATTCCTTAGGGTCCTAAAAGCTTTTTCATCTTCCACAGTCTTTCTATATGCAGATGAGAGCTAGTACCTTAGTTGCAGGTTAGCGCTTTAGCAGGGACAAGTCTGTTGGTGTCCTCCTGATAAGGGCCATCTGAAATCAACTTTGCCAACTGCACAATTTTTCCAATGGCCAGCCCTGCCCACAGAATTATTCACATGTTTTTCTTGTGCTGGAATAATGTGAGATTTTGCTGGTAGTCTGTGTACTTTGTGATTTGCCATTAGGCAAAACCTGGAACATTCCAAAGGACACCCAATGAGCCTATTTTGAACTAAAGACCAAGCTTCTTAATGTAAGGTGTCTTCTCTCTTGCCCTAGGAATTAAAGCAGGACATCTCCAGCTTTCGATATGAAGTACTTGACCTCTTAGGAAATAGGAAGCACTCAAGGAGAAGCTTTTCCACAAGCAGCACTGAACTCTCTCAGAGGGATGATACTCATGATGGCAGTGGTGGGGCTCGGGCCAAATCCAAGAGTGTCTCTTTCAACTTAGGCTGCAAGAAAAAGGCCTGCCATGGGCCACCTCTCATCAGAACCATGCCGAGAGCCGGGGGTGCCCAAGGGAAGCCAAAAGCTGAGTCATCAAGCAAACGGTCCTTCATGGGTCCTTCTCTCAAGAAACTCGGGCTCCTGTTCTCCAAGTTTAACGGTCATATGTCTGAACCCAGTTCAGAGCCAATGTACACCATTTCAGATGGCATCGCTCAGCAGCATTATATGTGGCAGGACATCAGATATTCTCAGATGGAGAAAGGGAAAGCAGGGGCCTGCTCTCAAAGCGAAATTAACCTCAGTGAGGTAGAATTAGGTGAAGCCCGGGGCGCTGCTGAGAGCAGTGAATGCCCCCTAGCCTGTTCTAGCTCTCTCCACTGTGCATCCAGCATCTGCTCCTCAAATTCTAAACTTTTAGACTCCTCGGAGGACGTATTTGAAACTTGGGGAGAGGCTTGCGACCTGCTCATGCACAAATGGGGTGATGGACAGGAAGAACAAGTTACAACGCGGCTCTAAGTCAAACCCCTATCCCGTTGTGGAACACAAGAGAAAATTTGTAATTTCCTTGCTCTCAGAGGTGACATAGAATCTGATTCCCTCATTGCCCACCCCCCCCCACCACCACCACCAGAAAGGAGAGGGAAACTCCTAGTTATCTTCACTATCTTTTATAGTCACATTTTCCATTTTTTTGTTCTTGTTAGTATGATTATTATTATTGCTATGATTTGCCTTTTTATGCCTGTTAACTCGAAGTCCATCTCACAACCAACTGCAGGGGTGTTTGCCCCGAATCAGCAGAGGTGCAGCCGGGTGCTTTCCCCTTTGGCTTTGCTTTTCTTACCCTTGCTTCCTTGAAGCTCCAGGTGCCACTTTGCTACTGTTGCTGCCACGCAGATTTCTGACCTTCATCAGGATCTCACGCCACTTCCCCACGGGGCTGCGGGACGAGCTCGGTAGTCCCCACCAGCTATCAGATGAGGCTAGCCAACCTGCCCATCTCTGTCGCCCATTCCAATTCGATGAACAGCATCAAAGGGAGACTGAACAGACTCCAAAGAATTGTCAGCTTGTGGTTTCTAGGTAGAACTGGCCTTCTTCTTGTTTTTGTTTTTAAACACAGCAACTTCTCCTTATCGTGGGGGCTGTTGAGTGTTTTGTTTCTAAAAGATGTGTTAGTTTCCCAAGATGTGCCAGTGAATATTTACCACGTAGTATGTGTCCTATCTAATAAGTTAGTGAATTCCTTTCCTGTGTTTGTGTGTTTCAGTTGACTTACTACCTTTCAAAATGTGATAGTACTGAGATTAGTATTTAGGACGTGTGCTATTTTAAGAACTTCTGCTGCACTCTAACCAGTAGTCGCTACATCTCATACATTGGCAAGAAAAATAGCCGGTACATATATAGGGGCCTATCTACTGTTGATAGTTTGAATCATCATTGCTATCAAAAGCGTTTCTAAGGTGAAAGTCTGGGTTTGAAAATATTTTTTTAATCAGAAAAATAACATCTTGCTGAGGTGTCGAAATCCGAAAAGAGCATCTTCATTTTCATTAATTGCATTCTGATGAAAAAACAATTTTAGGTCTAGATAACCTGATTCAGGTTGCAGTTTTAATATTCATTGCAGGCAGGGGAATTGCATGTGTCAACTTACGTTAGATATATAACATAACCCTAGCGCAATCCAAATTCTGTCTTCAAAGAAAGCCGAATTTATACATACAAACAAATTATTTTTTTTCACAGCTCAAGAGTACCTCATCAAAATCTGAACGTGCAGGTTAAAAAATGAAGTCTGTAATGCATATGGTCATCATGTTGACCCAATAACCACTGACTGATAACCTGCTCACCAAGGGTGGGGTTGTGGGTTTTTTGGGGGTTCTTTTGGCTTTGGTTTTTGTGGTTTTTTGTTTTGTTTTTATTATTTTTTACCAACATTAACACAGAGTTGTCCCCAGTTCACACTCTAACATATGACCCAAACAGCCCTAGGTGTGGGTCCTAGAGAGAAAATTAATAGTGCGTAGCTCAGAAAAGTAAGAAAGTTAGGTATTGTTCTGTTCTTGTAAATGTCAACAGTAACAGAAATCCATCTAAATTCATGTGTGTACTTTCTGATACAAGTAAGTAAAATGAAACATTTTCAAAGAATGCATATATGCCTCCATATATCTGAATAAAGCTCAGATCCCAGGAAAAGTGATCAAGAGAACAAGCTGCATCAAGACCCATTTGATAAGAGGTTGTAAATTGTACAATTATTTGGTTGTCCCCAAATAATTCTTTGATCATGTCTGAAGTGATTATTTACTCAACTCCCATTTCTCTCCCGCTCCCCTAGGTGGGGCTATCATAAATGACCTTGACATCAATAACGTGATTTTCCAGAAGGAAGGTTTCTAAATTTACAGATTCGACTTTTCCAGTTGTCAAACTTGCTTTTGATAATAAATAGCACCCGGGCTACCTCCCTAATTCATACTGATGGCACCAAAAACCAATACGTGGCCCTCTTTCATCAAAAGAAAAAGATACCTCTTTCTCACAAATACATGTACTTGTGATAACCTAGGTAAAATTGTCCTGGCTGTCACTGTATCAGTTTGTCAGAAAACAAGGGCAGCTATAGAGCCAAAATAGTCTTCTCTCAGTTACATTCTGAGGACAGAACATGTAGAAATGATAGCAGCCAACCTTGACCACTAAAAGAAACCAGTGTCCTATTTTCATGGGCAGTACATTCCTTTTCAGATCTTCTCAGGGTTATCGTCTTTATGACGTGGGCTTACAACCGCACTAGCTACCTTGAGGCCTAGTTATGATGGGGATTGAGGCCAGTGAGCTGTTAAAGCTGGACAGCTATTGCCGTAACTTCCATATTGGTGACATCAACAGTTTTATTTACTCTAACTCAGAAAAGTAGGAACTTGTAACATAGAAAGTAGAAAGGAAAAGAGATTTGTGTTCACCTCTGGGCCTCTGCAGACCCTCTGGACCAGCTACTATCAAGAAAGGTATTTCAATTTTTGCCCTTGCTTCCCTTGCCTTTGCCTTTGGAAAGCAAGGGCAAAAATGAACTATCGGGACTTCATCAGGATAAAAAGCTTTTGCAAAGCAAAGGAAACAGTCAACAAAACCAAAAGACAACCAACAGAATGGGAGAAGATATTTGCAAATGACAGATCAGATAAAGGGCTAGTATCCAAAATCTATAAAGAACTTATCAAACTC
>NC_138385.1:31376258-31479073 GCF_054177405.1 Leptonychotes weddellii
ATTAAAGAGGGCACATTCTGCATGGAGCACTGGGTGTTATGCACAAACAATGAATCATGGAACACTACATCTAAAACTAATGATGTAATGTATGGGGATTAACATAACAATAAAAAAATTAAAAAGAAAAAAGAAAGGTATTTCAAATACAGCGCTTAAATGTCATCTGACCCCAGAGAAAGTATAAGCCGATGTGAGAGTGAATTTATAAACAGAGAAAATTGGAGCTAAGAGAGTACCTTAGAGAGAATCCACTCTATCCCGACCTCTCTTCCACCCTCTTATTTCACAAACAGAAAAAAAGGGCCCAGAGAAGAATAATGATTTGCTCAAGGTCACAGAGCCAACCAATAAATCCAGATCTACTAAATCATAGAAGCAAGGCATTTATTATTAAGCATATATATGATATAGTATACATAGGAGATGTGAAAATGGAATGGCCGCTATACATACATTTTCTTCATTTGCCCCAAAATTTCAGACTGACATATTTAAATGTAAAGTGAAAAATGTACTCTGAAGTCAAATATAATAATACATGGTATAAGAATCATTTACTACTTGTCCAAATACCTATGCCACGGTTTACCTCCATTACAGTTGGCTTTCTTGTCACTTCTAGACACCTGTATTCATTTGTTTGATTCCACCATAATTCCATCAGTGTGTCCCTGATAATGAGTAAGGGTATAGATCCTGCAAAGAAAATGTCTGAATTATATTAGAAAATGACCACTGTTGAAGAATCTCTTCCACTTCCAACTTTAAGTCCAGTGGAGTACAAAGAAAGAGGAAAGATTTCAAATTCAAAGTCATCGTTTTTGGAAGATGCCAAATTTTACAGGGGTATAAATGCTCTAAGTTATATTTCTGTCCACTTAAATCAGAACATTGCAGATTTCTTTCTGCCTCCCATAGTCATTTTTTATTCTACTCTGACCTAATTTAGGCTATTTCAGCTAAGCCCAAAACATCTAAACATCTGCCGGCAATTTGATTAAAGAACTGAAAAAAAAACTAGGGCCTCTACCTTTTGAATGACTTAAATAATAAACAAATACTTTTTCAATAAGAACTTTATAGTTGTTATGGCAGTGCAAAAGCTCTCCTGTAGATTTCATTGAATTTCAGTGAAAAATATGAGCTGATACCTTAGCCAGAAAATACCAATGACCATTTGATGTTCCTATTTAGGCCTTGCGAGTGAGACTCAAGTGGTGTTTTGACTAACGGTTTAAGTGGCCCAGACCTTGCTTGGTTTATTAAATCATCAGATAAAAAGTACTTGAAGTTAGGCAGACATTCTTTCCTGTTTAAAAGTACATAAGAAGAATTGACCATATTATTCTGGTAATCGAGTTTCCAAAACAATGCTAACAAACAGATTGCTTGTATAGACATAGCCAAAGTAAGCTGATGTAATTGTTCAGATCATTTAAATAACTTCTTCGTACCTACCTGTCAGCTCCCTCTAACCCCTGTGGCTTTGCCTAAAATCTATGGGCATTTTAGTTTGTTTCTCTGGCTTGCCTTATCTAGATAATTGTTCCAAATATCCACTTTGCTGGTAAA
This sequence comes from Leptonychotes weddellii, assembly GCF_054177405.1. Classification (NCBI taxonomy): domain Eukaryota; kingdom Metazoa; phylum Chordata; class Mammalia; order Carnivora; family Phocidae; genus Leptonychotes; species Leptonychotes weddellii. Next base: position 31,377,834 of record NC_138385.1, read on the forward strand.
GAGTTAGCCACTGGGAACCGAGTACTGCAATTCAATGTGAGCATTACTTTAGTAAAGAGAAATGCTATTTCTACTGGATTTCTGGTGACCTTTTCCATCACTTTGTATCCAACAGATGTGAGTTTTGGCTTGTGTTGCCTTTAGGGGGATGTTTGTAAAAATGGGAACCTTATCTGTGTTACACACACATGCACATGCACACAGTGAAACTTAATAGCATTTGATCGTTCTGGCCTTGGCCAGATCATTCTTTTTTGGTAATTATTTGATCATTTTGAAGGGAGGGGGAACAGGAATAACTTCAATGCAAAGAAACTTCTTGAGATATGGTGAGGAATTTCTGAAATAAACTGCCATGACAGAATCTGCTGTAGCACAATTATTAATATTGAAAGCTCTCAGAATTTTGGGTTTCTGGCTTGAAGAAAAAATAAAGCATGTAGGTCAGAAGAAAAGAACCTACCTGCAAAAATAAAACTACGCATTTTTGGTGAATTAAATTAAATCTGCATACTTTGGATTTATTGCATACTTGAGATATTACTATTCATATGCTGAAACGTGGCCTAGGATTTCCACCTATAGGCTGCTTGATGGTCCAGAGACGAAGATTCCGGTAGGTGGTTTTGAGAGGTTTATTTTTAGAGAATGAAACTTTCAGTAAGAAACAAAGGAGGGAATTGCTTGGGACGATTCCGGTAGCAGACCAGGCTGCTCTAGCATTTTTAAGCTCCGTATTTGTTTTATTCCTGCTCTAGGGTGGACTTGTATCTTGTACTTGATACTTTATTGGATTTGAGTTGTGGTCTTTCATTTTTTAGATATACCATCAGTGCTTGTGGTACTTGAGAGACACGCACATATTAAGAATGATAATGTCTAAGTATAAAATTAAGCAGAATGCCCTTATGCCAAAGCTAGCTTTCTTATCTAGTGTGAAAAGTTGTAAAGCTGTGTAAGAACTTCCTGTTAATGAATTGCAATTTTTGTAGTAAATGGGAAGAGCCCATCACTTTCAACCATCGTAGTCAACCTTCAGAAATCCGTAACTGTAACATCCACGTACTCTACCCTCATTCTTCGCCCTCAAAAAGAAAAGCCTTTTTTACAACTCCCCAAACGACTTGATAGAACCAAAAAAGACTAAATGAAGAAGCAGGGAAGAAGGGCCTGCAGTGTGAGGTCATTTTCACCAATTTGCAGCCGATTTTGCCATCCAACTTCATCGATGAGTAGGTTTCAGGGAACCTAACATCCCAGGAGCTGCCCCTCAACACCTGCACACACACATACCAAGGCAACATCCTCGGTGGCACCCGAACAAGTAGGTGGCAGTGGCCTTTTATTTTAGCCTAAGGTGGCCAACCATTTCCACGTACACGTAAGCTGGGCTTGGCCATTCCATGCCTTTTCCCACAAAGTTCAACATAGCCCAAAATACTCATTGCCACCACCTGCCTTCCAACTTAGAAAACCTGTTGACAGTTCTCTGGTCTTATACAACCCTTAAAACTGACCCTTGGAAGACAAGACAAACAAGAGGCTTTGAGTTTTTACGGGGAGTGCTGGAGGTACTTAGATGCTGGTGGTAACAGACGGAAAAGCTTGCAAAGAATGAGTATGGACAAGCGCTTTAAAACACAGGACGAAACCACCAAATTGTCGAACTCTTTAGATGACCAAATTGAGATGGACTTCCCCAATAAAAAAAAAGTGTAGTTCCTGAATTAAAACATTAACTTCACTGTTTCCTCACTCAGAAAAATCCAGACGTGTAACAGTATATGAAAACCAGCTCCGAACAAACTGTAAATTCATTTTTCAAAGGTCGGGTCAAATTTAGCTTGAATTTCAGATCATGGCAAGTTCTCACCTTGTGGTCACTATATTGCTAAGTTCAACACATCAGACTCATAGTAAGGTTACATTTTAAATTGTGCAATATTGTCGATTAGCTTTTATAAATATGCACGTTTAACCAGTTACTGGGATGGATCTCTCCAAATTTTATCTAAGAAATAAAATGAATTTGTCAAAACTCTACATCAAAGAGAAATAAAGGGTAAAATTGGGGGAGGATAGTATAGAAGGCTAGATTCTATATCCGGTGTCGTCTTTTAGCCTCATAAATTCGGAATAAACATATCAAGTGAGATTATAAAATAATGAGATTGATATTTTCATAAGCATGCTGGAATGTATGTGCCCAAATGAATGCTATTCTTCAAAGTAATCACCTTAAGCTGCACCCATATTCCAAGGCTGTCATTACTCAAATCACTGTGGACGTCTGCTTTTGGGAGGACTTTCAAAATCCATAAAACAACCTCTGAATATCCTCAATGGTAGAAAACCATGATCCTATAAGATAAAAATTTTTCAAACAGTCAAAAATAATTTTAGGTCCATATTTGGTAAAAAGGTGGGTGATCAAGCTGAGTTCTACTTTTTCTGGTTCAAGTGCTAATACATAATAGGCACTTTAATAGGCACAAATATAAAACAAAATGGTTTCTTGTGTGATTTGTAAAGTGACCTGAAACTGCTCTTTGGGAACCAGTTAATTTTTTTCTTATCAACTTTACTGAGGAATGACGTGTACAATTACCTGCATCCCTTTAAAATGTACAATTCAGTGAGTTTTTGCAGTTGTATATATCCCTGGAACCACCACCAACATTAAGATACAAAAATTCCCACCACACCCAGAGTCCTCGTTCCTCTTTGCAGTCTGAAATCTAGTTTTAAATATGCTTGGAGCAGTTAAGTGGCCGCCAAAGCCTCCCAAGGAAGAAACATTAAAGAACACCATATTTAGGTATAGAACCTCCACTGATTTGGCAACAACCATAATGACTTAACCCTTGAAACATCTGTGTTTAAATAGTAAAACACATCCCAAGTTCCAATAGTTTGTCAGAAATAAACCCAGAATTGGCTTCCCAAACCTTACCTGAGCCATAAGAAATGACACTTTATGATGCAGAGGTTCTGACAACTAGGCTGTTAGCTGGAAGAAGGGGCAATACAGAAAAGCCCCAGGCTTTGTAGAAAAATGGAGGGCGGCGGCAGCTGGACCCAGGAGGAGCTCTGGTAGCAGAACTAGGAGGTAGCTATACGGGGAGGACGGCAGCAGCTAGCTGAATGTTCAAGTCATTTGAAAGTCACATGTATTTCCTGTGTAAGGTCTAGTTACATGATTTAAGGTAAGGCTTCAGCACTTTGTGGTCCCGCCTTGCAGGACTTCTTTTATGACAGATATTCAGTGATCAGTTTAAATAACCAAAGCAATGCAGCCTGTAGTCCAACAAGCACAGTGATAACTGTACTTAGTATACTTGGACAGAAGAAGCAGAATTCTCAAGTAACTAACAGGATCATTAGAACCAATGACACTAAAATGAATGTCATGTGAGCTCATGAGGAAACCTCTAAACCCAAAGGGTTAACACATTAGTCTCTGGCTTCCTTAATGTAAAGGCAGTCTAATTTGATAAATTATTAGCTTTAAAAGTTTTAACTGTTCAAATTGCTCCTTTAACAAAGCAAAAGTAAACTCATGTGTTTTCTTATTTCAATTGTAAAAGGAAAGACTTTCTCAAGGACATTTCAGTTAAGTATAAACAAACACATCCTTCTCAAGTGGAAACATTTTGTCTTTGTTTCTTATAACATAGGAATGCACACCAGTGATAGTATTCAAGAAAATACCAATATTTAAACCTTTCACAGAATTATGTTTCAAGATTTCTCAAAAACGAGGTTGAAACTGAGGTTGAAACAATGAATGTAGTTTGGAACTCACATTTGACACAAGACAAAGAATAGTAAAAAACACAGGTGGTGTTTAATTCACTTTCTTAACCTAGGTGACAGCCCGATCACACATCACCATACAGAAAATGTTTGCATCAAACTTAAGGTTAAAATTAGATCTCTTGGGCTTAATCATGAAAAGGGAAAATTCCAAATGTGTTTGTGTAAATGGCATTTTGGCTTTGCAGACTACAATTTTAAAAGCTAAAACCTCCTTGAGGAATTTCATTTGGATGATTTCCGTAAGAAGCGCAAAGTTAGTGTCATCTTCAAATGTGTTAAAAAATATTGTACAATAAAATGATTTTGTGTATTTTTAGCTTCAGTATGAAGAAAAATAAAGCACTGAGTTTCTTCCCCCCGAATTGTCTGGCTGCTCAGAATCAAGGTGTTTTGTTTCTCCATTTTCCCATCATTTACAGCCACCTATTATTAATAAACATTTGTGAACAATGGATTTTACGCTAGAATTTAACCACCATACACTTAAAGGAGACCTCTGCAGTTCCATATATTTTGAAAAGCAGATGACTGAGAATAAACATTAGTATCATTCTACCTTTTTATTTACCATTAGAGCTGTGACTATCAAATATTTAAAAACTGAATAAGCATTCATTTTTAGTATATGTGCTGCCGAAGCGAGCACTGAATAAGCATTCATAAAGAACTTTGAGGGGTGCCTGGGTGGCTCAGTCGTTGGGCATCTGCCTTCGGCTCAGGTCATGATCCCAGGGTCCTGGGATCGAGCCCCGTGTCGGGCTCCCTGCTCAGCAGGAAGCCTGCTTCTCCCTCCCACTTCCCCTGCTTGTGTTCCCTCTCTCGCTGTGTCTCTCTCTGTCAAATAAATAAGTAAAATCTTAAAAAAAATAAAGAAAGAACTTTGAGATAATGACATAAAGGGACCAAGACAGTTATAAAGCTTGAGCTTACACATTGAGCAACATTACAGGCCTTATCCTGAAAATTTCTTATTCTTTATTGAGTACCCAAAGTATAATACATGTTGTGCAGAACAGTTTGAATCTGTGGGCCAGCAAGAATTTACATAAACTAAAACTAATGATGTAATGTATGGTGATTAACATAACATAATAATTAAAAAAAACTTTAATAATAAAGAAATCTATTTTTAAAGGGAAAAAAAGAATTTACATAAACTGAGGTTAAGCTGGTCATTATTAAACTAGTATACTCTAAGTACATTTGGGCAGTATTTCCTCAAGTATCAGTTGGTGCTGTAAGATTTTTTTTTTTTTTTTTTGTAATGGGGCGCCTGGGTGGCTCAGTTGGTTAAGCATTGGACTCTTGATTTAGGCTCAGGTCATGACCTCAGGGTTGTGAGATCAAGCCCCATGTGGGCTCCACACTGGACATGCTTATACATGGAGCCTGCTTAAGATTCTTCCTCTCCCTCTGCCCCTCCCCAACCCACACTTGCAAGAGCGCTCTCTCAAAAAAATAATTTTTTTTACCTTGCCCCTAATTAAATCAGATTCGAAGTTTTAATGTTTTTATTTTACTAACATTAACTTTAGGCCACCAGAAAACTGGTTAGCATACCAGAACAGCTTAACTTTCAGCCAAATAACTCGTTTGCAAGTCCTGGCCTAATTATTTAAAGTATGATTGGGTGTATAACATCTACACATTAGTTAGGTGAGTAAGGACAACTAAATAGGCAGTAACATAACTGAAAAGATCTGCAACTGGCATATGCAATAAACTCCTACAACTCAATAATAAAAAAAAACAAACTTCAACATACCTCAAAAAGAAATAGATACAACTGGCACATAAGCACATGAAAAAGTGCTCAACACAATCTGGGAAATGAAAACCACAACGAGATACAACTTACTACACACCTACCACAATGGCTAAAATCAAAGACTGACACTACCAAATGTGGACAGGGCTGAAAAACAAGTGGAACTCTCATACATTGCTGGTGGGAGTGTAAAATGGTATACTCAAATTTGGAAACACATCCTGCAGTTCCTTACAAAACTAAACATACACCTAAACTGTGACCCAGCAATTCCATTCCAAAAGGAATGAAAACAAATGCTCAGAGGCTTGTACAAAAATGTTCATAGTGATAAGGAAAAATCTGTGTCCTAAGATGGCTGACTGAGCCAGCAAGGGAGTTCCAGCCCCTGCCCTGGGGCTCTTCCACGTTCTTCTCCCTCCTCTGCTTCCCACACGTGCCAGTCCGGGTTCTTCTCCCTGCCCAGCTTTGCGCATGTGCCAAGAGTGCCCAGTATGTGGAAGTAGAAGTGTATAAATTGCCCCCTTTGTGCTCTGGGCTCAGACCTTTGGAGACCACTGTCCTCTGAGCCCCCTGGGGTTAAATAAACCTCCTATCCTCCAAGATCTCCGGGTGCTGCTCGGTTCTTCCATCAGGTGATCCAGTCCAGGTTCCGTAACATTTGGTTCCCTGACCGGGAAACCCAACTGCGCTGGCCCATTGTTGCCATCGGTCTGGGGGCAATGGCAGGGTGGTGACGGAACGAGGGATCCTAACGGAGAAGGGATGCCCTGCCTGATTTTCGGCAGTCTCCTGCCCTGGTCGCCTCAGGCCGGCCCCACTCCACTGTTCCCGCCGGACTCGAGGAGACTTGGCAGGTGAGGACCTGGTCCCGACATCGGATCACGGTAAGGCCTGGGGCCCCAGGACCCAGACAGGCCCACCCCCACTGGGGTGGAATGGGAGCCTGATCACCTCCCAGAGACCTCTTAGAGGTCTCCCAGGTAGGGATTCCCAGGGAGGGAATGTAATAACTTCTGGAGTGAACGTGTGAGTGAATGTGCAATCCGACCTGGCTTACTTATAAGCGGACTGATTCTGTGACTCCACGGGTGGGCACCCTTAAGGACCCCAGAAGCCCCCAGAGTCTGAGTGGGCCCGTCTGCGATTCCATGGTGAACGGCATATGGTCTATGGCGGCATCGGAAGTTTCCGATCATAAGTCACAACGCTGAGACCGCTACGGCTAAGCTTCACCTAAGCTCCTTCAGGACACGGCCAGACGGGCATCTGATTGGTCTCCTCACCTCAGGAGGCACCCCCCCCTTTGTCTGTCTCTGCGCCACCGCACACGGGGACATCACCATGGGGTCAGGGCAGAGTAAACCTACGGTTCTAGAGACCATGATCAAAAATTTCAAGAAGGGGTTTTCGGAAGACTACAGAGTCAGGATGAACCCCGGCAAGTTGAGAACCCTATGTGAATTGGAATGGCCCACCTTTGATGTCGGGTGGACTTCAGAAGGGACACTGGATGTCCCAAGGATTCATCGAGTGTGGCGAGTCGTAACAGGAGAACCAGGACACCCTGATCAGTTCCCATACATTGACTCCTGGCTAGGAATTGCTCAGATCCTTCCCCCCACCCCGCCCCGGGTACAATTTGCTTGCAATAGTCAGGGACAGGCCAGGGTCTTAATCGCCTCATCCAAGCGACCGAAAGAAAATCAGCAAAAGCCCCAGTCTCCACAAATCCTAGCCAGAGATCCCGAGGATGAACCGATCCTGCCCCCACCGTACATAACCCCGAGAGTCTACACCTGGCCCTTCAGCTCCAGACACTCTGCTGCCATCGGTTTCACCGGCGCCCCCAGGCCCAGAGGATCCACCGGCGCCCCCAGGCCCAAAGGATCCACTTTCTCCAGGACCAGCAGCCAGGCTGCACCCCAGGCTGGGTGCAAGTGCCCTCCAAATGCCGGTACGAGAGACGCGGGAACCCGAAAGGCACGATGAACACGGGACGGTCCAACTCGGCCATTCCATGATGTATTATCAGCCCTTCTCCACCACCAACCTCCTCAGCTAGAAACAACGCCCCATCCTACTCTGAGAAACCACAGGCTATGGTAGACCTCATAGAATCCCCCTTCCAGACTCATCAGGCCAACCTGGGAAGACTGCCAACAGTTACTCCGCACCCTGTTTAACAGAGAGGAAAGGAGGAGAATAATGAAAGGTGCACGGCAGTACCTGAAAGAGCACACACCCTGCTGCCTGGGCTAACACAGCCGCACCTGAAGAGCGCCCAGCATGAGACTTCACCACATCTGAGGGACGGGCCCACATCCGCCGGTACCAGGAGGCCTGCCTCCGGGGAATCTGGGCAGGAGCTAAGAAACCCACAAACATGACTAAGGTATCCTTGGTCACTCAACAACCAGGGGAGTCCCCCGGGGACTATTACAAAAGACTATGTGAAGCCTACAGGATATACACTCCATTTGACCCCGAGGCACAGGAAAGCCAACAGATGGTAAACACCTCCTTCATAGCTCAGGCCGCCCCAGACATCAGAAAAAAACTTCAGAAACTAGAGGGTTTTCCCAGGATGAACATCACGCAGCTAATAGAGATTGCCAATAAGGTTTACATGAACAGGGAGGTTGCAGCTGAACGGGAAGCCAACAAAAAGATGAAAAAGAAAGTCAGCCTCCTTACCGCCGCCCTGAAAGAAAAGGACAACACAAAGGCAGGGAGACCCCGACCACTGAAAGGGGGGAGACCCAGAACCCCCTTGGCAAGGGATTAATGTGCCTACTGTAAGGAAAAAGGGCATTGGAAAAACGAATGTCCCAACCGGGGAAAGGCCCAGAAGCCCAGCTGCTACAAGGAAGAACCCCGATAGGAGGACTTCATAGGCCTGCGGGAATGGACTCAGACTGAGGGGGACCAGGCTCTTTCCTCCTTGGGCCCCATGAGCCCACAGTCAGAATGAAGGTGGGGGGCCAACCCGTGACTTTTATGGTTGGTACTGGAGCCGAGCACTCTGTTGTCACCTCCCCAGTGGCCCCTTTCAGCAAAAGGACTGCGACCATCCTTGGGGCCACCAGAGCGCGGGCGATACAACAGCCCTTTCACCAGGCTCGCCAGTGCGAACTCGGGGGCCACAAGGTCCGACACGAATTCCTTTATCTGCCTGATTGTCCCATCCCTCTCCTGGGCCGAGACATACTCTTCAAACTTAGGGCTCAGATAACCTTTGAGCCCACTGGACACACTAGCCTCCAATTGAACCCAAGGCAAGAGGGGATGGGGTCCCTGTACTAGAAATTACCACACCAAGGGAAGAAGAATGGAGGCTATTCCGTGCCCAGGCCCAACCGAATAGCCCACCGGAGTTCAGACTTGCCTTCCCTTCAGTATGGGCTGAAAACAACCCACCTGGACCAGCCTGGAATCAGGCCCCTATCATTGTTGAACTGATCCCAGGAGCCCAACCTCAGAGGCAAAGGCAATACCCCCTTCCACAAGAAGCTAAGATCGGCATCCAAGAACATCTGACCAAACTCGAAGAAGCAGGTATTCTAGTCAAGTGCCAGTCGGCCTGGAATACCCCACTCCTGCCAGTCAAGAAGCCAGGAGGGGGATACTGACCAGTTCAAGACCTGCGGGCCATCAACAAGGTGACCATCTCTCTGCACCCAGTGGTCCCGAATCCATACACCCCCCTCAGCCAAATCCCAGGTTTGGCCAGATGGTTCACTTGCCTAGATCTGAAGGATGCCTTCTTCTGCCTCCACTTAGCTCCCCAGAGCCAGCCCCTATTTGCCTTTGAATGGTCTGAACCTGATACAGGGCGCCAGATGCAACTGACTTGGACGCGCCTCCCGCAGGGGTTTAAAAACTCACCAACCCTCTTTGGGGAAGCACTGGCCATGGACCTCGCCAGCTTCCCAAGAGAGGCCACACGACGCACCCTCCTCCAGTATGTGGATGACCTCCTTCTCGCCAGTGACACACAAGAAGACTGCACAAGAGGCACAAAGGCCCTCCTACAGCTCCCGTCAGACTCAGGATACCGAGCCTCATGGAAGAAGCCACAAATCTGCCAACAACAGGTCCAATACCTTGGTTTCCTCCTCACCCAAGGGAAGAGAGAACTAGGGCCGGAGAGAAAGAAAGTCATCATCTCCCTGCCACAGCCGCAGACAAAAAGGGGCCTACGAGAATTCCTGGGAGCTGCAGGATTCTGCTGCATCTGGATCCCTGGGTTCTCAGCAATAGCAAGACCCCTCTATGATCTCTTAGGGGGACCAGATCGAAAACCCCCTGTCTGGACTGAGGAAGCAGAAGCCGCTTTCACAGAGATAAAGACTGCCCTGGGGTGGGCTCCAGCCCTGGGCCTACCAGATATAGAGAAACCCTTCAATCTCTGTGCATGAAAAAGAAAAGATAGCACTCGGGGTACTCACCCAGACTGTTGGGCCCTGGCAATGGCCAGTTGCATATCAGTCAAAGAAGCTGGACCCCATGGCAGCGGGATGGCCACCGTGCCTCAGGGCGCTGGCAGCCACAGTCCTACTCTTCAAGGAGAAAGACAAGCCTACCCTGGGGCAAGAACTTAACGTCAAGGTCCCTCATGCAGTTGTGTCCCTCATGAACGCACAGGGATACCGCTTCCTTTCCAACTCTCGGCTAGCACAATACCAAGGGCTCCTCTGCGAAAACCCGTGGGTCACACTCAAAACAGTAAAGACATTAAACCCAGCAACTTTTCTCCCCATGGACGAGGAGGAACCAGAACATGACTGTTCCGAGGTGACTGATGAGGTCTACGAGAGCCGTCCAGATCTGCGGGCTCAAGCCATAAAGAATCCAGAGCTCACGCTGTCCAGCGATGGCAGCAGTTACCAACAAGAGGGTGCCCGGAAAGTGGGTTATGCAGTAACCACAACCACTGAAGTCCTAGAAGCTAAGGCATTACCAGCTGGATGGTCAGCTCAACGGGCTGAACTATATGCCTTAGTCCGAGCCCTCACCCTTGGTGAAGGCAAGTGAGTCAACATCTATACTGACTCTCAGTACGTCTTTGCTACTGTACATATACATGGAGCCATCTACAAGGAAAGGGGCCTCCTAAACACTGCAGGAAAAGCTATCAAAAACAAGGAGGAGATACTGAGACTCCTCAAAGCCGTCTGGCTTCCAAAGGAAGTAGCAATCCTGCAATGTAAGGGACACCAGAAAGGAGACGACAACCCCACAATGCAGGGAAATCATCTGGCAGATGAGGCAGCCAAGACCACAGCCAGTGAGGACATGGACAGAGCCCCTTCCCTCGCCATGGCCCTGACACCCCCGGAAGAAGTCCCTCCACCCAGTTACACTAAAAAGGAAAAGGAATGGGCCATGGCTGAGGGAGCCACCCTGACTGAAAAGGGATGGTGGATGATGCCAGATGGGCACGTCTTCATTCCAACAGCAACTGGAGGGCATCTAGTCAAGGAACACCACCGACTCACTCATCTGGGGGAACTGCATTAGAGGCCCTTCTCAAGAAGCACTACTACATCAGTCAGCTGCTGGCACTACGCCGAGTGAGTGAACGGTACATAACGTGCTAAAAATAATGCTCGGTTGGCACCACGGCCCCCGCCAGGTGTCCAGAAGGTGGGAGCAACCCCCTTCGAGGATCCAAGAGGTAGACTTCACAGATGTGCAGCTCTGGGTGGGTCGAAGCTTTCCCGACCAGGACGGAGCAAAGCCGGGAGGTAGCTAAAGTCCTCTTGCGGGAGATCGTGTCCCAGTTCGGCCTGCCATTAACAATCCATAGTGACAATGGACCCGCATTTGTGGCAGACATTGTACAGGTCTTGACCAAATCTGTCAACATCACCTGCAGACTCCACACCGCTACCGGCCCCAAAGTTCAGGGAAAGTAGAGCAAATGAATCGCACCCTCAAGGGAACCTTAGCAAAGTTTTATCAGGAGACTAACCTCCCATGGCCGGATCTGCTACCCCTAGCTCTCTTGCGTGCTCGCTGCACGCCTGGGACATTAGGTTTCTCCCCATTCGAGTTAATATATGGATGGCCTACCCCATGCTTGGGAAGCCTTCCAGGAAACTTGCATCAGGTTGGAGATAAAGGGATAAAGGAGCAGCTTCAGGCCCTGGGGGCCACCCTAAATAAATTACAAAAGTACACCATTGAGAGGGCCCCAGTCTCCTTAGGGTCTCAGGTACACTCCTTCCAGACAGGGGACTCAGTTTGGATCAAAGATTGGAAGAAAGACCCCCTCAAACTGCAGTGGACAGGGCCCCACACTGTTGTTCTAACCGGCCCTACTGCCCTCAAGGTCTCAGGTGTCACCCCGTGGGTCCACCACTCAAGAGTGAAGAAAGCTCATCATGCGGACGAGGAGCCGCGCCAGTGGAGAGTCCAGCCAGACCTCACGAACCCGCTCCGGCTTCACCTTCGACGAGACCCCACCGACTGATGGACACCTGCTCACCGTGGTCCCTGGCTCTCATTGGCATGATTTCCCTCATCTTGTGTCACCTCCCACCTTGGCACCACGGACCTCAGATTACCTCTTTTTGGCTCCAGTACTGCTGTATGGAAACTCTTCCTTTCCTGTCACGGGTCACAGTCGGGTCTGTGCGCCTAACACTTTTCTGGCTTGTGATCAAGGTTTATATATCTGCATCACCCCGCACAATCAATCATGCACACTTGTCGATCTCTTACCCGATCTTTCAGTCCCGGGGCCCCACTTATATGGAGACCTCCTAACTGACCCCAACGTTCCCCCACAGCCATCCCTCTTATCGTGAGTCTGTGGGCTGTGTCAAGTGTTGCCTGATGTCTCAAGTTCAGTACCAGGGGCTAACTCAACAACTCACGGTGGATTTTTCTGCCCTCACTCAGTTGACCCTGGCCCTGCAGCGCCAACTTGATTCATTGGCCCCAGTGGTCCTCCAAAACAGACGCAGGCTCGACTTGCTCATGGCCCCACAAGGGGGGCTCTGCCTCTTCTTACAGGAGGAATGTTGTTTCTATGCTAATGAGTCGGGGGTGGTCCAAGAAACTCTGACTCAATTACAGGAACAAGTAAGTCACTGGCGGGAAGCACTCCAAGCGGAAGACATGGTGGGATTCCCTCACAATGGTTCCCTTGGTTCGCCCCCCTCATCGGCCCCCTCCTAATGCTCCTCCTCACAGCAGCATTTGGTCCTTGTATTCTTAATGCCCTTACTAGATTTATCACTGCTCAAATTGCTAAGATCAGACTCCAGTTGCTCCTTACTATCGCCCCATAGATGAAAATGATGCCCTGTAAACTAGGTGTTTAAAGGGGCATCAAAGGGGGGAATGATAAGGAAAAATCTGTGTCCTAAGATGGCTGACCAGGCCAGCAAGGGAGTCCTAGCCCCTGCCCCGGGGCTCTTCCGCGTTCTTCTCTCTGCTCTGCCTCCCGCACGTGCCAATCCGGGTTCCTCTCCCTGCCCCGCTTCGCACGCGCCAAGAGTGCCCAGTACGCGGAAGTAGGAGTGTATAAATTGCCCCCTTTGTTTGTGCTCGGGGCTCAGACCTTTGGAGACCACTGTCCTCTGAGCCCCCTGGCGTTAAATAAACCTATCCTCCAAGATCTCCGAGTGCCGCTCGGTTCTTCCGTCGGGCGATCCAGTCCAGGTTCCGTAACAATAGCAGCTTTATTCCTATCTAAAAACTAGGAATGGCTCAGGTGTCCTTCGATAGAATGGATAAACAAATGATAGCATATCCATACAAGAAATGCTGCTGAGCAATAAATGTGAACTGGCACACACAACATGAATGAATCCTGAATACACTGTGCTGAAAGAAGCCTTACACAAGGGAGCACATGCCCCGACTTATTTATATACATTTTGAAAGACAAACTAATCTATGATGGAAAAATCAGAAGGAACAGTGGTTACCTACGGGATGGTCTGGGATGACAGAGATTGACTAGGAAGGAGGGAATTTCCTGGGGTGATGAAAATGTTATCTAGATAAGGGCTTGAGTTTCACAGATGCAGGATTTTTCAAAATTCACTGCATCAAACACAAGATTTGTGCATTTCATTGCCTGTAAATTTTACCTCAAAAGAGAAGTGAACCTTTAACAAATATTCAATTCTAGTTAACAATATGCTGAAACATTTTGGGATGAAGTACACTGGAGTCTGCCATTTTCTTTGTAATGCATAAAAAAACAAGGATTTATAGATGGATATGTGAAAAGTCAAGTAAAGTAAAACGTTAATTGTAAAATCTAGATGGTGGATACACACATGTTCACTATGCAATTATTTCAACTTTTCTGTACTTTTAAAACTTTTCATAATAAAATGCTGGAAAAATAAGCAGTGAGTAAAGGAAAATAAACTAAGTTAACAAAAGCCAAATCTATACCGTGCTTCAAAAGTAGGAGGGGGAAAACTTCTTAGGTAGTTGAAGCTATTTTAGCAGAGCGAAAGGAATGAAAGAAAATTAAAACAAAATTCAACTGCTGAAGCAGGCAAAACAAGTTATAAAATCATGGGTTTTTTGGGGGGGGTTGGTAAGGCCATCCATATGGTAGAAACTTTTCTATTTTATTGTGGTAAGAACACTTACCATGAGAGTTACCATCTTAACAGACTTTTAAGTGTACAATACAGAAGTGTATTATACAGCACATCTCTAGAACTTCATCTTGCATAAAAAATTTATCAAGATAAAAACTCACTTTGATCTGGCTAATATACCAGGAAGGAAAGAAAACATTAGTTTTTTTAAGTCTAGAACTTTAGTACTCCAGTACTAGGGTATAATTTTTTTTCTATAATTCTGCAAATGATTTGAAAAACCTGTATTGTATAGTTTGGAAAAAGCCATTAAGGTCTGCCAGAAAAGATCCATTACTTGATTAGGTGAAGGAACTGACCGCCCACAGAACACCAATAACTCAATACTACTAATCAGTAATGTTTGCTAAGATAGATCTTAACATTTTTATTCATGGACTGGCCTGTATTTTCACAGGAAATGATCCAGTTTAACCTCAATATTGTGAATCACTTCTCCCAGCCCCCTTTCACAAAAAATCTAGCCAGTGGCAAGGACCACCTACCAGAAAACCCCAAAACACAACAGCTGTTCAACAGTAAAGGACTTCCTGATTTCCAAGCTCATAAGCAGTGAACTCAAAACGCGTTGATTATTAGGGAATTAGTGAAGCAGTAAAACCTGAAATGGTTCACTCACCTCAATTAGTTTCAACTACAAATGTATATCATGGTTTAACAAAATTTAGTTTTACAAAGTGGCTAGCAAATACTTTTGAGAATTACAAAATTTGAAGACTTAGTTGCCTATACTATAGGCTTCTCCCAACCCCCAGATGTGCCTTGTTAGGTACTGATCTACAGACCTTACGTGATGGCTTCTCTAAAATTGTTTTCCAGCAATCAAGGCAAAATTTTTTAAAACCTTAACTCTTAACTTCGTAAACATTTATTCTCCATATTGCCAGTTGCCAAGGTAGTTTAAAAAAAAAAAAAACTATTATGAAAAACTTCAAACACTAAAGTAGAGGGAAGAGCATAGTGAACCCAAGCTTCAACAAGTATTCAACGACTAACATGCAGCTCATCTTTCATCTATAAACCCTGCCACCCAGGTTTGAGGTGATACCCAGATTTATCAATCTGAAGTGGTTTTAGTCCCACAGTAGTTACCTAAACTCAGGGTCCATCATTTCCTGAAGCTGTTATCACCCCAAGCACAGGGACCCCACACATCCCTGAATCTGCCTTTGATAACTGAAACAGAAGACAAGTGTTCTAATCAAGCTGCGCCAACTGAAACTTATTCTAGTGAGGGGGGGGGGAACAAGAGGTTGTCTTTTGCTGTATTCTCAATTTAGTTCTTATTACAAATGGAAATTATAAATGGCTTCAAGGGTTTCATGCAAAATGAACATTTGTCCCAGATTTAGAAAAAGTCTAGATTAAGTTCATGTACAGCCCTTCCTCAATGGGCTATAGATTTCATTATTCATAGAGATTTATGTCTGAATTAAGTTCTGGATGTCTGGTGTTCACATAAGAAATGATTTGTTCCTACTTTTATTTCCAAAGCTAATTAAAAGGTTATGCCTTGATTATAGGTTCCAAAGGAAAAATGAAATATGTTTGAAAAATTCACAAGTCTTGAATTTCAATAGTAAAACAGATTCAGTATTTTCATTTGCTGTTAAACCAAGGCAGAAAACTGCAATTAAGGGGCGCCCGGGTGGCTCAGTTGTTAAGCGTCTGCCTTCGGCCCAGGTCATGATCCCGGGGTCCTGGGATCGAGCCCCACATGAGGCTCGCTGCTCAGCGGGAAGCCTGCTTCTCCCTCTCCCCTACTTGTGTTCCCTCTCTTGCTGTGTTTCTGTCAAATAAAATATTTTTTAAAAACTGCAATTTTGAAAGTAAATATACACAGCATAAAAAAGAATTGTTTTCCTCAGTATGGAAATGATCCAGCTTTCTACCTTTGCTTTGGTGTAATCAGATCTATCTCAGGAAGGGGTAGAAGTAAAGGGTCAAGAATGAACCACAGTGCCTTTGGAGCAGAGGGAAGACAGGAAGTTTTTTTGCAACATTAAGGGCCCTAAAGAGTTAGTAATATGAAAAAGAAAAAAGTCTACCACTATGTTTATACTATAGGTTGATTAAACACATTAAGTCTTAGGACTTTGTAATTACCAGAAAAACCACTTCCTTTTTATCTGGAAGCTACTTTCAAAAACCACTGCAGACTTCTGCAGCAATACAGGTTACCTTCACCCTCTCAAACCCCAAAACAATAGGAGGGTCAGGGTACATGCTTGATTATTTCTTTGAGAAGACTGACTGGAATACATCAACAAGTAGACTACACTTGCATGATTTTAACAGACCATAAATACTGATTTCCACACTGGTGACAGATAGTTAATAATTAGGTTGATCTAGTATACACCACGATCCCTGGTTTTCTGGTTAAGAACAAGTATCTCATTAAATCACTTTAATTAGTAATGGAACTCAAAGCAAAGCAGCAACCTGTAAGTTTAAAATAAAAACAAATCAACTGGGAGCTTAAGGCAAACATGCTTGTCTCAAAACCACACAATTTCCAGACCCACATTCTCAAGACAGACTATAACCTTCTAAAACAATCCTTAGAAGCTAATTAGTAAACCACTGAGAGTTGAAGATACAGGACAATCACTTACTGTCAGTTATATATATTCCAGAAATGTTAGCATATTTGAAAAATCTCAGAGAGGGGTTGCTCCATGTTTTAAGTTTGACTAAAATAAACCTTTACTTAAAACATGAAACAATTTGTAGGCTGCACAAATTGAGGACCCAGGAGGTCAGGAGAGAAGAAGCTAAAACACTAATACACAGTCCGGTTGTTATAAAGATCAGCACACTGTTGTCCCATCTTTCTTTACTAAACCCTGATGCCAACTTGTACAGCAAGGGCTTCTTAAGATGAAGGATGTAAAAACAAAACACAACCAGTTCCGTATCTATCAAGAAAGAGAAGTCTTAACTAGTACATGGATTTAGAACTCATTAATATCAATTATCTTCAGAACAGTACACTGAAGATAGTATATCTTCTTTAAAATGGTTTCCCCCCCAATACTTTAAGCTGCTAAGTTTCCTGGAGCCTGGAGGTTCTAAATGGTTTTTTGCCTAGGGTGTAGCTGAAGGTGGGAAAAAATGGACTGATTCACAAGAATAACCTTTAAAGATGGCAATATAAATAGGTTTTGTGGCAACCAAAGAATTCTTTTTAAATAGCTATCAGGTGAGATACAGCAAAGCATTCATTATGAATAACCCCTCACAGAACTGATGAATACAGAGGGTCTTGTGGTCTTTGGGTAAATAAAAGGGAAAAGATGAAAGAGTTCTCACAGAAAGTCAGAGACAAGGCAAGGCAGGCCTACAGAGATACAAGGTAAGTCTAAAAACAAAAACTGAAAGATACAACTATTGGAAGTACAGGACAATGAGAAAGTAAGTCTAGGTTAAAGTTCCATAAGGGAGTTAAAATTAAAAAAAAAAACAAAAACTCCACAACCTAAAAAGGGACATTTTCAAGGGAAAAGAACTGGTAGTATGCATCATAATGCCTTGCGAATGAATCACATTTCAATTGGGACCCACAAGTTCATGTCATAAAATTACATTTTTTTTTTTTTTTGCCACCAAGATAGCAGGGGAAAAACATTAGGACAATCCAATGTCTGGTACTCTTTGCTGACACACAAAAAAAGAAAAAAAAATCCCACTCATTTTAGCAATTTTAAATGCTAATTTTTATTTACTGCTAACTGTGCAAATGACACCAATTCAATACTGTGCAGTAAAACAGTTACATAAATCCAATATCAAACAATAGCATATGGGATAAATCTAAAGCAGAGCACCATGTGCCTTCAAAACTGATTAATATCACAGAACATAACTCAGTTCAGACAATTCTTAAGAAACCTGAAAAGCTCTCTCATTTAATATTTAGTTATCCAGAAGCAACTGTTCTTGGTTTTTTTATTTCCTAGAAAAAAGTGAAAGTTATTCCAATTTTGCACGGTTTAATATGATGTGTGACATCTGAACCAAGGAAGTAGTTTGTATGATTTATTCCTTTTATCAATTGGAACCATCAGCTAATACAAAGTTGACAAGCTGGCTGACAGGAAAACAGCTGAATGTAATGAAATATGCTCAACATGGGGCTAGCTGTACATCCATCTCAATTTCTTTATCCACAACCCAAAGTAATATTCCTTTATTTAAAGTAGTATTTTAAATCAAAAGATAAAATAATCTTAAAGACAGATACAATAGTAACCACCCTAACCACCTAAATCACTTTAACATAAAACACTTTTTAAAAACCAAAACAGCAAAAAATGGCAGTGCAAGAATACTTCATACTGCTGAATCTTACATATTCTGAGGTATGTAATGAGAAGCTGAGGGAGGTGAAGCAATATAGCCAACTGGCCCAGGATTCACAGCACCATGAATTTGAGAAGAACCACCATATGCTGCACCAACTGGGTGCCAAGGGGCAACATAGGGATAATCTGGCACAACAGAAAGACAGGAATCAAAACCCGGCAAAGGTGGTGGCCCATAGGGATCTGACATCATTGGATAATAGACTGCTCCATGAGGGACAGATGCAGGGTCAGCATTTGGAAAAGTACCTGAAACAAAGAATGCAAACAGTACACACTTTATATACAAAGATTCACTAAAACATCAACATAAATGGATGTTCAGGTAAAAGTGAAACTCAGCATTAACTACAGGAAAGATCACAGCAAATGTGGCAAGAGCATTTTCATATTTTTTTTTTTTTTTTTTTAGAGAGAGGAAGGCGGGGGATAAGGGGCAGAGGGAGAGAACCTCAAGCAGGCTCCATGCCTAGTGCAGCACCCAACGCGGGGCTCAATCTCTTCGACCCTGAGATCATGACCTGAGCAGAAATTAAGAGTTGGAAGCTTAAACGACTGTGCCACCCGGGCATCCCAGAGCACTTTAGATATGAACATTAGGGACTGAAGCCAGCTACTAAAAGATTATATGAAAATTTCCTAATTATAAAAATTTAAATATGTGTGTGTATAATGGGTCAAATGTATTCTACCTAGAGACAGCTATCTTTCTGGGATGATTTAGTACCTACAGACTAAATACATACAGAAACATTCTCTAGAGTCCTTCTAGTCTCATAAGGGTAGTTCCCAATTAAGTTATTCAATAGTTCCCCACAGTGACACATATTATCCAAATAACCATTTTGTATTACTTTAGCAATTAAAAACTCTGGTGTGTATACAATCTGGTCTATACTTGAAGGTTCTGAGAAGCATCCTAAAGACCAAACATTGAAGTGCCATCTCTTGAATGTCATTAAGATCCTAGCATCACTTTAATTTTACACTTTTGCTACCATGAGTCAGTTTTAGTGGAAATAGATGCAGTTCTGTCCTTGCTATAGTGACTATGTAAATATTAAAAAGGAGTCCTTCATTACCTGGAATAACGTAGATGAGCACATTCTGTGGAATGAAGACTTCCACTGTCTCATGGTTTACAACAATTAAAAATAATTCTATAAAAGGTACATGGTACAAAAATGCAATGAAGGTTGACACTTTAATTTTTATTACTATGGGCCATATCACATCACCACACTAGGGATAAGATTCTATAGTGCTAATATTTCCAAACCATTAAAATGCTTTAAATGAAGGGAGAAACAAAAGGAAATTCACATTTCTCACATGCAGCAGGCACAGTATACTTCTACATATAGTATATACATATATCTCATTTAGTTCTTACAGTAACCCTGGCAATATTCCTGTCAGATAGTTCCCATTTTACAGAAAATCGGGCTTAGGGAGGTTAAGTAACTTAGCTGAGATCACAACCATCAAGTAGCAGTGCTGTAATGTGAGATAGATTTGGTTCTGTTAGTCTATATAATTTTTCTACCTCCTGCTGATTCCTTCTAAGGGCAGTCAAGATCCTATTCTAAATCCTTTAAAATGCTGCTCCATCTATACAACACTGTTAATTCACAGAGAAACCATCTTTATGGTCTGGCACAGTGGTCTCAAACTTTTTGGTCTCAGGATCCCTTTACACTCTTAAAAATTGATTATTTCAAACAGCTTTTGTTTATTTGAGTTATACCAATATTTACTGTATTAGGAATTAAACTGAGAAAGTTAAAAATATTTATTAATCCATGTAAAAATAAGTTTATATTCCAAAACAAAAATATTGTGAGATAAGTGTCATTGTTTTACATTTGTGCAAATCTTGAATGTATGGCTTAATAAAAGACAAATGGATTCTCACATCTGCTTCTGTATTTAACCAATTGTGATACATTGTTTTGAAGTATATGAAGAAAACCTGGCCTCATACAGATATGCAGTTGGAAGAGAGAGAAGTCTTTTAATAACCAGCCTTTTCAGATAATTAGATATTCTTTGATGCTACACCAAAACTAGGTAAGTGGTAGTTGTCAAAGGTGAGTAGCAATGTGGACTTTTTCATACTCTCTCAATATTAAAATCCACGGTTTTATCTTGCACTTTGAATATATCTTTTACAAAATTATACATAGGTAACACCATGCATTGGTAATTGTAAAAGTATTATTGTACTGAGTTACACAGATCTCCCAAATGTTCACACATTTTATTATACAGTGTGAAAAAACACATTCATTAACAGCCCCATCTATCTTTTCAAGCTTTTATTTTTTTTAAGTGATCTCCACCCAACATGGAGCTCAAACTCGCAAGTCTGAGAACAAGAGTTGCATGCTCTACTGACTGAGCCAGCCAGGGGCCCCAATAACTCCATCTATCTAGAAAAGTACTGAGAAGCTGTCAAGTTCATGGCAGCAGATATAAGTTTTCCAAAATTCTAATTTTTATTTGAAAGCTGGGATTTTTATCTTTGTTTTTTCCAAGATTTATTTATTTGAGAGAGAAAGAAAGAGAGAGAGGCCCCTGGGTGGCTCAGTCAGTTAAGTGTCTGACTCTTGAATTAGGCTCAGGTCATCATCTCAGGGTCATGAGATCTAGCCCCACATCAGGGTCCGCGCTAAGCGTGGAGTCTGTTTAGGATTCTCTCCTTCCCTCTGCCCCTCCATCCCTGCTCATGCTCGCTCTCTAAAACAAACAAGAAAACACAGGTCTAGAATATGGGCCAAATGAGATATCTGAAGGTTATTATTAAATTACACATAATATAGTCCAATTGTCCTTCTTGGAGGCACTCTCATTACATACTCACTGTTTGCTGATGCTTCCGCCTGTGTGCCATCTTGTCTCCCCACCTCACCATACAACTGAGGAACTGTCTGCTCTACCAGAGAAGATGGCTCAGCATAGACTGGATAATTCTCTACATGAAGCTGCTGCTGCATCTGTGGCACATAGACCATGGAGTGCCAGTAGTTGTGGTGATAGCACTTGGGTAAGAAAGAAAGAAACACTTTACTATCTCTTTTCTTAAAGTAGTACAGTTACTCACTAAAAAACAAACTAGGCTATGATTTTCAGGTAGAGTAGCATTTTTGACCTAAAAGAACATTTGGAAAATCTATTCTCTACTACAACTTTAAGTTCTTTTGCAGGATCTATCTCATATTTGAACATAGGAATTCTTTTAAGAAGGCATCCTAAGGAAATTACAAATATACACAATGACCTGTATACAAAGATGTCTTTCCTAGCATTATTTTTAAAAGCAAAATAGAGTGGACTAAGTCACAGGGATGAAAGGTACAGCATAAAGAATATATATAGCCCATAGTATTGTAATAGCATTGTATGGTGACGGTAGGTAGCTACATTTGTGATGAGCACAACAAAATGTATAGACTTATTAAATCACTATACTGTACACCTGAAACTAATGTAACATTGTATGTCAACTATACATCAATTTTTTAAAAAAGAAAAAGAACACTGAACCACCTAAATATTCAACAATAGAGAACTGGATGAATTATGATATATCCGTGATGGGATACAATAGAGGCAATAAAAAAATTGTGCTGTGAAATATTTAAGAAAAAAAGTGCTCACATTGTTAACTTAAAAGTTTACAAAATTACATAGCCTCGTCAATATTTTGTAAAAGAAATAAATAAGCTATAAGGAAATATATCACAGTGTATAGTGGTTGTACACATGATTTCAGTTATCTTTATGCTTTAATATTTTTCACATGTACTACAATGAATGCTATTACTTTTGATACAAAAAAGCATTAAAATAACTATTCTGGGGCGCCTGGGTGGCTCAGATGGTTAAGCGTCTGCCTTCGGCTCAGGTCATGGTCCCAGGGTCCTGGGATCGAGTCCCGCATCGGGCTCCCTGCTCCTTGGGAGCCTGCTTCTCCCTCTGCCTCTCTCTCTCTGTCTCTCATGAATAAATAAATATTTTAAAAAATAAATAAATTAAATAAAATAACTATTCTGAATGTCCTTCTATTCCCATGATGTAAAATGCAGGAGATGTTTTAAAATGCCTCAGATATCTGACATGAATTACAATGTTTCCACATGTATCTATAATAAACTAATATAACTGAAGGTGCAAGTAGTTTATATTTTCAATTCTTGAAACTGCATTTAGGAAATAAGAACAAACATCCCATTCCACTATTCTTAATTTATAAATGTGTGCCAGTTGGAGAAGACAGTTTTCTAGTGAAATCAGTGTCTGGGAATATGAACTAATCTGAGCATTATCCAGGAGTCCGTCTGGTTTACTATCATCTGCCAAATCTTAAAATGTATCATTCCATTTTAGGAAATATGCCATCTTGTTATATCAGAAGTCAGGTGTATTTCGGGGGGGGGGGGTGATGTCTGAAAGAAAAAAATAAAAGAGCTCTTACCTGAAATCAGAGACACCTTTCAGGGATATTAAGATATTTGTCAGAACCCTCACCCTTCTACAATTCAGGGGAGTGGTGAAAATCAGTGTTTGGTAAGTATCTATGAACACATAACTGCTTTAAAAATAATACAGTCCTTTAAATGTCTTTGAATCAGTCCAATTACTTTTCATATAAAATGTAGAAATAACCATAAAAATGTTTCAAGCAAGACAAATGATCCATTTATTATTGAAACAGAGGGTTGACATATGTATGATGCTAAATATGGGGGCCAATAAATGTTTAAGTTGTGCTGCTTAGAGCCACCACTTGCCATAATTTAACTATTTTATAAGAGGAACTGAAGCACTGGGAGGCTCAAGTACAAAACTGACTTATATCATCTTCAGAATTATCTTATCTCCTCACAGTGTTCTTGGCTTTTAAAGTTCAAGAGTCTGATTATCAAACCAGCTTACATTTTTAATCTAGAGTTTGTCAAAGCAATTTTAACATGACTTACCTGCAATCCCAGATTGAAATAGTACTGCAAAACTTTTGTATCTAAAATTAAAAATCTTAATTTTAGTGACTAGAAGACATAAGCAATTAGAACTACCACTTAAAAGCTTTTCTGAGTATAGTTATAAATATAGTCTTCTTGCATCACCACCACCCTCAATTCTATCTTATAGTAAATGACCACTTACCTGCCACTATAGGTAAGATCATTTTCTGATCCAAGGTTTAATTACCAAATACATATTTTATTTCTAGTCTGAGTATTAGGCAGATGTTACAGAAATACTACTCTGCTAATATTTAGAAAGAATCCAGTAAAGGCATTTTCTTGCTTGTCTCAATAATAAAATCAAGACTTTATTCTTGAGACAAGCAATTTACTACATAACCAATCATAATTGTCTTCTGTTAATGGAGCTACTACACAGTACAAACTAATGCTCTACTAATGCCAAGATTAATGATGCCTAATATAACTAGCACTGTATCAAACAATTCACCTTGCTTTTACTTAACATGACTAACATACCACACTAGAACTCCAAAAAGAGGAGGCAGTAAGAAAGGTAACTCAAAATAATTTATATCTTAAGGTGATAAAAGCTTCTTCATAGAACTTAACATATTTCACAAATAAATAAAAACTAGATGTATGGGATAAGAGGGAATAATCTTAGCATTCTAATTGTATCTCTAAATGAATTTTTATTGACTGACCTGGGATCCATGTATATTCTTCTAAGTAACTTGAGTCCCACTAACAAACTCTAAGAAAACCCCTTTTTCTTAAATTGGAGACTTCTGATATGTAGAAATATATTTACTACCATTTTAAAACAATCAGCTTTTATTTTGACCATTATGTGGGAGTAGAGTATAAAGACTAAAGGTTAAGCTAAAGAATATCAAAAGATAATAGCAGGAAATAAATTCACAAATGGCACAGGATTCCATTCCTTGGTGTATGTATGTTCACACAGAATTTGTATACAAATAGCCATAGCAGTATTATTCACAGTAGCAAAAAAGAGAAAACAACCCAAATGTGCATGAACTAATAGATAATAAAATGTGGCATACTCATACAATGGATTATTCAGCTATAAGAAAGAATGAAGTATGGATACATGCTACAACATGGATGAACCTTGAAAACATCATGCTAGGGGCGCCTGGGTGGCTCAGTTGGTTGAACGACTGCCTTCGGCTCAGGTCATGATCCTGGAGTCCCGGGATTGAGTCCCGCGTTGGGCTCCCTGCTCAGCAGGGAGTCTGCTTCTCCCTCTGACCCTCCTCCCTCTCATGCTCTCTCTCATTCTCTCTCTCTCAAATAAATAAATTAAAAAAAAAATCTTTAAAAAAAAAGAAAACATCATGCTAAGTGAAAGAAGCCAGTCACAAAAAGACCACATACTGCATGATTCATATATGTCAAATGTCCAGAACAGGCAAATCTATAGACACACAAAGTAGAAGAGTGGTGGCCTGGGGGAATGAGAAGTGACTGCTAATGGGTACAGCATTTCTTTCTGGGGTGACAAAAATGTTCTAGAAATAGTGGTGATGATTGCACATATTTGGGAATATACTAAAAACCACTGAACTGTACACTTAAAATGGGTGGCTTCCATAGTATGTGAACTAGATCTCAAGCTGTTAAAAAAAAAGGCACACAGATAGGGACTATAAAAACTCAGAAACATCACTTTGAGATATAATGGGGGGTATCATGAAAATGACTGGATTTTAAGAGGAAGATGGAAGACTGGAGGGGAAAAAATTTGAGTAGATCACCATATGCCAGCAAACGTTTAGAAGTAAAAAATCAGGTGCAGAGTTCTTGCAAAAGTAGAAAGAGATAAGGGGCACCTGGGTGGCTCGGTCATTAAGCCTTCGGCTCAGGTCATGATTTCAGGGTCCTGGGATCGAGCCCCACATCGGGCTCCCTGCTCAGAAGGGAGTCTGCTTCTCCCTCTCCCTCTGCCCTCCCCCTGCTTGTGCTCTCTCTCAAATAAATAAAATCTTTAGAAAAAAGTAGAAAAAGATACAACTTTGGAAAAATGACCAGCAGTTTCTTATAAAACTAAACACACTTATCTATGACCCATCAATTCCACTCCTAGGTACTGCCCAAAGGGAATGAAAACATAGGTTCATAAAGACTTTTTACAAGAATACTCACAGCCTTATTCATAAAAGCCCCAAAATGTAAATAATCCAGATGTCCACTAACAAAAGAATGAACGGGAATTTTTAAAGTTTTTTTTTTTTTTGAGAGAGAGTGAGTAAGCGAGAGAGCATGAGCTGGGGGAGAGGCAGAGGCAGACTCCCCGCTGAGCAGGGAGCCTGACACAGAGCAGGACCCTGGGATCATGACCTGCGCCAAAGGCAGACGCTTAATGGACTGAGCCACTCAGGCGCCCCTAAACAGGAATTTTTATACAATGAAATACTAACTCAGCAATAAAAGCAAATGGACTACTGATATATGCAACAATATGAAAGAATATAAAAAATAAGGCTGAGCTTAAGAAGCCTTCCATAAAAAGTATATATTGTATATTCATATGAAATTCTAAAACAAGTGAAACTATGACAAAAAAAATCGAACAGTGGCTGCCTCTTGGGGGTAAGTAGAAGCAGGGGTGGAAAAAGACTAGGAAGGGGCATGAGGTAACAGTGAGATAATGGTATTTTATACTTTGATGGGGATTTGGGTTACAAAGGTGCATGTACTCATTTCTCAAAACTCAGCAAGTATACACTTAAAGATTTGTGCATTATATGTTAACTTTACATCAAAAGAAAAAATAAACTCCAAACTCTAGTTAATGATATATGTATGCTGAAGTTTTTATGGGGAAGAATGTTGATGTCTGCAATTTACTTTGGAATGCACCAAAACTGAAATGGATGACTTGATGGACAAGGAGATGGATGAAGGAAAAGATGGACAGATATGTGATAAAGCAAGTACAGTTAATGATAGAATCTAGGTGGCGAATACATGAATATTCATATTGAAATTCAACTTTCATGTATATTTGAACTTTAAGGATTTTATTTCTTTATTTGAGAGACCGACCGACAGACAGTGAGAGAGCATGAGCAGGGAGGAGAGGGAGAAGCAGGTTTCCCGCTGAGCTGGGAGCCTGACGTGGGGCTCCATCCCAGGGCCCTGGGATCATGACCTGAGCCAAAGCAGATGTTTAACCGACTGAACCACCCAGGCGCCCCTGAACATTTTCATAATAAAATGTTGGGAAATGCAAAAATCACCATTATGTGGTGACAGAGTAGATCTTGGGCAGGGATAGGTAAGTAAGCTACTCCTTAGTTTAATTAAAGAAACAAGACCACATGGCTTAAATCTGAGGCAGATCAGACCCCCAATTCTTCAAAAAACAAAACAAAACAAAACCTTCTCAGACTTCAAAATTCACTTGGAATCCTAAATATCGAAAACTGCAACAATTTCATACACTTGTGGCAGGAATGTAAGAAATGGAGAAATTTTGGTATCAATTCCTGCTTTTCTAAAAAAAAAAAAAAACAGGGTACCTGGCTGGCTCAGTTCATGATCCTGGAGTCCCAGGATCGAGTCCCACATCGGGCTCCCTGCTCAGCAGGAGTCTGCTTCTCCCTCTGACCCTCCCCCCTCATGTGTGCTCTCTCACTCTCATTCTCTCTCTCTAATAAATAAAATCTTTTTAAAAAAATTAAAAAAAAATAGTTGAGAGAACAAAAAGAAAATGTTCAAGACAGACCTGTAGCTATCCAAAAAACCATCCACTTCTTGATTATGGAGAAAGTTTTCTCAGCTTTCAGTTCTTTCTTTCCTTAGTCACTTACCTAGCATTATGCTCTCAGGTCAATTTCCATTTGGACCCTACCCCCAGTAGATAACCAAAGAGAGATATGCTCTAAAATAAAAAAAATTTCAGACTAAATAACCCTCACACAACTCTCAAAATCTCTTTACCTTGAGGCAGATCACTGCCACTTGGATCACAGGAATAAGGTGGAGGTGGTGGTGGTAAGTTTGAAGCCTCTCCCACCTCAAGAGGAGGAGGTGGAGGTGGTAAAGAAGCAGCAGCAGCAGAAATAGGAGCAGAAAGGTATGGATAGGATGGTGAAGCAATCACTAAAAAAGAAAACAAAGTAGCAATGCACAACTGTAACACCTTATAAGCAGTAGTTCATCTTCTACTTTTGCGTCCCCAATATGGTCAAACAATTCTAATTCCTATGGTTTGACTTAAAAACTTGGAAGGTGAATTGCCCACATTCTTAGACATCGCCAGTTGAAACTGGGAGTTCATTACAGGTTATTTTGAATTAAGGTAATTACTGAAATTAAAAGGAAAAAAACTGGAAGTTGCAGAGTTTTGACTATAAAGACTTCATGATAAAAAAACATTGGCTAACATACATAAATGAAATACCATTAAAGCAAAATTTTTACTTAGCTTAATATAAAGTTAAGGATGTTTTCAGCCATCTGCCATTCTTAGTCTAATCACAAGATGCAGAAGCTAATAAGAGAGACTAAACTACACAGATTACAGATTTAAGTAAACCTTGAAGGTTTCTACTTATTAGCAGAATCACTGGAATTTGGGCATTCTAAACCATGACAGTTCCATTTCTAAGGACACACAGAATCTAAGACAGGCTAGATGAAATATCTTATCCCTTTGACTTTCCGTACCTGTGGCTATAGTTTAAAAACAATATTCATTCAGGAGTTTCAATTTTTGACATAAGAAATTCCAACATAGTAAAAGTATCTCCCATACACATACCAGATAAATTTGTTAAATCTGATGAAAGATGAATGATACAACCCTTCAAGTTCAATTCAATCATTTTAGCCAACTTAAAGACATTCAAGTACTACATTTATTGTGTTACCTGCACTGTAATTTTAACCCTGAGAAGTACAGAAACTTTAGTCTCAATGTTCAATAAAGATTTAAGTTCAGAGTTTTAGAACACTTAGTTTAGTACAGGAATGGTGCACTCAAGCTGAATTTGTTATTCTGTTAATTTAGCAAGAGAAATTTAAGGTCAAATATTAGAAATAATCCCTACTGTTTTTATTCCCTGACATAAATACTTACAATATACTTATCTATACCTTTATACAGTTACAGGCCAACAGTGATAGAAGATGTCTTAGGGTGATTTAAAACTTGGATAAACAACTCTTTGGGGGTGATGAAACTGTTCTCTCTTGATTGTGGTGGTGGTTATACAACTCTATGCATTGTCAAAACTCAGAACCGGGCACCAAAAAATGATTCTTATTGTATCCAAATTAAACAGTAACATTTTAAAACGTGCTCAACTGTTTTGGAGTTTTGTCATGTACGTAGAAATCTCCACTTTCACAGATTTGGAAGAGGCATTTAAGTTTTAGAATATCTCCAAATATTCAAAAGGCTTTATGAATTTGTTTTCCATAAAGTAATGGCTTTTTCAACTAAGCTCCACTTGTATTCCTTTTAAACTAGCACTCAAATCACACCATTTTTTTAAAAAAAAATAAATTAGCCATTAGCTAAAGATAGCAGAATGTGATTATGATCACTAGGTAAAAACCAACTACTAAACATGGATAGCTAAGTAAGTTCTCATGGGCCTGAATCAAAAGCAGAAGAAATTTGGAGATTATTTTATCTGAACTCACCTTCCCTGAAAATGCATATTACAGTAAGTCCCTGAAGTTTTATAATTTCCAATTGCTCTAGAGATACACGAGCATCTCATTTGTAAACTTAACAGGGCTCTATAGGTTTAACAGGTAGAATTTAAGGGATAGCTCCAAAACAATATAAACTTTACTAAAATATTAATGGAAACAAACATAGTCCATTCAAAATGCTTATTTGCCCTATGAAGCTGCAGTCTGTTTCAGGACGTTTCAGAAGAGCATATGAATATACATAGTAAGGCTTGATCATGATCTCAGGGTTGTGAGATCAAGCCCTGCATCAGGCTCTGCGTTGGGCGTGGAGCCTGCTTAAAATTCTCTCTCTCCTCCCTCTGTCCCCCCACCTGGCTCCTATACACAAACACGCTCTAAGGGAAAAAAAAAAGTACAATTAAAGTATTATTTACCTTGATCACTGTGGTTTTTGGCACTTTCTTAAGTTTTGCACCCAAGGCAAATGAGTCACTAGTCCTGGCCCTGACAAAAGCCTTGGGAACAGTTATCAAAACTCAGTTAACAGTATTTAATGCCTATGGGGAGATTCATATTAAAGGCAATCATTGCATCTAATGCCATGACAATGCCAGATAATAAGTGACTTCATAATGGAGGATGGGTTGGGGCTGCCAGAGAGACACAAGAATAACACAATGGGAAACATGAGCTGTTTCATCTAGAGGAGTGAAAGAAATGTTAAAGAGTGATTACATAGCAGCCATGACCTAGTAGAGTTATAGCTGAGGTTGATAAGTGACTCAAAGAACAAGAAGTAAAATAAATGCATTTTTAGAAATATCTACACAGAACACAATCTGACATTTAAATGGGAAGCTTTCAATGACTGTACATAAATGAGGCACTCCAATGTTTGATTCACCTGTCATTTGATTTGAAGCTCAGAAATCTGCCTAATGCTTTTCCTTGCAATTAGCACAAAGTAGTAAAACCAGGGTCTACACTAACGTTTTCAGTGAAAAATTTCTATGGTCATTAATGAACATATATTGAATGCTTTTATTCCAGGAATTATGCTAAGCACTAATTTTTAAATTATAAGTGAATCAGATACAGAAAGCAAATCAAAATGAATTATTTTAAAGTGGACACTATCAGGTCAAGAAATAAAACTTTGCCAGTCACTCCAGAAAACGTCTTTGTGCTCCATCCCAATCACAACCCTCTCCCTCCCACCGTAATTTAACCATTACCCTTTCACAGTAATCACTCCTTTGTGGTTTTAAGAGTTTTGTCATCCAAACGTGCATCCCTAGATAGCTTTTAAAAGTTGAGGTCTTAAATGTCTTTTAAAATATCAGTCCCTTCTCCATCCCTGTCATTTCCTTTCAGTTTTTGTTTTGAAAAATCTTGGCCCTTTGACCTATTGAGTTTCCCACAGTCTGTATTTTCCCGATTATATAGTCATGGTGTGTTACAATATGTTCTTCTGTATTTCCTGCAAATAGGCAGCTAGATCCAGGAGATTGGATCAGACTCAGGATTGATTCCTTTGACATACCTATAGGTAATGTTTCTGCAATCTTCACAGCTATTGCTGTTTAATACCTAATTCAGTAAGGACTGCAAAATAATTATCTTCACTGATTAGTTAGAATACTAATACATAGAAACACTTTCCCTCATCTATTTGGTTACCCAGTGGTACAGTTCATATAAGGGAGGCAGGATAAATGCTTTATTCTTTCACTTTATTTTCCAGTTAAGAAAATGAGGGGCGCCTGGGTGGCTCAGTCATTAAGCGTCTGCCTTCGGCTCAGGTCACGATCCCAGGGTCCTGGGATCGAGCCCCGCATCCGGCTCCCTGCTCAGCGGGAGGCCTGCTTCTCCCTCTCCCATTCCCTCTGCTTGTGTTCCCTCTCTCGCTGTGTCTCTCTGTCAAATAAAATCTTTAAAAAAAAGAAAGAAAAAAAGAAAATGAACTGGTTTCTTGTCATCCTAAGGTGACCAATTTTTAAAATATCATTAAGAACTTTTATGTTTAACATATTTGGTATGTTCCAGTCTGCTGCAATTATCATCGTTGAGACTCAAATTGTTCCATCTTTGGCCAATGGGAACCTCTTCAAGGTGGCTCCTGAGTTCTTCTGACATGGCCCCAGTAGTCTGATAGCTTCTTTGCTATCTGGTATGACAAAATGATATAGGCTCATCTTGAACATTTCCTGCCCAGACCTGGAATCTGCAGCCATTTCTCCACAAAGCTGCTTGGTTTTTTTAAGTGAGAAATGGCATGTCAAGACCACAAAATGAGTGCTAAGAATATTGTTTCTAGAACTTTTCAATGGACAGAGCTGGGAAATATACACATATATTTAAAGATAAAACACCTGAAGTTATATTGATACTTCCAATTCAAATTTGAGACCATAAAAACTTTTCTTTAGCCTTATTATATCCATATTACCTTTCTTCCATACTTAGACTCCTGGTTTGCAAGGGCACAAGGGGATAAAATTAGAGTATCCCATACTCACTCATTTGTTTTAGCCGACATTACACAGTCTCAGAATAACAATCTGATTATCTAGATAAAAGAACCTCATGTGATAATTGAGAGGATTAAAAAATGCTTGGCATATGGTCTCTCAACTCTATTTTTAAGAATAGCCATACAATATCTACATTGTCCAAACATAAAGTTATTGCTATTACATAGTGTATTCTCCACCTCTTAGCCCTCATTGTCTTAATTCTTTATGTAATTATACATTTAATACTTACCATTAGGTCTTCTGTCGATGTCTTTGTTTTGGTAGTCTAAAAGTCAACTCATTCTCTGGAACACTGATGTCCATTTAATAGAACTTTCCGTGATGGCAGAAATATTCCGTATCTGTGCTGTCCAATACACTAGGCCACTAGCCACATGTGGCTATAAGCACCTGGCATGTGGTTGGTGCAACTGAGCAACTGAAGATTTTATTTAATTGTAATTAATTAAAACTTAAATTGTCACATGTGGCTAGTGATTACCTTGCTTGACAGCATAGTTTTAGTAGATTCTTCAGGAAGGGCTCATGAAAGTAATATTCTCTGAATTCTTACTGCCTTTTAGGCTTGAAAATCAGTTTTGGTTGAATATAAAATCTTTGTTTTACACATGCCTTATTTTAAATGTTACTCCATTTTCTTCTAGCATAAAGAACTGCTGTCAAAGTTTGATGATTATCATTTTATTTATTTTATACTCCATAGGCTCTTTTATCTAGATAATCAAAGGACTTGCTTTTTCTTTAAAGTCTGGTCATTTTACTAGAATTATTTTGGTGTTGGCTGTTCTGGGTCAATATTCTCAGGTATGCAGAGTGTTGTTTCAGTATATAGTTTTAAAGTTTTTTAATTTCAGGGAAAGTTTTCTGAATTATAGTTTTCAGTATTTGTTCTTTTCCCTTACTTTGGTTTTCTTCTTCAGAGACTTCTATCACTGTTTGATCTCCTTTGCCTAACTTTAACAAGTCACTTGAATCTTTATCTTCCTTTTCTTCATTTTAGATTCCCCCTCCTTCTTATATCTTTCTTTTAAAGCATTATCTGTTGTATATACTTGGTCATGTTCTTTATAGTTTAGTCTTCGTAACTGAAATGAGTTTCTGCCATTTTTAATGCTTTTCTATCACTTCGAGTTTTTCTAATTCTGATTTGTTATTCTAAGATTTTTAATTCCAGTTATTCTTTAATGTTTTGTATTATTTATATCTTTAGCTCATTCTGAAATAGCTGTTAGTTTAGTTGGCACATTTTAGTTGGCACATTTCTGACATGTTTTTACTGTCTATAGGGATATTCTTTTTTGTTCTTAAAACATCTTTGCATAGGATTTCACCTTATTGCTTTTCCTTTGTGACGTGAAATTTTTTTCATGAACTTTAGAATGAGGTGGATATAGGGTAGTTTTGTTTTTGTGTAGTGTTCAAAAACATGACTGCTTTCTAGGATTCCATGGCTCTGTTGTCCTCTACTTTGGTCTGGACATGTTCTTTTCCCAATCCCGATCGATTCTGATTCCACTCCCAGTAGTTTCTCCCCAGTAAGGAATACTATCCTGACAGGGAGCCCTGGCAGGTCACTTTTGAGGGTTCTTAGGGGCCAGATTGCTCCAAGCCCTTCAAGTCCCTTTACCAGGTACCCAAAGCACTCACCTAGTATTGGAGAGGTCAAATCCCTTCCCAGTCTTAGCTGCTCCTTCCAAATTGGCCGCCCCACTTTCCAGTGAATTCTTATTAGCTCTTTTGGGGTTCTTCTGTTCTCAGGTCTATCAGACAACATCCCTGATGCTTCCGTCTTCTTGCTCCCACATAGACCCTGATAGCATGCAGGTCTTGTGACTGGTGGTTTGTCCCTAACTGCTTAGGGACACCTTGTGGGGATACCTTGCCACCTAGTTTCACTGTAAATGTTACCCACGGGTTTTGGTTTTGCTATTTCCATTTTTATTTGAGGATTCAGATTAAATAGCTATGTTGTTGTTGCCACCACCTTCCCCGAATTCTGAGAATTCTAAATTATATTAACTCATTGGAATTTCATGGCCACTTTATAAATTGGTACTACCAGTACCCCCAAGAGCTCATAGGTTAAGGCTAAATAACTTGTCCAAAATTACAGAGGTAGTGAGTTGTAAAACCAAAATTCTAACCTAAGTTTCTTAAATCCTAGAGCCTATATTCTTTCTTACAACATTCATGGGAAAATGATTCATTATACAGAAAAGTATTTTACTGCAAACTTTTCAGGAATTCTGTGAAGTGTGAAACACCTCTACTTTAATTCCTGTATAATAAAACTTAAAGTTTAACTAGTAAAGTCCTCTAAATTTTCAGTAAGGTAGCAAAACAATAGCTACAAAATTATATCAAAGCCAAATTTGCAAGAAAAAAATTGAAACCCTGGCCCTGAAATCTCATGGATTCCTCAAATACAGAACATACTTTATTAAGTAGGTTAAACAAATTTAATACTAGAAATTAAAGTAATCCTATCTAATCACTAGAATTGTTGTATGTGCATGCTCATGAACAGGAAAAGAGGCTTCCCAAAGTAAGCCACCACCAATAACCTACCTGGCCTGCCTTGTATAGGTGGAGACACAAATAGAGGCTGTACAGCATTCTGTGAGGAAACTGAAGGGGTACTACTAGCTTGATTAGCTGCTGCACAGTTAGGTAAGACTGGAGCTGGAACACTATTGGCACAAGAAGCTGCAACTGCTGTAGAATTTACCATCATCTGTAAGTGCAGAAGAAAAGTTTAGAAAAGTTTAGTGATTTCGCAAACACTGTTAGTCTCTTATCTGATTCTAAGTTTCAAGATATAGTATTTGGATAACCAAAATACTGAGAAATCAATCTTTATGTAAACCGTATATGAGGTTATTTCTTTTAAAAGAGCACAATTAACTTTAAAATCTTAATTTTTAAATTTATTTTTCTGAAAAAGTAATATATTAATATGATTCAAAAATCAAGTATAAAATTGTATACAATGAAATGTTTCCTTCCAACCCCTATCTTCCATCTGCCTAGTTCCCCTCCCCTCTCCCCAAACAGGTAATCTCTGGATTTCCTACATATTATCCAGAGATTGCTATGTTTGTTTTTACATGTGGATACATTTCCCCACGCTAACACATACTTTTTTTTTTTTTAACAGAAAAGGTGCTTTGCTTTTTTGTGTGTAAACTTCATGGGACTGCAATTTGTTTTTTCTGATGAGGCTGCAGCACCCAATACAGCACTGTGCACAGAGAGATATTCACTACATAGTTAACACACACTTCTTGAACATGCTGCTCTCAATGCAGTCTCCATTTTCTTACCACACACTGCTGTGTGGCTGCTACCCATTCTGGTCCTCAGAAACTGTATTCAAAGTCACCAGTGGTCTTCATGGCAACAAATCCTAATAGACTCTTGCTAGTCCTTATGGTGCTTGACCTCCTGGCAGCAACTGACACCTGACTATTCCTTGAAACATTCTCTTCCTGGGGCTCCCATAGTACTACACTCTCCTACTTTTCCTCTCTCCTTAACTATTCCTTCCCTACCCATTTGCTAAAATTTGGTGATCTACAGGCTCTGTTCTGGATGCTCTCCTCAAATCTCTTCCTTTCCCCAGGATTATCTTACTCGCTCCCATGGTTTCAGCAACCTTTCTGACGCTAGCTCCCTATTCTTTACATTTCAGTTTCAGTACATGAGAGACTTGACCAGTAATTTATATTAATTCACTCGTTATATAAGAGGTTTGGAATAGAAGGACTATGAGTAGTCAAACGCCAGCACATAGAACAATGTCTGGAACACAGTAGATAATCAATTTCTCGAATGAATTTTACTGATCACCGTGCCAGGCACCACAAAGTGCAATAATACTTAAATACGATGAAGGACAAGGAGAACAAAAAGAAAAAAGTCATTCCCCCCACCCATGTGATTGCTTGATAACACTATTAAGATTACCTTCTGGGGGTAGTTGTATGAGGTAACTGTGTCCTGAGGAGACATAGAATATGGTCTTCTGTCCTGAAGAGACTTTAATGAATATAGAAATATAGTTAAGTAAGGGTAAATCAAGAAACCAAACAACATATCAATAAAAGATCTGATTTGTTCCAACATCTCCTAAAATTAAGTGAAAAGTGATCTGTCCTGAACGTGTTCAGATTTGGAAGCAACTACTAAGATAACGTTCCAAAAGGTATCACTCCAGTGCCTGATTTAGGTGACTATGCTATTTCCCATCTATAGAGAACCTGATCGTATCCAATTCTAGTCCAATGTAGATACTAAAATGTAGCGGAGGATTATAAACACCTTTTCAGTGGCCTTTCTTGCCTTAAAAGCTTCAAACTTAGTAGGACCAACAACAGTTTTACTAAACAAAAGCATTCCATCTAAAAATGTAGCTTGGGACAAGGGTGGATATATCTGGTTATTCAGCTGTAGCCTATCTAAGCAGGATGGGGTATAATCCGAACACCACTCCCCTCTGGCTCAAGGTCTTCTTTGAAAGTAAAAATGATTTTTAAAGGGCTCAGTTATACATGACAAATTGTCGTGACAACAAAAACAAAAAACCTAGCAGAAATTGGTTTAACAATGGTAAGAGCACAGAGGGAATCAAGGAAAGTAATCACAGAGAAGAGGAATCATATTGTGACAAAGATGAGCCCAACTTACCATGGACTGCACATTTCTATTAACAATAATCGCTCCTCAGATAAACCTCATTGGCTACGATACTGCCACTGCACATTACTAAAGTCAGTTTTCAAGTACAACCAAAGCACCTGCCAAAAAGTAAACTTTGGCTTTAACTCAGGGGGCCCAGTGTGAATGCTAAACAATTCTACAGAAGGATTTAGTTGAGAGTTGGGCACAGAAATAAATAGCAATAAATATTTACAGGGTTTTTTTTTTTTTTTTTTTTAGGAGGCTGTGTGCCTGGACATCTGTAAGTCCTGCACTGGTCCTCTCCCCACAGCATGCTGTGAATAAAATTACTTAGAAACTTGCTATAGAGGGCGCCTGTGTGGCTCAGTCGTTAAGCGTCTGCCTTCGGCTCAGGTCATGATCCCAGGGTCCTGGGATCAAGTCCCACATCGGGCTCCCTCCTTGGGGGGAAGCCTGCTTCTCCCTCTCCCACTCCCGCTGCTTGTGTTCCTGCTCTCGCTATCTCTGTCTCTGTCAAATAAATAAATAAAATCTTTGAAAAAAAAAAAAAAGAAACTTGCTATAGATTTGGTGACTGGGGAGTGGGAGTGGAGCACATCCTGAAGAGACTGAAAGCTACTGAGGATGTATGATAAAGTAAGTTCAGAACAAAAATGAACATGTGACAAATGAAATTAAAGGGACAGAAAGAAATTAAGTATCAAAAAAGAGAGAAATTAAATATCTATTCTTGTCATCCTTGATGGTGAGGTTTTTACTTGTTTTTTCACTGGGGTGGCTATTTCAAGAAATGGCCTAAGAAGCATATGATGAGAACAGTAATGGCACAGTGAGAAGAAAAACTATTTCTCTAGAAGGGAAAAGGAAAGGGAAGGAGAAATAAGGGGAAGAGAAATCACGTATCATAGTTTTCTTCATTCCAAAGATTTACTGCCTAAACAGTGTAAACAAAAATTTAGTATGTGAGGTTAAGATTAACCATAATTACAGAACAGAGGGTTGTTATTCAAGTTCTTACAAATATTCCAGTTCTCCTGGGTACATGGTAAGTTGTTCTTCCTGGCCCCATGACTTATTTGGTCAATATGAACAGAAATATTAAAAGCCAGTGTTCAATTACCCTATCTTTGGTCCAGCAAAGTGACTGTGAAAGCACACATGTCCATCAGCCTGGGTCCCCCGAGTGACTATGATGAACAAAAGCCTGCTACCAACCTACACTAGACATAGAACATGAGCAAGAACAACTGTCCTGTGTTAAGCTGCTAAGATTTGGGGTGGGGGGGTGTTACTGCAGCATAACTTAGCTTGACTGAAACAGTAATTTGGTAATTAGAAGTAGGGTACAGTGCTACTGTAACAAAAACCTAACTTGAAAAGGAGAGAATGAACTTTTGTCTCTTAGGGGAGGTTTGGAAAACAGTGTTAATTTTGTGTTTTGATTACTGTTGGCAGAGTTTAGCAACATTTTTTAAGATAGATGTGTACAGGAAAGGAGTTTGTAGGTAGGAATGAAAGGGAATAGAGAATCCTTGAATACAGGGACTTACGGGGTTAAAGACGCAATTGCTTCAAACCAAAATTGTAAAATATAAAACTGATAAATACTTTGGACAACAAAAAGCAGTTAAAACTTGGGTTTGAAGCAAAAATCAAATTGTTAAAATCTGATTGCATTAAGATATTTCAAAGCAAGAGTCCAACTAAGAATGCAACACCCACTGAATCCTTGCAATTGGACAAAATGGCTCATGGAAAAGCCTCCAAAAGTATGGCTCCTCCACCCCTGATAAGGTCAAGGTACTTGCAATCAGAGAGACACAGAGATAAGAAAGCAAATTATAGCAAATCTAAGTAGTATATCTATTAAAAAAAAGAATTGTCAGTATGGCTACTGGCATATGAAACCAAGAGGAATCATAGAGAGAAGCAGAATAAATTAATCACGCAGCCAAAGAAACTATGAGCAGAACTAAAACCATCCAAATGAGATAAAACAACCCCTGGGCTCCTAATTTTCTCCAAGTAAGAAGCAGGCTGAGAAAGCTGCTCAGCTGCCAAGAAGGATTATTCCCCAAAGCCTACTTCAAATATGGCCAAGGAACAAAGGGCCCTGGAGCAACCAAGAGCCCCAGAAACAATGAATCAGAGAGCCCCTCCAGGGGACAATCCCCATGCCTAGGTTGGGGGCCCTCACAATGTCTGTCCATGATGTCAGAATTGCTAAAGGCCATTAACTATTTCTCCCATTTCCCCCCTTTCTGAATGGGAATTTTTACTGCCATTTTTCAGTCCCTGCTTCACCGTTATAAATTAGGTATGTAGCGGTTAAATAACTTTGTGTCTTTGGTTTTAGGCCTCCAGATGAAGATGAGCCACATCTGGACCCAATGCACAGAGTACTACACATTTCCCAGAAACCTTGGGCTTTGAGTTTATTACACTGAATAAGATTTTTGGATTGCGTCCCTTGAGGTGGAATCGTCTTTTGCCTGTGGGAGGGAGTATGAGTTGAATGTTGTGGTCCTTAGCACTGTTAAAATATTTCCAACTTTTTGACTTTCAGGCACGCATAAGTTAATACTTCAATGGAACATATTCTGGCTAATGAAAAAGAAAGTGACAGGTGTCATGTCCAGGTGGAAGCTCTAAGAGCCAGGGCACCATTCACTACCTTTTGGTTCCTTCCTTGGCAACCATGAATGGAGCTTCTATCAGCCTGAGTTCCTGAGCAGAGCCCTCCTGTAGACCTCCACTGGATACGAAGCATAATCGAGAAACAAACTTTTGTTATATGAAGTAACTGAGACTTATGACCCATTCTTACGGAAAAATCATAATAAAATCCTCTAAAAAATCATCAATGCCAATGTTTGAATTTCCTCTTGTATCAGCACATTAGGAGTATCATTAAATAGATTAATTTCAGGGTCTTAATTTCATCTACAAAATGGGAATGAAGCCCTAACTACCTCATAGGATTATTCTGATTTAAATACATTTATATGTATCTCTCTTAGAACAGTGCCCTAGTACACAGTAGGAGATATAAAGTGCTTGCCATTTTTATTAAATACCTACCAAGTTTGCTGTAGATTCAGTTGTGCTATAAACACCTGAGGTTTCATAGTCTGGTTCTAGAGAATATAGCCAAAGTAAAGTAAAAAATGAGCATTATTTTATAATTTAAAATTGTATAAACAATGATGAATGTCAGATTATATCTAGATCTCACTGACCTGAAGGATAAATATATTCTTCATGATATCTCCCTACAAAAAAAAGACAGAAGAAGTGTTTATGTAGGGCTTTTTAGCTCAGCAGAGCCAGATGGCCAGCACTTGCTTTTTCTCAAGGTTTATGGATATATATTCAGAACTAAAATGTATACATCCTTGAAACAAATGATTTGAACTTTCATACTAATCAACAGATATTGAAGCCAGATATTGACTGTAAACAGGACAAATTTCTCCTCTGAAAATTCCCTTGGTTCTTAAAAGTTCAGGCAGAGGTAAAAACCCAGTTGTATCCAATTTTTCCAGTCAAGCAGTAGAATATGGTGATTGAGTTCACTGGCTCTAGAGTTAGGGCTGTCTACATTTGAATCCTGATTAACTTATATCACTTTAGGTGGGTTATTTAATTTTTGTGCCTCAATTTCTGCACGATAAAATAGGGTAACAGTACCCAGATCATAGGGGGTGAAAAGAACATAGCATGATATATAGTAAATGGTGTCTGTAGACTATAACCCGTATTATGCTTAGGTGGACATTAAAGGGGTATATCATGCCTCATCTGTTTCTCAGCCTGTCTTAAGTAAATAATACATTTTTTAAAATTGGTTTGTTCTCAGAGGATGGCTCAGTGATCTAAAGTATTTTGCTGTTAAGACTATATTATACCACTGAAATGCAGAGAAAGTTAATCATCAACTGGACAGTTTTCCACCAAATAAACCCCACAGGTCAAAACTGGATTTGATTCTTAAACATGTCACTTATCAATCACATACATGCAACCACTCCAGACAGCAGGATTTAAGCTGAGAACAAAGATTTGGTTACTTTGAATATGCCACTACGGGTGAGCAGTACATCTGAAGGTACCCACACCAAGCTAAAGGGAAAAGACGAAAGGGTCATGCTGAGTAAAAGAGCAGAGAGTACACGTCCTTGAGCACATGCATGGGGACAAAGTCTTCACAGGTCATTCTTGTGCTAGATGTTTTGTCCTCATTAAATTCCTAGAAATACCTATTTTCTTCTACACATGTACACAGAAAAACATCACAAGAAAATAAAGAACTTGACTGTTAAATCAAGTCAGTGAGACTGCCTCATACCTCCTTAATCCACCCAATTCCTCCAGAATTGTTTCAGTAGAATTGTCTGTCACTCATACATCATTTTACAGTAAAATGGTAAAAACAAGCACACCCCATGGTGAGAGGCACCACAGCAATTGTTAAGGACATACATACAGGCTTTAGTGTCAGACAAACCAAATTCAAAATTGACCTCTGCCAATCACAAAGGACCATATATTGCATGATTCCACTTATATGAAATGTCCAGAATAGGAAAATCCATTAAGATAGAAAGCAGACTTGTGGTTGCCTAAGGCTGGGGGCGGGGGGCGGGGGAATGGGGAGAAGCTGCTAACGAGTACAGGATTTCTTTTTGGGGTGATAAAAATGTTCTAAAATTGATTGTGGTGATGGTCATGCAACTCTGTGACTATATTAAAATCACTGAACAGGTGACTTTTAAACCCTTTTTAAACAGGTGAATTATACCGTATGTGGATTATATCTAAATAAAACTGTTATAAAAAAGTTAAATCTCTG
Organism: Leptonychotes weddellii; assembly: GCF_054177405.1. Classification (NCBI taxonomy): domain Eukaryota; kingdom Metazoa; phylum Chordata; class Mammalia; order Carnivora; family Phocidae; genus Leptonychotes; species Leptonychotes weddellii. The sequence continues at coordinate 31,419,163 of NC_138385.1, forward strand.
CCACTTACCAAAGGGTATGACTTTGGCCATGTCATTTACCCTTTGTACCTCAATTTCCTTATAAACAAGGATACCATATTCCTTAGAGGGATGCAGTTAAGTATTATATTAAATTATAAATATAGTTCTTTAGTACAGTGGATGACCAATAGGATACAATGAACAGTAACGTTGTAAGTCAAGCAGACTTCTTTGGGCAACGAAATTATTTTCATAATAGCAGTCTCATAAAATAGTCTCATAAAATAGCAGCTAGTCACAGAAAAGCCCAAAGTAGTTCTACAAACAGTCCTCACCATAACATAAATAGTGCCTTCCTAATAAGGAATGGGTATTTTCCATACCAAAATCTCACCAAATCAAAATTCACTAGAAGACCTAGTGAGAGAGCTGAAAGTAAACTGTGACAATGTGGTGGCCTATAGAAATAGAAGTCTGTCCTTCTGAGAAAGACCAAAACATCTTCAAACACCTAGCAAGCTCTGAGACAAGAACTGATAACTCGTTCAAAATGAGCTACCAGAACAGTGTGAGATCCCCTGAAACCAAAACTTTAAATCTACTTCACAGCCCTGATGTGTTAATGCCACAAGAATCATCTTTTAAAGAAACATTTAACTGTAACTGACTCACCATTATCACTCTGGCCACTGCCCTCCTCTGAATTCAAAGTCTGTTTGCCCGAGCTACGTCCTCGCCTTGCAACACAGTATCTCGAAGCAGCAGGAACCATTGTAGAGGGCCCTCCACGATTCTGTACCAAAGACACACACATAGACATGCAGTTCAGGAAATAAAGCTATAAATATATCTTAATGTACTTTAGAATCAAAAAACATGAGAAAATGATCAAGAAAACAAAATATTAGCCCACACTATGTAAGGCAAAATTATTGGTCCACCTCTACCCCTTTTCTCTAATAGCTTTAAAAAGTTCTCCTCTCCCATATTTTAAAAGCTCTAAGATAAAAATTCATGTTTTCCAGAAGTGCTTTATTTGGTGGTTTGTCAAAACCTAAAATCTATCCACACTGCCTTTAAAGAAAAAAAAGAGAGAAAGTAAACAGCTTTTTTGAATAAATCTTTGACCTACTTACAGGTAAAGTTGGATAAGCAGTCTCATCCCCTTCTTCAACTTCATAAAAGGTAATGGTTTCTTCCAAGCCCCTGGGCATCTGTCCACTCTCTGGGGCAAAGCTATACTGGCACTCCTTATTCATACAATGCATCTGGCGGTGACTACGTCTAAAGGAACTTAAGTATTAAGTAGTTCAGAGAAAAGGGGAAAAAATGATAAAATTTGGTGGTAACGTTTCTAATTTCTAAATAACAGTTCAAACATCTCAGTGTTGACACTTCTAAAAAATTTAATCCATGTATTTGTTGCTCAGCAATGAAGCCAAACGTACCCATTTTCTGATTTTCAACATTTAAAATTCACTTACCGAGATCTATAGGAGAAGTTATCATAGCTCTGGCAACATCTTTTACCTGGGCCAGGGTAAAAACCAACTTTAGGGCCCTCCATGTTATGCCTGTTTATAAAGCGAGATGAATCCCTAAGAATGAAGAGAAAGGAAAACAAAACTCTTTATTCACTAGTGCTTGAGTTGTTAATCTTTACACTTAAACAGAATTAACACATCTTTCTAAAATTGTCCTAATGGGGCGCCTGGGTGGCTCAGTCGTTAAGCATCTGCCTTCGGCTCAGGTCATGATCCCAGGGTCCTCGGATCGAGCCCCACATCGGGCTCCCTGCTCTGCGGGAAGCCTGCTTCTCCCTCTCCCACACCCCCTGTGTTCCCTCTCTCGCTGTCTCTGTCAAACAAATAAATAAAATCTTTAAAAAAAATAAAATTGTCCGAATAGAAAGAGCTGTGTTCTCCTCACTACTGGCATTAGGCCTATCCATTATTAATGGATACAGAGCCAAATACATGGCACTCAACTTGATAGCCCTAGCATGTCTTCAACCATTCCATATTTCCTTGTAGACAGTGAGAATACAAATCTCCCAATAAATTCATTTGACAAAAATTTAAGTATACATCAGTTACATCCTCTATGCAGACATTACAAAAGGGAGCTAAACTGCTAAGACATTTCTAAATTCTACTGTAATTCTGTCCAGGAATTATTGACAATACATAAATAGAGGGGCACCTGGGTGGCTCAGTCGGTTGAGCTTCTGCCTTTGGCTCGGGTCATGATCCCAGGGTCCTGGGATGGAGCCCTGCATCGGGCTCCCTGCTCAGCGGGGAGCCTGCTTCTCCCTCTCCTCCCTGCTCATGCTCTATCTGTCTCTCCCTCTCAAATAAATAAAAAAAATCTTAAAAAAAAACATTTATTCAAAAACATGTAAACAGAGATGTACATTATCTTGAAAGTCAGTTAAGCCTTACCTGGGCATCCCATATCCCCGACCTTGTCTCTGAGATGCATGTTGAGGATGAAAATGTTCATTAGACATAATACTGCCAGCTGTCGGTGGGTAGTGCATTGGAGGGTCATGCCCATAATGCATACTGTGCTGAAGCCTGGGCGGGAGGAGGGCATCTCCCCTGCTGTAAGCCATAGTCATATAAACCTCTTTTCCTCTAACTTTTTTGAACATCTTCTTCCGTTGTTTCATGTCCACCTCTGACATAGCTTCCAGGCAAACAAAGAAGCAGCCAAATAAGCTTCATAACCAAAGCAAAAGATCCAGTCCTCCCCTCCCCAAATGTGTAGAACTTTTTTTTAAGGGAACAAACTAAATAAATACAGGGAGAGAACGTCTGTATTCTTTAAGGATGTACTAGATCTTCCATTTGGAAGGGCAAAACCAGCAGGTAATTTCCGTATCAATGGACATCTCAGAACTATCTTTAATACAGGTGGCTCTGATCATCAAAACATAGTCGGCCAGTCACCTACATTACCTATTTTCCAAGAAATTATGCCTATTAATGTCACTGGCTGCTTCTATGAGGTGTTTTCCTAGTTCCTTGAGAAATCTATTCCCTTAAAGTTTTAGAGTCTAAAATCCACTCCAGCTTAAGTTTATACGAAGTCCTGTAGAACAGTGGTTCTCAACCACAGGCAATTTTGCCCCTCCCCACCTTGAGGCACATTTGGCAATGTCTGGAGACATTTCTGGTTGTTGCAACTGTGGGGAAGGATGCTACTGGCATAGTGAATAGAGGCCAGGGATACTAATCAACCTACAATGCACAGAATGCACAGGACAGCTGCCCACAACAAAGTTACTATCCATCCCAAAATGTCAGTAACGCCTAAGTTGAAAAACTCTACCAGAGAACAAGACTTATCTATGTTGTCTTTTTTTTTCTTTTTAAAGATATAAGTACAAGAAGGGGGCTATAATAAAAACCTTCAGCATACAAACCCATTTCTGGGACATAGCCCCCGGAAGTTTTCTGGTAACCTCTTCCTTTCCGACTGGGCATAGCATTCCAGGCAGGAACAGGTGTGACTTGGGTAACTGGTTTTAAGTTAGCCAGCGGAACCACATGCCTTAAAGTTAAAGACACCACCATAAGCCACTGCAACAGACTTAATTCTCACTGGATATATATACCCTCACCCATCCCGCTTCATTTTCAAGTGTATTCTACTTAAACTTGTTGACACTAGCTACCCTATTGAGGTTTTCTTTTTAGGTTAGAAAACCTAAGAGTAGTTTGTACAGTTTTACAGCTATTTGTAGCACATATCACATTCCAGAGGAAATACTGTGATAGAGTAGTCTACAAATATTTGTTGCCTTTCCTTGGAAGAGGATTGTATTTTCCCACCCAACTGACTTCTGGCTCAGCTATGTAATCCACTTTGGCCAATAAAACGTGGGCAGATGCTTTAAGAACCAGCACATGGTTGATCATGTTCATTTCTTCCCTGTGATCATGGAAGACTGTCTAGATAAAGCCTTTGTTGGCCTGGGTCTCCCCTTCGCTGATGCACTATAAAATGCTAAATGAGCAAGAAATGAACTTTATTGTTTTAAGCTACTGAGATTTTTTTGGTTATTATAAGGGCAGCATAAGCAAGTTTAATGGTTCTTCAAGTGGACCAACAGCATCAATATCACCTGGAACCTTGTCAGACGTTCAAATTCTTGGGCCCTACCACAGACATACTGAAATCAGAAACTCTGGGGATGGAACTCATCGATCTGTTTTAACAAGCTCTCTAGGTAATTCTGGGGCATGTGAAAGTTTGAGAATGACTAGACTAGCTTATCTTAGTATAGGCAGAGGCTCAGTCAGCAAACTAGCTTTCCAATTAGTATGAACAGTTTTATACCAGAATTCTGTTGTATTTAATATTTCTAGTAAACTGGCTAGGGCCTAGGGATTTGGAAACTATTCATATACAGGTGTATTGAGATTTCATACTTCAGCATGTGCTTTTAACAATCTGAGGTAAGTCATCTTAAGCTGGTACCAGATGTAACTAGATTTCTTACTATCATCTGGTAATTCTCAATTTAATATTACAAAAAGGCATCAAGAGCCAAAGATTTTAGTAATTAAACAAACCATCGTATTCTTACTTTTCTGCCAATTCTTCAATGAAGACTGTTACTGAATTGTTCTCATTTCCAACTTCCTGAATATGAGCATTATAGTATCTTCCACCTGATTCCAAGCGAACCTGAAAGAGGATAGGAGACACTAAAAATACATCCAATCTCCAATCTACTGACAGATATATCTTCTGCCAAACAAAAGTACAACTTCTCCCCAAACAGATTTCAGTATCTACTTATTAAAGTGGTTGAAATCAACACTGCCATCCAGTCTGATTTAATAGAGGTGGCACATGCTGGAAGATCCTTACATTTTTTTTGAAAGATCCTTACATCTTCTTACATAAGTTTGTAATTAAAATTTAACGAACATTAAAATTTTTTTAGCATTTTGTAAATGAGCCTTGTTGAACTTATATTAATGACTAAAACCACAACCTTGGAGAAACAAATGACTGAGTTTTTAAAAGATGAACTAACCTGACACTTGTCTCCCAAATAGTAATGTCTCCCAGCATACTCCATGTAATCAGATTTTTGAAGTTCTATTAAAAGAAAATGAAGATTCAAGCTCATCCAAACTGGTTCCTTTCCCATTTTACATCATTTAATTTTCTAATTTACTTTTACCAGTGTTTTTGACAATGCTACTACTATAAGGTAAAATCGGGGGGGGGGTTCCTAAAGGGTCATTCTCTTACTCTTGATATTCATTTCTATAGTCAATTAAGGAGATACCAAAATAGTTTTGTGCTAAAGAACATAGATAGGTGGAAACTGGGAGGTTGTAATCTTAGTTGGTCAAACACCAGTAAGGTACAATTTGAAGTAACACACCTCGATTAAAAAAAAAAAAAAAAAAAAAAGAAAAAGAAAAAAGAAAAAAAAAAAAAACAAACACTACATAGCTTCTTCAAAGTAACCTGTTATTTTTAACAACTTATTGTGTTCCACAGGGTCTTAACCTCATTCTAGATTGTTAGATTGTTAACTATACCTAAGTTAACCAAGGTTCAAGAAGTTGAATATGAAACATTAAAGGCTACCTTGAAAGCAGAGCTTTAAGGGCTAATTTGATCAACTTCTCTTGGAAGGAGATAAACAATTACCTATTTCAAAAGTTGGCAAACTTGCTTCTTAAGGAGCCAGACAGTAAATATTTTAATCTTTGTGGGTCATAAGGACCCTGTCACAACTACTCAGCTCTGCCATAAAACTATTAATGGACAGTAAATTTGAATTTCATATAATTTTCATGTGTCACAATATACTGTTCTTTTATATTTTTTTCTGCCATTTAAAAATATAAAGACCATTTTTAGCTCACAGGGCCATACAAAAAACAGCCGGCAGGCTGGATTTGGTCTGTAGGCCATAGTTTGCAGACACCTGACCTATTCATTTACCAGTGAGGATAGTCTTAACATTTTAAATTTAAGATAAACTTATTTGCAGTTACAAGTTTCAGGTACTCTTTTTTTTTTTTTTTTTTTTTAAGATTTTATTTATTTGACAGAGAGCGACATCAGTGAGGGAACACAAGCAGGGGCAGAGGGAGAGGGAGAAGCAGGCTTCCCACTGAGCAGGGAGCCCGATGCGGGGCTCAATCCCAGGACCCTGGGATCATGACCTGAGCCAAAGGCAGACGCTTAATGATTGAGCCACCCAGGCACCCCAACAAGTTTCACGTACTCTTAAAAGTTATCTAAAAATGGGGCACCTGGGTGGCTCAGTCGTTAAGCCTCTGCCTTCGGCTCAGGTCATGATCCCAGGGCTCTGGGATCGAGCCCCACATCAGGCTCCCTCCTCCACGGGAAGCCTGCTTCTCCCTCTCTCACCCCCCCGCTTGTGTTCCCTCTCTCGCTGTGTCTCTATCAAATAAATAAAATCTAAAAAAAAAAAAAAGTTATCTAAAAGTGATTTCCACACAATCTTTGCAAAACTGAAAGTCTTGGATAAACATCAGATTCTAAAAGATCCCTTCCCACTTCTAAACCTATTTGTTTCCTCTTCTGGACTTAAAATCATGAGAATATACCGGGCGCCTAGGCTCAGTCAGTTAAGCATCTGCCTTTGGCTCAGGTCATGATCCCAGAGTCCTGGGATCCAGCCCTACTTGAGTAGGGCTCCCTTCCCTGATCAGCGGAGAGCCTGCTTCTCCCTCTCCCTCTGCCCCCCACGCCCCCGCTGGTGTGTTCTCACTCTCTCAAATAAATAAATAAAATCTCTTAAAAAATAAAATAAAATCATGTATCGAGTAAGCTAAAAAGTACCAGGCTATTTTTTTTTTTACAACAGTACATTAAGAACATCTCATCAGAAATAATTTGCAAAATTTTTTCCCTGGATCTGTCAGGATTCAACAGTACGCCACTGATATTTCATTACCTTTTCTGCTGTCCAACCAAACATCAAATTCTACATTACGATAGATTTCTGGATCCAGGGCTTTGAGCACCTTATAGGGGAAGAGCATCTTTGATGGACTTTCTGGAGACTAAAACAAAAATAATCATGCTACAAATTCACCATCCTTAGCATTAGTGTCCTTTCTATGAAAAAAAGAATTAAAGTTCTTTTTTTAAAGTATGTACATATGCCTACCTTTTTTATTAAAAAAATAAATAAATGCCGTAAGTTTTATTGTGTATTTTAAAAATCAGGACATTAAAGAAGCAATATGCAAATAATCTAAAAGTTTTTAGATGGCAGAAGGGAAATACTGTCTACAACTCAGGATACATCTCATATAAATCAATCCACACAGATTAAAGATTCAGTCAGGCTATTCAATAAATCTCATCTTGATAAACAGCACAGAGGTGCAACAAACTGTTTCTGTACCCTAAAATCACCTGAAAAAAATTTGAAAATTTTATTTCATTTTGGTCAAAATCTGTTACAACTTCCAAAGAAATTACCTTGTTCTTCTGCTTTCCTAGAATTTCATCATATCTAATACTGTTACTGTTCCCAAATTACCAACACTTGGGGCATACATAATTATAATAGTATCTTCAGCCCTATTTAGTGAGCCTCAAACTAAAGGTCTGCTTGATTTTAGTCCTATAAAGATGGTAAAAATCTCTCCCCTTTCTCTAAACAGATTACCTATTTTCTTTGAATAGGACAAGCATTATATTCTTTAATGACAAAAATAAACCTTAGCATCAGAACACTGATTACAAACTAAGTATCTACCAGATTTGTAACATTACTTTAACTTGAAAAACAGCAGTTTCTGAAAATTCTCAAGTGTTCAGAGTTTGCTTGGAAACAATCCAAACAATTCCATCAAGAATAAAAATTCAGAGAACATTAAGCACCCATTTTACATTTTCAGATTAAAACTTCCACAAAGGCAAACCTGAACTCCTCCTCCACACCATATAACTAGAATGGACCACCTGACCTTAACTTGTTTGTTATGGTGCTGCAAGCCAAGATTATGAAAATTCTTTGCCCTAGAAAATTTCAAACCTTTGCTTCTTCTGTTCCTTGATTGTACCCCTCTGGGATATTTTCAATATTGCAGCAGGCACCCAACTCTTCAGTCCTAATTGAAAAGATTCAGAACAAAGAGCTTTATATAAATGCAGTAGCTAAATTTTAAGTCTAATGACTATACCACCACATAGTGGTAAAGTAGCTCAGGTCTAAAAATGAGGCAAATACTTTTTTACCCCAACATTTACATTTATGCTTCCTTTTTCTAAGTATGTGCTACAATATACTTAGCAGATTATCTCCTAAATTTCATACCTCCATCTCTTAAAATGGCCCTATGATCCTTGCCTCCTGGTGTGCACATCCATGTATGATTCCCTGATCTCAAGTTTGCTTCTAATCAACAGATAGGATGTGTTATTATAACGCATAAGAATGTAGTGCCTGTATTGCTGACCTCTCTCTTGCTGACTATAAGGAAGCAAGCAATCATATTTCACCAAGCCCATGTGGAAAGGAGCTGAGGGTTACCTCTGGCTGACAGCCACCAAAAAAAAAAAAATTTTTTTTTTTTTCAGTCCTACAGCTGCAAAGAACTAAATGGTGCCAAGAACTACAAAAGTGGAAAAGTGGATCCTTCCTCAGTCAGAACTTGAAATAAGAACTCAGTCCTGGCCAACAACCTCATTGCAGTCCTGTTGAGACCCTAAGCTGAAGACCCAGCTAAACTGTGCCCAGATTCCCAACTCATATAATTGTGAGATAAGTGTGTATTAAGTTGCAAAATCTGTGGTAATACGGTCACGCAGCAATAACTAACTAATACATTTTGCCTTTTTACTACTATAGTTTCCATAAAGCCTGATGTCCTTAGAACAAGTCACCAGTGAAGAATGAAGCAACTTCTACCCCTGCATTCCCAAATAAGTTTTAAAAACCACTCCTCGGGGCGCCTGGGTGACTCAGTCGTTAAGCGTCTGCCTTCGGCTCAGGTCATGGTCCCAGGGTCTTGGGATCGAGCCCCACGTCGGGCTCCCTGCTCAGCGGGAAGCCTGCTTCTCCCTCTCCCGCTCCCCCTGCTTGTGTTCCCTCTCTCGCTGTGTCTCTCTCTGTCAAATAAATAAATAAAATCTTAAAATTAAAATTAAAAACCACTCCTCTACCAAAAAAAAAAAATTGCAAGCCACAAATATGCAAGAAATAAAATTGCAAGCAAGACAAAAAGACAAGGTGACACCTGACTGGCACCAAGCCTATCTGAATTTCCTAGACAGAAGTAGGTTATCAAGAAGAAATACAAGACAATGCCTACTTTATTATCTCTAACACAAAATTTTTGACCAAATCTGTTAATAACAGTTTCCTCAGAGGCCACAAACTACCTTCTCCTAGTGAGTACCAAAGGTAGACACTCAAAAGCTCCTAAAACTTCCCTTAGGCTGAGAGATTCTTTTCTACTAGCTGGATGTATGTGTCAAGCAACCACTGTGTAACCTCAGTTACCAACTAACAAAATGATGGTGCTGGTTTAAAATTAGTTTTTTCTCCAAGTATGGTCCAGGTCCACAGCCTACCTACATCAGAACACTTGGGGTGTCCTTGTTTAAAAAAAGCAGATTCCTAGCCCCACTGTGACCTCAGATTTTGTGAAAGTAGCCCCAAGAATCTGCCTTTTTAACAAGCACTGTAAAGTATACCTTTGTATACAACTGAAGTTTGAGAATCATGGGGTTAGGTAGTTCTAAAGTCACCTCCAGCAATAAAAACACTGATTCTGACTTGGATCAAACCTCCAAAGCCTGAACATCTTAAAATACAACATATCTTCTTGGTAAAAATTTCTCTTCCCCCATTAAAAAATGTATATCCATATACATATGTGTGTGTAGTGTAAGTTATAAGTTTGTCAAGCCCCTTCCACTTTCAAATGATGATGCACAGAAACATGAAACATGATCATGTAGTTGACATCCCCTTTCCCTGTATTACCTATCCTGAGCTGAACTCTTGTAGTCAACATGGACATCTTCACTGCCAGTCAGAGCATTGTTTCTGTTCTTTTTGGAACCACTTCGAAACAATTCAACTGCAGTCTTCAACTCTTCTTCATCCACAACAAACACATCTTTATAGAGAATTTCATACAATACAGCTAAAGGAAAAAAGAGCCAAAACTCCAATTATCAAATTAAGATCTCTTTATAACAATGTGAAAATAGCCATAAACCAGTATATAATTTCAATAGGTATGAACAAAGTCTTAAAAGAGCTATTTGTGGCGGGTCCTTCAATTTAAAAATGGGCAAAAAAAATCATCTGAAATACACCTAAGCATTTATACAGCCTTCACATACCCTGACAAACAGCTGCACTTGACTGAAATTGTTTCGAGTATACTGAATCATAATGGCCATTACTTGAATAGCAGAGTAGAATCTGAAGAAAAGAAAAACACATAAAATTAAGTAAATGTTACATATCTTACAACTATGAAATACTTGAAATTAAATCGCTAACTAGAAACTGATAACTGTTTTTAAAAACATGACTTTTTTAGATTCCACAGATTAAGTGATATCATACAGTACTTTGACTCATTTCACTTAACATGATGTCTCAATAAAGCTGAGGCAAAGTGATTTTTTTAAATTTAAATACAGATAAATGGTAAGCTAGAAGTCAAAGGGATTTTCTTGAAAGTGACTTTTAAATGCCAAGATTAAAATCACTACTAAGGCTACACTGTGAGCCTACAGCACATTCCCATTAATATACCACACAAGTACTGATCTACAAATTTGCAAAAAGATGGGAACTTTTATAAACTGACTGAGTAAATCTAACAGAAATCCTAACAGAAGTCAAAAGACCCAGCTTAACTTCAAAAAATGACTGGAGAAATTAGGTCAAATACCCAAATACTCTAAACTCAAGACTATAGGGGGAGAGACTTAATTTATTCAAAATGTTATCCCTTGTACTAAGTAGCACTATATGAATACACCATATAGGAGCAATACTGCTAAAGAGACTTCCTTAATGAAATAAGGCACTGAGATGGCTACAAAATGAGTTAATTTCTTTGATCTTTAATCTCTAGTTTTCCCAAACAACAATCCAAAGCCATGCTTACTAACCAAAGTATTTTCATAAAAATGCTTATGGGCTCTATATAATGAAATGTGTTTGAATAATAGCACCAAAGCCTTTTAAAATTTTTGTTCAAAAACCTGTCTTGTGTAAAGGATTAATACCTAGTGATTAAGTCTATTTTATTTTGAAGCCACCTCTGGTACCAGGAACCTAAGGTACCAAAGATGATTCTCTGTGTTCTATGGGAGGATGTTGCCACCAAGCTTCTTTGGCAGAAAACCATAAGCACCCTGTTTGCTGCCTTCCTACCTATTCTGGGCTTACTCCTTCCAATAATAAAGTTCTCTATATCAAGTCTGTTATTCTTCCCCAGCCTTTTTTTGAAATCACAATTCCAACTCCATCAATATAATTCATTTCAGAGTACTGAAGGCAAACATCAAGCTAAAGTTAACTCATAGTGAAATTTAAGTTATGAAGTATCACACGCCCCAAGGGGTATTTGCCTTTGAGAGTTTATTAATCCAAAAGAACAGTGAACAGATTTTGAGCAGAGAAGCCCTTTGTACCTTGGACTGGAAAAACTTGAAACTCCAACTAAGAAAGGTAAATAACTGGAGGTAGTTGTTAAGGAGTAAAGGAATCCAGCTAACCAGAACTGAATAAATAAGCAGGAAAAAAACCCCAGAGATAATGGTGTAATTTATTCATGTGGCAAGTTCCATTTTGATTTTAAGAGGTAAACTAGACAGGATGGCTTTTATGTTCCTTGGGGTATCCCAACATAAAATAATAGTTCTCTGATACACACTTGTGGGTAGGTTAAGTGGGATGTCAGGGCATTAAACTAGCGAAAAAATGAGGTAGATATGTATTACTGATGAGGATAGGTGAAAAGAACAAGTAATAATATATTTAGTAGGAGCCCATCTACATTAAAAAAAATAAATGCAAAGAGAATGATATAGGATACCCACTCAAACTTAATAGTTGTTATTTTGAAGCACAGGAGATTGAAAAGCATGAATGAGGGCTTTTTTTTTTTTTTTTTAAAGATTTTATTTATTTATTTGAGAGAGAGAGAATGAGAGAGAGTGAGTACATGAGAGGGGGGAAGGTCAGAGGGAGAAGCAGACTCCCTGCCGAGCAGGGAGCCCGATGCGGGACTCGATCCAGGGACTCCAGGATCATGACCTGAGCCGAAGGCAGTCGCTCAACCAACTGAGCCACCCAGGCGCCCATGAATGAGGGCTTTTTATTCTACCTTTCAGATTTAAGTTTTATTTTTAATAGAAGTACATCTATTCTTTCTAGGTAAAGAGGCTAAGTAAAGATGGATGGCTACCTTCCAATGGCATTCACTTTGATACTGAATGACTATGTAAAATGCAAAGTTAAGTCAATAAATGTTTACTGCTTTTAATAAAGTCATTTTTGAACTGAGCCTGAACTGAGAAACAGCAACTAAGTTTTTGACAAAGCAAGGTGTCACACAAGTACCCTGTTGCCAACTGGCTCTTTCATATTTAAATTTCAAGATGAACGAACATACTTTATACATTTGCAAATGATACATATACACATTATCCTGTGCATGCAAATGCCCAACTGCTGGTATTAGCTTTGTATGCATGTACAGATTAGAGTTATACATGATATTCTCATGGTTGCACACACTCAAAAGGTCTTATACATTTTGTATTCTTATGGTTCCCAATGGGTGAGGTTTTCCCCTTAATTAGCTCAATATCTCTGTAAAATATACAGGACTCATTTAAAAATGGAGATGTGTAATTGTAGGAACTAGGTGATAGGGATTATGAATGTTCACTATACAAGTCTTTTAATTTTTCTCTATATGAAAATTTTCACAGAATAAAATGTCAGGGAAAAAAACTGAATTGCAGGTTTAGAGTCCTGGTAAAGGTCTATATGTCTAAATCTCTTCTCCGGCAATGCTGTATATAATTGCTAAAATACAAAAGCTACCACTCTTCCTTCCTCAAAGAATTCTGATTATGTCACATCCTTGCTTAAAAACTATGAATGAGTGTTTAGAGCAATTGTACTGAATGTCTGAAATTTACTTTAAAATACACCAGAGCGGCACCTGGGTGGCTCAGTCATTAAGCGTCTGCCTTCGGCTCAGGTCATGATCTCAGGGTCCTGGGGTCAAGCCCTGCATCGGGCTCCCTGCTCTGCGGGAAGCCTGCTTCTCCCTCTCCCACTCCCCCTGCTTGTGTTCCCTCTCTGGCTGTGTCTCTCTCTGTCAAATAAATAAAATCTTTTAAAAAAATAATAAATCTTTTTTTTTTTTTTTTAAAGATTTTATTTATTTATTCATGAGAGACAGAGACAGAGAGAGAGAGAGAAGCAGAGGGAGAAGCAGGCTCCCAAGGAGCAGGGAGCCCGATGCGGGACTCGATCCCAGGACCCTGGGATCATGACCTGAGCCGAAGGCAGACGCCCAACTGTCTGAGCCACCCAGGCGCCCCAAAAATAATAAATCTTTAAAAATAAAATACACCAGAAATTAAGATGGATTGATGAATGGATAGATGATAAAATAAGGATACTAAAAGTGGTGGGAATTAGAATGTTCACCATAAAATTCTTTTAGCTTTTCTGTATTTTTGAAAATCTTTATAATAAAATATTGGAAAAAAAACTACAACTATTCCGAAAAGCCAAATTCTTGGCATGGCCCACTCATTATGTAACTCTAGCCTATCTTTACAGCATTGGCCTCTCCCCTAACCAACTACTTGAGTCCGAAAGCGTCTGCTGCTTCCATGTCTTTGCACAACTCCTCTGAATAGATTGCCCTTCATACTTGTTGGACTCATTGTTTGATATTCCACTTAAATACCACTACCACCAGGAAACTTTCTAAACTCTCTCAAGCAGAGAGGACTTTTTCTTCTATGTTCTTTGTACATACTTCTATTATAAAACTTACCACTTCACTGTAAAATTAACTATTTGCATTGTCTGTCTTCATAGTCTGTTAGGCCCTTGGAGAACAAGTATGTTGTATTCATTTTGGTGTCCCCAAAGCCCAGTGAAGTACCTGATATTACAGGGGCTTAATGTTGCCAAACAAATTAGATGGCAGTACCACTGATAAAACAAGGTTCCCCAATTTATACTTATTTTCTAAGTTTTCTCTTGCATTCTACTCTATTCCTAATGCCACTTCCCTGGTTCAGGTCTTTTGTTGTCTAGATTACTTTAACATCCTAACAGTTCTCCCAGTGTCTAGTCTTGTCTTATGATCATCAAAATGTTGCCTGAATTATGGTCCACCATGTGAAACAAGACTTGCAAAACGCAATTACTGTATAGTCTATACTCACTAATCAAATAATCATGATAAAAGGCTTTTCTGAAAACTCTTTGGAAGAAAAATTTTATGCTGAAGAACAATCTGTTTAACTGCCAAGAGTTCTCAACCAACAAAACAACCTCCTACTATTTTCCAAGTACCTTACTAGGCAGTAATAGCACACTGTCCTGTCCTCAAGAAACTTTCAGAATGAGAGAAATAGACATGAAAACAAATACAATGTGATAAATACTGTAATTACTTGGGTGATGCTAGAGGAACACAAAGAGAGGAAATAACTCCAGGGGAGTTGGGAAAGTTTCAAAGGAATTAACATTTGAGATACAAAGGAAAAGAAAAAAGTATAAAAATTGGACTATCTGGAATCATGGTATACTAAAGTTGCAGGACAATGGAGATGAAAAGGAGGTTTGGGACCCTTTAAGGGACTAAATGCCTAACTTCCAAGTTTGAACCTTATCTTCTAGTCAACAAGGAGCCAATTATGGTTTTGTTTTTTTTTTTTTACCTATTACAGGAGTGCTAAGATCAGATCTGTTCAGAAGGGTGGCTAACAACACTGAAGATAACTGAATGGAGAGGAAAAGGCTAGTGACAGAGAAGCTTGGCATTTAGACCATGCTTTTTTTCCCATTAATTTGGTAACAAAGGATGATTTCTTACTATCTTGGTAAGCCAGTAGCATCAATTTATTTTATTTTAGTAAACATTCACTCATCTTCTTACCTTGTCTTCATAGCCATTATCTGTGACATAAGTTGGAGGCTTTCCGGGATAGCGATAAAGAATGAAATCCCGACTACATGGGTAGAAAACATAGGTGGTTGAAAAGAGATAATTTAGTATATGCAAGAGATAGTTATAAGAACAAGTATCTGGGCTTTTAAACTGTCACCTTATTCATACAAAATAATCTAAATGTTTAAGAGGCTAAATAATGTTAATTCAAAGTAGACAGCTAACTGCCCCTAAAGTTCTATGGATTTTTAAACTGTACCTTAATTTGGGGAAAGGAGGAGTAAAGATAGACTACCAACTGTACGTTGGCTCCCCACTTATTTAAAGCATGGGCTGGCAAATTTTACTTGGTAAAAGACCAGATAATAAGTGTTTCAGCTTTTACAGGCCATATGGTTTATTCAACTTTGACTTTGTAGCAAGAAAGCAGCCGCAGACCATGATAAACAAGTACACGTGACTGTTCTAATAAAACTTTACTTATGGACACTGAAATTTGAATTTCATAAAATTTTCACATGCCATGAAACATTATTCTACTTTTGATTTAACCATTTAAAAACTTCTTAAAAATTATTAGCTCGAGGGCCATAAATAGAAAGAAGGCCAATTTAAAAGCTGGCCCTTGACTTAAAAGCAACAACTGATTAGCTACCTGTCCAATGCCTCTTCTATACGACTTCTTGATGGATTTAGTGAGAAATGAGCAGGCAGCAAAACACTAACTTGAAGGAGTACCACAATGAGAGGGTTTGGACTCTACCATATATGCCATCTCACCATCCTAAAAATTGTGACGAGTCTTACATATAGAAATCAACTTCCTCAGATGAACAAGATTCCCACTAGCCTCTAACCTACATTATATAACTATTTTCAAAACTGCACAGCTTCCAGAAATGCCACTTTTGCTGTCTTAAAGACCAAAGTGATAGAGCAGTGTTTCTCAAAATGTTCCATTATCATCTCCTTAGAGAGCCTTTTTACTTTTCATAATTTCCCTCTGAAATTTTAATACCACAGATATACTGTGTATCTGTTTAGGTACCATAACCCTTTGAAGGACCACAAAGCACTGTAGTATCTAATTATCTTTTTGTCTTGAAGAACCAATTTCTACCCTCTTAGAAGCTGTATTGCCCCAGTGAAGACACATGCAAGAAGCACAAAGTTAAATATACAAGAATTCTAAGAAACATATTCTGATTTCCTACAGGAACACTAGCAGTTCTTAAGCCCTTTATTTCATTCAAATGGACACAAATGCTAGAGGCTCTCCACCTAAAAATTAACACCAATTAACTATGCTTAGACCTCTTCATTCTACATATCATTACATTAAATCCAAATTTCCCAAATTCTAAAGAGACTTGAAAAGAAACTTTACACACAATCACACATACACACTCAGTCTTTAAAAATAGATTTAACTTACTTATAAATTAGAGAAAGAGCTCTTATTTCCAGCTGGCCAGCACTTTCCTAAACATAAGTAGTACATAAACTTTTTAAAAACATTCTGTAGCTAGGATATAAAAGTTTCTGCAAGTTCAACATTGTTATTTTAGATGCTTAGCACTGTTTTAGATGAAGAATTTGTAGAACACACTATTAACTTGCTTTGAGGTTTGGGATATTGTGTTACTCATTAACATTCTGAAAAAAAAAATAGTCCTAAAGACCTTCTCAGTTACCTATTAAGTAACAAGGACAGGTAATATGATTTAAAAGGCACAATAAAAATGGAATTAATGTTAAGAATATGAAGTTAGCAGGGTACTTAGTAAATGCTAAGTCCAGAACTATGGAATTAATCATATAAATTATTTTTAATTAAATATGCGTTTATAGAGCTTACTTCTACATAAAAGGATAACTACAATTCAGGTGAACTTTTGAATAAAAAAATAATGACCTTCTAGTAACATTACTATCCCTCCTCCCCCATTAAAGTGAAAAGGCTTAGGCTTGTCCTGTTTGCAAACAGTCTATGGATGATAAAATTGTTGACACACAATTCTCAACATTCAACACACAACAATAGGTCAATTGCCAGCCTCTTAACTTTTGCAAGAACTATTTGATTCAACACAGCTGGCTACTTAAGAAAATAGGTTGCGTCTAACTAAAGAGACACAGATGAATGAATATTTAGGTTTACTATTCCATAATACTCTGAAAAGATTAAACCCCCATATTTGATCTTACCTTGGGATCTCCCAACCGTTCCAGGTATTTCTCAAAAGATCCCTCCACATACTTCAAAAATAAAACAAACTTGACTTAACCAAATACATAGCATTACTAAAATCTGATTATATTCTGCAATACTATCCTCCAATGGGTTTTTGTTCAGCTCAATAATTATGGTATTAAATTACTATTTTGCACAGCACCTCAAGAAGATTTGCACATACATAAAAGTTATGAGTGGAGAAAAGCTGGACTATAAAACTATCTTAGGAAATGGTCTGGCTGATCCACATACCAGTGCATTTCATCAAATGTAACACCTTGGAGTTTCTTTTGAAATGCCAATTTAAGTTAACTTGACAATTTTCATAAATTATGCAAGCCCAATAATTGTAAGGATTTTAAATCTGATAGACATGCATTTGCAAAGTTAAACTGAGGAACATTATTAGGGAATTTTATTAGTTTCAGAAAAGCCCAGGGCACAAGGGAACTTCTTGGGGTAAATCTTGATTGCAGTGGCGGTTGCATAACAATATGATTGCCAAAACTGAAAGTGCTAAACTTAAAATGGTGAATTTTATTGTGTGTAAAATATACCTCAATAAAAATAAAATTAAACTTGGGGAACAGAATATATGTCTAGTTCCATGTACATATATCACTGGACAAAGTTTTAATTTTTCTCAATCCCTTTTTTTTTATTTTTTTTATTTTTATTTTTTTTAAAGATTTTATTTATTTGAGAGAGAGAATGAGATAGAGCATGAGAGGGGGGAGGGTCAGAGGGAGAAGCAGACTCCCTGCTGAGCAGGGAGCCCGATGCGGGACTCGATCCCGGGACTCCAGGATCATGACCTGAGACGAAGGCAGTCGCTTAACCAACTGAGCCACCCAGGCGCCCTCTCAATCCCTTTTTAAACAGCTTAAGGTATAATTGACATACAACAAACTGCTCATATTTAAATGGCACAAATACATTTTGACATATGTATGCACCCAGGAAACCATCATGACAACTGTGATAGTGAGCAGATCCATCACACCCCTAAGTTTCCTTGTGTCCCTCTATAACTCTACTGACCCCCACGCAACCACTAATCTGCTTTCTATCACTAGAGACTGGCTTGTATTTTCTAGAGTTTTATATAAAGGAATCATACAGTATGTACTTTGGGGGAGGGTCTACCTTCTCTCCTTTGACGTAATTATTTTGAGATTTATCCATTTAAGTTTTAAAATTTTACACAAATCTTTGTTACTCAAAATGTGGTTACTATTACTGTATCATGAACAAGAGCAAGCATCACTTGGGAGTTTCGTTAAAATGCAGAAATCTCGGGCCCCAGCTCAGACCTACTGAATCAGAATCTGCACTTTAACAAGATCCCCAGGTGATCTGTATGCACAAAAATACTTGAGATGCACTGTTTTACATCATGGTCTTGCATTTGAAGTAATTTCATGAATAATCCTTTCCCCAGATGTTGTAAAGACTGTAATTAACTCCTAGGTAATAAGCTTTAAAGTCAAGAAGCCTTCACATAGTTTTAAAATTCACTGAAACCTGTTGAGAAAATTAAGAGTAAACTTCGAACAGCAGGCAAATACCCATCATATACAGTCAGAAGAAAACAAATAGTACTGGAAAGGCTAAGAATTTTTTTTTTTTAAAGTCACACAAAAGGGCACACTACAAATCAAACCTTGATAAAACCTCATTCCACTAACAAGAATTCAAATATTTCCAAGTACTCAAAGATGTCTTCTAGAAGTTGTTTTAAAGCCAATTAGTGGCAGAGCACCAATTACCAATTCGTCACATGAAGATAAATGTTTAGAACCTAATTTGTTTTCTTACAATTAGGTTTTATAAGATTCTTCATATCGGCTGAAGATCATTGTGTACAGAATTAAGAATACAAAGGGGTTTCCCATTTATACATACTTGGAAGTATACATTTAAAAATATTAACATAGCCAAACTTTGTGAACTATGATTACTTGGTTCAAGAAAACAGTGGTATGGATAATACAGAACAGTAGTCAAAATGTAACTTTTTAGGGCTTGCCAGATTATGGGCAGTTATGTGGGAAGTAGAAAGTAGTGGGAAGGATACAGATGAAGTTTTTTCCTTAACTTTTAATTGGAGAACAGAACAATCTTATTCTGGAGGTGGTCCAGAAGCATGCTAGCTAGGGGGAAGACAGCTGAAAATTAAGTATTTGCTATTGAGAGGAGATTGCAGGACATAATTTTCATTATGTAGATGGCTCAAAATTCATTTCCCATTTGCTACACACTCTACTAACATCTCTACCTTGCGTTATGTATTCTACTTACAGACTCAAAAGTTTGTTGATTTTCTCTCATATATGAGACACAAGCCTTCCTGATTTCCAAATGATGGACCTGGCTGCAAAACAACTAAAAAGAAGAGAAAGACCAGCTGTCAACAGTCATTTGAAATAGCTTTTAAATTAAAATGATGAACTGGGCACTGAGTCCCCCTTATTTGAAACATATGTAGGAAATTAAGTCCTGACCTTACTAAAATCTTTTTTCCATCTTTACTGGGGTTGGAAGAGATGGTTCTGTCTTACCACCCCCACCCTTTTTCTAGTTCTTATGGGCACAACCTATAAATTTTTCCTTAGGCACTAAATTTAGAAAAGTAGGGGCTGTTTATAAAGGATCAAGATTCATTTCAAAGTTTTCTGTAATTCCATTCTTATCTTACATTCCAAACTGGCATTTGGAAAACAGAAAAAGACAGCAAAGGCACAGCAATATATCTGGACTCATCAGCAAAGGCATACACCAAGCTAGTAAGTGGCAGACAGGCCTGGATATCTTTACTAGAAAAGAGAAAAGGGATTTTTTTTTTTCTGGTGGGCTCCAGGTCTTCTAGCTCCAGTACCATGCCATGTGTCAAACCCTGAAAACTCAGTATAGGGAAGATATATTTGTTATCCTTTTACCTGCTCCGAAATAGCCCGAAAGAGGCAAGAGGCATCCTTGGCAGTCAGCTTTCGAAACAGCCCTAAGCTGCCTAAATATTCATCCATTGATGCCTCATTCAGAGACTTCTGGCCGCAGTACTTTTTCCATCCTTTATGCATTTTGCCAGGGGTGGAGGTGGGGAAGGGGAGAAAGGAACACAAATGTGGCAAGAAGGAAAAAGCAGGACGCAGGTAGGAATGGGTAGCAGTGACAAGGGCTTGCTTATGCAGGTATCCGGAAAGCAGCCCAAAGTCTAGGGATGAGAAGGCAGTTGGAGTCAGCGCTGCAGAATCTTGGCACTTCTCAGGAGC
This sequence comes from Leptonychotes weddellii, assembly GCF_054177405.1. Classification (NCBI taxonomy): domain Eukaryota; kingdom Metazoa; phylum Chordata; class Mammalia; order Carnivora; family Phocidae; genus Leptonychotes; species Leptonychotes weddellii. The sequence continues at coordinate 31,439,826 of NC_138385.1, forward strand.
AGAAGCAAAGGGCTGGCTTGCCCGGGACAAGTCGGGACCCTGTGAAAAGAAGAGGAAAGCCGATGCTCCTAGGAATAGAGAACTGGACTTGAGAAGACTTGGGAGAAGGCACTTGGGGGAGCTACCTTGTTGGGGAAGGATGGGATTAATGCAATCAGCCCAAGGTTGAGAGAAATATGCACAAGCAGCTGAGCTTTGGGACCAAAAAGAAGCCGAGTTTGCAGTTAACTCAGGGCAACTGCTGCACGAGGCTGCAATGGGACTGCAACAAGACTCAGGTGTATATGATGCAGCCTGGCCCACATTATATCACTTTAAGATTTTTGCCCCAAATTTTCAACTACAGTCTCTGCCCAAGTTCCCTGCTCCCCTCATAATTTCATGGAGATGAGAGGAAAAAATTATAAACCTAATTATTACTGAACTTCTGTATTAAGATCTTCAAAAACTAAGAAAGTCAGAGGCTGGGGGCGCCCTTGATCTATAGGGGCTAAGATCACAGTTCAAGCAAAATAAAGTGCCAAAGCAGTTGCCTGGTTATTTCAGGTAAGGGGTTTTAAGTAATTTCATTTGGTTCTCCTAGGTAATAATAACTCTCTGCTAGGATCACAGAAACTAAATCCATTAACTATACTAGAAAACAGATACAATTCTTGACTAATATCCCCAAATTATTGTATAGCATTAACAAAAAGAGAAAATGCAAAAAGGGTTTCTTAAAAACTGGAAACAATGAAAGTTTAAACTGAAGCAGCATAAAAGAAAATGTCTTACCCACAAACTTTCTAACAGACTACGTTTAAAATGCTATGGCACAGCATTAGAGCTGTTGAACATGAGAGTATTTCCATGTATTATTAGGACAATTTTCTGGAAAAACTACTCTGGATTCTAAGAAAACCAAAATAAATACAGCTGTATTTGTAAGGTTCAAAAACAGGACTGATCACTTGCATTACTTGATTCCACTGTCAAGTGTCTCCTTTTTATTTAAATGCCACAATCAAGTTCCTTTCTTAAGTGTTAAACAGATCCAAAGTTGGCTTTGGAGAAGCTGCAAAATTAAGCTGCTTTGAAAATTGTTTTTCTTGTATCTGTGGATCCAGTAGCTATCATGACTGCCCTGCCTATAGAAAAAGTATCGATAATAAAATAATTTAGGAATGAAATAAAAGCATGGTAAAAAATAAAATCTTGACTTCCTTTAGCCTATCAATTTGAAATTACCGTAATTAATTTCTTTTTTAAGGAAACCAGAACACTAGGGAAATTATGCCTTTTGAAAAAGTCCTGAAACATGGTTTGGGAAGAGGGATCACCATCTTTTTCTAAGGCCACAAATTCACTGAGAAAAATTAAAGGTTATAACGAAAAAGTTAACTCACTTTTGGCAGTTTTTACTTTGAGGGAAAAAATGCCAATTCTTCATATTTATTGCTACTGAAACTAAAAATAAAGTACATAAAACTTCAATTAATACTAATCTACATACTTCATTTTGATGAAGGGAATAAAAGGGAAAACGGAGAGGAAAAAGAACTAGAAAAGTAATACAAGAAAGAGCAGTAAACAAAAATTAGAGACAAGAAGACAAAAAGATGAAAGAAAGAAGAAAAAGAAAAAAAGAGGAAAGAGAAGTACACAGAAAGACCAACACAAATATGGTTAATGGATTACTGACAAAGGTTCAAGAGTAGTTCAACAAAGACAGTATTTTCATCAAATGGTGCTGTACAATGGCATTCATATATAAAAAAATGATCTTTAGCCTATACCTCCCATCTTATACAATAATTAAAATGGATCAAAGGCCTATATGTAGACCAAAATTTCAAAACTTTTGGAAGAAAGCATAGGAGAAAATCTTCAAGACCTTGAGTCAGGCAAAGAGTTCTTAGATATAGCAAAATGAGTAATTGGACTTTATCAAAATTAAAAACTTTTGCTCTGCAAATGTCACCGTTAGAAAATGAAAATGCAAGCCACAGATTGGAAAAAAATATATCCCATCTGACTAAAGAGCTTTGTATCAAAAGTATAAAAAGAATTCTCAAAAGTCAACAGTAAAAAAACACAACTAAAAAATTGCCCAAATGATTTGACTACACATTTTACCAAAGATATAGGAATGGCTAATAAGCTAAAAAGATGTTCATCACTAGTCATTAGGAAAATGCAAATTAAAACCATTATGAAATATAAATACAACCTACTAGAATGGCTATAATAAATACAGACAGTAACAAGTGTTAGCAAGGATGTGGAGAAACTGAAACCTAAGTAAAAGAAGGTAGGTGCAAAAGGGGTTTGATTCCAAAAGATATAGGATCCCATTTATATGAAATATACCAAAAAGGCAAATCTATAGAGATAGAAAGCAGATTAGTGGCTGCCTGGGGTTGGGGTATAAGTATGTATTAACTGCAAACAAGCACAAAGGATCTTTTCTGGTGTGGTAAAAAATGTTCTAAAACCGTGATGTTTGCAACATTTCTGTACATTCACTAAAATTACTGTACACTTAAAAGTGGTGATTTTTAACAGCTTTTCAGTTAATATACCATGCAATTCAAAGTGTACATTTCAATTACTTTTAGTACATTTACAGAGTTGTCATCCATTGGCACAATCAATTTTAGAACATTCTCATTACATTCAAATGAAACCACACCCATAACCAACCTAATCCCCCACTGTCCATCAACTCCAGGTAACCACCAATCTACTGTCTCTATATTTACCTATTCTAGACATTTCAATAAATGGAATCATACAATATATGGTCCTGGGCAACTGACTTCTTTCACTTAGCAGGAGGCTTTAAAGGTTCACCCATGGGCAGCTCTTTCTGCCCATGGGTCCTCTCCCTGTACTTTAATAAAACCACTTTTTTGCACTAGAAACAAATTTAAAAAAAAAAGGTTCACCCATGTTGTTGTAGCATGTATCAATATTTCAATCCTATAGTTAAACTATATTTTACTTATCCATTCATCAATTAGTAGACATTTGAGTTGTTCCCACTTTTTGGCTTTTTATGACTAATGCTGTTATAAACATTCATGTGCAAGTTTTTGTTTGGACATGTTTCTATTCTTTTGGATAATACCTAGGAATGGAGGTGCTGGATCTATGTTTAACCATTTGAGCAACTGTCAAGACTGTCCTCCACAGCAGCTGCACCATTCCACATTCTCATCGGTAGTGTATGAGGGCTCCCATTTTTCCACATCCTATCCATAATTACTGTCCATCTCTTGACTATAGCCCATCTAGTGGGTATCAAGTGGTACCTCACTGTGGTTTTGTTTTGCATTTTCCTGATGGCTAACAATGCTGAAAACCTTTCATGTGTCTAATGGTCATCTGTATATCTTTAATGAGATATCATTACATACATTTTAAAATGACTAAATTTTTTTAAAAAAACTGACAACAGCAAGTGTTGACAAGGACATGAATCAACTGGAACTCTCATATGTTGCTGGTATGAATAAAATAGTACAGCCACTCTTAAAAAATTGTTTAGTAGTTTCTATAAAGTTAACCAGAGTTGCCACATAACTCAGCAATTCCACTTCTAGTTATCTACCCAAGAGAAATGAAAACTTCAGCTCACACAATAACCTGTACATGAATGTTTATAGCAGCTTTATTCATAATCATGATCCCCCCCCAAACTAGAAACAATCCAAACATCCTTCAATTGGTAAATGAACTGGCACATCCATACAACAGAATACTGCTCAGTAATAAAAAATGAGGTATGATACACAAAAGAACATGCATGAATCTCAAATGAATTGTATTCAGTAAAAAGATTCAAAAGGCTAGATACTGTGTAACTGCATTTATGACAAACTGGGAAAGATAAAACTTATAGAAAGGGAAAACAGATCAGTTGCTGCCAGTAGTTAGGGTTATAGAAAAGCCTTACTGCAAACGGATGGAAGAAAGGGGATGTATGGGGGTGATGTATTTTGTATCTTGATGGTGGTAGTGGTTACACAATTATATGTTTGTCAAAATTTACAGAACTATACAAGAAAAATGCTGATTTTGCTGTATTTAAACTGAAAAATAAATTTTAAAAAAAGCAGCAGAAAGAATTTAGAGTTGAGGAACTCACAGAATGGACAAGATTGAAGAGAAAAAAAAACAAGAAAATCAGAGGATCACTACTGGATAGCCAACATCTAACACAGGAGGCCCCCAAAAAGATAAAAGTGGAGGGGAAGAAATGATTATGATAATGATGAAAAGAAAATTCTAGCACTGCAGGATAGGAGTACCTATATTTAGATCGAAAGGGTCCATGAAGTAGCCAGAACAATAAAAGCAAAAAAGATGATCAGCAATGCACACACCATTTCTGAAGTCAGGGATAAAGACTCTAAAGCTTTCAGAGATGAAAACTGGGTCATATACAACTTCTCAACAGAATAACTAGTAGCTAGAAAAAAATAAAGTTCCTTATGTGAGGGAAAACTATTTCCAACCTTGAACTCTATACCAAGCTACCAATCAGATGGGAGTAGAAGCGTTTCCAAACATGAAAGATTAAAAAACTTACCATCCTTTCTCAGAAAGCTATGAAGGATATTTGAAACCAAAATAAATAAGTTAAACCACAAAAGGGGGGGGCAGAGAGTCCTAGAAACAGAAGATTCAATGTAAGAGAAGCAAAAGGAATTTCTAGGATAAGGGTGAAGGGGAAATCCCAGGACAGACATTCAGCAGGACTACAGATCAATGACCAGTTCACCTAAAAGGGGATAGAACTCCAGCACAGACATTTCAAAAATAAATAATAATGAAAGTTAAAGATAACCTATTTAAACATACTAGGAAAGATGTATACCTCTGTTGGAGAGCTTGAGAATATTTTTATAGAAAATCAAGCAAATGAAAACATTAAAAATGAGGTAAACAGAAATAGGAATGTAATCAATGAATACTGACTACATGACTCAGATGTGAATACTGTACTTAAGTAATCACGTCAACACTGAAAACAGATCTCACAAGAACTAAATTATTTTTTTTCAACTTAAATACCATCTATAGACTTCCTACTGTGGAAGAGGAATATAAAGCCTCCTCCTCCATACTAGCAAGTGTATAGATGATATTTAAATTAAAAAATGAAAACAAGTTTAAACATATCCACTTATAAAACAAAGGTAATATGGCCAACTACAGAAAGCAGATCACAGATGGGAAGAAGTGGGACATGGAACTGTTTGATACACCTTGTAGAACTAGTTAATATTTTATACTATTTATGTGTATTATCTTAAGATATAACAAAAATTTAAAAAAATACTAAGTGAAGAAGTAATAGCATAATAAACTGGGAAAATAAATGAAAAATAGAATTTTATAGCTACAGTACCTCCTATTTTACAAATGAAGAAACAAGTTTCAAATATTATGAAATTTGTCCAAGTTTTCACATCCTATCAATAACAGTACAAGGACTATATATTGTCTGATTATTGTAAAGAGGAACCATATATCAAAAAAGAAATGATGAACAAAGGCTCAGAGGTGGTTAAGTACAGGTTACATTCCCCAAATCAGTACAATAGGACTTTTTAAAAAAACCTGCGGGATAATAGACTTCATCCTGTGTGTAATAGCCATTTCATATTATTTAATATTGTCCTTCAAAGTATCTATTGCACTTGAAATCCCAATTGGCTTACTATTCTTCTACAGCAAACTACTCCAAATCCTGTAAACCTCTAGAACAGAGAAAGGGCTCCATAAAACAAATTACCCCATGCCCAGAGATTCTGATTCAGCAGGTATAGGGTGGGTCCTGAGAATGTGCATTTCTAACAAGTTCTCCGATGACAGCTGATGCTGCTGGTCCAGGAACTTTGAGAACTAGCGTTCTCAATCAATGCTGTTTCACAAGTTCTTAGTAAGTGTCTCTAAAGAGTTTCAGGGTGAAAATTTCAGCAAATACTGCACACTATAATCCAATCTTTGAGGTTCACAATGTCCATTAGCAATATTAAAGGCTCTAAGGAATGCTAAAGTTACCTGCTTAACTTTGATCTGGCCTTTTCCATAGGGGAATCTTTTACAAAGACTTTCCAAATCTTTCTGAAGATTTAGGAAAAGCCAGATCAAAGTTAGGCAGGGAACTTTAGCGTTCAAGTTAACAAGTTTTTAATGCACAATAGCTACTGCTTTTAAATTGTTTCAAAGTTTGAAAAATGTTTCTGTACAAATTTTTTGTCATCTATACCTAAGGTTACTGGGATAATTACATAAGATACTGAATGTTAAGTGCTTAGCACAAAAGTGCTTAAATATTGATTGCTGTTAGCTGCTACCTTACAAAACAATTCACTAAGAAATTCTTAGTGAACAGAACAATTTCAACTAAATTCTACTGGAAATCAAACCAAAGTTCAAATATAGCTCCCCAGAGGAGCTTTCCCCAACACTGATAAAGCTTCTTTCACTTCTGAAAATGGAAAGAAAAATAATTGCCTTAAACTTTTAGGCACTGTACTCTGGGTACAGATTAAAATGAAACAGACTGAAGAAAATCCAAATAACTTAAAATAATTAACATTGTTTGACTTATTATAAAACTGATGTGCTTTTATAATTACTACTTTCTATATTAAAATTTAACCTGCAAATGTGACTTGTTTTAATTGCTAGAATTGTCTTATTTCTTCACTGATCAAATAGGATCATGAATACTAATAGTTTTAGTTCTGAGGTAACACTTCTTCATATTTCAACTAATTAAATGAGGTACATGCCTGAAAATTTTTTTAAAGCATACATTATCTGTGACAGAGAAGGTTTAGTTGTAAAGGTATATAGGACATGACACTTCTGAGTTACTATTTTAGTTTGAGAGGCAACATGGTACCATGAAAAAAGTATTATGAACCTGGTTATGCTACTTTCTCTGAGTCAGTTTCCTCATCTATAAAAGGAAGGAGGTATGGTGCATGTTTAAGCTCTCTTTCAGGTCTAAGGAACTGTGAGGAACTGTGATTCAATGGTGGATAACAGATTTGCCCTCCCTTTAGATGGTCAAATTTGTGATCAACATTAACCATAAAAACAGCTTGTAGGAGGATTAACCTATTATCCCGGCAAATCATGGGGTTGACTGGCCCACATAAAAATGAGTAAATCTTACCTTACAGATGAAATAAACAGACCTAGATTTTTGAAGGCAACAAAATTTATAACCATGTGTGGTGATGGATATTAACTGTGGTAATCATTTTGCAATATATACATGTATCTGATTATGTCAAATACATTAAACTTTTACAATGTTATGTCAATTTTATCTAAAACTGCAAAAAATAAAAATGACAATGACATGTATGTAAAGATTTGTGGAAAACTGCTGAAAGGCAATCAGTATTAAAAAAACTCATTTATTTCACTTATTTTTAGTACCAAAATAACATGGAGCCAATTGGGGTATATAACTCAACCCTACAGGACCTATTTTTAAGGTTTTTCATTACTTAAAAATATAATGGTAAACATTCTGAAACATTTTTAACAGCACCCTGGAAATAGAACCTGTTGCTTCTTTTCATAGTAGACATTTAAACAAAATGAACAAAGCAAAATTCATGAAGGAAGGGAACACAATGGTTCCAAAACAAAATTTGGCCATTGGATCCTATTCAACCTCCCTCCTCTTAAAGCTTTAGGAAAGAGACAATAAAGAACTGATTTCCCAGAGTAGTGATCCTTCAGATAAGCAAAATAAAAGAAACATTACCAAGAGCCACTTGCTTTCATTTCCTTCTCTTCCCCACTTCCATCTGAAGCACTCTAATATAGATTAGGGGAAAAAAGGAAAGTAATGCTTTGTTTAAAAATGCATCCTAATGGCACAGAAATGCTAAGGGTTGGTTTTTTATTCAAGATACTTACAGTGTCTGAACAGTCTACCAACATACAGGGGATTGAAGGAAAGGAGAATACAGACCAGAACACTCTTGTTTTGATGCACTCACTTAAGCTTCTAAATAATCTTTAATTCTCTAACTATAACCCCAGCTAGAGACTATGAATTTCAATATGAAATTCAATGAAGACTTTGCTTTCTGTATCATTTAGGAGTATATACTGTGAATTCCAGGGAAATATCTCTAAGTCTACTCCTACTTCTTAAAACAAAAACTCTAACCGAGAAAATGTATTACTTCAATGACATTTTTTTATTTTCAAACATGCCACACAATTGGTTTTGTGTCTCAGAAATCACCTATGAAGGAAGTTAGCTTTACTAATTCACAAATGGGAAAACTGAGATTCAGAAAATTACTTAGGCCAAGGACTTAATGTTTTTCACTCCTAAATTTGGGAAGTATATTACTCACCCACTGCACACTGGCAGTGGAGAAACAACCAATATGTTCTGTACAAAAGGAGAAATGAACAATAAAAAAGATGTAATATATGGCCTCACAGACATCATTCCAACAGTGACTATCAGTTCAGCAAACAAATACATTAGAAGCACACTTGACAGTAAATGAGGTACAAAACTGTATTGCTTTTCCAAATAGCCTATCTAGTATATCCTAGAGTAATTACTACAAATGAAAAAAATTCCACTTAGTTCCTTTTATCAATTAGAAACAGTGCTACACAAGACATTATGGATTATAGACAATTAATAGTATAACAATATTAAAATTAGTTTCAAATTGTGTTCCGTATGTGTTAAACTTGGTAAGTTTCTAATTTGTTATGTGATAAAACTGGGAATTACTAAACTTAAATGTATTTAATCAGAGGGCTTCATTATAAAGGAGTCTAGTAGTTATCACCAGAGTACTAATGAACAAGGAACGAAGAATGAAAATACTTAAATTGGCCTCAGTCTGGAGATTCTCAACCTGGAGCCTCAAGGTACCTGGGAAAAACTCCCCGAAATTCACTGCAAAATATGTGTCAGTATGCGAGAGAAGCAATAGTTTTATATATTTTGAAGGGTTCCATGACCCAAAGAGGCTTATACTACTGCCTTAGAGAGCAGGACTATAGCCATCAAAATAAAATGACAGAGTATCAATCAAAATAATTTTGGTCAGGATGTGGTAAAAATTCATAAACACAATAAAGAGCTAGAAGTCAAATACCAAAACAGATGGTATTTAACAGTATAAAAGACCTTAAAAATATTCTACCAATATCAGAGTCAAGAAGCATATATTCTTCAGGAAATTCCTGTTTGAAGCAAGCTAGGTTTGCTCACCTTCTATCTAGCCACCTACAAAAATTATAATTTAAAGAACTATTCAATATAAAGATTGTGCTAGAATACTCACTTTTGTAAAGAATTAACCATCTAACAAGGAATTAAATGTTTAGTGGTTATCTTAAACCCTTTTCCATGTAATCTGTTATTGGAAAACACTACAGCTACTGCTTTTAACAAACCTCTTCATTTTTAACACGTTTTACCAAAAATCCCCAATAGGTACCATTATTTGACAGACACTTAAATACCATTAGGATATTACACAGTGTCAGTATTGCTATGTTTTAATGCCAGTCCTGTAAATGTTTGATCCTACAAATTTCACCATACAATGTGATGGTCACATCTTTCTTCTGAACAAGAGACATACTAGACTCCAAGAAATGACTATGTGCAAGATTACAGTGTTTCCTAAAGACCAATCCCAATCAAGACAATGAGAAAAAGTGCATTTATGCATTTATCATTTATGGAAAGCCTACTGTGCTGCAGGCAGAGGATTCAAGAATGAGTAAGACAGTTCCTCCTCAACTAGACTGTTAAAAGAGTTCCTCCAGAGCAGTAATCATGTCTTGAGTGCTGCTGATACAAAAAGTAGATGCTTATTATGCATTTATGTTAAAAGACTAAATGAGCAAATAAATGGGCTCAAGATATTTAGAAAGCAAAGCTAAGAGAACCTGGTGACCAATCAGATATAATGGGTTAAAGATATCATTTAGTCCTCCAGGCTTATAATACCATCAATACGGGCAAGGATCTCAGAAGGATGGAAGGAGAAATAAGATTTTAGTTTGGGGCACATTAAGTTTACCACGCTTAGAGCATTAACAGACATATATGACCAATAGGTAACTGGAAATACCATTCAGAAGTTCAGATCAGAGTCGGGGAATATAGATAGAGCATTAATAGTAGCTCTGGGAGTAATGAAAATATCAAGAAAAAATAGAGAGAGAACAGAACCAAAAACAGAACCTAAAACAAATATTTGGAGAAAACAAAAGAGCCAGTTAAGTAACTTGCAACCAGACAAACCACCTGGGAGTTTCTCCACATGGATTTTGATCAGCATTCAGTAGGCTTTTAAAAATAACAATGTGAAGACTGAAATAAGTAATATACCTGTGGTTATCATACAATCAAAATTTCTTGGAATAGTCCTGACTTCATGTCCTGTCACCACAAATGATGGAAGAAATACAGGGAAATCAGCATTCTAGCAATTACAATTCCCAGTCTATCAGACACTTAAGTAGCATAAAACTTCCTTTTTGCATTATGCTGAGCTCAGTTTCCTCATCCGCAAAATGGGAGAATAGTAGCTATTTCATAGAATTATTGTAAAGATTAAGTAACTTCGTACCTGTAAACTGCTTTTTTTAAAAAATTTATTTACTTGAGAGACTGAGAGTGAGCACGAGCAGGATTGGGGGGGGGGGGAGAGGGAGAGAGCAGCAGAATCCCAGCTAAGCAGCGAGCCAGACACAGGGCTCAATCCTAGGACCCTGAGATCATGACCTGAGCTGAAGGCAGACACTTAACGGACTGAGCCACCCAGGAACCCCTAAACTGCTTTAAATAGTACCTGATACATACTAAGCATGCAACAGGTGTTAACTATTGTTATTTTTCATTCCCCACTCCCCCACAAAAATATAGTATTAGTTGTACAGCAGAAAAACAGATTAGTACAACTATCTGGACCACCCATTCCAAACCTTTCCCCCAAATCAGTTTCAAATAGTCTGCCCATGTCTCATTTCTTATACCGTATGCAGATTTTTGGTCATGTCTGAAAATTTTACAATTCGAACGAATCAGAGAGATTAAGTGCTTATACTACAATAAAGGGCCAAGAAAAATGTCTACATTACTTCTAGTCATTACGGACGTTTTTTTAGTCTTGGAAAACTCTTCCTCAAACTATCAAAGTGGTGGTACATATTTTTATATTGCCCTTTTTATCTACATGATTTACCTTTAAAAGCACAGAGTAGTACTCTAAGGTGTCTAAAATCAGACACTTGACAGTACTTTCCGATAATGACCAGCTGACCCTTGAACAACACGGATTTGAACTGTGCAGGTCTACTTTACTTTTTCTAAAACACAATATTGTAAATGTATTTTCCTTGATTTTCTTTACATTTCCTTTTCTCTAGCTTACTTTGTTAAGATTACAATATATAATACACATAATATACAAAATGTGTTAATTGACAGTCTATGTTATCAGTAAGGCTTCCACAGTCAACAGCAGGCTATTAATCAAATCTTTGGGGAGTCAAAATTTATATGTGGATTTTCAACTGTGCAGGGTGCAGGGTTCTTGCACCACTAACCCTCCACATTGTTCAAGAGTTAACTTTTAATGTTCCAGAATCCCACTTCAAGTTCATCAGTTGCACTCTTACCCACCAAATCCTTCCAGCTTTCTTTCCTCCCAAATCAGTCATCAAAACTCCCTACTTCCCAAAGTCATCCTATAACCTCACATCACTTTTCATCTACTCCAACATCAACTTTCTACTATTACTTGTCCACCTCTGAACATATCCATGATAAGAATTTCTCAAAATACTCCTTTGCTTCCTTATCCCTGGAAATTTAAATATCTCTAACAGAAAACTGCTAAATAAACTACACTCCAATAACCCACTGACTTCAAGAACCTGAAGCCCTGCCATGCAACGAAACCAAATTTCACTCAGAGCAAATATTCCCAATAGAATATTACCGTTAATTTTTCATAAGGACCAATAACTGGTAATTTTGGCAATTAATTTATCTTAGCCTTCTTCCTCATCTAAAGTGGTTTGTAGTAGGTATGTTTAAAATTCTCTTCCAACTCCAAAAATCTACAAGTCTTTGTCTTAAAGTCTTCCTTTATTCAATCTACTATCAATCCTACCCATGGCATTTTGGATTCCAAAAACTCAGGAAGCACAGGTTTCTAAGTCCAAGGTAAGTTTATCATACACCAAAGAAAAACCCAATTAAGGGTGAAATTCCTACTAAAGTAAACAACTTCTAATAAATGAACAAAACTCTCCTTGGAAGGGAGTAAAGTAACTAAATACTAGACAATTATGAAGAATCAAAAGCTTACAATATATATTATGGTGTGGTAGAAAGAGTACAAGACAAGGAGTCAAGAAGCTGCTTCTAGTGGCAGCTCCCTGTCAAAGGCTGTTAGACAAGTTGTAAACCTTTGGCCTTCCACATCTGAGAAATGATGGGATTGGACTAGATGACCCCAAGAATTCCTGCCAAATGAAACTGATCCGGAGAGATCCCCGGATTTTTAAGCCGAACTGGTAAAAAAAATTTCACAAAGGTATATAGTCAAGGGATATCACTACACGCAATTAACACCATTGGCTTAAGCCTCTGCTAAATGAAATAATGCAATCAGGGTTATATATTCTTGTGGGAAAGAAAACAGAGGATTTGGGGTCCCATATTACTTTACAGTTGTCTGATGTTTAAGTTGACCCTTTGTTTCTGATTCTCTATGGTTAGTCCTTCATGACATAACTAAAAACCAAGTGATCAAAATACATTTTAAGCCACAATTTTTCTCAAATTAGAGCACTTATAAAAGAGCCCAGAAAATTCTCTCCAAATATTTGGAAAGGGCCTTTCCTATATAACATTAGCATTAAGACTAATGTAATGTACATTTATGATTATGGTGCTGTGAATTCTCAACTATGTAGATATAGATTACTCACTTTTTAGATTATTCTCAGCAAAATTTTAATCCAAGTTGGCTTCCTCCTGCTACCCAGAGTATTTCTCAGCCACCACCTTCTACTATTAAGAATTTATTTTAATATTAGCCTAAGTAAAACACAATCAGGAAAATAAATCTATAGAAACATTATATAAATCATCCCCAGTAAAATGCCTAAAATAGCCAACATTTTGATTATGGAAAGTATGTCGTTATAGTGTATACTATTTTTATAAACTCTATCTAAAATTTCTACCAGAAAACTATGAACATTTAGAATCAAGACTACTTACTCTAATCAGAATTTCATAATGTATCAATCTTGAGGAACATGAACCTAAAAGTCATGTATTTAGGCCATTATATACATCTGATCATATATTTGCTTGTAGAACTAATTTTTTAAGTAAATTATAAATTCCTCTGTGATGTTACAACAAATGTTTCAACACCACTGTGAGAAGGGGCCCTTAAAAATAATAGCAAGTTCTCTTGGCCTAAGTCCTTTTTGATTTACTCTTTTCAAACCAATAAAACTTTGATACTGAACAAGATTATTTTGTCATTTTCTATTTGCATTTTAGAGGAAGAGAACAAATCTACGCCACTAAAAGTAATTTCTCCAAGTACCATAATCAACTGATTTGATATTTAATCTTGTTAACCTTTAATTAATCTTAATCTTTTTAAGGTAATTATTGAACGTTTTATTTCACAGAACACAACTCATCATTTTTGCTTGTCTTTTAAAAAATTGGTTCCTTAAACTGTACAGCTAATGATGCTGACTCTCAAATGCCTTACAAATTTGTTACTGCTTCATTTTATTTATTCTAAAGAACACCAAACTAATAACTACATTTGAGGTTTTGGGATTCTAGGATAAAACCTGTGAATGCTCATACATATTTTAACTAAAATATAAAGTAAAAATCTATTGAATTTACTAAATTGCGGTAAGGATTTGGACCCAAATGCTAACATTCACACCATAAAATTTTCTATACATTCTATAGATGTATAAGTTTATTAATTTATATTATTCTGCAAATATACTATATATTTAATTTGATTTAACCACATTCCATAGGTTGGATTTGGGGGATGTTTTTAAAGTGTTCAGAGTTTAGTGTTTATTTTTGTAATCCAACAACTTTATCCAAAAATGCAGAAAATTTTTCTGGCTGGCCAGGAGGAAAACATTTCAGTGTTGATAAGTCCATTGACTGTAACAGCCCAGGAAGCGTGCTAAAACAAAAGAAGAAAAATATTAGGTAACAAGGGAGAAAATTCTGTAATTCATCTGCTGCCCACTTGATGACTGAATCTAACTTCCAAGAATACTGTGATGCTTCTCAAACTGTACATGCGAATTTTAATAAAATTTTATTTTAGGTATATAGTTGACCCTTGAACAAGGTGGTGTTAAAGGAACCGACAATCCGCGCAATTGAAAATCCATGTACAACTTCCAGGGTCACCTGGGTGGCTCAGTCGGTTAAGTGTCTGACTTCAGCTCAGGTCATGATCTCAGGGTCCTGGGGCTCCATCTGCATCTGCAGATGTCTGCATCTCCCTCTCCGCCCACTCATGCTTTCTCGCTCAAATAAATTTAAAAATCTTAAAAAAAAGAAAATCCATATATAACTTCTGACTCCCCCACACCTTAACTACAAATAGCCTACTGTTGCCTGGAAGCCTTACCAGTCACATAAGAGTCAATTAACACACATTTTATACATTATGTTATGCACTGTATTCTTAACAATAAGCTAAAGAAAAAATGTTATTAGGAAAATCGTAAGGAAAACACATTTACTGAAAAAAACTCCTTGTATAAGTGAACCCATGTCATTTAAATCTGTGTTGTTCGAGGGTCAACCGTACATACAAAGATTAAAGCAATACGAAGAGCACTATGTAGTACCTGTCAATACCAATTCAACAGATACTGTACATCGTGTCAACAAATATTACAGAAATGTTATTTCATGAAAGATGTGGTCACATGGCTTTTAAACATTTCTCGGGACTGGGCAGATATAAAATGAAGCAAAATTAATTTATGAAAACAGAATAAATGAAAACAAAATTAATAGCTGCCAGACAAGAACAATAAGCTGGAAAGACTACTGGACCATGCATGAAGACTGTGAAATAGCTTTCTTTTGCCAGTAATTTACTATCATAAATCCATATATAATTAAGGTACAATCACCATGCATGTTGGAAGATTCCAAACCATGACATAAAAGTATTACTTCACAAATTTAAGCAGCCACTTAAATTAGAACAGACATACAACTACCCAGCCTAGATCTGGGGGAATAATGTACCTAAAATGAAAATACAACCAATTATTGATTCTTACAGAATTCATGTATGTGACTTTTTTTGAAGTTAATATTAAGAAAAAGACTTCTAAAACTATAAGAAATAAACTGGAGACTTGTACAGCTTTTCAACTTGAGTAAGGAATCAGGATGTTTTTCTGAAATCAGTGCTTTCTCCTTTTAAATGTACTGACATAAAATCAAAGCTGACTTAACATGTAGAATAAAAATACTCATTAAGTGTCCGGAAAAACTGACTTGCATAAACCCGTTAGGAGGCGGAGTTTATTCTTCTTTAAAAAATGTTAACCCCGGGACGCCTGGGTGGCTCAGTCATTTAAGCACCTGCCTTCAGCTCAGGTCATGATCCCAGGGTCCTGGGATCCAGTGCCTCATCGGGCTCTTTGCTCAGCGGGGAGCCTGCTTCTCCCTTTGCCTGCCACTCCCCCTGCTTGTGTTCCCTCTCTAGCTGTGTCTCTGTCAAATAAATAAATAAAATCTTTAAAAAATAAAAAAAATTAAAAATGTTAACCCCTAAGAATCTCAACTACCCAAGGACAGTTATCTGAAGCCTACATAATTTTTATTACCTAGCTTCTCCCGACTCACAGTACTTTTAATAATGACTTCTGTGTTATACAGCCACCCTGATCTTTCCTCTCCTCCATCATATAGGG
Organism: Leptonychotes weddellii; assembly: GCF_054177405.1. NCBI lineage: Eukaryota > Metazoa > Chordata > Mammalia > Carnivora > Phocidae > Leptonychotes > Leptonychotes weddellii. Next base: position 31,455,846 of record NC_138385.1, read on the forward strand.
ATTAGGACACCAACAATTGTTCCTGAAACAATCAATGAATTTGTCTCCTCTCATTGAGAACAGAATTGTCTGTTTTGTTCACCAATACATGACAAGTACCTAGAATAATGCCTGGCACATAGTAGGTGCTCAATAAATATTTAATGAAAGAACAAGTATTTACTGAGTGCCTAAGAGACAGACGCAGTGAGGTTAAAAGACAAGCCTTTTATGTTCTAGCCAGTTTCTTCTAAGGTTTTCCACTTGAAAATTAATTTCAATTTATTATAACATAAAAAATATATTTTATAATACTTCTATAAGGTCTTTACTTTTTAAAACATCAAACTAGGATAGCTTTTAAAGTCAAATAATTGGGAATTACTGACCTGACCCTTTTGCAAGCTTCTAGTGTCTCAAGAAGAATTAATAGAAAACCAACCAGCAATTTTCTTCATCCTTCTACAGTGATGTTGACCAGTTCTTGTCGAATTTTAATATACTTCTAGAAAATAATACTCCTTACCATAGTAATTCCTTTGCTTAAAATACTTTAATGGCTTCTCACTAAACACAGAATAAAATGAGAACTCTTACCTGAGCTATCCCCACCCAGTCTCATCTTATACTATCTTCTCCCTTGCTCGCCATACTCCTGCCACACTTAACCTTCCCTCTGTTCCTCAAACAAAACAAACTCCAAGCTCTTTCCTAACTTAGGACCTTTGCAGTTACTGCTGTTCCTTCTTCCTCTAGAGCTTCACATGACTAGCTCTTGTCATTTAGGTCTCAGCTCAAATGTCATATACTCAGTCATGCCTTCCCTGACCAATCTAATTAATCTTCACTCCCAGCTATTATATCACACCCTGCCTTATTTTAACACATTTCACCACGTGAAATTATCTTCATCGTTTATTTATGAACGGTTAACTATGTCCCCCTACTAGAACATAAGTATCAAGAGAGCAGGGGCTTTACCTCATGTTTATCACTGTATCCACAAGCACTTAAAAACAATGCCTATGACATATCAGGTCTAGTTTAATTAATGAGTGAGTAAATTTCACTTAGGGATCCCAATGGATTTACTGAAGGCAAAACCTTAATTATAAAAAATCAGCAAATGCCTTCCTTGAATAATGAAAATCTAATGAACTCAAAAATTATATTCTCAGAGACTTGCGCACCAGATGGAACTTACATACATGCGTACACACACAGATATTCACATGAAATGAAACACGCACAGACACAGAAAGAAATATAACAGAGATCACACTCACAGCATTAGACAAATAAGAGGGCTTTACAGGTGAGAAAAATCAAAGTATGTTTGATAAGCAGGAGAATGTAAGAGGTTGAAAAGACAGACAAGTTAGGTAGGTGGATAAGAATAGCTAGGGAGGATTTAATGCAAGAGGTCAAATTATCAGTCTGTAGTATACCTGCAGGTACAGTAGAAGAGATGCCCGTCTTTGTGTAGCTGCTTTGCCAATTCCAACTGATGATTGTTCATCAACTTTTCGTTTACAACCACTACAAGGGGCTTTCTTTTTTCCAGAGTCTCCAAACAGCTTCCTGCACCTAAATCAAAATTGTTAAGTTTAAAAAAAAAGAAAAAAAAAGCTAAGGTGCTCCACCAAGCTTTATAGACAGAACTGAAGATGATAAACTTAGCTGGCAGAACTACAAACCAGGCCTTTAAATTATACATTCAAATGACCAAAGTGTAGTGACCAGTTCTCTATATTGTTATAAACTTGACTTGAAAAATACATTCTTTACCACTGCCAACAATATTATGACCTACGATTCAGTGCTTTGCCACTTGCCCTCTACTAGTATGCCCTGGGCATGAGCCTTGAATTCAATTAAGATTTAAGTTCAACATACTACACGTGAAACTGTACTGCACTTCTATTCAAACACAAGTGGAAAAAGCAAGTCTTCAATAGTGACAGGCACCAAAAAGAAAAACTCTGACCATCCTTATAAGGCTGCTTGTGAGGTACCATCCCCAAAATGTCAAGAATAAGTCTCCATGGGCGCCTGGGTGGCTCAGTTGGTTGGGCGACTGCCTTCGGCTAGGGTCGTGATCCTGGAGTCCCGGGATCGAGTCCCGCATCGGGCTCCCTGCTCGGCGGGGAGTCTGCTTCTCCCTCTGACCCTCCCCACTCTCATGTGCTCTCTCTCATTCTCTCTCTCGAATAAATAAATAAGATCTTTAAAAAAAAAAAAAAAAAAAAAGAGTAAGTCTCCATAAATGTGCATATATACAATATTTGGGTCAATTCAGCTCTAAAATCTAAAATCGTTTAGGTATTTTAAATGGGAGTTAGAAGGGCGCCTGAGCGACTCAGTCTGTGAAAAGCCTGCCTTGGGCACAGGTCATGATCTCGGGGTCCTGGGATGGAGCCTGGCATCAGGCTCCCTGCTGGGTGGGGAGTCTGCTTCTCCCTCTACCCCTCTCCGCAGTTCGTGGTGTCTCAAATAAATAAAATCTTAAAAATAAGTTAATAAAAAATAAAAAAGTAAATGGGAGTGAGGAGACTGATAAGTAGACAAACCTTTTTGGGTTGACTAGTTTAGAGTAGTAGGTAGGACAGACTCTAACACCAAGACTTTTATCTACTAACTTGACTGGAGAAGTACAGTTAATCTGTGTCTCTGTTTCTTCATCTGTAAAATGGGAATACTAAAAATACTTAGCTCATAGGTCTGGGAGGATTCAATGACTTATATACACAAAGCACACAGAACGGTACAAAAAACTATTAACTATTATCCTATACATTTCTAATCACTAATCTGTTGGTAATGTTTACTTCTAGTAACTTTTCTCCCTTCAAACTAGACCTCTTAAGAACTAAGAAGCTTCTTCCCTCACTTATCCAGCAATCGAAACTGCAATGCTCCCCAAAAACAGTTCTTGTGACGGTACCGGCAGTCTGACTAGATCAGGATGGTTTTTGAAGAGCAGGCAATGATTTACACAACATGTGGTTAAAAAAATATTTTTGACTGCATTCATTTCATACTCCCATTTAAAATATAAAAAAAACTTTCAAAGCCAATTTCTCCATGTCCAATCCAACCAATAAGCTGGCTGAACATTCCTGCAAATCTAAGCCCAAATACTAATTTCAAATTTGATAACTCTTTACACACGACGTTGGGTAAATTATTTTGCCCGTGTTTGGAGTTTCTTTCTTTAAAGTTAGTCTATGTTGTTAATTTCCTCGTATCACCCAGAAATAATAAGTTCTCTAGTAATGTTCTCAACAGGTATATTCAAATAAGTATTATACTCAAAAGGCTACAGTGCGTTACTCTAGTGATTTTACTTTACCTCAAAAATTTCAAGTTTCTGTTCTTACTACCAAAAACCCAAACTGTGGTATTCTAAGGCACTTTACCTGCGTGACTAATAACAAGATCTGCTTTCTGAAGATCTTCTTTCAATGAATCCTTGTACCTGTAAACATCCAGAGCAAATGACTCAGTACTGAATGGTTCAGGTACCACCTTTCCTCTACCTATCTGAAGGACAAGTCGGTTGTAGCCCAGGCTCTTGATGATCTGAAAAGGGAAAAAAAAAAAAAGAAAGAAAGAAAAAGCGGGACTTTTAAACAGGGTACTGGAAAAACAAACCCTAAAGTCGGTGTTCAGACCGCAGCGCGGGCCGCAAAATCTTCTACCTGCGGCCGATTTTACTTTTCCAGAACGACGCTTTACCCCCGTACCGGGCCCCGACAAGGTACCTCACGAGTCCTACCGGTAAGATCTACGCGACCCTGCTCACCAAGCCGTTGAAAGAACCGGCCACGCCACAGGCAGAAGACCAGGCGAGACCCTGAGGAAGGCGTCAAAAACTAGAGGGGAGACGAAGAAACGGCCCCAATCCGCCTCAGGGCTGAAGCTGCGCGAACCACCGGCCCGGAGGAGCCGCCGCAGCAGCCGCCGCCGGAGGACGCCCGCCTCGAGGACGCCTGACGAGACCGCGAGGCGCGGGCTCGCCAGAGCGCGGTGGGGGCAGGGCGGGGACGGCGCGCTGAGTGGGATCGGCCGTATCGAGCCGAGCCGGGCCGAGCCGGGCCGAGCCGGGCCAGGCAGAGTTTGCCGAGGCGTCTGACGCCGACCACGCGACCCCGAGTGGACCTGAGGAGCGGCTGGAGGCTGGCCCGGGCCGAGGAGCCCCACTCGGAGAGGCGGAGCAGCGGGAAGGAGGGGCGAAGCACGAGGAAGGAGAGGCGGAGGCGGAGAGTCGGAAGGGAAAAGCCGGGGAAAGGAGGAGCCGGAGAAAGGATGGGGAGGAGCGGCCCGGAGGGCGGCGGGGAAGCGGGAAGAGGAGGCGGAGGACGCTAAGGAGAGGGGGAGCTGGAGGAGGGCCCAGCCGAGCGCGGGGAGGAGCCAGCAAAGGGGCGGCGGCACCTGAGGTAGAGCTGTGAGGGGTTCTTCCCGAGCGCTGCGGTCAGGCAAGGTTACCGAGGCTAGTGGTAAGGCTAGCGGCGGCGAGCGGCGAACGAAGCCGCCACACGCCCGCACGCCCGCCTCCCCCACTCACTTGCAGCGTGTCGCGCGCCGAGACACACGCAATGAGGTCGTCAAAGCTGGTGGTCCCTACAGTAACAAATACGCACTTCATCGCGCGGGTTCCCAGCCCCGAATCGCAAGGGCCGGATGTGACGTAGCGGAGGCCACGTGGGCTGCAGCGGCCGCGCTCGGTGGGGATGGCGGAAGTCGACCAGGGCGCCAGAGGGCGGTGGGAACCGGGGGGTGTGGCGCGCGGGCGGAGGGGGTGGAGCCGAAGGGTGCAAATGGCCTACGTGCCAGAAACGTGATGTGTGTATGAGTTCACCGGGCCGTCACAATAGGAAGGTGGGACTTGCCAGATTTACTTTTTTCCAAAGGTATTTAGAAAATAATGGTGAAACCTCATACCTAAGCGCTGTGCTGGCGTTATTGCTTGGGTACCACACATCTTTTGAATGATACAGGAGTTTGGGACTCTATTTGCTACCCTGTTTTGCCAATATTCGTTTGAGCTATGGTTTTACCTCAAGTCTGTTGAGAGCCTGTGAAAAAAAAAGAGCCTTTTCAAGATGACTCATTAGCATAGGCTCTTCAAACTAGTTCTCAGGAAGCCAGAGCCCAACAGGGTCTCTTGGAAGCTGTTGCCTTCACTAGTAAGCACTGTATGTAAAATAGAGGCACTAGGGCCTGAAGCCTGCATCTATAATTCATTGAACTCATCCATTGAGCCCTTTAAAATGTAAAATTATGATAAATTTAAATTACGATGAAATGTAAAGTTATACATTAGCATGAATAAACACCACAGATACATTACACTGAAGTAGTCAAGTACCCGGGAGGTAATTTCTCAAGACTCCCTTTTTTTCGGGCGCCTGGGTGGCTCAGTTGGTTAAGTGACTGCCTTCGGCTCAGGTCGTGATCCTGGAGTCCCGGGATCGAGTCCTGCATCGGGCTCCCTGCTCAGCGGGGGGTCTGCTTCTCCCTCTGACCCTCCCCCCCTCATGCTCTATCTCATTCTCTGTCTCAAATAAATAAATAAAGTCTTAAAAAAAAAAAAAAGACTCCCTTTTTTTCTCCTACTACCATTACTAAGATGCTTTATTTCATTCTAATATTTTCTGTATTTCCTACTTAAAATCTCACTTTAGTTCATATTTGTGTTTTCCCCTGCCTGATTACATACAGAAAGGAAGCTGTGAGAAGAAAATAAAGAGGAAAAGGATTAGAGGTGAATTAGGCCTAGAACATAAGCTGAAAAAAAACCTCTTAAGGCGTATTTCTACTGGACTGTTCCTTTAAATCTTGTAGCTTGGGTAATTGTCTTTTTGAGGAGGGATATGCTGCTACGCCTTTCTTGATAACGATTTTCATGAATTAATGATACGGTGAAACACTACAGTCTCATAATAAATGTAGAAAGATCATGGTTAAATAATAAAACATAAGCATAATCCCAATTTTCTGCCCAACAAGAATAAACTATGAATATTTATTAAAATATGAAGAAAAAAATATTCCAAAATACTCTGTAATTCAGAAAGACCTTTACCTCTGGTTGTGTCTGTGAAATCTTTTCCTGTATCTAGAAGATATTAAAGAAGCACTGTTCTGATTAGCAGAGAGAGAGAAAATAAGCACACATATAAAGTGAATATTCTTAAATTCCCAGAAAATCAGAAAATTGAATTTCTAATATTTTAAATGTGCTGGACTTTAGTAAAGCATCTTCTTGCAGAAACTGATCCAGAAATGTTTTAAGGACCCAAGATTACATAATTAATGTAAAATTTTGGCAAGTAAGTCTTTTTATTTTACTTAAGTGTGTTTTTCCTAAACTTACACAGGCTTACTGATCAAATAAGTTAACATTACCCACAAAAATGTTTATAGTTATGAAAAATGTAAATGTTTTCAACTACATTAAATCAGTATTCTGACAAACTTTATTTCAGCTGCAAATATGCTTTGTAGTATGCCAGCCTGAAGATAATTTTCAAGATCTTTAAACAACTTAAAATTGTGGACTGACATTAAATTGAGTTAATGGATGCCTAATCATTGCACCACTAGATGCTTTCGAAGTAAAACAGAATATTGAAACATTGGTTTAGACTAAGCATAATTCCAATATAATGTTTTATATATTTTGCATTTTATTTTGAAATGCTATAGGGAAGCTATATCTTGGAGTTGTATAATGTATTCACTTTTGCCACTTTAGGAAGTTATAAAAAGGATTTGTATGGCTATGGGAAGTTTGGTCATGTGTATTCTTAAGCCCTGCTAGTCTATAAAAATGTTTGTATATGCCATATAGTTCTGTTTTCCATCCTTCACTTTTCTCTTTAAAATAGAAGTTAGTCACTTTGATCTAAAGTTATAATTTAAAAAAATAAAATAAAGTTATTGTTAATATGGTAGTTGAGGCTCTTCAAAGAGTAACAGTGACAATTACAATACTATATGTGCTTTCTTTTTTCAAGGAAAAAGAACAGTTTTTGTCTAAAGTAGCTTTTTCGTTTTCAGACCCTTTTATACTATCAAAAATTACCAAGAACCTCGAAGAGCTTTTGTTTATGTAGATTGTAATGTATGTTAAACTGTTGATATTTACCATCTTCAAGATAAAAGAGAAAATATTAAAATATTTATTGATTCATTGGAAAGTAGCAATGATGAGCACATTGCATGTTAATGTAAGTGACCTGTTTTTTATGAAAATAGCTTTTTTTCCCAAACAAATATTTTCATGGAAGGAATAGCATTGTTTACTATCTGGGGTAACAGAAGAAAGCCAGATATTTGTATCTTTTGCATTTAATCCACTGCATTTCACACATCACATAGCCTCTGGAAAATTCCACTGTATACTCATGAGAGGAAGAGAGTCAAAAAGACAGATAATATCTCAGTATTGTTATGAAAATCATTTTGATCTCACAGATTATCTAAAAGAACATGAAAGAGTATGAAAAAATGACAGAACTTAGAAAGAATTTTATTTGCTTTGGCTTATAATACCTGAGTCTGAAATGCAGCTATGAAATATATTCAAATGTTTACAGTACCCCTCAGTTTAGATGGTCCTGCTTTATTTAGTAATTAATTCTTCTACCTACAACACAAAAGGTTGTTCTTTACATGCAATCTGCCTAGGTAGCAGAGATTCTGTGTCTCACAAGAATAATTTTCTATGATTTAAGTTGCCTTTATTATGTACCTGATTATTTAAGGGGGGAAAACCCCATAGAATATAGGCTCTTCACTTAAACAATAGTGTTAGCTTTGTGTTTCTTTTCAAATGCTTTATTTGTACAGGAACACACACACACACCCCCAACCCCCTTATTAGCTGTTTCTCTTTCCGGGATTTCAGTTACCCCACTCAATCTGCAGTCCAAGAAACAGAAGATCTTCCTCCTGACTTCTATCATCAGAAAGTCAATAGTAGCTTAACACACTACATCAAAATGCCTAGATCAGTCACCTTGCTTCATCCTATCACATAGGTATTTTATCATCTCATATCATCACAAGTGTGGGTACAGTATAATATGATATTTTGAAAGAGAGAGAGACCACATTCACATAACTTTTATTACAGTATATTGTTATATTTTTAGTTATGATTGTTAATCTCTTATTGTGCCTAATTTATAAATTAAACTTTATCATGTGTGTATAGGTATGAAAAACAGTATATATAAGGTTTGGTACTATCTGCAGTTTCAGGCATCCACTTGGGGGTCTTGGAATGCATTCCCTGTGAATGGGGGGGGCTGCTGTGCCTTGATTAAATAGGTAAGTATTGTTTCTTAGTCACTCATGATCCAGTCAAGTGCACAGATCTCTTCTGACAACCCTTTGGTTTTGCCTTCCCAAAATCAGTTCCTGAATTTCAAACAAATAAAATTTTCAGGATATATTTTAAAACTAACAGTAAAAACTTTTATGTGTAAAACCACTAAGATTTCTCAGAGGGCCTTTGGAATCACAAGATTTGCTCTGTCTCCTTATAAAGAGAGATACTGGAAATAACTAGGATTGTTTATGTGTTCCTACTGTAAAGTTGCATGGGAAGAGTTGTTTGGTCAGAAGGGACACGGCCATCCCTAAATTAGGATTTTCTGGTAAAATATTATTAATATAAACATTTTAGAAATTGTATGCTTTATGGGAAGTCCCTGGTGATTTGTCAGTGCCCTTTCTGTGTATAATACTGTTTTACCTTCAGGGGTAACCCTCATCAAAACTCTGATGAAATAATTATATACTGTACTCCAATATAGAGTTTTGCCTCTCTCTACTGAGGATTGGCAATATATAGAATTGGCAATAGTAATAAATTGACCACAGCCATTAAATCTCTTAATGTTCTTGTTTTACTCTAAAGCTTACCTGAAGGTTCTACTGTAAACTACAGGCCAGAATTTGCATCTTCAACAAAGAACAATCTCAGAGCCTCATGGAGAGGGACCATACCAGGTACCTCACATGATTGCCACTCCAAAGAATAGACTTCGGGGTTCAGGCTTCCGAGCTGACATCACTTAGATAACTTTCAGAGCATACCAGTGGACTGAGGCAAGATTTCCAGGGTTCATTTTATTTATTTATTTTTAAAGATTTTATTTATTTATTTGACAGAGAGCACAAGCAGAGGGTGCAGCAGGCAGAGGCAGAGGGAGTAGCAGGCTCCCCGCTGAGCAGAGAGCCGGATGCGGGGCTCGGTCCCAGGACCCTGGGATCTTGACCTGAGCCAAAGGTAGATGCTTAACGACTGAGCCACCCAGGTGCCCCCAGGGTTTATTTTAATCCAGTGAAAGGCACAGATAGCATAGCATCGGATAACCAGGATGCATGTGCTAAACAATGCCTAGCCTTCCATCAGATGCCTAGTAATACTTTTTTGTTTTTTTCTCTTTCAAAATATTTCAGAATTTTTCATCATATGAAACCCAGGTATCCTGACATGCATTTTAGAAAAAAAAATCATATGTCCCTTCCCAGATAAAATAAAGATGGAACTATTGCTGAGAATCTGAAGGAAATATGGAAAATAAAGTAGCATTAGTTATCCCTATCATAAGCGTGGTCTCTTAATTATTTTATATAACTGAAGAGCTGTTCGATTTTTTAAGTAATTTAGGAAGAAACTGTAATGAATGTATACCATATTAATTTATTCATATTCTTTTTGTATGTTTTGTTTCTGCTCTTACTATTTTCTCTGCCTCTCCATCATTATGGATAACTAATCCTTCAGGATTCAGCAGAGGTGCAATTTCCTCCAGGAAGCCTTTCTCTGACCCTTGTAAGTTATGTCCATTATGTAAAATACTACTTTGCCTACCTCGGTCATAATTCTTGATGTTTAAGTTACTTATATACTTTTTACTTCCTCTGGACTGTAAAATCCTAAAAGGTAGAGACCATGTCTACCTCATCTCTGAATTCCCAGGATTCAGTGCTATCCCTGGAATCTAGACAATACTCAATAAATGTTTATTGAACTAGAAAGAGTTAAATTATTAGGTACCATGCTAGGCCCTGTGGGGATTAGAGATAATTAAAACATAGTTCCTTTTCTGTTCCAATAATAGAGTATATATTTTGTTCATTGGCTGACAAATGGTTCGCGGACTTTTAGAATTAAGAAACCATGGAATCCATTCTTTTTATCTTAAGGACAAGAAACGGAGGTTCAAATAGATTGTGATTTTTCCCAATACTGTAATAGCAGAGTAAAGGGTTAAACCCAACCTTCCAGGGGCGCCTGGGTGGCTCAAACGGTTAAGCGTCCGCCTTCAGCTCAGGTCATGATCCCAGGGTCCTGGAATCGAGCCCCGCATCGGGCTCCCTCCTCAGCCGGAAGCCTGCTTCTCCCTCTCCTACTCCCCCTGCTTGTGTTCCCTCTCTCTCTGTCTCTATGTCAAATAAATAAAATAAAAAAAAAAATAAATAAACCCAACCTCCCAGATGCCTGGTAAGTGCTCTCCTATACTATGCTGAGTTATCCTTTAATGATAAGCCTACAATAATGGCATATGCTTTATAATATAAAGCAATAACAGCAATATAACTTTTAAAGGAAGATAAATCAGAAGTGTTTCTTCTTAATCCTTTCAAACACAGCACAGCGTAGAATCTTCGAGCTGCCTAACTTGTGTTTAGATTTCTTTAATTTGTCATCATTCCTGAAAGGTTTGTGTCTATCTTTTCTTTATTATTATAGTAAATATCAAAGCTGAGAAGTCACATGCTATAAAACATTTGTTTTTAATCTCTGCTTTGTGGATCCCTTGTGTTCTTGAAAAGTTGCCAAAACTTGACTCTCCTTTTCTTTTTGCACCTCCAAAATGTTATTGATACAACTGTCTTACTTTTAGGGATACCGAAATAACTATTTCTTGGCTACACTGGTCAAATCTTGGATTAAAATTATACTATAATAGAGTCAATTTTTTAGAGAACCATAAAGAAAATGGTTTAATTTTAAAGGGTAGCAGAACATGCCACCCCAAAAAATGCACTTTGACATGAGAATTATTTCAAGTTGATGGCAATTGAAAAGAAGCTGACAGCAGAGAGAATAAAATGGAATAACCATTGCTAAAAGAGTTATTTAAAATGGAGCCGGGAGGACATTGAGATGGGGCTTATGCACATCTTCTGTCTCAAATTCTTGGAATTTTTGCTGAACTCAGCTAAAAGCCAAGGCATCTGCTATATGTTAAAATGGACATAATGGGACTTTCTGCCTAACACTAGCCTTAGCAACCAATCACATACAGATTAGTGTAATTGTAGAGAAACCAGCACCAATCACTTTTTCTTCAAAACAACTTATGTAAATCCCCTGTTTCCTCTTTAAAAACTCTAACCTCCTTTGTCTCTTTGGAGCATGTTTTCGATTCTGCGAATCTGTCTCCCGGATTGCAATTCCTAAAACCCCAAAAAAACACACATATTTTATTTTGCAGCTTGCAGTTTTGTCTTTTGTTGATTGACAGAGCGGATACAAGAAAAACTCTCTGCCTTCCCCTTTATGCCTAAAAGTAGTTGTAAAGATACCCTCCCCTTTGTACCAGGAAGGACAGAAATTAACCACCAGAGACAATTCTACACCTTTATAAGCCTGGAGTCAGCACTATAGGAATCTACATAACAAACTACTAACTCGCCTTTATGGTCCATTTTATCTTTACCTTCCCCCAGTTTGCCACCCAGGAAACTCAAGTCTTTTTCCTTTGTCTTGTCACTAATATAAAAATTGTTCTTTTGTTAAGATGCTGTATAAACTCAAGTTCTAACCACCCCTTTCAGTTACTCATCATTGAGTACTCCCATGTGCTATGCATGATGCACATATTAATAAACTTCTGTTAGTTTTTCTCTCGTTAATCTGTTTTTTTTTGCCAGTCTAATTTGTAAGGCCCTAGGTAGAGAATCTAGAAAGGCAGAGGACAAAAAAGATCTTTTTCCTCTTCTATGGTTTATTAATTGATATGTTTATTTTAACAATGTTTAAAAAATTCAGACTAGGCTGCCTAGTTTCTTCAAGATCCTAGTGAGTAAAAGAAAGGACTTCATTGGGGTGCCTGGGTGGCTCAGTCATTAAGCGTCTGCCTTCGGCTGAGGTCATGATCCCAGGGGGCTGAGGTCATGATCCCAGGGTCTTGGGATGGAGCCCCGCATCGAACCCCCACATCGGGCTCCTTGCTCAGCGGGAAGCCTGTGTCTCCCTCTCCCACTCCCCCTGCTTGTGTTTCCTCTCTAGCTGTCTCTCTCTCTGTGTCAAATAAATAAAATCTTAAAAAGAAAAGAAAGGACTTAATTTACCTAAGGGTGTACAAGACAGCTGATAAAATCAGGATTCAAAAATATACCAAAAAAAAGATATGAAAGAAAATATTAAGAAACAGAAACAATGAGTTCAAATAAACCAGACCAAAGTCTTAGGCTAAGGTTAAAAAAACACTATACAAGTATAAAATTGGGTTTTAACGGACTGTAATGAATGAGTTGGCTGCACCACTACTTGAATTATCAGAGTCAGAGAAAAAACCCCTAATTTTTATTAAATGCTCCTCATGTGCCAAGCACTGTGGTAGACATATTACATGTCTGATCTCTTTTTATTAGGCTTAAATTGTAAGATTTTTACAAATCTGATCATGAAATTACTACTCATAAAATTTACACTAGAAATCATATGAAAGCTACGATATTACTGTAATAATGAAAACGAACCTTCGTGAATTTCACTTCACATCCCTTCCCAGGCTACAAAGACAAAGATCAAAAACCATGAAATGCTCTCTTTAAGTAAAATCCAATTGAGTATGGAACAAGTTACCTAAATGAAGCATTTAATTCTATTATAGTGACTACAAGACTAAGTTATACATCTCATTACCACGTATTTTTAGAAGAAGGAAAAGACATTTATGTGATCCTGATTATATGGGTATGTGCCTCCTGTGTGGATCAGTGATGTTAATTAACCCCTTGTTGTATAAAATTATCATAATCAGCTTAACTACAAATGATATAATGCTTGATTAAAGGAGACTGTACTGAATAAAACATAATTCCAGACATTGCTTAGAATCCATTGTATATGAGGAGGCCAGCGTTTAGATGAACCAAAGATATTAAGGTTTTAATGTTTTTCAAGAACTCAAGTTTCGGGTGCCTGGGTGGCTCAGTGGGTTAAGCGTCTGCCTTTGGCTCAGGTCATGATCCCAGAGTTCTGAGATCGAGTCCTGCATCGGGCTCCCTGCTCAGTGGGGAGGCTGTTTCTCTGCCCCTCCCCGGCTCATGCTCTCTCTCTCTCTCTCGCCCACTCTCTCTCTCTCTAATAAATAAAATCTTTAAAAAAAGAACTCAAGTTTTCAAAAGGTCTGAATTTTATTTTGTTTGTATTTAATTCTCTTTAGTTATTGCTAACATATAGCAAAAACTACAGAACATAACATGTCATTGTTTATAAATGTCAGAGACGTGGATAAATCACTTAATAAGAAATTAATTAAAAAATATTTATTGAGAGACGCCTGGGTGGCTCAGTCAGTCAAGCGCCTGCCTTCAGCTCAGGGCTTGATCCCAGGGTCCTGGGATCGAGTCCCGCATCAGATCAGGCTCCTTGCTCAGTGGGAAGCCTGCTTCTCCCTCTCCCTCTGCCTGCCACTCCTCCTGCTTGTGTGCGCGCTCTCTCTGACAAATAAATCTTAAAAAATATATTAAAAATATATTTATTGAGCACTTACAATGTCCAAGTTCCTCTGCTACACACAGATGCACTAGACAGCTTAGAGTTTAGTGAAAACACACAAACATGTATACAAGTATGTTTTTACAAATTGTGGTAAAATGCAATAAAAAACAGAGCAAAACAGAGAATAACGAGAAGACTGGGGGTGGTGTGGAGACCTCCTTTAAATTCAATGGTCAGGAAAAGCTCTGCAATAGTGACATTTAAGCTGAGCCTTAAAAGATAAGGAGCCAACCAGGAGAAGATTGAGGGAATAACCTTCAAAGCAAAATGAATAGACTGTGGGCAGGTCATCAGGAAAGGTGCTTTGCTTGTTTGAACAAAGAAATGAAACAGGACAGTGTATGTAGAGCGTAATAAGCAAAGGAACCAGTGGCATGCAACGAGATTAGAGAGTTCAACAAGCCCTACAGGTCGTGGTGAGGATTTTTATTTGTGTTCCTCAAGAATTGAGTAAGTGGCAAATATGCCACCGTATATATAAGAGGATTTTTACCTGGTCTTAAGAATTGTGATTTTTAGATTAGAACATGCACACAATGCATCTCAGAGGAATTAAACTAAGCACAAAAATGCATTGTTCATAAGAATAACTCATCTCTAAACTAAAATTTTAATTTTACTAAATTGATACCTTGCACAGAGATCTTTTAAAAATAGCACAGCAAAAAAACAACAGTCCTCTATCCTATCCCTCTCCATTCCTGATTCTCACTCTTGAAGAGCAGTAACTTTAAACAGTTTTAGCTGTTCCCTATAGCATTTACTACCATGTTTTTATCTAGTAACTCTCTATTATGAAAGGTGGCAGGTTGGCTGTTCTGCACCCATAAACACACACTTCCCCTCCTTCCAAAAGTTTTGGTGAAATCTATATTCAGTGATGATGTTACTATGACTTTATAAACATTATTCAGAGTTTAACCAAGTATTGAGTATGTTGTTACATTTCCTTTCCTCTAAAAATTTTGTTTTGACAAATTAATTTAATTTTTATTTGCTTAGGACTTTTTTATGCATCTATGACTTACTCATCCCCAAATAGGTTTTTCCAAGAAATCTCCACATCTCCTGTGTGTTCAAATACATCAGGTTATCTATAACTTTCATTTTTTTTTAAATTAAAGATGTCTCTAATGGGGATATTTGTCCTTCTGTTCCAATGTGAACTGGTTTAGTCTTTCTGAATAGCTGCCTTCCTGGCTTATCCCCACACCTTTATCCTGAAAATTGCTTTTGCCTTTCTCTTATGTTGGATCCCATTTTATGTACACTATGTTTCCCTCACTTTCACTTTAACTCCCTCATTTTGGTGGACAAATATCCTCCAGTAATTTCTTGAGAAAGACGGTACCTTTTTTGAGCTCTTGAATGTCTGAAAACACTTCGTTCTAATCTCTTTTTTTTAAGATTTTTTATTTATTTATTTGACAGAGAGACAGCGAGAGCAGGAACACAAGCAGGGGGAGTGGGAGAGGGAGAAGCAGGCTTCCCACTGAGCAGGGAGCCCGATGCGGGGCTCAATCCCAGGACCCTATGATCATGACCTGAGCCGAAGGCAGACGCTTAACGACTGAGCCACCCAGGCGCCCCTTGTTCTAATCTCTTATCTGAGTGTTAGTTCAACAGATACAGAGTTCTAGGTTGATGAATTAGATGTCCTATTGCTACTGTACCAAATTATCCCAAACTCAGTGGCTGAAAACAACACAAATTTATTCTCTCTGGATCAGAAATCTGAATTGAGTTTCAATGGGCTAAAGTCAAGGTGTTGGCATGGCTGGTTCCTTCTGGAGGCTATAGAGGACAATCTTTTTCTTTGCCTTTTCCTATTTCTACAGGCTGCCTGCATTCCTTAGCTCATAGCTCCTTCCTGTATCTTCAAAGCATATTACTCCAACCTCTGCTTCAGTTTTCACATCTCTTTTTCTTACTTTGATTTTCCTGACCCCTTCTTATAAGGACCTTTTTGATTATATTGGGCCCACCCAGAATCCAGGAGAATCACCCCATATCAAGATCCTTAACTTAATCACATCTGCAAAATTCCTTTTACCATGTAAGGTAACATAGTCACAGGTCCAAGGATTAGGATAAGGACATCTTTGTGGGGAGGCATTATTTATGCTACCACAGTTGGAAATTATTTTCCCTAAAAACTTGTCTTCTAGATTCTGGGGGTACAGTTTAGAATTTTGTTCCTAATATTATTTGTGATCCTTTGTATATGACCTGTTTTTTTCCCTCTGGAAGCTTTAAAATCTTCTCTTTATTCCATCTTCTGAAATTCCACTATAATGTACATTACTGAGAATCATTTTCTCATTCACTATTCTGGAAACTTGGTAGACCTTTTCTTTAAAAAAAAAAAACCTTTTCAATCTGGATACTTACATATTACGGTGCTAAGAATTTCTCTTATATTATTCCTTTAGTAATTTCCTCCCTTCTACTTTTTCTGTGTTGCCTTTCTGGAACTTCTGTTGGTCTAATTTGCCCCTCCACTACTGAATCCTTGAATTGTCTCAATCTTTACTCTATTTTCCACTTCTTTTTCTTTCTATTCTACTCTCTAGGAGAGCTCCTGAATTTTAAATTTTTATTATTCTTTTTTTTTTAAGATTTTATTTATTTATTTGACAGAGAGAGACACAGTGAGAGGTGGAACACAAGCAGGGGGAGTGGGAGAGGGAGAAGCAGGCTTCCCGCAGAGCGGGGAGCCCGATGCGGGACTTGATCCCAGGACTCTGGGATCATGACCTGAGCCGAAGGCAGCCGCTTAACCGACTGAGCCACCCAGGGGTCCCCAGACTTTTTTTTTTTAATACTTAAGATCTATCTGAATAATTTTTTTGAAATTGTGTCTTGAAATCACCCATTTCATGAAATCCACAGGAGCTGGTCCTTCTAGTCACTAAATGGCATGCTTCTTAAAGTTCCTCAATGAGGACAGTTAATGTCTAAAGACAATTTTTATAAAAAGGCATTCTGTGGATATCCAAAAAACACTAGACAGGCCCATGTATCTTTTTTCCCATTTATTTATTTTTAATTTTTAAATTTAATTTCAATTTAATTAACATACAGTGTATTAGTTGTTTCAGGAGTAGAATTTAGAGAATCATCAGTGGCATATAACACCCAGTGCTCATTACATCAAATGCCCTCCTTAATTCCTATCACCCAATTATCCCATCCCCCCCACCTACCTCCCCTCCAGCAACGCTGTTTGTTTCCTATGGTTAAGAGTCTCTTATGGTTTGCCTCCCTCTCTGTATTTATCTTAGTTTATTTTCCCTTCCCTTCCCCTATGTTCATCTGTTTGGTTTCTTAAATTCCACACATGAGTGAAATCATATGGCATTTGTCTTTCTCTGACTGACTTATTTCATTTAGCATAATACCCTCTAGTTCCATCCATGTCATTGCAAATGGCAAGATTTCATTCTTTTTGATGGCTGAGTAATATTCCATTATATATTTATATATATAAATACCACTTATAATATTCCATTATATTATATATGTATATATTCCATTATATATAAATACCACATTTTCTTTATCCATTCATCTGTCAATGGACATCTGTGCTCTTTCCAGATTTTGGCTACTGTGGACATTGCTGCTATAAAGATTGGGGTGCATGTGCCCCTTCTAATCTCTATTTTCGTATCCTTTGGATAAATGCCTAGTAGTACAATTGCTGGGTCCTAGGTAGTTCTGTTTTTAACTTTTTGAGGCACCTCCATACTGTTCTCCAGAGTGGCTGCACCAGTTTGCATTCCCACCAACAGTGTAAGAGGGTTCCACATTCTCCATATCCTCTCCAACATTTGTTGTTTCCTGGCTTGTTAATTTCAGCCATTCTGACTGGTGTGAGGTGGTATCTCATTGTGGTTTTGATTTGTCTAGCCAAGCCCGTGTATCTTATATTTATGTATTATCATAAATTATCTATAGTTTTAAGTATTTGAAAGTTGATACAATTCAGTTTTCTGTAGCAACAGATCTTACTTTTTTACAGTGCAGTGAATAGTCATATATATGGCTTACATATTTTAGAATTGTTTATTTCATGTTTCTCTGAAACAGATTTTTACTTTTCTGTTGCAGAAGTGGGCCTCTTAATCTCCCACCCTCAATGTTATTAACTTTGGAGTGTCTTATTTGTGGATATAGAGTATGCTATAAGACTTTCAGTTAAACAAGGCAGATGAGACACATGTATTTATCTCTGTGGCATCATGAAGCTCCACTAAAATGACAGTAAAGGAATTTTTTAAAAGATATAAATGGAGAAGGACAAAGAGGAGAGGAGAGGAGATGACAGCAGATAGATGGAGTCAACAAAACTGTGGAAGTTGGAAAGCCTTAGACGAGATGAGTGCTAAGCTAATTTAAGAAACTAGAGAAAGCTGAAACCTAAGGCTGGTGGTGATGGATTCAGTACTTAAAGTTACTGGATATCTCTGAGGTTTGGGATGAAGGGAGGGCTTAAAAAAAAGAGGCTTAAAAATTGATCAAAAGTATATATTAGAAAAAAATTAGATCCCCAAAACCCCTTATCTATTCCAACAAAAGATTCAAGTTTTATTTTCTGGAGTAATTGAGACACCTTTCTAGAAAAAAAAAGCTCTAGCCTTGGAAACAACAGGCATAGCTGAGGGCTGGGGTGTGAACTTTAATGAAAATGAGGATTGAGTCTCTATGTACTAAATAGTAACTCCTCCCAACCCTGTTGACTTTCTGCTGCTTGGTTTCTAAGATATTATCAGCTGAGCAGGGGATTGGAGAATTCTGGAGAAGCTGACTAAGCACTAGTATAGAGCCCTATAGACACTGATATCTGGGATTCTCCTATTGAAAAAACTGCCCACTTACTCCCCAGTGAAGCTCAATAATCCAAAAGTCCTAACAATGGAGACAGAACTTCTTTTTTGTGCCTCACTCTTAAATATTTATGGCTAGCCAAATCCCTAAATATTCGAGGAAAGTTCTAAAACGAAACACAGACAAACCATAAGGGACTCAACAATAGGAAACAAACTGAAGGTTGCTGGAGGGGAGCTGGGTGGAGGAATGCGGTAACTGGGTGATGAGCATTAAGGAGGGCACTTGGTGTAATGAGCACTGGGTGTTATATGCAACTGATGAATCACTAAACTGTACCTCTGAAACTAATAATACACTCTATGCTAATTAAGTGATTTTATTTTTTTAAGATTTTTATTTATTTGTGAGAGTGACAGAGAGAGAACATGAGGGGGGGGAGGGGGCCGGGGAGCGGGCGGAGGGAAGAGGGAGAAGCAGACTCCCCGCTGAGCAGGGAGCCTGATGCAGGGCTTGATCCTGGGACTCTAGGATCATGACCTGAGCCAAAGGCAGATGCCTAATGAACTGAGCCACCCAGGTGCCCCTGATTAATTGATTTTAAATAAAATTTAAAAAAATGAAACACAGAAACCAAAACTACAAAAGTAACAAAAGTCAAAGCAAAAAGAAACAAAAACACCCACTATAATCAATATCTTTTCAGAGATATGAGAAGATACTACATTTGAGACCTAAGAACAGTATTCTGTAAAATTGAACTTTCAAGGAATGAGAAAGAACATCTAGAAATTAAAATATTATCGTAGTAATTTAAAATCAATAGAAGAATAAAAATATCCTGTTGATTGTTTACTAGATTCCATTCACCCAAGTGCATTAGGTATATATTTCATTTAATTTTCACAATAGGTCAGTACTATTTTTATCCCTTTTTTCAAAAGAAGGAACAGGCTCAGAGAAACTAAGTAACTTGTCCAAAGTTACACAGGTGGTAAATGATGGAGTCAGGAGTTGAACTCAGTCTGTTTCACTCCTAATCTGCACTCTTAACCATTGTCTTTTAGGGAACATGCCAATGGAGATATCTGGGAAATATTTAGATGTCTTAGTCTGGAGTTCAAGAGAAAGAGACTAGAGATACAGATCTTGCAGTCATCAGCACGTGTTACATCCTCAAATATAAGAAGACCTCAGTAAGGAGAAACTAAAAAGATTTTCTTGTTGGGGGGCCTGGTGGCTCAGTCGATTAAGCTTCTGCCTTTGGTTCAGGTCATGATCTCAGGGTCCTGGGACCCAGCCCCATGTTGGGATCCCTGCTCAGCAGGAACTTGGCTTCTCCCTCTCCCTTTGCCCTCCCCATCCCACCCCCATGCTCTCTCTCTCTCTAATAAATAAATAAAATCTTTTTAAAAAGTTTTTCTTGTCAACTGGATTATAAAAAGTTTTAGGGATACAGACAAATTAGTAAAATATCTACTTGTAGCACTTAAAATTTCACTTTAGTAAAATAACTACAGCTGTATTATAAAAATGTTAATTTAGCTTTATTGATTTTTCTCCTCATATTTCATGAAATAACTTTAATTTTCCAGATGCATTTTCAACATTAGTGTCTGCATCATTACTAGAGTCTATTCTTATCATCTATTTTCCAGAGCTCAGTGTCCTCACTTCTACGTATGAATCTATTTGTATCATCTTACTGTGAAGGAAATTTTATCCCAAGTCATAAATACCCATTCACATAACATCACATTTGCAGTTGTGATGTCATATTCTCAGGACTAATCACTACATTTGAATTAATATTTGTATTAAGTTTGTATTGATATTTTTATGTTTATATGAATGTATATATTTGCTTGCTTATTTTTTTAAAGTTTTTTTTTAAGATTGTATTCATTTATTTGACAGAGAGAGCAAGAGAGTGCAAGTAGGGGGAGCAGCACAGGGAGAGGGAGAAGCAGGCTCCCCGCTGAGCAAGGAGCCCAATGCAGGACTCGATCCCAGAGCCCTGGGATCATGACCTGAGCCAAAGGCAAACGCTTAACCAACTGAGCCACACAGGTGCCCCTACTTGCTCATTTATTTTTAAACTGACTTTGATATAGGTTATTTCATACAAACATGGTAGTATTAATTGTAACCTCTGGAGTAGAAAACTAGATAGGGCTCCATTAAAAAAAATTCATAGGGGCGCCTGGGTGGCTCAGTTGGTTAAGCGACTGCCTTTGGCTCAGGTCATGATCCTAGGTTCCTGGGATCGAGCCCCACGTCGGGCTCCCTGCTCTGCAGAAAGCCTGTTTCTCCCTCTCCCACTCGCCCTGCTTGTGTTCCCTTTCTTGCTATCTCTCTCTGTCAAATAAATAAATAAATAAATAAATAAATAAATAAATAAAAATCTTCAAAAAAATTCATAGATTAACATGATGACTATATAAAGGCAGCAAAGTATACACTTTTCTAAAAGAAACTTCTTGTATTTAACTAAGATGTGTTAAAAACCTACTATTTGGTAAGTGCTTCCATCTTTTAAGATTTTTTATTTGTTTTTAAGTAGGCTCCATCCCCAGCGTGGAGCCCAACGTGGGGCTTGAACTCACGACCCTGAGATCAAGAGTAGGATGCTTAATCAACTGAGCCACCCAGGAGCCCCAAGATTTTATTTTCAAGTAATCTCTACACCCTATGTGGGGCTCAAACCTACAACCCTGAGATTGAGAGTTGCACACTCTACCAACTAAACCAGCCAGGCACCCCAGTGCTTCCATCTTATTTTTAAAAAGATCTTATTTATTTATTTGACAGAGAGAGTGAGAGAGCACAAGTAGGGGGAGGGGCAGAGGGAGAGGGAGAAGCAGGCTCCCCGCTGAGCAGGGACCCTGATGTGGGGCTCAATCCCAGGACCCCGGGATCATGACCTGAGCTGAAAGCAGACACTTAACCGACTGAGCCACCCAGGTGCCCCTGCTCCATCTTTATAACAACACTAATACCATACCCACAGTGTCATTTCCTCCACTTCTTTTTCTTATAGCTGAGGAATGAGTCTCAGAAAACTAATTTATGAACGAGAAATAACTTAAATACAGTAGAGATAGGATTTTAATCCAGTTCCAACACAAAAGCCCATGTTCTTTTTTTACCTGCTCTCCTTTACTCAACAAGTAATATATAGTTGTGAAATGGCTGGCTAATGACCATGAGGCAGAGTTCAGTTAACTGGCCTATGTGTAAAAATGGAACGAGTAACCATGGTTTTATAGGACACCGTTTTCATCAACTGTCATGCCTCCTATGGGATAGATGTCATATTTCAATATATGGGAGATGGCTTTTGGAGAGTTCCATTAGGGAAAAGAAGGAGAGAAGAGGAAAAAACTGGAAAAGGTGGGGGTGGGTGGTGATATCTGAATCAATAGCCATTTTGTATTAGAGTAGGTTTGAGATAGAACCATTTATAATTCTGGCATGTATCTGACCCTGAATCCTCATAGTAAGGCTGTTAGGTAAAGACATACATGACACCAGAAGTCACCTTAACATTTAAAACAGAGCCCATGTGGGGCACCTGAGTGGCTCAGTCGTTAAGCGTCTGCCTTCGGCTCAGGTCATGATCCCAGCGTCCTGGGATCGAGCCCCGTATCAGGCTCCCTGCTCCACGGGAAGCCTGCTTCTCCCTCTCCCACTCCCCCTGCTTGTGTTCCCTCTCTTGCTGTCTCTCTCTGTCAAATAAATAAATAAAATCTTAAAAAAATAAAAAGAAAAAAAAAATAAAACAGAGCCCATGTGATATCATAGGTTTTCCTTCTAGACATATTTAATATTATGTAACAAAATTTTGTTTAGCAAGAACTTGCTTAATAAAAAAGTCATTTTATTACCTTTTGACTTCTCTTGGTTAGTCTAGCTAAAGGTTTGTAAATTTTGTTTATGTTTTCAAAAAACTCTTAGTTTCACTGACTTTTGTTATTATTTTTATTTAGTCTCTATTTCATTTATAATATTTTTTTAAAGATTTATTTATTTATTTTAGAGAGAGAGAGAGAAAGAGAGCGAGCACAGAGGGGAGGGGCAGAGGATGAGGGAGAGAGAGTCTCAAGCAGACTCTGCACTGAGGTTGGAGCCCGATGCAGGACTTGATCTCATGACCCTGAGATCATGACCTGAGCTGAAACCAAGAGTCAGCTTAACCGAGTGCACCACCCAGGCACCCCATTTCCTGCTCTAATCTTTATTATTTCCTTCCTTCTGCTAACATTGGACTCAGGTGGTTCTTTTTTTCCTAATTCCTTGAGGCGTTAAGTTAGGTTGTTCATTCAGAATCTTTTTTTTTTTTTTTTTTTAAAGATTTCATTTATTTACCTGACAGAGAGAGAGGTAGAATACAAGCAGGGGAGAGGGGCAGAGGGAGATGGAGAAGCAGACTCCCACTGAGCAAGGAGCCCGATGGGGGCTCAATCCCAGGCCCCTGGGATCATGACCTGAGCCGAAGGCAGACGTTCAACGACTGAGCCACCCAGGCGCCACCAGCAAAAGCAATCCTGAGAGGAAAGTTTATAGCAAAAAATGCCTACATTAAGAAAAAAGATAGGGG
>NC_138385.1:31479573-31520572 GCF_054177405.1 Leptonychotes weddellii
GGAAAGATCATTAAGACTCCATTCATATTTTCCCTTTC
Organism: Leptonychotes weddellii; assembly: GCF_054177405.1. NCBI lineage: Eukaryota > Metazoa > Chordata > Mammalia > Carnivora > Phocidae > Leptonychotes > Leptonychotes weddellii. Next base: position 31,479,612 of record NC_138385.1, read on the forward strand.
TTTCCTAATTTTTCTTTCTCATCCCCCAGACATATGACTTTCTGTTCTCTGATTCTGCCATCTAGATTTGCCCACATGGCTCCAAGTTCAAATCACATCAGCGAAGTGTACATAAAAGCTGATGTCCATCTTCAATTATAGTTCCCTTCTTCATATGTTTGGGTTAAAGGCTATATTGTAAAAGAGTAGAAAAATCTCCAGGTCAATATTACTATTGTTTTTTGCATTGATGGTCACCAAGAACTGATGTCTCCCTCAGTTGGAAGAGTTTCTTTGACCTTGATGGAAGAAATTCTCCCATATTTGAATAAATTCCTGAGTTTGAGGAATTTATGCCTATGTACATAGTAACTAAAAAGCTGAACAAATTATCAGAAACAGTCATTTCAACACTGGAAACTGACCCAAGCATACAACAAAGTGAGAAATTCTGAACTTTGAGTAAGAACAGAGCAAGTCTTATTTTTATTTTTTTTAAAGATTTTATTTATTTATTCATGACAGACAGAGAGAGAGAGAGAGGCAGAGGGAGAAGCAGGCTCCCAAGGAGCAGGGAGCCTGATGCGGGACTCTATCCCAGGACTCTGGGATCATGACCTGAGCTGAAGGCAGATGCTTAACCATCTGAGCCACCCAGGTGCCCAAGAACAGAGCAAGTCTATATGGTATTCTTGTCTGAGTGTGATGGTTAATTTTATGTGTCAACTTGATTGGGCTAAAGGATGCCCAGGTAGCCAGTGAAACATTATTTCTGAGTGTGTCTGTGAGGGTGTTTCTGGGAGAGATTAGCATTTGAATCAGTAAACTGAGTAAAGAAGATCACTAAGATCACCCTCACCAGTGTGGGTAGACATCTTCCAATCCATTGAGGGCCAAAAAGGCAGAAGAAGGGCAAATTTGCTCAGCTTGAGCTGGAACTTCCATCTTCTATCCTCAGACATTGGTGTTCCTGGTTCTTGGTCCTTCAGACTAAAACTTGGATTTACATCATGGGCTCCCAGGACTTTGGGTTTGGATTAGAGCTATGCCATCGGTTTTCTAGGACCTCCATCTTGCAGACAGCAGATTGTGGGACTTCTTAGCCTCCATAATACCTTCATAATACATCACTTCTTATATATCTTTCTATATATCCCATTGGTTCTGTTTCTCTGGGGAATCCTGACTAATACACTGGGCTTACTTCAACTTCCTACTCACCACTACCACCCCCGCCCCCCGCCCCAGCTCTGTTAGCACAGTAGTTGAACCAACGTAAGGCAGGCTGTAAAATAAGACCTAGCAGCTTTGCTGCTGCTGCTGCTGTAAAGAACTCACGTGATTTAGAGTAGCAATGGTTAAAGTAGTGATCTCAGTGGCAAGCAGGTAAGAAGGCCTGCTAGCCTGAGATTACAGGACTGTTTGGGGCAGGCAATGGACTAGCAGTGGACGTAACAGGGAATTCCAGGAAGTGAGACAGCCACAATGGACTTGATAAGCTATCCACATATCCTGTGCACATGCCCACAGATCCCTGGCCTTTGGCACCTATGTGAATATACAGAGGAAAAGCAAGTGAGACCGACAGAAAGTAAAAGCTGGAGCAGACATGGGGTGCCTGGGGGGCTTAGTCGGTTGGGTGTCTGCCTTCAGCTTGGGTCATGATTCCAGGGTCCTGGGATTGAGCCCAGCGTCAGGCTCCCTGCTTGGCGGGGAGCCTGCTTCTCCCTCTCCCTCTGCCCCTCCCCCTGCTGTACTCTCTCTCTCCCTCTCTCTCTGTCAAAAAAATAAATAAAATCTTAAAAAAAAAAAAAGTTGGAGCAGACATGACAGCAATTTGAAGTTTGCATATGTTCCCCAGTCTGCACACAGATCCATTAACAGATAATGGATACATGGTGGCTGGAGGTGTTTAAGCAACCTCTAGTTAAACACTATGCAGATACACATGCACCCCTAGGAAGCTAGTTTTTGAAAATAAAGCAAAGAGAAAAAATCTGAGCAGAGACATCAGTAGCCACACATTGTAGTAGAGACAGAGATCATAAACTTAGTTCAGGTAAGTTAGTAATCAAACAAGCAAACAATAAAAAACAGTAACAAGGGCGCCTGGGTGGCTCAGTTGGTTAAGCGACTGCCTTCGGCTCAGGTCACGATCCTGGAGTCCCGGGATCGAGTCCCACGTCGGGCTCCCTGCTCATCAGGGAGTCTGCCTCTCTCTCTGATCCTCCCCCCTCTCATGCTCTCTCTATCTCATTCTCTCTCTCAAATAAATAAATAAAATCTTTAAAAAAAAAAAAAACAGTAACAAGCCTCAGGAGGCAAAATCAGAAATCAGAGTTGTTACAACATATTATCCAAAATGTCTGATATTCACCAGAAAATTATAAGACATGTAAATTGACAAAAAAGTAAAGAAATTGATTCAGCAATTTAAATTCCCCCCCCCAAAAAAAAGCCCAGGCCCATGTGGCTTCTGTGGTACATTTGATCAAATATTTAAAGAAAAAAACTCACACCAATCTTTTACAGACACTTTCAAAAGTAGAAGAGGGAATGCTTCCTAACTTCTTTGAGGCCAGCATTACTCTGATACCAAAGACATCAGAAGAAAAGAAAACTATAGACTGATACCCCTCAGGAATACACATGCAAAAAATCTTAAAAAGTATTAGCATACTAAATTCAGCAACATATGAAAAGGATTATAAAACATGGCAAAGTGAGATTTGTTCCAGAAATGCAAGTTGGCATAATATTAAAAAACATTTAAATGCACCATGTTAATAGAATAAAGGACAAAAGCACATTATCATAGACACAGAAAAAGCATTTCACAAAATTTAACACCCTGTCATGATAAAAACACTCAACAAAGTATGATTAGAAAGAAACTTTCCTAACCTGATAAAGAGCACCTATGAAAAACCTTTAGCAAATATCTTATGTAATCTTGAAAAACCGAATACTTTTCCTCTAAGATCAGAAACAAGACAAGACTGTCCACTGTCATCACTTGTATTCAACATTGTACTGGTGATTCTAGCCAGTGCAACAACAACAAAATTAAAGCCATTCAGATTAGAAAAGGAGGCATAAAAACTGTCTTAGTTTGCCAATGACATGATCTTATATTAAGAAAATTCTAAGGAATACATACAAACACATACACAACTAGTAAAATTAATAAATGGATTTAACAACGTCACAAGACACCAGATCCATATAGAAAAATTAATTGTATTTCTATACACTAGCAGTGAACAATGAAAAAACTGCAATGAAGGGGGCACTTGGCTGGCTCAGTCAGAAGACTCTTGATTGTGAGCCCCATGTTGGGTGTCGCGATTACTTAAAAATAAAATCTTAAAAAAATGCAGTGAAGAAAAAACTATTGGGAAAACATTTCTAATAACATCAAAAATAATAAAATACTTAGGAACAAATTTAACAAAAGAATTACAAAATATGTGTATTGAAAGCTACAAAACATTACTAAGATAAATTTTAAAAGATCTAAGTAAATGGGAGAAACATTCTTTTAAAAAAAGATTTTATTTATTTGAGAGAGAGTGAGGGAGGGAGAGAGAGAGCACACGAGCAGGGGCAGAGGGAGAGGGAGAAGCGGACTCCCCACTGAGCAGGAAGCCGGATGTGGGACTCAATCCCAGGACCCTGGGATCACGACCTGAGCCAAAGGCAGACACTTAACCGACTGAGCCACCCAGGGGCCCCTCGGAGAGACATTCTATGTTAATAGATTGTAAGTCTCAATATTTTTTTATTCAAGTATAAATAACATACGGTTTTATATTAGGTTCAGGTATAAATGATGTATAATGATTCAACAATTCTATACATTACATCATGATAAATGTACTCTTAATCCTCTTTATTTCACTCATTCCCCTACCCACCTCCCTTCTGTCAACAACCAGTTTGTTCTCTATATTTAAGAGTCTGTTTTTTTGTCTTTTTTCTTTGTTCATTTGTTTTGTTTCTTATGTTCCTCATATGAGTGAAATCATATGGTATTTGTCTTTCTCTAACTGATTTATTTCACTTAGCATTACACCCTCTAGATCCATCAGTGTTGTTGCAATTGGCAAGATTTCATTTTTTTATGGCTGAGGAATATTCCATTGTATATACCACATCTTTATGCATTCATCCATCAACAGTTTGGGTTGCTTCCATGTCTTGGCTGTTGTAAATAATGCTGCAATAAACATGGGTGCATATATCTTTTTGAATTAGTGTTTTTGTTTTCTTTGGGTAAATAGCCAGTTGTTTTCCTCTATACTGTTTTTCACAGTGGCTACAGCAGTTTGCATTCCCACCAACAGTGCACAAGGAGTCCTTTTCCTCCACATCCTTGCCAACATTTGTTATTTCTTGTGTTTTTTATTTTAGCCATTCTGACAGGTGTGAGGTATCTCATTATTATTTTGATTTGAATTTCCTTAATGATTAGGGATGTTGAGCATCTTTTCATATGTCTGTTGGCCATGTGTATATCCTCGTTGGAAAAATGTCTATTCAGGTCCTCTGCCCATTTTTAAATTGGATTATTTGGTTTTTTGGTTTGAGTTGTATAAATTCTTTATGTATTTTGTATATTAACCCCTTATCAAATACATCATTTGCAAATATCTTCTCCCATTCAGTAGGTTGTCTTTTTGTTTTGTTTCCTTTACTGTGTAAAAGCTTTTTATTTTTATTTTGTCTGAATAGTTTAACTTTGCTTTTGTTTCCTTTGCCAGAGGAGACATGTCTAGAACAATGTTTCTTTTTTTTTAAAGATTTTATTTATTTATTTTGACAGAGAGAGAGAGACAGCAAGAGAGGGAACACAAGCAGGGGGGGTGGGAGAGGGAGAAGCAGGCTTCCCGCTGAGCGGGGAGCCCGATGTAGGGCTTGATCCCAGGACCCCGGGACCATGACTGAGCCAAAGGCAAATGCTTAACAATTGAGCCACCCAAGCACCCCTAGAACAATGTTTCTGTAGGCAATGTCAAAAAAAAGAGTACTGCCTAAAGGGGCACCTGGCTGGCTCAGTCGGTTAAGCATCTGCCTTCAGCTCAAGTCATAATCCCAGAGTCCCATGATCAAGCCCCGCATCGAGCCCCACATCAGGCTCCCTGCTCAGCTGGGAGTCTGCTTCTCCCTCTGCCCCTCACCCTTCTCTCTCTCAAATAAATAAATAAAATCTTTTTTTAAAAGAATACTACCTATATTTTCTTCTAGGAATTTTATGGTTTCAGGTCTCACATGTAGGTCTTGATCCATTTTTTAAACTTTTTATTTTATTTTTAAGTAATTTCTACACCAAATGTGAGGCTCAAACTCACAACCCTGAGATCAAGAGTCATATGCTCTCCCAACTGAGACAGCCAAGCACCCTGGGTCTTTAGCCTATTTTGAGTTTATTTTGTGTATGGTGTAAGAAAGTAGTCCAGTTTCATTCTTTTGCATGGTCCAGTTTTCCCAATACCATTTGTTGAAGAGACTTTCTTTTTCCCATTTCCTACTGTATATTAACTAACTGGAATTTAAATAAAAATTTGGAGAAAGAAAAAAAAAACTACAGTAATCAAGACACTGTGGTATTGGCATAAGAACAGGCATGTAGATCAATGGAATAGAACTAGGAGCCCAGAAATAAACCGATATGTTTATGATCAAATGATTTTTCACTAAGGCTCCAGGACAACTCAATGGGAGGAGGATAGTCCTTGCAACAAATGGTTCTATGTTAATTGAATATCTATATTATGCCAAAAAACAATTTAGACCCTTACACTATAAACAAAAAATAAATCTAAATTATAGACTTAAATGTAAAAACTAAAACTATAAAAATTTTAGGAGAAAATATTTGTAACCTTTGGTTAAACAAAGCTTTCTTAGATATCATACCAAAAGCACCAGCAACAATGACAAAAAAGTAAATAAACTGTACTTCATCAAAATAAAAAACTTTCATGTTTCAAAGGATACCATTAAGAAAGTGAAAAGACAACCCACAGAATGGGAGAAAATATTGCAAATCATTTAACTGTTAAGAGATTTAATCTAGAATATAAAAAGAACTCTTACAATAATAAAACTACAAACTTAAAAATGAGCAAAGTATCTGAATAGACATTTCTCCAAAAAAGCCATACAAATGGCCAATGAGCACATGAAAAAATGCTCAACAGAATTAATCATCAGAGAGATGCAAATTAAAAACATAGTGAGATACCACTTTACACACACTAGAATAGCTATATCCAAAGAAAGAAAGAAAGAAAGAAAAAAAGAAAGAAAGAAAGAAAGAAAGAAAGAAAGAAAGAAAGAAAGAAAACAACCCAATGCTGGTGAAGATGTGGAAAAACAAGAATTTTCATACATTGGGGGACCTGGGTGGCTCAGTTGGTTAAGCGACTGCATTCGGCTCAGGTCATGATCCTAGAGTCCCGGGATCGAGTTCCGCGTCAGGCTCCCTACTCAGCGGGGAGTCTGCTTCTCCCTCTGACCCTACCCCCTCTTGTGCTCTCTCTCTCTCACTCTCTCTTTCTCTCTCAAATAAAATAAAATAAAATCTTTAAAAAAAAAAAAGAATTTTCATACATTGTTTGTAGAAAGGTAAAATGGTATGGTCTCTTTGGAAAATAATTCAGCAGTTTTCATAAAAAGTTGCAATAAACTGGGGCGCCTGGGTGGCTCAGTCGTTAAGCGTCTACCTTCGGCTCGGGTCATGGTCCCGGGGTCCTGGGATCGAGCCCCCGTCAGGCTCCCTACTCGGCGGGGAGTCTGCTTCTCCCTCTGCTTCTGCCCCTCCCCCTGGGGCTCGGGCTCGCTCTCTCTAATAAATAAAATTAATTTTAAAAAAAGTTGCAATAAACTTACTATATTATCCAAAAAAACCTATATGATCCAGTGATTGAGCTCTTAGGAATCTACCCAAAGGAAATGAAAATATAGGGGCGCCTGGGTGGCTCAGTCGTTAAGCGTCTACCTTCAGCTCAGGTCATGATCCCACGGTCCTGGGATTGAGCCCTGCATCGGGCTCCCTGCTCAGCTGGAAACCTGCTTCTCCCTCTCCCACTCCCCCTGCTTGTGTTCCTTCTCTTGCTGTGTCTCTCTCTGTCAAATAAATAAAATCTTAAAAAGAAATGAAAATATAGGTCACACAAAGACTTGTATGCAAAAATTCATAGCAGCTTTATTCATAACAGCCAAAAACTGGAAGCAATTCAACTGTGCATTGCTGATGAATAAACACAATGTGGTATATTCATACAATGGAACATTATTGAGCTATCAAAAGAGTGAAATAATGATGTATGCTACAACATGGATGAACCCCAAAAACATGCTAAGGGAAAGAATCCAGATAAAAAAGACCTCATATTGCATGATTCTATTTATATAAAATGTCTAGAAAAGGCCATTTATAAAGTCAAAAAGCAGATCAGTGGTTGCCTGGGCTGGGGATGGGAGTAGAAATTGACTGCAGGAGGACTGGAGAATATTTTTAGGTGCAATGGAAATATTCAAAAACTAGATTTTGTGATAGTTGCACAATTTTATAAAAGAACTATAAATCATTGAGTCATATACTTACAATAGGTTGATATTATAGTATATGAGTGATAACTCAATAAATCAGAAAAAAGTGATGCCTACCATATTCCAAGGAAATAACTGTAATAAGATTCTCTCATCAGTTCATTCATGCCTATGTCATTAATTCTTGTTCCACTTGTGTCCACTGCATCATGGATGAGCAGTTTGCCTTCATGAAATAAATCTATTTCTGGACTATAAAGAGTCCTGGAAACTCTGATTCACTCCATTCATTCAGTCTAAAACTCATCTAAGCAACAGAAGCCTGTAACCGAGAGTATATTCTTAAAATAGCAATAGTTGAGAGAATCTGGTAACATCCCATTCCCAAGCCTCTGCAACAGTCCTCCTTTGTTGTAGACATAAATTCTAGCCAGTACCTTATAACAAAGATTTCAGGCATGCATCAGGAAATAGAAATCTGTTTGACAAGAGACTGACAGGTTATAGTTAATTTATTACAGTCACCAATAATAAAAGAATGGGGGAGAGTAAAATTCTCTATTTGCACATAGTACAGAACAATTTCATAGGAGTTTGATCAATGTTTCGCCTAGGTATAAGAACATATTAAACAGCAAAAGACATTGACAAGTCTCTAGTGCCTTTATAAAACTGTACAATTTCTGAAATATTTACATGGGTACCTGAGAAACAACACTTGGCTATCAATTTAATCAAAATGATAACATAATGTTTTAAAATAACCATAGGGGAAGGTAACATGGTTATAGGAAAACTTAGTTCTTCTGCCTTTGTTGTTTGCATTTTTGGGTACTTTTTTTTTTTTTAAATCAAGGACATGATAAAGGCAATAAAATGCAAACAAAATTAGTCTTGTGATATGTGAAATCTCTGCTATAACGCAGATTACACAGAAGGTAAATATAACCTCTCATTGTCTCTTGAAAAGAGCATGGAGACCAACTTATCATCTTTTAAATTTTTTTACTTTGAAATAATTATAGATTCATAAAGAAGTTGCAAAGAAATATAGAGGGAAGTTCTACTTATTCTACCCCCAGCTTTTCCAAATGTTTACAACTTACTTAACTATAGTACAATGTCAAAACCAAGAAATCGATATTGGTGTACTACATAGAGCTTATTCAGATTTCAACAGTTATACATGCACTCGTGTGTGTGTGTGTTTGAAGTTTTATCTCATGTGTAACCTTATGTAATCACCACCACATCAAGATATTCAATTGTAACATTACCACAGACTTCTTCATGTTACGCATTTATGTCATACTAGTATCCTCCACCTCTAATTACTGGCAACCATGAACCTCTTCTCCATCTTTATAATTGTGCCATTTCAGTTACATAAATAGAATCATGCAGTATATGAGCTTTTAAATTGGCTTTTTTTCCCCACTCAGGATAATGCCCTTGAGATCCATTAAGGTTGTTACATGTATCAATAACTCATCCTCTTTTACTGCTGAGTAGTATTTCATGGTATGGATTACTATAGTTTATTTAACCATTCACCCAATGAAGGCCATTTGGGTAGTTTCCAGTATTTAACTAACACAAATAAAACTGCTATGAACATTCATGTACAAATTCCTGCATGAAAGTAAACCTTCATTTCTCTGGGATAAAGGCTAAGAGTATAGTTGTTGGATCATATGTTAAGTACATTTTTATATTTGAAAGGAACTGTCCAACTATTTTCCAGAGTGGCTGTCCCATTTTACATTCCTATCAGCAATGTATGAGTGATCCAGTCTTTGTACATCCTCACCGTCATTTGGTGTTATTATTATTTTGGTCATTCTGATAGGTGTACAGTGGTATCTCATTGTAGTTTTAATTTGCATTTCTCTAATGGCTAATGATGTTGAGCATCCTTCCATGTGTTCATTTGCCATCTCTAATATTCTCTTGTGTGAAATATCTGTGCATGTCGTCTGTCCATTTTCTAAGTTAATTGCTTCTTTTTTTGTAATGTTGAGTTTTGGGAGTTCTTTATATATTTTAGATGCAAGGTCTATGTACATATCAGATATGTAATTGCAAATATTGTCCCCCAGACTGGAATTTGTCTTCTCATGCTCTTAACAGAATCTTCCACAGAGGAAAAGTTTTTCATTTTGATGAGGTCCAATTTATCAATTATTCATTTTATCAATTGTGCTATTTGGTGTCAAGTCTAAGCAGTGTGCCTAGTCCTATGTAGATCCCAAAGATATTCTCCCATGTTCTTTTCTATAAATTTTATCGTTTTACATTTGACATTTATGCCCATTATCCATTTTGAGTTAATTTCCATATAAAGTTTAGTTCAAGATGCATTTTTTTTTTTTTTTTTTTGCCAATGAATATCCAATTTCTCCACCATTTATTGAAAAGGCTGTTCTTGGGGCACCTCGGTGGCTCAGTTGGTTAAGTGTCTGCCTTCCGCTCAAGTCATGATCCCAGGGTCCTGGGATGGAGCCCCGCATCAGGCTCCTTGCTCAGTGGGGAGCCTGCTTCTCCCTCTCCCTCTGAATGCTGCTCCCCTGTTTGTGCTCTCTCTCTGTCAAATAAATAAATAAAATCTTTTAAAAAATTTTTTAAAAGGCTGTTCTTCCTCCTCTGAATTACTTTTGCTTTTTTGTCAAAAATTATTGGGCATATTTGTGAGGATCTATTTCTGGGTTCTATATTCTATTCTGTTGATCTATGTGTCTATCCCTCTGCAATTTATCATTTTAACAGAAAGAAAATCAAGATCTAGTTTTGCATTAATATAACATTTGTAGTAAAATTTTAGAAGCTTTTTTTCCCTTATGAACAAACCCATCAAAACTAATCTAAACCTTGGCAAAATTTCAACACATTTCATTGCTGTTTTTCAGATTCAGTATTATAAACCGAGGCAAAAAAAACTTCCCTTTCTGAAAATCTCCTATAACTTTGTACAGCCATTAAGTTTTTGTCTTTCTCTGTCCTTTTTTTACATTCTGGAATAATCAGATGCTTTAAAGAAAAAAATTTAGTCTCTTTATACCTTGATAAGAAAAAACACAAGCATTACCTTGTGTACCCAGGTTTATTTCTTTATTACTGTTATTCCTAGTATATTCATATTAATTGTAGGTTTTAACCAAAATAACCAACTTCTATTTCACAGAAAAATCTGGGAGGTAAGTAATTGAAAATTACTGTACACTAAAATTAAGTAGAATAGCAAAGCTTGTAAGTACATAACTTTCTATAGCTTCACATATCTCTTTTACATCTTAAAGTTTCAAAAATGAACATGTCCGTTCATATGACCAAAGACATAGCCACCCTATAGCACATTAGAAAAATAAGTAAATGTTCATTAGTTTGAAATTATGCTTAGTAATTTTTTCAGTATTCCATTTTACTTAGAAATTATCTAGCAATCAAAAATTATTCATTAATTAGTTTGATTTGATATTAATCCAAGTGTTCAATTTACCTAAGGATCTTGAAAATTGTGTTCAAGCTACAAAACATAATTACAGGTGATGTTAAAAGTTTGTCAGAATAGGGACGCCTGGGTGGCTCAGTCAGTTAAGCGTCTGCCTTCAGCTCAGGTCATGATCCCAGGGTCCTGGGATCGAGTCCCGCATTGGGCTCCCTGCTCTGCGGGGAGCCTGCTTCTCCCTCTGCCTCTGCCTCTCTATCTCTCTAGCTCTCATGAATAAATAAAAAAAATCTTAAAAAAAAAAAAAGTTTGTCAGAATAATTATAAAATTTAGTAAATGACAAATTTACATTTTTCACAATCTTAAAAATTATGCAAGACTTATATTAATTTGTTTGATTGATACACCAAAATAAGCAGCGTAAGAAATTCACATTAAGTACTCTTCATAAAAGACAAAAATTTTATAAAAATAAAACATAAACTTTATCATACTTAATATACATTTGAGAAAAAGACCAAGGGTTGTTTTCTTCTCTTTTTTTTTTTTAAAAGATTTTATTTATTTATTTGAGAGAGAGAGAAAACAAGCAGGGAGGAGGGGCAGAGGGAGAGAGAGTGAAGCAGACTCCCCACTGTACAGGGAACCTGATGTGGGGCTCAATCCCAGGACCCGGAGATCATGACTTGAGCTGAAGGCAGATGCTTAACTGACTGAGCCACCCAGTCATCCCTCTTCTCTCTCTTCTATTTTTTAAAATATTGTATTTATTTATTTATTTGAGAGAAAGAGAGAGAGCACAGAGGGAGAGTAAGAGGGAGAAGCAGACTCCCCGCTGAGTGGAGAGCCCGATGCGGGGCTTGATCCCAGGACCCTGGGATCATGACCTGAGCTAAAGGCAGACACTTAACCGACTGAGCCACCCAGGCGCCCCCTCTTTCTTAAACCTAAATTTATCAAACCAATCAAAATTGTCCCAGGGATTCTTAATTATGTAAACATGATTTATTAAAATGTTTCTCAGCCATTTCTGTAAGGATTTCATAAATGTATAATACATTTGAAGTATTTGAAGTTCATTTTAAAATTTTCTGTCATTTAGAGAAATATTAGATTTATACAAGTGTTTATTTATCTATAAACAGATTATAGTTGACCTTTTTTTCCCCTAAGATTTATTTATTTGAGAGAGAGAGAGAGTGCACACACAGTGGGGGGAGGAGCAGAAAGAGAGGGAGAGAGAGAATCTCAAGCAGACTCCCCGCTGAGCACAGAGCCTGATGCAGGGCTGGAACTCAGGACCCTGAGACCATGACCTGAACTGTAATCAGGAGTCAGAAGCTTAACCGATGCCCCATAATTGACCTCCTTAAAAAAATATTATAACCTATTTTATTATTATCCATTATAGGTAGGAAAATATTTCACACCTACATGAAAGAGAAAGGATTCTTAGATTTACAGAAACAGATATAGGGAGAGCTTATTGCTTTAGTTCTGCAACTTTTGCCACAAATCAAGAGTAAACACATAAACACAAAACTTCTTGTGCCTGGATATGAAGAGCTGTTCTCTTTCACAATGGGCACAAAAGTTCTTAATTGAATTCACAAACAGACAAACAAAAAACCCAAACAAACTGGATTCTCTGTTTCTTAACCAACAGAGAATAGCTCTCCACCATCCATCCAACAGAAATCACCAAATAATCAGACAATAAACACAAATTTTCAATCATTGCTACCACCAAGGGGGAGTAACTTTTTTGTCATGTGCAAACAAGAAATGAAAACACAAAAATATGTAGAGAGGAGAAAATAAAACCTATAAAAAAAAATAAAGTTCAAGTTCTATTGCTGCTTGGGATTCACGCTGATAGCCAAGAAAAATGTACTTGGGCTCAAACAGGCTTCGAGGTCCATTTCTAGCACAATGCAGTTTACTTGTCTCCAACAAGTGGGTCGATTCGAGAATCTTAATGGACCTCCAAAACTGTCAAGGTACAATTTTCAAACAAGTAAAATCATAACACTAGCAAATATAAAATGAACATATGTCAAAGATTTTATTTAACTCATTAATGAAGGAACCATTAAGACGTCATGACAGGGTCAAAAACCATTTTATTTTTTTTTTCCTAAAGATTTTATTTATTTGAGAGAGAGAGAGTGCATGCACGTGCGTGACAGAGAGAGTGCATGAGCAGGGGGAAGGAGGAGAGGGAGAGGGAGAATCAGGCTCCCACTGAGCAGGGAGCCCAGGACCCTGGGATCATGACCTGAGCCGAAGGCAGACGCTTAACTGACTGAGCCACCCAGGCGCCCCAAAGGCCATTTTATTTTTTTAAAAAGATTATTTATTTATTTATTTGACAGAGAGAGAGAGAGCAAGAGAGGGAACATAAGCAGGGGGAGTGGGAGAGGGAGAAGCAGGTTTCCCACGGAGCAGGGAGCCTGATGCAGGGCTTGATCCTTGGACCCTGGGACCACGACCCGAGCCGAAGGCAGACACTTAACAACTGAGCCACCCGGGCGCCCCCCTCCAAAGCCCATTTTAAAACAAAGTATTACCAGGAAGAGAAGATTGCTGGATTAGATAGGAACTGGGCAATGTCCAACAGAGCTATACAACTTGGGAGTTATCTGTCCACAGACAAAAATTATTTGCATTTAGAATAGACAAAAATCTACTTTACTAAATTTGAAACCTTAAATAAATAATAAACAGGAAGTTGAACGAGTTCTTATCCTAGGTCCCGTAGACCAGGGGTTGGCAAATTACTTGTGGGCCAAATCTGGCCACTCTCGTTTGTTTACATATGAGGTATGGCTGCTTCCCTGCTGCAACAGCAGAGTTGAGTATTTGTGAGACCATATGGCCCACAAAACCAAAAATATTTACTCTGTGGACCTTTACAGAAAGTATTTTCTGATCATTCTGCTAGACAATCTTTGGGTGGCCTTCACTTTCTTATGGCATTGAAAATTCATAGTCCAGCTCTTTTTGCATTATTTCTAAGTTTCAGATAATTTTTTTTAAGGTGTTATTCACTTACTTGAGAGAGCGAGAAAGAGCACAAGTGGGCGTAGGGGCAGAGGGAGTGTTACAGAACCTGGACTTGGATCGCCCGACGGAAGAATCGAGCGGCACTCGGAGATCTTGGAGGATAGGAGGTTTATTTAACGCCGGGGGGCTCAGAGGACAGTGGTCTCCAAAGGTCTGAGCCCCCAGCACAAACAAAGGGGACAATTTATACACTTCTACTTCCGCGTACTGGGCACTCTTGGCGCATGCGCGAAGCAGGGCAGGGAGAGGAACCCGGATTTGTGCGTGTGGGAAGCAGAGCAGGGAGAAGAACCCGAAAGAGCCCCGGGGGACAAGGACTGGGACTCTCTTGCTGGCTCCGTAGGCCATTTTAGGACACAGATTTTCCTTATCAGGAGAAGCAGACTGCCTGCTGAGCAGGGAGCCCAAGGCGGTGTTCTATCCCAGGACGTGGGATCAAGACCCGAGCCAAAAACAGACGCTTATGTGACTGAGCCACCCCCGCACCCCTAAGTTTCAGATAATTTTTCTGATACTCCTCTGATTCTTTTTTTAAGATTTTTATTTTATTTATTTATTTGACAGAGAGAGACACAGCGAGACAAGGAACACAAGCAGGCGGAGTGGGAGAGGGAGGAGCAGGCTTCCTGTGGAACAGGGAGCCCGATGCGGGGCTCGCTCGATCCCAGTACCCTGGATCGTGACCCGAGCCGAAGGCAGACGCTCAACGACTGAGCCACCCAGGCACCCCTGACACTGCTCTGATTCTGCCATGGTGGAAGTGCTCTCTCCCTCTTTTATGTTCATATTTATTTGCATCTCTCTTATAATATTATACTATGGTATTACAATCTTTACTTGATTTAAGTTTGTCGAGAACATCTTATTCATCTTTCTATTTGCACTTAGCACAGTGCCTTGCAAACAGTAGATATTCAATAAATCTTTGTGGAGATGAACTGAATCAAGACTAAAATGTGAGGGGCGCCTGGGTGGCTCAGTCGTTAAGCGTCTGCCTTCGGCTCAGGTCATGGTCCTGGGGCCCTGGAATCGAGCCCCGCATCGGGCTCCCTGCTCTGCGGGAAGCCTGCTTCACCCTCTCTCACTCCCGCTGCTTGTGTTCCCTCTCTCGCTATGTTTCTATCTGTCAAAAAAATATATAAAATCTTAAAAAAAAAAAAAGACTAAAATGTGAATGTGAAGCTCAGGGAAGCCTGGAGCCTGGGATTGCTTAGGGAGAACCACAAGGAAGGGTAACTGACAGGTGAATGAAGTCCTATGTAAAATTATATAAATGCAAAATAGTATAAATTCTTCTGCTGAATTTCTTATCTTGAAAGATATAATCCCTTATCTATAATGTACCATAGTGTCTTCATCTCTTTGATATGAATAGTATTTGCCACTCATTTGATTATTTGGAACCTAGGATAAATAGCTTGCATTTTTTTAGCACTTATTCTTCCTAGAAATTAACATGTAGTAAACATGTTGTGACAAAAGGAGTTTTTTGTTACTTTCACCTGTAACATGTAGTCTAGAAGATATAGTTAGATTATGAAATTTTAGGTTTTCCAGGACATTTGGATGGTTTACGCAGGTAAGGAGAATGAATGTTACCTTTACTGCCCTAAAAATTTCAGGTTACCATGAAAGTTGTACTCTACTCAATAAATATCATCTGAATTAATTTAAAGTATGGTTTTATTCTATCATGGGGGATTAGGAGATGGCTAGGCAGCATATTCTATTATTTTTATTTTATGTATGAGAAGTTCAAGTATAATCTTGGTCTTGACCCTGGCTCATCTGACAGGCTAAATCTTTCTGCTATGAAACCCTCAAAATATGAAACATACTATTTCATCTTGAGATATTTGTAAAATGTATGATTTTCTTTTTTTTTTTTTTAAAGATTTTATTTATTTATTTGAGACAGAGAGAATGAGAGAGAGCACATGAGAGAGGGGAGGGTCAGAAGGAGAAGCAGGCTCCCTGCCGAGCATGGAGCCCGATGCGGGACTCGATCCCGGGACTCCAGGATCATGACCTGAGCCGAAGGCAGTCGCTTAACCAACTGAGCCACCCAGGCGCCCCTAAAATGTATGATTTTCTAAAAGAAAGTAAATTTAAGTATACTCAAAATATTTTACTGCCTCTCCAACTTTACCTGAGCCTTTATTTTTATCTGAAGGATTTTAAAACTTTATGTCCTAAGAGATTGTTCAGTTAATGTGAGATGACTAGCTTTTTTTAATCCAACCTCATCTGCCTCCCCTTTTAAAGTAATCTCCATACTCAACATGGGGCTCAAACTCATGACCCTGAGAGCAAGAGTCACATGCTCTACCAACTGAGCTAGCCAGGCACCCCATGACTAGCTCTTTTAAAAAAGCAATTAAAAAGGCCAGTTATTTCAGATATTTAAGTTAGAATATGATTTAGTTGATTTCACAGTTAACAACTTAACTTCAGTAAAAAGTGACTCCTAGTTTTTTCCATGGGCTTGTCTAACACAAATGAATACCAATTAAAGTATGATCTTTCCACTGGGGTTTAGACGATCATTTTTTTAATTATGGTATAAATTCCTCAATGGAAAAAAAACTCATCTGTGAAGAAGTAATTCCCAACAGAAATCTTATATATTATAGAACACTAATTATTATGCATGTCTCAATACCTTTGCCAAAAGAGTCATGTACCAGTCAATGCATTAAAATAATGGAGGTTAAAGGAAAGACAACTACATTGGGAATAAGTAAAAGCATTAAGTATACAAAATAACTCATTTGGCTTTATATAATCTTGATTTTGCTTCACTAAATTTGGAGTGTTTTTAAATCTGTTTTCTGCTTTTGAGCAAAATTAAATGAACTTTCCCTATTTCATGAAATACATTGCACTCTTGCTCACTCTCCTTTAGTTTGATGTCTGTAAGAAATGGATTTATCACTCATGATATAATTTGGGTGGTTATGTAATCTAAGCCCCTAGACTATTGGCTAGGCTTACACATTATGATTTAACAGACATTAATAAAGCCATTTCATTCATACTGATCACAATAGCTTAATTATTTGTGTGGTGATTTGTAAACATTATTTAAGTTGGCTGAAATGAAATGACCTTCATGCTGTAATCCATTCATCTCATTCACTTAGACATGGAATATGAGTTCCTCAATTAGAATGAAAGTGTGTCACATTTATTTTATGGAATCTCTTTTGAATAAGTACAAATACAATTTCTACTCTAAATACAAAGTCCATTCTGAATATAATAAGTATAAATAAAATTCATTGATTACTATATAAATGATGATTATAAACTCCAAAAATAGTAACTATCATATATCACTTTAAGTCCATGTTTGGCATGTTACCATGGCAGAAAGTTGTTAATTCCACTTATACATGTTGCTGTACTAGGTATAATCCAAAGGCAGTAAGACAAAATGGTTCATGCCCCTAGATGTTTATTAGCTATGAAAATCACCACTGACACAGACCTGAATGCTTCTTTACATCACTGTCATCATAATGTCTCAGAATTGGAAGGGAAGTCATCTAGTCCGATTTCTTACTCATTGCAGAAATCTCACCTGTAATTGGACTGATAGGCAGTGTCATATGGAAAACAATGGGCTTCAGAGTCAGGCTTGAATTCAAACTCTAGCTTTGTCATTCCTGAGCTGTATGACCTTGTCCCTGTTCCTTAACATGACTCTTCATCTCCTAATCTGTAGAATCGAAATGATGTTGTGTACCGTGGCTGCTAGTTACCGAAGCAATCACTATGTGGTAGCACTTACATATTAGTCACGCTTCCTCATCTCTCATATTTAGGGTTTCCTAAGCTACAAGTGTGAATTATCTAGCATAAGCTAAAATGCTTTGTATTTATCAGGCACAGTTCAATAAGACAGTGACTAAAAAATGTAAGAGTTGAAGTTTGTCTTTAGCACACTCAGTTTCCCCTTCTTGCAAGCAGCAAACAGGTGGGAGAGAAAAATAATAATTTTGGCCTAACGCAGTGCTCTCTAAAGCTTTCATCGCAGGTCCCTAACAGTGAAAATACTTGGAATACTCGCCCAAATTTAGTTATAATTAATATGCACTTCTTATTGTACTGGTTATGTTCATTATAAAATATACTAAAAAATGAGAAGTTGTAAAACAAGATAAAAATAAATATAAATACAAGGGACTGGGTGCCTGGGTGGCTCAGTTGGTTACGCGACTGCCTTCAGTTCAGGTCATGATCCTGGAGTCCCGGGAGAGTCCCGCATCGGGCTCCCTGCTCGGCAGGGAGTCTGCTTCTCCCTCTGACCCTCCCCCTCTCATGCTCCCTCTCTCTCTCTCTCTCTCCAAATTAAATAAATAAAATGTTTTTAGGGGTGCCTGGGTGGCTCAGTCGTTAAGCGTCTGCCTTCGGCTCAGGTCGTGGTCCCAGGGTCCTGGGATCGAGCCCCGCATCAGGCTCCCTGCTCAGTGGAGAGTCTGCTTCTCCCTCTCCACTCCCCCTGCTTGTGTTCCCTCTCTAGCTGTGTCTCTCTCTCTGTCAAATAAATAAATAAAATCTTTAAAAAAAAAAGAAATAAAAAATAAAATGTTTTAAAAAAAATAAATAAATACAAGGGACTGGTATCAGAATGCATAAGGAACTCTTACCACTCAACAGTAAAAAGACAAATAACCCAATATTAAAATGGGAAAAGGATCCAAATAGATATTCCTTCAAAGAAGATAAAAAAAATAGCCAATAAATACATGAAAAGCTGCCAAATATCGTTAGTCATCAGGGAAATGAAAATTGAAACCACAGTGTGATAAAGATAACAAGTGTTGGTGAGAATGTGGAGAAAATGGAACCCTCATACATCGCTGGTAGAAATGTAAAATGATGCAGCTGCTATGGAAAACAGTCTGGTAGTTTCTCAAAATGTCGGGCATAGAGTTATCATATGATCCACAATTTCACTACTAGGTACATACCCAAGAGAATTGAAAACTTATGTCCACACAACAACTTCTTCGTGAATAGCAGCATTATTCATATTAGCCCCAAAGTGGAAACAACCCAAATTTGTATCAGCAGATGAATGGATAAATAAAATGTGGCATATCCATACAATGGACTATTTTTTGGCTTTAAAAACAATGAAGTGCTGATACATGCTACAATATGGATGAACCTTAAAAACTGCATGCTAAGTGAAAGAGCCTATAATAAAAGACGACCTATTATATGATTCCATTTACGTGAGGAAAATCTATAGAGACAGTAGATTAGTGGTTTCTTGGAAATGGGGTGAAGACAGAATGGGGGTAACTGCTAATGGGTATGTGATTTCTTTCTGGAATACTGAAAATGTTCTAAAATAAGATTCTGGCAATGGTTGCACAAATTTGAATATACTAAAAACCATTGACTTTAACACTTTAAACAGGTGAATTTTATGGTATGTAAATTATCTCTCAATAAAACTATGTAAAAAAATAAAATAAAAATCTAAATAAAAGTTCTTGTTTTCCTTCCCATGCCCCATAGATCATCTTGTACATATCCACTTTGGCAACTGCTGATCTAATAGCGCTTCTCAGTGATTCTGAAAATAATATTGTATTGGTTGCCAAAATTGCAGGTACTTAAAATGTAATCTCTTCCCTTAATGATTGAGAGCCCAATAGTAAATGGTTGGAGAAGGAAAAACATCAATTTAACAATTCCCCCAAAATACTGATTTGGACTTCAATCGACCATCATTTCATTCCCTCTTGTGTCTATTTTCCCAAATGGAGTTGTGGGGTTTTTTGGGGGCAGGGGATTTTTTTTAACTAAGTATATCATTGTAATCAATTCTATTCTGGCCAAGGGTATTGAATGTGACCCAAGGGATAGTAAATCCATGACCAAACTTTTTACTTATGATTTTTCTAGTGGTTACTCAAAATAGTCAGAGACTTTAAATGACCCTCGTTCCTATACCAAACTTACACGTAACATGTTGGTAATTGTCCTCATCAAGGTTGACATTGAATTGTACTATTTTTCTTAAAGTATCTATCTCTATTACTAATTTTCCTTTGGGTCTGTTCCAGCTACAATGTTTTTACACAGAACTTTTCTCATTGCCATGAATAGGACCTTGCAAAATTGCCAAATGAGTCTAAGTATATTTATATAACATTGCTGAAAGCCAGTAGAAGATATATTTTATAAACATCTACTCAAAGTTCCTATAAATCCTAGCAAAATGGACAAGTATATAATTATATGCAAATTCTAATCACTAGTAGTACATTGTTTCATTAAAAACATAATTTCAGGGGCACCTGGGTGGCTCAGCCCGTTAAGCATCTGCCTTCAGCTCAGTTCACAATCCCAGGGTCCTGGGACGGAGCCCCACATCGGGCTCCCTGCTCAGCGGGGAGTCTGCTTCTCCTTCTCCCTCTGTCCCCTGCCCCTGCTCATGCTCTCTCTCTCTCTCAAATAAATAAATAAATAAAATCTATAAATTAAAAAAAAACCCATAATTTCATTTGAGGGAAATACTGTGAAATTAATGAATTTCTTTGAACAGAGAGCTGTGCCAATTTCACTTATGCAGAGAAATAGTCATTGTAAGTGTATGTGTGAGACATTAAATTTGTACCCATAAAGAGAGTAACTGCTGGGGTGCCTGGGTGGCTCAGTCGTTGGGCATCTGCCTTCGGCTCGGGTCATGGTCCCGGGGTCCTGAGATCAAGCCCTGCATCGGGCTCCCTGCTCAGCGGGAAGCCTGCTTCTCCCTCTGCCCCTCCCCCTGCTTATGTTCTCTCTCGCTGTGTCTCTCTCTGTCAAATAAATAAATAAAATCTTAAAAAAAAAAAAAGAAAGAAAGTAACTGCTATTCAGGAGAATTATGTTCAACCACCTGTATCATGACCAAAGTCTAGGTGCCTGGCCTTTATTAGCTTTTTTCCTTTGAGTTTACGAGTCTTCCTGGAGTTGTAAGACCCAACATTATCCCCTTAGCCTGGGTCATAGCCAACTTCAGGGTGAGCACATAAACTAAGAAGCTGTTATTATGTATGTACACCACTGGCATTTTGAGCCTAGACAAGTTCTTTAGGGTTGACTTTGCAATTCTAGCTCATACCAATCCCAGCTATTATAGGGCTTAAATTCAACAATAATACCATTTCATTTACTCTTATGAATATTTCTAGATTTATGTAATATATTTTAATGTTTTATAATTTATAATTATGCACTGAATTTCTAACTGTAAATGCATGTAAGCAAATTTTCCAGAAGGTAAAAAGTTGAGGAAAAACTAAATGATTGAAATCTACATTTTATCCTTAGATACACAATCTCAGAAGGGTCTAAGATCCATATTTGGACCTGCTTCCAAAAGTTGCTAATTTCTCTTTCTCACGCGTTTTTAAAGGGTGACTGTATACTTTATTGAAGATCTACTCGTTGGTAGTCATTCTCACATATTGTATATAATGCTAACAAAATTATGAGGAAGACTTTACTATCATTATTATATAAATGAAGAAACTGGTTCAAAGAGGTTAAATAATTATCTAAAGCAAAATAGTAACAAAAAAAAGATAAGAGTAAACATAATTCTTGTGAATTCAAATCTAGTTGTCTTTCTTTGTATATCAGGGAGTGAGATAAAATGGCTGCCCAATAGATAACTTCAACTGTGCACTAAGTGGGGTGGGGAGGGGGGAAGGGAGTGAAAAAATATAAGGGAATTTTCCTACCCAGAAACAGAAAATAAGAAACTAACTGAGCATGTGTTTGGGGATAGGGTTGTCTAACAGGGGATCAAAAAACAGGGCAAGGATCTCCCATTGAAAAGTAAATGGGATGGAAGTCACTGCAGTGTTAATAAGTGTTAGAGCAAAGATTCGAACTCAAGCCCTCCTTTTTACCTCTAAGCTTATACATACCCTTTAAAATATTTTTCCTTGGGGCGCCTGGGTGGCTCAGATGGTTAAGCATCTGCCTTCGGCTCAGGTCATGATCCCAGGGTCCTGGGATCGAGCCCCACATTGGGCTCCTGGCTCAGCGGGGAGGGGAGCCTGCTTCTCCCTCTCCCTCTGCCTCTCCCCCTGCTCATGCTCTCTCTCTGTATCTCTGTGTCTCAAATGAATAAATAAAATCTTTTTTAAAAAAAAGTAAAATATTTTTCCTTATTTCTGGAATATTATTTCCCTCTGACCTTTCTTGCAAAATTTTTCCCAATCTATCAAGTGCCAGCCCTAATGCAACCAAAAGCATTTTATGATCCATTTCCTTTTCCTAGGAGATGGGATCTTTTTTCAGGTATGGGGTATGATATTAAAAGGCATCAGTACTGGCGTACAAGGGAGAATTGGGGTACTGGAATGGGGTTGGGGTTGCCGTTGGACATCTTTGGCCAGCTGTCTTGATCAGCTTTTCTGAGACTCTAACATCATGGTCCAGAATTCTTGCATTGACCCTAGTCTCAGCTGGCAGAACCAAGAGAGAGAGTTCGGCAAATGTCATCTGTGCAGTCAACCATCAGGGACCAATGCAATAGTTTACATCTCTTACTATGTCTTGCTGAATGTAGATATTTCTCTACTTAGAGGAAAAAAAATCAAAGGCTACTGTTGATTTGCATAGTTCAGCCTCATGCTTGGATGTTGTTAATGTCTATGCTCAATTCACTTGGATTCCAGAATACTAATCTCATTTAACAAAGACTTAGCTGAAAGAAGAAATGAGAAGAGGGTATGTGCTATGGTGAGCGCTGGGAATTGTGTAAGACTGATAAATCACAGACCTGTACTTCTGAAACAAATAATACATTGTATGTTAAAAAAAAAAAAAAGAAGATAGCAGGAAGGGAGGAATGAAGACGGGGAAATCAGAGGGGGAGACGAACCATAAGAGACTATGGACTCTGAGAAACAAACTGAGGGTTCTAGAGGGGAGGGGCGTTGGGGGATGGGTTAGCCTGGTGATGGGTATTAAAGAGAGCAGGTATTGAATGGAGCACTGGGTGTTATACGCAAACAATGAATCATGGAACACTACATCAAAAACTAATGATGTAATGTATGGTGATTAACATAACAATAAAATAAAATTTAAAAAAAGAAGAAATGAGAAGATGAAGAAAGGAAGTATCTCAAATACTCAGCCAGATGCTCCTTTATGGCTCCTACATGGAAGGGTTAGCCCTGTACTATCCACTGTGATAGCCAACAGCTAAATGTGGCCATCAAATACATAAAATGTGGCTACTTCAAATTGAGATGTGCTTTAAGTATAGAGTACACACTGATTTCAAAGATATAGTATGAAAAAAGGAATGTAAAATGTTATCCATTTTCATATTATGTTACAACATTTGTGATATTTTGGGTTACATAAGTTATTAAAATTAATTTCACCTATTTCTTTTTACATTTTAATGTAGCCACTAAAAATTTTAAAATTATATATGTGCCTCACATTTGTTTTTTTTTTTTTATTTTTTTTAAAGATTTTTTTTTTTTTTTTTTTTTATTTGACAGAGAGAGAGATAGCGAGAGCAGGAACAGAAGCAGGGGGAGTGGGAGAGGGAGGAGCAGGCTTCCTGTGGAGCAGGGAGCCCGATGTGGGACTCGATCCCAGGACCCCGGGACCATGACCTGAGCCGAAGGCAGACGCTCAACGACCGAGCCACCCAGGCGCCCAATGTGCCTCACATTTGTAACTTGGATAATATTTCTATTGTGCAGTGCTGGTTTAAACCCTTGTTATCAAAGTGTAGTCCAAGGACCAGAATTATTAGCATCATCTGGGAGTTAGTTAAGGTTTACCCCAGAAATACCGAATCAGAATCTGTATATAACATGATCCACAGGCGATTCCTTTGTGAATTAAAGCTTGAGAAGCACTGCTCTAGATACTCACAAAGAGACTGATTCTTGCCTCAACTGTAAGCATATGGAAAAGTTGTGGGCTGTATGATGGTTCATTTTATGTATCAACATGAGTAGGCTATGGTACACAACTATTTGGTTAAACACCAATTGAGATGTTGCTGTGAAGGTATTTGTTTTTTATAAAGATTTTATTTATTTATTTATTTATTTATTTATTTATTTATTTATTTATTTAGGAGAGAGAGTGAGCATGAGCAGGGGGAGGATCAGAGGGGGAGGGAAAGAATCTCAAGCAGACTTTGCACTGAGCGTGGAGCCTGACTCAGGGCTCAATCTCACAACCCTGAGAACATGACCTGCGCTGAAACCAAGAGTCAGAGGCTTAACCAACTGAGCCACCCAGGTGTCCCTTCTGTGAAGGTATTTTTTAGATATGATTAACATTTACAATTGGTAGACTTTGAGCAAAGCAGATTACTCTGTATAATGTGAGTGGTCCTCATTTAATCAACTGAAGACCTTAAGAGCAAACCTGAGGTTTTCCAAAGAAGAAGCCATTCTGCCTTAAGACTGCAACATAGAGGGGCACCTGGGTGGCTCAGTCGGTTGGGTGACTGCCTTCGGCTCCGGTCATGATCCTGGAGTCACGGGATCGAATCCCATATCGGGCTCACTGCTCAGCAGGGAGTCTGCTCCTCCCTCTGACCCTCCCCTCTCTCATGTTCTCTCTCTCTCAAGTAAATAAAATAAAAAAATCTTAAAAAAAAAGACTACAACATAGAAGAAACTTTGTATGAGTTTCCTGCCTGCTGGCCTGCACTGCAGATTTCAGACTCAAGATGCAACATCAGCTGCCACCTGAATTTTCAGTCTTCTTGCCTGCCCTACAAATTTCAGCCTTGCCAGGCCCCACAATCATGTGAGCCAAATAACTCTCTCTCTTTCTGTTTGCCTGGAGAACCCTAATGCAGCCTGCTTCGTTTATCATGGTCCTAGGTACCAAATTTCAAATATGTTCTTTTTTTTTCACCCTTTAGTTCTGGCATATCACTCATGTAGATTTTCAACCAAGTCTCATGCCTTTTACTTGTTCCATCCTAGGCTTGACTCTTGACTCCCCAAAAGATCATCAGTGTTAAAGGATAATTTCAAAAAGGTAAAATCACGATTTATACAAATATAAAATAAACACCCATCAAAGGTTTTATTTAATTCACTCATTAATAATTGCACAAGGAAGAAGCTAATAATGGTTCAAAGGAGAATTCAAAGAACAGGGACATATATGATCATATGAATTCTCTAAGCTTTGCAAAACTGATCAACACTCACAGGGAAGTAAGATGTAATGTGTGGAGTCATCTCTTCTTCAATCAATTGCATCCCCAACCAGAAAAAAAAATGTGCTTGCATCTCTAGGGTGAAAAGAGTTTGCATTATTATCAATTTTCTACCACATACAGAATAGTAAGATAGCCCAAAGAGAGTGAAAAGCATAGATCTTAAGAGTATCAGATAATTCCTAAAGGTCTGTTAGACAACACCTAACATTCCATTGAAAGGACAACTAGTGATATTTTACCCATTTTTGTTAGCGTTTCACAGTTTTTACGGAACAATCTGTTGATCAAGTGGTGCTAACTTTATTAGACTTAATATGGTATAAGAGAAAAAAACACCATGCCAGTCTTAGTATTGTCCCCAAATGGAGAAATTAAGGAAGGGTGTTTTAGGGTTTTAGAGCCTGGAAAGAATGATTTTTTTTTAAGATTTTATTTATTTATTTGACAGAGAGAGACACAGTGAGAGAGGGAACACAAGCAGGGGGAGTGGGAGAGGGAGAAGCAGGCTTCCCACCTAGCAGGGAGCCCGATGCGGGGCTCAATCCCAGGACCCTGGGATCATGACCTGAGCCTAAGGCAGACACTTAACAACTGAGCCACCCAGGCGCCCCTGGAAATAATGATTTTAAGGTGATTTTAAAGGCAGGAATCTGCTATAGATTGTGCAGAGTTTGGGGTTGATGAGCACAGCAAGATTAAGGATCTTGAAGTGAATCTTGATGATCAAGTTATTTGAGTTGGCTTATCTTCTAAGAACAAATATTTCCTACAGTGAGAAGCTAAGTTTTTATGCCTGGTTCCAGTTTAAGGACAGGAAAGTATGTCTGGTGTCAGTATAATTTAGCAGAGGGACAAGAGAATATGCCTGCTCTTAGAATTGTTTAATACAGGAATGGGGAATTATATTGGTTTCAATTCTCACTAGTATATGATAACCAATATGCCTTGCCCAGTTATTTGTATAAACCCTTGCTCTGTTTCCCTGTTTTAGAGCAAAAATACATGCTCTGACTTAAAATACTTGAACATAGTCCATTTCAAGATGCCTTCTTGCTGTGTGTAGGGACACGCTTGGAACGCCACAGTTGGTATAAAGATTATTTTAAGCTGAAGACATTTGAAATTCAACAGATACAGAAAGAAGCCTGCCTTCTCAGAACTTCCCTTACCTGCTTCCCTTAAAAGCAGAAACTTCTGAGAAATGAAGACTGCCATAAATTCCCTCTTGGGGGAAGCTTCTACTGCCAGGAGGGAGATCAATAGGAAACCTACCATAAATCTCCTCTCGGGGTGAGTTTCATGGCCATGAAGAAGACAGAAAGACCACTCACAGCTGCATGAACAAAATTATCACAAACTTCCTTCTCTAGTATTTGTTCTTTTAGAAACTCATTTATCTTTCCTAAAAAAACCTATTTGTTCTTCCCATGGAAGCCTTTTCCCCACTCCCTTTCCCCTACTAAGGTATATAAGCCCCAAATTATAACTACCCTTTTGAGTTACTCATCACTAAGTACTCCCTTGTATATGTACATTGTGTGCATACTGTTTTTTCTCTTGCTAATGTCTTTTGTCAGTTTAATTCACACATCTCCAGACACAGAACCCAAGAGGTTAGAGGAAAAGTTTTTCTTCCCCTACACTTGCAAATTGAAACATGATGGTACCTACTATTGTATGTAGCTTCTTTTTCTTTTTCTTAAAATTCTTTTTTTTTTTTTTTTTTTAAAGATTTTATTTATTTGACAGAGACACACAGCGAGAGCAGGAACACAAGCAGGGGGAGGGGGAGAGGGAGAAGCAGGCCTCCCGCTGAGCAGGGAGCCCGATGCGGGGCTCGATCCCAGGACCCTGGGATCATGACCTGAGCCGAAGGCAGACGCCCAACGACTGAGCCACCCAGGCGCCCCAAATTCTTTTTTTTTTTTAGATTTTGTTTATTTGACAGACAGAGAGAGCACGAACAGGGTGAGCAGGAAAAGGAGAAGCAGGCTCCCCGCTGAGCAGGGAACCCGATGTGGGGCTTGATCCCAGGACCCTGGGACCATGACTTGAGCCGAAGGCAGCCACTTAACTGACTGAGACACCCAGGCGCCCCTTTCTTAAAATTCTAAGAATCTTTTTTGGGAAATACGTATTCTGTGAATTCTTACTCTTACTAAGAAAGAAATTGAAATAAAGCAAATTTGAACTTTTTCTTTTTACCCTTTCTCATACCTGTAGTTATATCTATAGTTAAACCTGTCTACAAATTTTTTAGGCAATTAATTTGCAATTGCTTCTCAGTTCTGCGGTGCTCTAGGAAGCGTCTGCCTTAGTTGCCCCTTTAGGTCAAATAAAGCAGTAGTATCTAAACATAACCTGAGAAATTTGTAGAAAGTACAAATTTCTGTGTCCCACCTCCATATATTCTGATTCACTAAGCAGGGGTGTAAGAGTTTATACAAGCACCCAAGGTATGAAATTTAAGCATGCCACATTTTAGAAGGGCTGTAAAATGAAAGGCTGAGAAACCAAAACTACTTAGACCAAATATATCTAGCTAAGACATTGAGAAAATAAAGTCATCTTTTCTTTTCTGATCTCACTTAATGTTCTTCTGAAATACTGGGGAAATTTATAATATGTTGTTATCTTGAGAATAAAAAAAATTTAAAAAGTCAACACTCATTATATTAACATTAACATCTTTTTGGCAACTAAAGGAACTATGGCTAGTGCTGGCTTGGAATACATACCTATTTAATTATTTTTTTTAAAAAAAGATTTTTATTTATTTATTTATTTGAGAGAGAGAGCATGAGAGAGCAGAGAGCACAAGGTGGGGGGAGGGGCAGAGAGAGAGGGAGAAGCAGACTCCCCGCTGAGCAGGGAGCCGGAAGGACGAAGGACGGGCTCCATCCCAGGACCCTGGGATCATGACCTGAGCAGAAGGCAAAGGCTTAATAGACTGAGCCACTCAGGCGCCCTGATACCTATTTAATTCTGTATTCAGGACATAAAAGCATCTTGCTTATGGACGTGCTTAAGTGGGAAACCAAATCCATCAAACCCTTTCAAGGGGCTGATGGAAATGTGTATTTTTTGTAATGCCAATGAAAAAAATGTACATTTTTTTGTTGTGATGTAAATGTTACATACATTTTACTTAAGCTGTTCCCTCTGATGGAAATGTCCCTTCCCTCTTCCCTGCTTGGTAATTCTTTGACCCTCCCCAAAAGCTGCCTCTTGGGACCCCCTTCTTCCACTTTTATTATCCCTCTCTTTATTTCATCATAATCACTCCTCTCTTTGTCTTTCCATAGCACTTTGTGTATGTCCACATTATATGTTTTATATGGTAATTAATTTCTTATGTATCTCTCTTGCCTGCTAGACTGTAAACCTCCGCAGAGCAGAAATCATGGTGCGATTCCTTTTTGTGCCTCAGTCCCTAACTTATTAATCAAGGAGACATGGCCATGATTTGTTATCTATACACATAAACATTTCTATCCACAGGACACCAAACCAGCTTTGTGAATATAATCCAAGACCTCATCAGGCAGTTTCCCCTAACAATGATAAACTAAAGATATATGCATTCTAACTATTTCTGTTAATGACTGAATAAGGGACGGCTTTCAAAGCATTGCTAGACTTCTTTGAAAATCGATGAACTCTAAGAGATAATTAAGTTCCCTCTTTTAGGTTGTAAGTACTAACGAAGAAAGAAAACAAAACAAAAAGCCTTATATAACAACTACCTAGGATAAAGGGATGATTGGGTGAAACTTTTGTGTTCTTAGTCCTAATAAGGTGAAGTTCAACAATATGGCGTTTCTGTCACCTTAAATTTTCTCAAGGCTGCTTTGATTCTGCTGGCTAATGTCAGTGTTCATAAATTAGGCAGTGTTATTGTTGCTAGGGAACATAGTTATCACCTACTACTCCAACCAATTTCGAGGAAATAATCCATTATGAAATTTTACTTGTTAGTGCATGTTCTACACATTTTAAGCTGAATAAAATCATAATAAGTGCTATGTAAAACATTATGACTGTGACTAGTATATGTCAAGGATGTGTGAGTCTGTATTACTCAGATTTCACTCCAATTTACTGCTACATTATGCTGCGAGAGAGGTCAGCCAGGAAATGGGCCAGGGCCTTTTAAAAATCCCGGTGTTCAGCCAATTCTATTAGCTCCAAGTGCTTTTCTCTTTTCCTCTGCAAGGATACATCAGCTTAGCATAATAGCTTCAATTTTCAAAAAGCTGCATTTGATTTATTTCTTTTGGAAATTCAGCTTTCAGCCAAAAAAAAAAAAAATAACGTGCTTGTATTTAAATAGCCAGATTCCCCACACCAAACTGGTAGGTGGAATTATGGAATCAGAAAAGACTGATTACTGAAGCACATTTTAAATAATGAACTGTGAAGAAGAATTAACATTTTTTATCCATTATCCTAATGTTAGGAAGTAAGATACAGAATCTTAGGGGAACAAATTCTCTGATTTCTTAAAAGCCGGCCTTACAGGCTTTAATGCAATCATTACTTTACCAACATGACTTTACTTCAAGTATGCATGATTCAAAAATTAAAAACAAAAAGAGGCAGTTTTTAAATGTATTGAGCAAGGAAGTAGCAAAATACTTGCCACTAAACAGATAATCAACATCACAAAAGCTGGCTCATGACCTGCACAGAAATCCTATGCAATGGTTAATTATCATTGCTAAAACTGAATATTTAAAAAAATTCCTTGGAATTTGAAAGATAGGTGGCATTAAAGGCTAATTTTTTTAAATGTAAAATCATGACGATCATATAAATATAAAAAGAATATGTGTCAAAGATTTTATTTAACTCATTAAGCAATGAAAGAGCCAGAAAGATGTTATTGGTTCAAGGTTAATTCAAAGAGCAGAGATAGCTTATGAAATGAATTTACAAAGAGATTCAAACCTGGCTTTGTCCACAGAGGGAGAGGGATATCAGTTGTCTTTCTACTAACAGATTTAATTTGCATATGGAAAAATTATTTGTAGTGCTTTCAGTAACCCACAACTTAGAATTGTAAAATAATGACAATGAAAGGCAATGAAAGGTGGAGATAACCCTGATGGGTAAACTCAACAAGATACCCATTAATACTTTTTTGTCCCTTTTGATTTTTTATAATTTTTCCTGACAATGGAATCTGTATATACAAGAAATGATTAATTTCATTAAAAGGATTTAAGGCTTCCCTTCTTCAAACATAGTTCATCTATATTGCTATTGTAATTCATAGTTTTATTGTTAATTTTGTGTGTGTAGTTAATTTACAGAACATGCTTCAGTTCTTCTTGTGAGTGAATTGAAGGATAATTAGGAAAGTATATAATCCTTTAAAGAACCCTTCTGTGGTAGGTGGAATTCTAAGGTGGCCCCTAAGATTGCCACCCTCTCGTATATACACCCTGTGTAATAACCTCTGTGAATATGATGGCACAGGGATTTTGCAGATGTTGCTTTTGGTTTGGTCAAAATGGAGATTATGCTGGGTAAACCTGACTTCATCAGATTAGCCCTCAAAAGAGAGAAGAAACAGCAGATGTGCTCCTCCTGCTGGCCTTGAAGACAGCTACCATAAGGTCAACAGTTGCAAGGAAACAAGTCTTCCGACACCATGGGATCTTGGAGAGAGCCTAGAGCCTCAGGTGAGACGTCAGCCCTAGCCAATACCTGGATGTTAGCCTAGCAAGATTATGATGTGAGAAACCGGCTACTCTGTGCCCAGACTCCTAATCCATTGAAATAATAGTATTTTTTTAAGCTGCTAAGTTTGTAGTATTTTGGTACACAGCAAAAGAAAACTAGTATACTTCCCCTTCTAAGAAGAATTGCCCCCTCCCCAGATGAATAAATGGATATAGATAAATAAATAAGCAAGCAAGCAAAAACAAAACAAAACAAAACAAAAACAAAAATAAGGAAAAATACCCACAGGAATAACTTGAGATCTTGGTTAGGATAACTGCATGTTTTGAATAACAGTTGCGCCTCCTCCAATCAAATAAAAATAATCTCTGGAGAAAATATGTTTGTTAGTCTTTTTTTTTTTTTTATTTGACAGAGAGAGACACAGTGAGAGAGAGAGAGCACAAGCAGGGGGAGTGGCAGAGGGAGAAGCAGGCTTCCCGCCGAGCAGGGAGCCCGATGCGGGACTCGATCCCAGGACCCTGGGATCATGACCTGAGCCGAAGGCAGACGCTTAACGACTGAGCCACCCAGGCACCCCAGTCTTCTTGTTTTTGATTTTTTTTAATGACAATATAAAAGGAATACATGTTCATTTTAGAAAATCTGAAAACCACAGAAAGGCACATTACATTTTGGAGGCTTTCATATCAGTTTTGTTTGTATGCATCTTTTTCACATACCATGATCATACATGCCCATCACTGATCACGAGTTCCTAGAATAGTGCCTAGGACATAGTGATTCTAAGACAATATTTATTGATTATAGAAAAGATAGGATGAATAAACAAGTTCTTTTGTTACTACTTAAGGACATTTTATAGTTCTAATTCTTGTGATTCTCTCTACATCACACATGGTAAATATAACTCCCGAAGAAGTAAGCAATGAACTGTACTGTGTGCAGTAGAATGCCTAAGAGCAACTCACACAAGCCTGTGGCTTCAGCTTCCTGCTCATTGCTACCCCCCTTCCCTTTCTGGTAAGCAGTCTTTTATCTGTCATATCTTTATTTTTTTATTTTTAAATACTTTATTTATTTGTCAGAGAGAGAGAGAGCAAGCACAAGCAGGGGGCGTGGCAGGCAGAGGGAGAAGCAGGCTCCCCGCTGAGCAGGGAGCCTGACGCAGGACTCATTCCCAAGACCCTGAGATCATGACCTGAACCAAAGACAGACGCTTAACCAACTGAGCCACCCAGGCGTCCCTGTTACATCTTTAAAAAACAGCTTTATTGAGATATAATTTATATATTCTACAATTCACCTATTTAAAGTTACAATTCAGTGGCTTTTAGTATATTCACAGGGTTGTGCAACCATCATTATAATCTGTCGTATTTTTCGTTTCTTTTTTTGCTTTTTATTTTTTAAATTTTATTTTAATTACAATATAGTTGATATACAGTGTTATATTAGTTTCAAGTGTACAATATAGTGATTCCACAATGTTATACATTCCTCCGTGCTCATCATAAGTGTACTCTTTAATCCATATCACCTATTTCACCCATCCCCCCACTCACCTCACCTCTGTAACCATCAGTTTGTTCTCTATACTTAACAGGCTGTTTCTTGGTTTGTCTTTTTTTTCTTTGTTTGTTATATTTTTTTAATAAAAAAAGAGTCTATTTTACCACCATTGTTAACGTGATTAGGCTCCTGGTATCCTTGTGAACCTACCATCTTGACTGGAAACTGATTTTTTTTTCCTGAAGAATTTGGCTTTTTTTTTTTTTTGTAGCTTTAGTGTATCTAATATAAGTTGAAAGTGTTTTCCTTAAAATTATATGGTGTTTACAATAAAACATCCTTAGGCACTAAAAAGGAGTGAAGTATGGATACATGCTATAACATGGATGAACTTTGAAAACATCATGATAAGTGAAAGAAGCCAGCCATAAAAGACCAAGTGTATAATTCCATTTATCCATTTATATGAAATGTTCAGATAGGCAAATCCATAAGAACAGAAAGTACATTAGTGTTTGTCAGAAGCTGGGGAGGGGTACATAAGGAGTGACTGCTAATGGGTATAGGGTTTTTCTCCGGGGGTAATAAAAATATTCTAAAATTAGATTATGGTGGGGCATCTGAGTGGCTAAGTCGGTTAAGCATCTGACTTGATTTCAGCTCAGGGTTGTGAGATCAAGCCCCACGTCCGGCTCTGTGCTGGGTGTGGAGCCTGCTTAAGATTCTCTCTCTCCCTTTCCCTCTGCCCCTCTTTGCCCCCCCGACTCTCTCTCTCAAAATAAAATAAAATAAAATTAGATTATGGCTATGACTGTACAACTCTGAATATATTAAAAACACTGAATTGTATAATTTAAACAGGTGAATCTTATGCTATATATATCCTATCTCCATTTAGTTATTAAAAATGTATTGGGTGGGGCGCCTGGGTGGCTCAGTTGGTTGGGCGACTGCCTTCGGCTCAGGTCATGATCCTGGAGTCCCGGGATCGAGTCCCGCATCTGGCTCCCTGCTCAGCAGGGAGTCTGCTTCTCCCTCTGACCCTCCCCCCTCTCATGTGCTCTCTCTCTCAAATAAATAAATAAAATCTTTAAAAAAAAAAAATGTATTGGGTGGGCAGGAGTTTCATTCTCTCTGATTGAATACGTGAAAATTAATGATCCTAAAAGACAAATTTTAGAAAAGTTATGGCCATATGTAAACATTAACCAAATCACAAAAAGTCTTTATGTATGTTTCTTATATTTGTTTATGTTAAAAATTTATATGAAAAAATATGATTACTGGTGAATTCCATCAAACATTTAAGGAAGAAATAATACACATTCTACAAAAACTCTCCCCCCAAAATGGAGGAAGAGTTCTATGAAGCCAGCATTACTCATATGAGGCCAGCATTACTCTGATACCAAAACCAAAGACATTATAAACAAAAAAAACTACTGATCAAGGGGCACCTGGGTGGCTCAGTCGGTTAAGCAGCCAACTCTTGATTTCGGCTCAGGTCATGATCTCAGAGTCGTGAGTTGGACTCCCAGCGCCTGCTTAAGATGATCTCTCTCCCTCTCACTTTGCTCCTCCCCTGCACTCGCTCGCTCACTCTCCTTAAAAAAAGAAAACAAAAAACTACTGATCAATATTCCTATGAACATAGAGGCAAACATTTTTAACAAAACTTTAGCAAAGCTACTAGAACTAATGCATGAGTTTATCGGGTTTCAGGTTATAAGATCAATATGCAAAAATCATTTTGCATTTTTATATATTAGCAGTGAATTATCAGGAATTGAAACTTAAAGAGCAATGCTATATGTGATAGCACTCAGGGCTCAAAAACACTTAAGGATGGTTAGGGGTGAATACTTAGGGAGGGATAAAGCTGACAAAAGGTGTGTAAAACTGGAGACTATAAAACACTGCTGAGACAAATTAAAGATATCATTTAATTAGTAGACCCTGTGCATGGGTTGGAATATTCAATTTGTTAATAGGTCAGTTCTCCCCAAGTTGATCTATAGATCCAATGCAATTTCAATTAAAATCTCAATATCTTTTCTGCAGAAATTGACAGGTTGATTCTAAAATGTATATTGAAATGCAGAGGACCTATAATAGCTAAAACTACTCTGAAAAAGAATGACAAAGTTGGGGGCTAACGCTCTCTGATTTCAAGTCTTATGAAACTACAGTAGTCCAGACAATGTGGTCTTGGCATCAAGATAGACAAACAGATCCATGGAACAGAACAGAGTCCCTAAACAAAACCATATATTTGGGGGCATCTGGGTGGCTCAGTCGGTTGAGCATCTGACTCTTGGTTTTGGCTCAGGTCATGATCTCATGGATTGTGAGATCGAGCCCGGCATCAGGCTTCTGGCTCAGCGGGGAATTTGCTTGAAAGATTCTTTCTCTCTCTCTCCCTCTGCCTCTCCCCCGTCTCGCTTGTTCTCTCTCTCTCAGATAAACAAAACTTTAAAAAAAAGCCACATATATGGACAACTAATTTTAGACAAAGTACAAAGGCAATTCAATAAAGAAGATTGAAACAAGTGACTAGCCATATGCAAAAAAACCCTTCAATCTAAACCTCATACCATACACAAATTTAACTCAAAATGGATCATAGACCTAAATGTAAACCCTAAAACTACAAAGCTTTTTGAAGAAAACATAGGAGAAAATCTCTGTGACCTTTGGTTAGAGAACAGTCGCTTAGATACAGCATCATAAGTTCAACTCATTAAAAAATGATCAAAGACTTCATGGAAAATAATTTTTGCTCTTCAAAAGATACTATTAGGAGACCGAAAAGCTACAAACTGGGAGAAAATATTTGCAAAGCATATTTTTCATAAAAGGCTTGTATCCAGGATACATGAAGAACACTCAAAGCTTAATAATAAACAAACAATCCAATAAAAATAAAAGCCAAAGATTTAAGCAGATGTTCCACCAAAGAAGATACACGGATCACAAATAATCCCATGAAAAGATGATCAACATCATTAGTCATTAAGGGTATTGCAAGTTGAAACCACAATGAAATACCACCTATGCACCTCTTAAAATGATATGTATTGACAAGGATATGAAGGAACTGGAATTCTCATAACCCTTCTGGTGGGAATGTAAAATGACACAACCATGAGTTGGGCAGTTTCTTAAAAAGTTAAATGCACAACTACCATCTGATCCACCCATTCCATCTCTAGATATATACCCAAGAAAAAAGAAAGCATATGTCCATACAAAAATCTGTACATGAATGTTAAAGAAACCCTGTGTAGTGGGCAAAAAGTGGAAACAACTCGGATACCCATCAACAAGTGAGTGGATAAACAAGTGGTGTATGCCCATACCATGGAATACTACTCATTAATAAAAAGGAATGAACTGTTGATACAGTAATGTGGATGAACCTAAAAATACTTTTGTTGAGTGAAGGAAGCCAACCCCAAAAGAGCATGTTCTCATGATTCCATTTATACAGATCTTAAGAAAATACAAACTAGCCTACATTGACAGAAAGCAGATCAGTGGTTGCTTGAAGAAGGGGAGAGAAGAGTAAGAGAAAAGGATGACCAAGGGACAAGAGAAAACTTTGAGAGTTATGGGTATGTTCACCATCCTGATTGTGGGGATGGTTTCACATGTGTATACTATGTCAGCAAGTAACAAATTGTGTACTTTCAAGATACAGGGTTCATTTTATGTTATTTTTCTTCAATTAAGCTGTTCTTTTTTAAAAGATTTACTTATTTTTAGAGAGAGAGAAAGTGAGAGAAAGCATGGAGGGGATGGTCAGAGGGAGAGGGAGAGAGAGAACCTCAAGCAGACCCCCCACTGAGCACAGAGCTGGACACGGGGCTTAATCTCACGACCCTGAGATCATGACCTGAGCTGAAACCAAGAGTCAGACACCTAACCTACTGAGCCACCCAGGCGCCCCAATAAAGCTGTTCTTAAAAATCTCATTGAGCAAACAGAAAACAAGTGTGATTATCTTCATCCTTATTGGCATCTGCAATAATAATAATCTTACTTTAAAATGATCTATTGATCACAAGCCAAAATGATTTTTCCCTTCCTTGGAATAGCTGAACATATAGCAGAATCAATAAATTAGGAACCTTTAAACATAGAACCATAAGTCTTAAACAGTTTTTAGCTGGAATATCTTGTGTGTTTAATGGTGATATTAATGCAGTTAAATCAAGCAAAACATTCCTAATCCTAAAAGCTTAAAATTAGGGTTTTTATCAAAACACACATATACAATGTCAATGCAATCCTTACCCTACCCCCCATTTATAAAGTTATTTTGACATATACCAATCTGTTTTCCCACTCCGTCATTTTAAATAAGCCTTCTAGATGTGGAAGGGTTATAGCTTTTCCTCTGAGGTGAAGGGAAGCTATTCCATGGGTAGGTTTCTTACTAGCAAAGAAAAGAATTGTGACAACAAATGGATAATGTTTTATCCAACAAAGGAATATCAGATTAGTAGGGCTTAACATGGATGCTTGTCTTTGACTTTTTTCTTTCTGATTCTAACTTTGTCAATATCACGTTTTAGCATTTTAGTCATGATTCCACTTCTGGCTGATTATCTAGGTTACAGAGTTCATGACTGATTGTCCTATCAATTATTGCACTGTGCTAGAAGTGATTATTTTGCAGAAGCAGCCCATCACACAGCCCTTGCAGTATTCAGTAGCTTCCAAAGTGTGTGGGGGGGTAGCTTTCTAATTTCTTAGGCAGGGAATATTTATGAGCAACTTGTTTCTGGGAGCCCTGAAATATGGTACTTTGGAAAGGTGGGGATAAGTGGTCTCAGATTTTGAATTACACTTTCCTATATATTTGAGGTTATAGGAATAAATTACCCATACTTAAAATCCAGAAAATAATGAGATTAGAAGGCCACTGATATGATCACATACTTAGGAATTTCTCAATATACTTTAATCTTTTATGAACTTTTTGTACCCAAATATATTCACTGAAAGACTTGTTCTTAAAGGTCAGAAAACTTGGGCCAAGATAGAAGGAAATAATTCCTTGCATATTTCCCCAATTACACTTTGTATCCTCAGAACATAAGGTTTATGGGGGAATCTTATTTGGTTCCAAAATATAAACACCGGGACTGTGCTGTTATCATAGTACTGATAAATCAAGAAAATTCCTATTTTTATCTTCATTCTGACTACCTCAGGCAAAAATCAAAGTTTTCTCTTCATTCAGATTTTCAAGAAAAAGTTAGCTACACAGACCTGTCCAGATTTCTGTGGGTTGAAAAGTTAATATAGATTTTCTTTTCTATAAATTTGATATTGAAATAAAGGAGAGAAAGAAAGCTAAAACCTTGATGGGAAGGTATAGGTGAGGACAGACTGAGGATAGAGAGAAAGCAGACAGTGGAGGGGTGATCAAAAATAGATTAAACAACAGTTGATGGAGTCAGCTACTGAAAAATTCAAGTAGTGGGATCAAAATTCTACTTTAAAAGAAATAGAAACATCCCTTCTTCTGAGAAGAGAAGGAAAACATCAGTTATGACAGATACTGTAGAGTGGCTCACCCAACACACTTCCTGCTGAAATCTGTATTTCTCATCCTTGGAGTTAGAGTTTTGCTTGGAGTATAAACCAAGTGTCAACCAAGGTTGTAGCATTAAGATTAATGGTAGGAGAGGCACCTGGGTGGCTCAGTCGGTTGGGCATCTGACTCTTGATTTCCACTCGGGTCATGATCTCAGGGTGGTGGGGTCCAGCGCCGAGTCAGAGCTGGAGTCTGCTTTGGTTTTTCCCTCTCCTTCTCCCTCTGCCCCTCCCCGCTCTCCTTCTCAAATAAAATCTTTTAAAAAAGAAAAATGGTAGGAAATTTCAGAAGTTGGCATGTACTGGCCCCTTCTTGTGGCTTTTTTAAAAGCTCCACAAGAAAGTGATGAATTCAGGCTGCAGAAGTGTAATGAAAAATGTACTAAGGGAGATGCTTTCAGCCTTCGGCTTGTAATTTAAGTTTGGTAGTCAGAGTAGTGGTCTAGAGCAGAGAATACAAGATGCTTACCCAATATCCATTTCCCTTTCTTTTTTTCACTAACAGAGCACTAGCTTTTGGGAAGCATTTTCCAATCTCCCTGGCAGACAGGCCAACTATATTTCACAGTTCTGATCAAAGGTATGATGGAGAAATTGTTGGTTATAACTTCTGAGGATGCTCCTTAAAAGAGGTGGGTGAGCTGACAACAAAGCCATACCCTAAGGATGGCAGTAAGCCATACCAGTACTGGATTGCCCCCTCTGGACTTCTAAATGAGAAAAAAAATAAACCCCCAATTTGTTTGAGCCACTGTTTTCCACTTTCTGTAACTATCAGCCAAATGTAAATTCTTTTTTTTTTAAGATTTTATTTGACAGAGAGAGAGACACAGCGAGAGAGGGAACACAAGCAGGGGGAGTGGGAGAGGGAGAAGCAGGCTTCCTGCAGAGTAGGGAGCCTGATGTGGGGCTCGATCCCAGGACCCTGGGATCACGACCTGAGCTGAAGGCAGACGCTTAACGACTGAGCCACCCAGGTGCCCCCAAATGTAAATTCTTAATTGATATGCTAGATAAGATGTGAGTAACTATACTCTTTATTTACTTAGTGAAACTCAGTAATCTGTGTTCACTATTTACTCAGTGAAATAGAAGTCCAGGTCGGTCTGTTGAGAATTACATTATTTGAACTCAATAAGAATGGTATTGAATGGCTATTGTGTGCTTGGCACTAATATTTATTGAAATAAATCTTTACTGACAATACCATAACCATTACATTATATTTCCTCTTTCTGGGACAATTTTGAAGGTCTGCACCCTGGTATTCATCTCCTTTCCTGGTCTGCCCAGTGGGCTGAACTTTGGAGGAAATTTTATGGCTGCAGACAAAAAACTTGCCAGGTTGACAACCCATATCCTTCATTTTTACACCTCAAAATTGAGCACTTTATACCCCCAAGACAACACATTATATTTAACTTACATTATGTACAGTCATATACTCAGCTGAAAATATACATGTTTTTCATTACAAATAAGATTTGTTTCATAAGTGTCTGCATTCCCTTGCTCTCATGAATATTACTTGGTTGCCCAGCATCCACTTCCTCCTTTTCTGTTTCTAAGGGTACCCAGATTTCTGACCAGGTATTTGCCCCTCTTCCATGCAGCTAATATATGCATACACAAATTTGCACATACGTGCACACATTTATGCTTTCCATCATCTATGAGCCTATGTCTGTGAAATGATTTCTCTCTTTATACAATTAAAAGGCCTCTGTAGGGCACCTGGGTGGCTCAGTTGGTTAAGCGACTGCCTTCGGCTTGGGTCATGATCCCGGAGTCCTGGGATCGAGTCCCACATCGGGCTCCCGGCTCGGCGGGGAGCCAGCTTCTCCCTCTGACCCTATCCCCTCTCACGCTGTTTCTCTCTCTCTCTCTCTCAAATAAATAAATAAATAAATAAAATCTTTTAAAAAAAAAGGTCTCTGTAGATAGTAAATAAAGAGGCTGCATATGGGAAAGTGTTTGCGTGAAAAAGAGATGACTAACAGAACAGTAAGGAACAGTGCTGGTGGGTGATAGTAGGCTCCCCTCCAAATGGTAGCTATCTGGTGTTGAATTCTCTGACAACAGAGCCATGCAAAAAAGGGCAGGTGCCAAGAGTGCTTGGCTGCACTTACCAGGACTGACTGTGGCAGACAGTTAATAAGAGAGGATCCTGAGGTCTAGCTAGAAAGGATAGATCCCAGGAAATCATTCTGAGCAAGCAGAAGCAGGAGAGAGGAGGAGAGAGGGATCCAGGAGACATAGTGGGCCAGATGGTAAAGAAGCAGTAACACCAAGGAACCAAAGAAATGATACTAGGAGGCTGAAAAGTTCAAGGTGAGCATCAGTGAAACAGGATGGGATGGAGCTTGGTGTGTGTGCAGGAAAAGGATCATTCAGAAACTCATCTCCAAGAAGTGGGAATGTAGCTTCAGACCCCCTATCTGAATGTTTTGGCTTCTCCTACCAACAGGGTTGAGTCTTAAAGGAGCAGATTACAACCAAATAGTATTTCATTGAAAATAAACATCATGGCAGAATGGATTACCTACACGCTTGTTTTTAACTCCATGACCTCATCATATAGCAATAAATTTACTAAGACTACCCTATGGGGCCACCAGGTGCCAGGCACTCCTAAGAGAATTTAACACGAATTATCTTAGCGGATTTTTAGAATAGCTTTATGAGGGCGCCTGGGTGGCTCAGTCGTTAAGCGTCTGCCTTCGGCTCAGGTCATGATCCCAGGGTCCTGGGATCGAGTCCCACATCGGGCTCCCTGCTCCGCGGGAAGCCTGCTTCTCCCTCTCCCACTCCCCCTGCTTGTGTTCCTGCTCTCACTATGTCTCTCTCTGTCAAATAAATAAATAAAATCTTAAAAAAAAAAA
>NC_138385.1:31521072-31566404 GCF_054177405.1 Leptonychotes weddellii
CGCCTGGGTGCCTCAGTCGTTAAGCGTCTGCCTTCGGCTCAGGTCATGATCTCAGGGTCCTGGGATCGAGCCCCATGTTGGGCTCCCTGCTCTGCGGGAAGCCTGCCTCTCCCTCTCCCACTCCCCCTGCTTGTGTTCCCTCTCTCACTGTGTCTCTTTCTCTCAAATAAATAAATAAAATCTTTAAAAAAAAATACGCAGGTCAGTATGTTTTTTTATTGAAAACACTGCAACAGGGGTGCCTGGGTGGCTCAGTCATTAAGCATCTGCCTTCGGCTCAGGTCGTGATCCCAGAGTCCTGGGATGGAACCCCGTGTTGGGCTCCCTGCTCAGCGGGGAGCCTGCTTCTCCCTCTCCCACTCCCCCTGCTTCTGTTCCCTCTCTTGCTCTCTCTCTTTCTCTGTGTCAAATAAATAAATAAAATCTTTTACAAAATAAAAAAAGAAAACACTGTAACAGATATGGTGAAATTCTAGAGACCTCCTACTCTGGCACTCTGCTCTTGTGGATCATAATAAGATTATCAGATTGTCAAAAATGTCCTGACCACCAAATATGTACAGGGTGATGTAGGGAATATAAAGAAGAATAAAGGGTGCCTGGGTGGCTGTCGGTTAAACGTCTGCCTTCAGCTCAGGTCATGATCCCAGGGTCCTGGGATTGAGTCCCGCAAAGGGCTCCCTGCTCAGCAGGGAGTCTGCTTCTCCCTCTCCCTCTGCCTCTCCCCTCTGCTCATGCTCTCTCTCACTCTCTCTCTTAAATAAATAAATAAAACCTTTTAAAAAATAAAGAAGAATAAAATATCTTCATCCCTGGGGCACCTGGGTGGCTCAGTCGGTCAAGCGTCTGCCTTCAGCTCAGGTCATGATCCCAGGGTCCTGGGATCCAGCCCTGCATCAGACTCCCTGCTTAGCAGGGAGCCTGCTTCTCCCTCTCCCTCTGCTGCACCCCCTGCTTGTCCTCTCTCTTTCTCTCTCTGTCAAATAAATAAATAAAACATTTAAAAAATATCTTCATCTCTGATTCACTTATCACAAAATTAAACAGAAGTTACAGAAGATCTAATTAA
Organism: Leptonychotes weddellii; assembly: GCF_054177405.1. Classification (NCBI taxonomy): domain Eukaryota; kingdom Metazoa; phylum Chordata; class Mammalia; order Carnivora; family Phocidae; genus Leptonychotes; species Leptonychotes weddellii. The sequence continues at coordinate 31,522,142 of NC_138385.1, forward strand.
AAGTGGCTAAACAATAAAGAAACACATTTATTTCATCTTATATAACAGGAAATCTGGAAGGTAGGGCAGTTTCAGGAGAGGTTGCTTGACTCAATAATGTTATTAGGACTCAGATTCATTGTGTTTTGTTTTTTTTTTTAAAGATTTTATTTATTTATTTGAGAGAATGAGAGAGCACATGAGAGGGGGGAGGGTCAGAGGGAGAAGCAGGCTCCCCGCCGAGCAGGGAGCCCGATGCGGGACTCGATCCCGGGACTCCAGGATCATGACCTGAGCCGAAGGCAGTCGCTTAACCAACTGAGCCACCCAGGCGCCCTCATTGTGTTTTTTCAATCTGCTATCCTTAGTAAGTTCGTTACTTCCCACGTAGTCACAAGATGCATGTAGCAGCCTCAGATATCTCCTATTCACCAAAATTACCTACAGGCTGGAAGAGAGCAAAACAGTGCTCTGTTCCCTATGTCCTTTTATAACCATAAACATAAAATAGATAACTTCTCTATATCTCATTGTCCAGAACTGCCTCACTAAGCTATGCATAGCTATGGCAAGGAGAATGACATTACCATGACTGGCTTATACCCCTGAATTCTAAACTTTTAAAACCAGAACTCACAGTAAGAAAATACACATTACATAACACACACATGCACAAACATGCACATGCATGCACACATACATAAAGTTTCACAAACTAACTCTTACCCTTGATGCACACAACATGCTTTGATGTTATTTATGATATTCTATTTCTTTAATTTAAAAATGCTGATAGTAACCCTTCCAAAAAATTGAAGAGGGAACAGCTACAAACTTATTTTTTGGGGGGCCAGCATTAGCCTGATGCCAAAGCCAGACAAAGATATTAAAAGAAAACTATAGATCAATATCCCTGATGAACATCGATGCAAAAATCCTTGACAAAATACTGGCTAAACAAATTTATTTTTTCTTTTTAAAGATTTTTATTTATTTGAGAGAGAGAGAATGAAGAGAAAGAGAGCATGAGGGGGGGAGGGTGAGAGGGAGAAACAGACTCCCCAACAAGCAGGGAGCCCAATGCAGGACTCGATCCAAGGACTCCAGGATCATGACCTGAGCTGAATGCAGTCGCTTAACCAACTGAGCCACCCAGGCACCCTGGCTAAACAAATTTAAAAGCACATTAAAAGGATCATAGCTCATGACAAGGTGGAATTTATCCCTGTGATACAAGGATGGTTCAACATATGAAAATTAACCAATTTTATACACTACATTAACAAAACAAAAGATAAAAATCACATGTTAATTTCAAATGACGCAGAAAAAGCATTTGACAAAAGTCAGCACTCTTTCATGATAAAATCTCTGCAAACCAGGAATAGAAGGAAACTACTTTATCAAAATAAAGGCCATAAGAAAAGCTTACAGCTAAGATCCTACTCAATGGTAAACAACTGAAAGCTTTTCCTTCTTTAAGATAAGGAACAAGGGAGGGCGCCTGGGTGGCTCCATCATTGGGTGTCTGCCTTCCACTCAAGTCGTGGTCCCAGGGTCCTGGGATCGAGCCCCGCATAGGGCTCCCTGCTCGGCGGGAAGCCTACTTCTCCCTCTCCCACTCCCCCTGCTTATGTTCCCTCTCTCACTGTGTCTCTCTCTGTCAAATAAATAAATAAAATCTTTGAAAAAAAAAATAAGGAACAAGGGAAAGATGCCCACTCTTGACACTTATGTTAAACAAAGTATTGAAAATCCTAACCAGAGCAATTAGGCAAGAAAAATAAATAAAAGCCATCCAAATTGGAAAGGAAAGAAGTTAAAATTATTTCTGTTCACAGATTATATGATCTTATATGTAGAAAATCCTAAAGATGACATGTACACACACACATACACAAAACTATTAGAACTAATAAATTCAGTAAAGCTGCAAGACACAAAATCAACACAGAAAAATCAGTTACATTTCTATATACTGACAATGAACAATCTGAATAGGGAATTAAGAAAACAATCCTATTTACAATACCATCAAAAAGAATAAAATACTTAGGAGTAAACTTAAGCAAGGAGGCAAAACACTTGCATACTGAAAACTACAAAACATTGCTGAAAGAAATTAAAGAAGACAAAAATAAATGGAAAGACATCCTGTATTTATGGATTGGAAGACTTTATATTGTTAAAATATCAGTAATACCCAAAGTGATTTACAGATTCAGTGTCAACCCTATCAATCCCAAAGGCATTTTTTTTTTTTGCAGAAATAGAAAAAAAAATCTTCCTAAAATTCATATGTAATCTTAAAGGACCCTGACGAGCCCAAATAATCTTGAGAAAGAACAAAACTGGGAGTGCCTGGGTGGTTCAGCCGGTTAAACATCTGCCTTCAGTTCAGGTCATGATCTTGGGGTCCTGGGTTCGAGTCCCAATTGGGGTTCTCTGCTCAGTGGGGAGCCTGCTCCTCCTTCTCCCTCTGCCCCTCCCCGCATTCATGCTCTTTCTCTCTCAAATAAAGAAATAAAATCTCAAAAAGAAAAGAAAGAAGAACAAAACTGGAGGCCTCACATTTTCTGATTTCAAAACAAATGACAAAGCCATGGTAATCAAAACAGTATGGGACTGGCATAAAGATAGACATATTGACTGATGGAACAGAATAGAGTGCCCAGAAATAAACCTTCACATACATGGCCAAGTGAACTTTTACAAGGACACCAAGGATACACAATGGGAAAACAGTCTCTTCAATAAGTGCTCCTGGGAAAAGTAGATATCCACATGCAAATGAAAGAAGTTAGATCCTTACCTTATGCCATATACAAATATTAATTCAAAATAGATTAAAGACCTAAATGTAAGACCTGAAACTATAAAACTCCCATAAGAAAACATAGTGGAAAAGCTTTATGGCATTGAATTTGGTAATAATTTCTTGGATATGATGCCAAAAACATGGGCAGCAAAAGCAAAAATATTCAAATGGGGCTGCATCAAACTTACAGACTTCTGTGTAACAAAGGAAACAACAGAGTGAAAGGCAACATAGGAAAGGGAGAAAATATTTGCAAATTATGTATCTGAAAATGGGTTAATATCTAGAATATGTAAAGAACTCTTACAACTCAGGGACACCTGGGTGGCTCAGTCGGTTAAGCATCTGCCCTCAGCTCAGGTCATGATCCCAGGGCCTGGGATTGAGTCCCTGCATTGAGCTACCTGCTCAGCGGGGAGCCTGCTTCTCCCTCTCCCTCTGCCTGCCGCTCCCCCTGCTGTGCTCTCTCTCTCTGACAAATAAATGAATAAAATCTTAAGAAAAAAACTCCTACAACTGAACAACAACAACAAAGCAAACAAACTGACTTTGAAAATGGGCCAAAAACTTGAATAGACATTGCTCCAAAGAAGATATATACATAGCCAACAAATATATTGAGAAGATGCACAACTTCAGTAATCATCAGGGAAATACAAGCCAAAAATGTAATGAGCTATTCCCCTCCTACCCATTAGGATGGTTACTATCAAAAATAAATTAATTTAAAAACCAGAAAAAAACAAGGGTTGGTAAGGATGTAGAAAAATTAGAACTCTTCCACACTGTTGATGGGAATGTAAAATGGTGCAGCCATTGTGGAAAACAGTATGAAATTTCCTTAAAAAATTTAAAAATAGAATTTCCATATGATCCAGCAATATCACTTCTGGATATACATCCTAACAAAGTGAAAATTGGATCTCAAAGAGGTATTTTTGCACCCATGACCATTGCATTACTCATGATAGCCAAGAAATAGAAGAAGCCTAAATGACCATCAAAGGATGACTGGAAAAAGAAAATGTGGTATATATATATGATGAAATATTATTCAGCCTTAAAAAAGAAGGCAATCCTGTCATATGCTACAACATGGATGAACTTTAAGGACATTATGCTAAATGAAAGAAAACAGTTACAAAAAGACAAATATGGGGCACCTGGGTGGCTCAGTTGGTTAGGTGTCTGACTCTTACTAATTTCGGCTCAGGTCATGATCTCAGGGTCGCGAGATTGAGCCCCGCATCCAATTCTGGCTCAGCACAGTCTCCTTGAGATTCTCTCTCCCTCTGGCCCTCCCCCCACTCTCTTTCTCTCTCTCTCAAATAAATAAATAAATAAAATCTTTAAAAAAGACAAATACTGCATGATTCCACTGATATAAGGTATCTAAAATAGTCAAGTTCATGGAAACAGAAGGTACAGTGGTGGTTGCCAGGGCGGGGGAAGGGAGAAAATGGAGAGTTATTGTTTAATAGGTATAGAGTTTCAGTTTTGCAAGGTAAAAAAGTTCTAGAGAGGGGCGCCTGGGTGGCTCAGATGGTTAAGCGTCTGCCTTCAGCTCAGGTCATGATCCCAGGGTCCTGGAATCCAGCCCCACATCGGGCTCCTGGCTCAGCGGGGAGCCTGCTTCTCCTTCTCCCTCTGCCTCTCTCCCTGCTCATGCTCTCTCTCTCTGTATCTCTGTGTCTCAAATGAATAAATAAAAAAAATCTTAAAAAAAAAAGTTCTAGAGATCTGTTGCATATAGTTAACACGAATGTGCTATTTACCTAAAAATGGCTAAAATGGTTAATTTTTTATTATGTGCTTTTTTACCAAAACAAGAAACATGTTGACTGTGACCTACTAAATTGGTTTTGACTCACTAATGGGTTACAGCCTGGTTTTGAAAAATCCTAGCTTGGATTAATTAAGATTGACCATCTGTGATGTGACCTACCTTGAGGTATAAGCCTGTCTTATATATGATCAAAATCAGGGCTCTGTTAGCAAGCAAAAGTAGAGGGAAATGGAATATTATTTGGTAATAACAAAGAACGAAGCGCTAATACATACTATACCTTGGGTGGACCTTAAAAACATGAAGCCAGTCAGAGAAGACGGCATATTATATTATTCTATATGAAATGTCCAGAATTGGCAAATCTATAGAGACAAAAAGTAGAGTAGTGGTTGCCTAGGGCTGGGGTGAGGGGTTGGGGGAAATGGGGATTGACTGCTAGTGGGTACAGGTTTTCTTTTGGGGAAAAAAAAACATGTACTGAAATTAGATTGTGGTGATGGTTGTACAACCCTCTAAATATACCAAAAACATTGAATTATACACTTATTAAATGGCTACAATGTATGGTATGTGAATTCTAGTCCAATTGAGCTGCTAAAACAGGGGGTAAAGTGGCAAACAGAGAGTTTATATCTAATGAAATAAAGACAATAATTCAGCATATGGAAAATGTGTAAAAACAAATGCAAACAACTTTAAAATACTCATCATATATGTGCCTACGTAACCAATTTTGAAATGGGGAAATCAATGGCAGAATTATAGAGAACTAGGAAGTACTCTTTCCCAGTGATATTATAAATTCATTATATTTTTAAAAAATTTTATTATGTTATGTTAGTCACCATACAATACATGTAAATTCATTATATAATGGCAATATGTAACAAGAAGTATCATACTCAGTTTTGAACTAGTAAAAAGAAAAGTCCGGAAGAAAAGCTGATGAGTTAGCAAACAACAGTGTCTGCACAGGAGATACTTTATTTAGAAATTTCCTTAGTTCTACATTTTTAGTTTAGCCTCAGAAAGTAGCCTTTCCTAGCTCAAGTATTTTTCTACCTGATTCAGAAAAGTCTGGATTCTCTTCCTATGAATGCTATGCTTCTCCTACTAAGCCATGTTTGAACTCAATCATTTTAGTTAGCCCTCTGTTAATTTTGTCATCCACATTAGATTATGAATTGCTTGAGTCTAAGGACTATAATTTCCAGGAGTGACATTGTATTAAGAAATTAACCTGGGGAGAGGGAGACACCAGCAAAATTTGGCCACTGTCACTTAATCAGCTATGTGACCTTAACTTCTCTGAAGCTCAGTTACTTATTTGTATGATGGGAATCATAATGTGTTTCAAGGTGGTGTTGTAAGAATTAAATGGGATGAAGTTATATGAAGTATCTAGCATGGAGCCTTGTACGTGGTATATTTTTATTTAACATTAGTTTCATTCACCTCTCTCTCTTTAGCCCTCTGTTCAGTTGTCCCAGTTCAGGTGAAATGGTTTTTTTGCCCTAATTCTCCTCATTACGTGAGCCCAAAGACACTGCTAACTCTAAAACTTAGAGGGATCTTACCAAGCTTCTAGTTTTTACTTCCCATACGGTCCTTACTATTTCCTTCATTTTATTCACTTTTATCCCTTCCCTGTGTATGCCGAGATCTATATTGATTGTATCATTTCCTCTAAATCTGAGTAGGTAGTGGTTATCATGACAATTTTACACTAACAACCAATAAAATTTACATAAAACGTTCACAAAAGATTTCTTGGCTACTATGTAAAGGGGGGGTTCATGTACTACATATACAAAGGAAATTGAGCTATTGATCAGAAGGTACTGCTAAAATTGAGAAAGCAGTAGTTATGGCTTTAAACTTAATAGTTAAGATAGAGTTACCCATCACACGCCCTTAACAGCTAGCTCAGATATCCATCTGTTATGTAAGCAAAGAATCAGGAATCTACAACAGAGCTCAAGGAAGCTTCTGAGTATCTTCTGTATAGATTAAATTACCTGATATATCTTAATAATATTTAGATTAAATGCATAATTTAGAAAAGTATGTGCTGAGGGAAGAAGGGAAAGGAACTAGTATTGAAAGACCGAAATGGGAGTGTTTTTGGTTTATTCAGACCTTGGAGCTGATACCACACAATCAGTTATGTCAATGCCCTCCAGCCAAAGGCCACCGGAAGCATACCTGTAATTGAATAAGTTGGGTTTATTGCTTGTAGCAGGGAGGGAGAATGCACACCATGGGGATCCATGGGGCATCTCATTAAGAGAGTTTAGAAAGGGCTTAGTATATAGGATTTGGGTCCATGTTAGGTGATTTGGGGAAGCGTTGAAGGAAGCAGTCTTTTCTCTGGATGTGCCGCATCCATACGGGGTGCTGTCAAGAAGTGGGGGTAATTTCATGATTAGGTATTTTAATAAACCTTACTTAGAAGAAGGGAAGACTAGCCCAAGGGTGAGCTATAATTGGCACAGAAGCATCAGTCACTAATATCAGCTAGGACTGGGGAATGTTTAATTATTTGTGTGGCGTGGACAGTGTTCTTTTTTTTAAGATTTTATTTATTTATTTGACAGAGAGAGAGTGAGAGAGCACAAGCAGGGTGAGCGGCAGGTGGAGCGGCAGAGGGAAAGGGAGAAGCAGGCTCCTTACTGAGCAAGGAGCCGGACGTGGGGCTCGATCCCAGTACTCTGGGATCATGACCTGAGCCAAAGGCAGACGCCCAACCGACTGAACCACCCAGGCGCCCCTTGGACAGTGTTCTCATTTTATCTAGGTTCCGGTATGATTACAAAGCAGTCTGTTTTTTGTTTTTTTTGCCTTGATACATTGTAGTCACAGAATGGCCTTTTTGATGTTTATAATCTGCAAGATTGTTTATGTTCAGTAGGAGAACACCAAGATCTAGTTGTGCCTGGTGGCCAGGGACCTGGATATCAGGACTTGATTTCCTCTTTCTCAGTTAGAAGCATTATCTGCTCCTACCCCATTTTCTCTGTTTTCTTGTTGAGTTCTCACTGTAAAATCAGACATTTCTAAAATTATTGTTATAAAAGGGAAGGGAAGGGAAACTAACATTTATTGACTACTTATATATTAGGCACTGTTGTACATATAACGACCCATCTCCTCTAAAAATAATAATAACCCTTGGGCAGATCAGCATCTACATTTTACGGAGGAAGAAACCAGCTCAGAGAGGATAGGTCACTTGCTCAAATTTACACAGCTAGTTAATGGAATCTGATTTTGAATCCAGATCTGTCTCCAAAGCTTTATGTGCTTTCTGCTCTACCATTGCTTTGAAGGAATTTTAGGAATACAACCTATTCTTTATGTCTGTACTGTTTATTTACGAAAAATATTGGGGTGGCTGGCTGGCTCACTTGTGGAGTATGTGACTCTTGATCTCAGGGTTGTGAGTTTGAGCCCTGCATTGGGTGTAGAGATTACTTAAAAATCTTTTAAAAATCTTTAAAAAAAGGGAAAATATTATATTCAGAATTGAAACACGAAGAAGTAATAATTCCTTGAATTAAGTTTTATTGACTATTTTTAGATTAGATTATATATGTCAGGTGGCAGAACCTATAGAAAGTGCATGATATTTTAGTCCTGTTCCACCAGACACTGCAAATATCCTCAGTGGGGGGCTCAAAGCAGGAAAGAAGTAAAGTGTTGGAAGCCACATATGTGGATTCTCCACCGTAGGAGAAACTTAGGAACTGCCATCTAGAGAAAAGGGGTTCCTAGAGGTGAGCTTCTAGGTTCCAATTTAGCTCCTATAGCCTCTCTCAGTTGGCCCAGACATGCAGGCTCAGCCTTGCCCCAGTCTCTAGAAGCCATCTGGCTGTCAGGCAAGAGAAGCATAAAGAACCCTCTACTCATAGCTCAGTCACTCAGCATAAAGCTCGTCTTCCTACCACGTCCCTTTCTGACCTAACAGTCTAGTCTAATAAATGGGCTCTTACCTTGCTCCTTATGAATATGTTTCTACTTTCCAGTTCCAGTAACAAAATTCTCCTCATGGGGAGTCCTCACAAATAGTTCTCTTTCTCCATGACAGTGGGTGAAGAAAGAAAGTTTCAACAGGCACAGTCCTCTTTTCATATCGAGCTAAATTGCTTCAAGGATTTTCATCTAAGTGGCTGACCGTTCCCCTTTATGGACTTCTATTAATGTTCAAACCTGGAAATTGGAATCAGATAGACTTAGTTTGAACCCCTGCTCTTCTACTAAACTACCTTGGGCAAAACACTCAGTGTCAGCTTCCTCATCCTGAAAAAGGAAATGAGAATGTTTGTCTTGCAGGGTTGTTGAGAGAGTGAGATGCTGTATGATAAGAACAAGCAAAGTGCCTGAAACGTAAATGTTCAGGAATTGGTAGCCCTTTTTTTTTTTTTTTTTAATTCAGGTAAAGTTCACATGGAATTAACCATTTGAAAGTGTACAGTTCAGTGACATTTAGTACATTCACAATGTTATGCAACCATCTCCTCTTTCTAGTTCCAAAACATTTTCATGGTGGCCAAAGGAGATCCGGAGTGGTAACTCATTTATAGCTCAGAAATGCTTTGAACCTTGTGGGTGGTAAGAAAAATGCATCACAATGAGAACATTAAGATCACAATCTAAGGCTAAGTACAACACTCTATTAATTGTTCTCTGATCTCTGGTGTGATGCTATGGTGGAGGGCGGATGGAGCTCAGCAAAACAGAGGTATAATTCCTAGTCTACTTACTTTATAGTCACTTGCAGAAATTTTCATCTCACATAAGGTCAACCTGAAGGGTTTTTATAGCTTTGTTGCCCTTTCTACTCACCATCATACCATGAAGTTTCGCTAAAGCACATTACTCAGCTAGGTTCTATGCCAACTTCTTGTAACACAATTTATCATTGACCCAGACTAGGTGTTTGCTAATTCCCTTGGAATTAATTGTGCACTTTAATCATTTTCATTGAATCAGTTCCCATGTCTGTAGCTTTTATAAGTACTAGTTGCATACTAATTAAAAATTACCCATCGGTTGTATATAAGGTACAACTAGAAATTTTCTTTTTAATTTTCCTTCTCTGACTCATAAACTGGCTCAGAAGCAATTTCAAAAAGGAGTAAAACATTTGCAGGTGATATGGCGTCCATGGAATAAATGTTCTTTTTTTCTCCTCAGGAGAATACGTAGATGTATACATTCTTATTTCTTAAAATGGTCTTGTTAGGGGCGCCTGGGTGGCTCAGTCGGTTAAGCGTCTGCCTTTGGCTCAGGTCATGATCCCAGGGTTTGGGGACTGAGCCCTCCTTCTGGCTCTCTGCTCAGCGGGGAGTCTGCTTCTCCCTCTCCCTCTGCCTGCCGCTCTGCCTATCTGGGCTCTCTCTCTCTCTGTCATCCTCTCTTTCTCTCTGTCAAATAAATAAATAAAATCTTAAAAAAATAAAATGGTCTTGTCATACTGCCATCACAATTAATATTCTTCATTTCCACATTGCTCTTAGACTCCTCATTTTCTATGAGAGTTTTTAGCAACTTTTTGATTTTTAGAGTATGATAGGATATAGACTTTTTTACATTCAGATTTAAAAAAAACAATTTTAAATGAGACAGTCATGTGTTGCAATGGGGAAAATATTCTTTACAAATGGATAGTGAGAAGAGCAGCTTAGTACCATTCATAACCCATGTCAGTTACTTGAATGAGGGAACATGAGACTGGAAGTCTGTTGGAAGTGTGGCTTCTAGTCCTTAGCCTTAAATGAAATAGCTCTGTAGTTTGGGGCAAGTCACAACCTGACACAGGGACCACAGTTTTCTTGATTTGTCACCCCATCATCATATTGCTCCTATCTACGTCATCCGGATGCTGTAAAGACAAACTCAACATGTCCCAAGATTAAGTGATTACAGCCACCATCTCTTCACCCAACTCTCCTTCCCAAATCTTGTCCTTTATGCTCCAAATTATCACAAGTCTTTCTTCTTTATTCCATTCTCATTAGCCCAGATCAGATCCAACTCACCTTAGTTTTCTGAACAGTTGCAGTAAACTAGCCCGCCTCCCCTCCTTCTTGCCCTCCTCCAAACCATCCTGTCCTTTACCAGAGTTATATACTAAAAACACGATTGGTGCCATTCCCTGGCTTAACACTTGAAATGGCTCCCTACTGCAAAGTGACAAAGTTTACTTATTAAGTCTGGTACATGAGGTTCATTAGATACAGCTTCATTATACTTCACCAACAATGAGCCCCCATATAAGATGATTCATATCATCAAATCTTCAGTGACCGTATGGTGGCTGGTGTTTATGGTCCACCATGCCAGATTGCCGAATCCATCTGATTTTAGCTCAGCATGGTAAAAGCTCGATGTTTCACTGCCAACTTCCTGCACCAAGCATGAGTCATAGCATTTCTCAGCTGTTGCTTTCTCAGAAGCTGTGGAAGTCTTCTAAACCATACATGTGCAACCTAGAAGTATGTGGAGTTAATGTCCCAGGGATGGAGGACAACTCTCAAGCAAAAGAGGGCAAAAGTCAATGGATACATGCCACAGTTTCTCTGTTCTGCATTGAGCCCATCTGAGGCCTGTTCTATACAGCTGCTCAGAAAGTTGCTAACAGGCTTGAGCTCTAGTTGCCCACAGTGGTTACACCCTGTTTCTTTGGAAGTGATTCTTGGGACCACTTCCCAAATAAACTACCCACACCTAGTCCTTGCTTCGAAGTCTGCTTTATGGGTAATCCAAATTAAGAGACCTTATTTTTGTCTGCTTGATTTTTTGGTCATTAATATACACATGCTAAAGTCTCCTAGCATGAGAGTGATTTCTCCTTATGTTTCTACTACATGTCACTTCTATATTTCAAAGCTCTCTTATTAAATGTCTAAAGCTTCATGGATAAAACCACCATGATGCATCCCTCTTTGTTCCATTAAATTTATTCACCTTGAATTCTATTTTATATGACATTAATATTGATACATCTGCTTTATTTTCATAGCTTTTGCCTTGTATAACTTTTTTGATTTTTAATTCTTAATTTTTATTTTATTTCAGTAGAACAAAAAAATAAGTGTATAGATGGATTAAAATCTCCAATCTGTGGGGAAACAGTCACTATCATACACTGTTGGTGGGACTACAAAGTAGTACAATCTTTTTGGAGAGATGTTTGGAACTATCTAACAAAACTACATATGCATTTGTCTTTCAACAAAACAATCCTGTCCCCAGAAGTTTACCCTGAGAATAGACCTACAGCAATATAAAATATACATACACAAGGTTATTCATTATAGCATTGTGATTTCAAATTACTGGAAACAACCTAAATCCTCATGTGAGAGAGTGCTTGAATAAAGTAAGGTACATCACACAATGGAATACTATGCAGATGCAAAAAAGAATGAGGAAGACCTTTATGAACTGACATGGAGTGACTTCCAGAATATAATGTTAGGTGAAAAAAGCAAAGTGCAAAACAGTATGCTACCCTTCACACAAGAAAAAAAAAGGGGAAATAGGAAAATAGACATGTATCAGCTTATTTGTGCAGAAAGAAACATGAAAAGAAATTAGAAACTAATGAGATTGGTTACCTACAATAGCTGGGCAGTAACAAAGTAGAAAGTAGGGGGTATGGAAAGAGAGTAGAAGAAATACTGAAGAGTTATAGTTCTCTGAATGTGCATTTTGTCTAGTTCTGACTTTTGGAACCACGTTAATGTTTCACATACTTAAACATAAATAAAATCAACAAGGATGGGCAAGGCAAGAAAAATGGAATAGAGGAGCTCCTGGGTGGCTCAGTCGTTAAGCGTCTGCCTTCGGCTCAGGTCATGATCCCAGAGTCCTGGGATCGAGCCCCCCATCGGGCTCTCTGCTCGGCGGGAAGCCTGCTTCTCCCTCTCCCACTCCCCCTGCTGTGTTCCCTCTCTAGCTGTGTCTCTGTCAAATAAATAAATAAAATCTTTAAAAAAAAAGAAAAAAGAAAAATGGAATAGAAATAGAAACAAATGAACCCAACTTTATTTCAAACGAATAACATGACCACGTCAAAGTGTTTGTGTGTTTGTATGGGAGAGGGGACATCGAAGACTTAACGTAAGTAACTGAAATGACAGTATTTTGATGATGTACTTCGTGAAGACCACAGGAAAAAAAATTGGCCTCCCAGTGATACATGATTTCGAGCCAGCAACCTCTAAGCTTCATTTCCTACCTGCGTCTGTCACCTCCTGCAGGATTCTGATAAGACTTGCCCCTTAACACCCACACATCCCGTAAGGTCATGCATCCTCTGGCTGCCTCTTTAAAATTTTGAATTGCACAGGAACCTCTCCTAAATCTTGTGCCACGGGGACTTTCTTTTTATAAAATGCCTGTGCGAGGCTATTCATTCTCTCTCAGTTCTGGACTTTCTCCCATAGAGCCATCCACCCTACTTTTTGCCTTGGGGCTTCCTTACCTTTTTGACTGAGACAGTTTTGTTTTATTCATACCACAAGGCTACCCTCGTAAGTTTCACCATTTGAACCTAACCTTGGGAGGGAGTTTTCCCATGACACGGTGAGATTACTATAACATAACTTAAGGATAAAGGTAGAATTGGAAACAAATATTGTACTCTTGTTGGTAGGTTTGATTTTTACAGGGGAATGGGTTAGCAAATCTGTAACTACTTTATATGCATTCCGGGACTGAGCAAGTGAGTATATTGTCAATAATGAGAACCAATAAGTGGAAACAATCCAAATGTCCATATAGTAATGGAAGGGACAAATGTGGTATATCTATTAAAATGCAATATTATTTAGCTGTGAAAAAAGGATAAAGTCCTGAAAGGGGCACCTGGGTGGCTCAGTTGTTAAGCATCTGCCTTCGGCTCAGGTCATGGTCCCAGAGTCCTGGGATCGAGCCCTGCATCGGTCTCCCTGCTCCATGGGAAGCCTTCCTCTCCCTCTCCCACTCCCCCTGCTTGTGTTCCCTCTCTCGCTGTGTCTCTCTCTGTCAAATAAATAAATAAAATCTTAGAAAAAAGAATAAAGTCCTGATGTAGTCTATGACACGGATGAACCTTGAAAACACTGTCCTAAGTGAAAGAAGCCAGACACAAAAGACCATATATATGATCCCATTAATATGAAATGTCTTGAGGGGCGCCTGGGTGGCTCAGTCGGTTAAGCGACTGCCTTCGGTTCAGGTCCTGGAGTCCCAGAATCGAGTCCCGAATCGGGCTCCCTGCTCTGTGGGGAGTCTGCTTCTCCCTCTGACCCTCCCCCCTCTTGTGTACTCTCTCACTCTCTCTTGCAGATAAATAAATAAAGTCTTTTAAAAAATATGAAATATCTTGAATAGGCAAATCCATAGAGTCAAAAAGGAGATTAGTAGTTGCTTAGAGTTGGGAGGGAGGTTTTGAAGAGAAATGGGGAGCGGCTAAACCATTCTGGAATTAGATGGTTGCACAATCTTGTGAATATACTAAAAAACCATTGAATTATACACTTTAAAAGGTGAACTTTATGGTATATGAGTTATATTTCAAGAAGGTTGTTTAAAAAATTATGCCACTGGGGTGCCTGTGTGCCTCAGTTGGTTAAACATCTGAATCTTCATTTCGGCTCAGATCATGATCTCAGGGTTGTGAGATCATGAGGATCATGGGATCGAGCCCCAGGTTGGTCTCCACGCTAGGTGTGGAGCCTGCTTAAGACTCCCTCTGTCTCTCTCCCTCTGCCCCTCTCCCCTCTAAAAAATTATGCCACTTATTTAAGCTTGTACTTCCATTATAATAATTTATTTTTCATTTTTGGTTTAAAAAAATCATGTGCACTAATAAACTAACACAATAATAATGTGAAATATATCTTCTTTTTTTTAAAAAAAAGATTTTATTTATTTATTTGACAGAGAGAGACACAGCGAGAGAGGGAACACAAGTAGGGGGAGTGGGAGAGGGAGAAGCAGGCTTCCCGCCGAGCAAGGGAGCCCGATGCAGGGCTCCATCCCAGGACCCTGGGATCATGACCTGAGCCGAAGGCAGACGCTTAATGACTGAGCCACCCAGGCGCCCCCCTATATCTTCTTTTTTTAAAGAATGAAATCCTATAGTTGGTTCATAGCTTTGCAACAACTGTTCCCATATGAAGATGATCCCATTTTTGGTTGAAATGATTCTATTATCAGTGATAGTTGTTAATCAAGTAAGCCAGAAAAATGGCCAAGTTTGCCATTCCTCCATTCTTTTTCCAGGGGACTTTTCCATCACACTGCACTGTGATAGTTGATAATCTCTCTCCTACTAGGCTGTGAGCTTCCTTTAGGAGACGAATCAAGTCTTATTATTTTTGTTTCCTTAGGGCCTAGCTTTGTGCCTGAAGCATCACAGCAATTCATTAAACATCTGTTGAATGATCGAATGAATAAGTGATGAATTATAAGCTCTATCTCAAACAGTCAGTGAAAAATTTGCAAATTTATCAGTTCTCTTTTCTTCTTCAGGGACAGTAATCACTGGTACTTCCTGATTCAAAAGCGCTCTGCCAGTCATCCAAAAGTCAGAGCCACATAAAGGTAGGCAATTTTTTCAGAAAATAGTCGATTGGAATATACACGAGGCTGCCTGAAATGCCTTGAAATTAGAAATAGGAAATATTAGTCCTCTAAACATCAGAAAGTTGAAGTTTCCTTTCTTTCCTCATTTTCCAAAATGCACACCTCATGTAGTGTAAATTGTTAAGCTGTTAAAGTTACTGAATGAACAATTTGAAAGCTGAGGGGAGTAGTGATCATAGCACGTACATGATAAGAAAAGCTGGATCCCATGGGGATTCTAATTTTAACCCATGGTGATTTCGTTCTGGGCTAGGCAACCTGGTTTTTTAAAATACGATCAGAGATAAGCCAGGATCCATGCCCTAAATGGGTTTACAGCCCAGTCAAGTGGAGAGAATTCCTTCTTTCAGTATTTATCGAAACCTACTACATGCTAGGCTCTGTTCTAGGACCTGGGGATATAGCAGCAAACAGGAACAGCCCCAAAGTCTCTGCCTCACAGAGCTTTCATACCTGGCTGCATCTCATGGTTTGCTTCCTCCACCTAACCCACATTAAACATTTTTTTCTTTTTCTTTTTTTTTAAAAAAGATTTTATTTATCTATTTGTGAGAGAGAGCGAGCACACAAGCAGGGGGAGCAGCAGGCAGAGGGAAAGGGAGAAGCAGGCTCCCTGTCGAGCAAGGAGCCCGACGCAGGACTCTATCCCAGGACTCTGGGATGATGACCCCAGCCAAAGGCAGACGCCTAACCGACTGAGCCACCCAGGCGCCCCTAAACATTTTTTCTACGTCTCTAGCCAGCCTGCTTCTATGTAAGGCCTGATATTTAATCCCTTTGATGATCAGGAACCGGTAATAGTCCATGCGAAAAGATAGAGTTAACCCTTTTGAAAACAAGACCCCTTTTTCTCTCGATGGTACAAACATAGAATTGGATGATTTGTCAACTAAATGGTAAGGTATAAGCATTTGCTTAAGCAAACTAGACTTTCTTCATTATCCTCTCCTGCCTAAGAAATATGGCTCATCTGTCATCCACATAGATGATGAACTCTACCATGGCTCTACTCTGAGGGACTGACTCAGTCGGTTAAGCAACCCTGGATGTTTAGAAAGGTTGGTGACATAGAGCTTCCAGCACATGCTCTTCTGATTGTTCTTGTGGCTGCTCTCCGAACACCAGGGAAATGAGTATAAATGAAGATGATGAAGGAATACCATCTCCTCGGTCTCTTCCAGTCTAACACACTAAATTAGAGATACAGTGGTGGAATATGTGGGACATGTAGTGCAGGGGCTGCAAGTTGGTTAGCATGTCAAGTAACACACCACACACACACACACACACACACACACACCCCTATATTTTATGGTCAGAGTGGGACTATGATGCTGTTGTCATTTATTACACAGAACTGAAGATTTTTCTTATTTCCAATATTTTTTGATGAAAATGTTCAACGATACAGAAAAGGTAGAAGGATTTGACAGTGAACCCCTATTTTCCCACTACCCACATTCTATAATTAACATTTTCTTCTACTTGCTTTATCACATATTCGTCCACCTATCCATCCCTCCCTCTATCCATCCATCAATCTAGAACTGAGGATTTAAAGTACTTTTCACAGGCTTATTCAAGGGATCAGATGCACAAATAGACCTCCCGATTGCTAGACCTTTGTCCTATCCTCTGCCTTGAATTTAATCTCTTTCATTTGTCAAATTGAATTTAGTTTTCAAATACTGATAGCTCTGTAAAGACGAATCTTTTCTATTAAGCTCTTGTCTAATTAAAGGGGATTAACCTTGGTGGAAGCTTCTGATGATTTATTTATTTAAGCATTTCGTAATTGCTCAGTATGTGTTCAGAAACAGATAAAACATGAATTTCATTCATCTTAATAAGATATGCTTACAATAATTCTATTAAATGTCATTTCTAATCCCCGGACTCTCTTGATTTAATCCAGGAAGGTTCTATTGCTGCCAGCATTTCTTTGTGGACTGTACATGTTAAGTTAATTATAAGATTTAAAACATGATTATCTCTACTCATATTTGACTTGGTCTTTGTCCTTTTCACCCTTTCGATGTTCTTTTGTACAGTCAGTTCTTATTCACCTCATGATATCACTGAGTGTGAAAGGTGTAATGGAGAGGATTAAACATGGAAAACTTGCAAAGATTATCAACTACACATCCTAAAACATACTTAGGATTTTTAACACATTGAACTTAAAATTTAAGTGGACAAGTAGTCATGGAAATCATATGGGCTTAGAGCATCTCTTGTTCCCTTAAGTAATTAGTATAGGTCTTTGAACAAAAGCAAATAGATGAGCAAATGGATTGAGCCAAAGACTTTTCCCAGGAGAATTCAGACCTTTAGTTGTGGGATATTTTGTTTTGTTCCCTGTTGTAATAAAACTATAATATCTCCATAACAAAGCTAACTATTCAATTGCATGAGAAAAACAATAAAAAGCCATTTTGGTCAAAGTGTCTCAGACTTCCCAAAGTGCTCCTTGAGAGCAGGCACCCCGCCTTGTTCACTATTGTACACCCAGCACCTATCACATGGAGGTAATATAGTAGGAACTCAGTAAATATTGTTTGAGTATTTTTAAATAAACAAAAATGTGACTCCTTCATATTTAGGTTTTTGCATGTGGACCATATTTAGTCACAGTGACTCTATAGCTCTAGATAAAGGGTCTGGAAACTCTGGACTGTGGGTTAAAAATCTGGCCCACTCCCTGTTTCTGTAAATAAAGTTCTATTGGGACACAGGCAGGCTCATTCGTCTACAGATTGTTTCTGGCTACTTTCATGCTACATGAAAGAGTTGAGGAGTTGTAAACGAGACTGTGGCCCACAAAGCCTAAAATATTTACGGTCTGCCCTTTACAGGGAGAGTTTTTCAAGGTTCTTTATTTTAGGGGCACCTGGGTGGCTCAGTCAGTTAAGCATCTGCCTTCGGCTCAGGTCATGATCCCAGGGTCCTGGGATCGAGCCCCATGTTGGGCTCCCTGCTCAGCGGGGAGCCTGCTTCTCCCTCTCCCTCTGCCCTCCCCCCTCACTTGCGTACTCTCTCTCTCTCTCTCAAAATAAATAAATAAAATCTTTTAAAAAATAAATAAAATTTCTTTATTTTAGAGAGGGGAGAGGGGCAGAGGGAGAGAGAGTCACAAGCAGATTCCCAGCTGAGCACAGAACCCGACGCAGAGCTCAACCTCAGGACCCTGAGATCTCGACCTGAGCTAAAAGCAAGAGTTGGGTGCACCCCAAGACTCTTAACTATAAAGAACAAATTGATGATTACCAGACGGAATGGGGTGGGGGGGTGGGGGAAATAGCTGATGGGGATTAAGGAGTGCTCTTGTTGTGATGAGCACAGGGTGATGTATGGAAGTGCTGAATCACTATATTGTACACCGGACACTAATATTACACTGTATGTTAAATAAATGGAATTAAAATAAATATAAAAAATAAAAAGTTTTGGAACCCATGATGATTCCACAGCATGTGAATATACCACTGAATTAAAATGGTTAAAATGGGAAATTATATGTTATACATTTTACCACAATTTTTAAAATCTTTATGTAACATACCAATAAATATTGAATTGTACACACTACATGGATGAATTGTAATGGTCTGTAAATTATATTTCAATAAGGCTGTTAAAAAAATCAACTGGGGCCCCTGGGTGGCTCAGTCCACTGAGTGCCTGCCTTTGGCTCAGGTCATGATCCCAGAGTCCTGGGATTGAGCCCTGAGTCAGGCTCCCTGCTCAGCAGGGCGTCTGCTTCTCCCTCTCCCTCTGCCCCACCCCACTCATGCTCTCTCTCTCTCTCTCTCACTCAGATAAATAAATAAAATCTTAAAAAAAAAACTAAATTGTGGGGGAATAATGAATGCTTGGGATCCTAAAAACTCGGATAAGTCTCAGATCACTCAAATCACATGATTTATTAAATCAATTTAACATTTACAGTAAGACGTTAGGGGAGAGAAATGGAGTATGTTAACACACTTAGGATAGGATGCCAGTAAGCTGCACCACACCTGGGTTATGCAATGTTTATATGTCCTATTTCTCTCGTCCACATCAGCCTTGTGCAGTGATGGTGTGATTAGGAAGACCAGCAGTGAGGTTTGAGCAAAGAGGCTCTGTGAATGAAAGAAGCCTGAAGCCAATTACACACACATTCTCTGTTGAAGAGTTGTAGGGGCAAGTGTGCCTGTCCAGAGCTGAAACTTGCCATAGCCCCATGGGCAGTTAGGGACTTGTATTTTTTGTTTCCTGGCCAGAGGATACATAGGCGCAGAATAGACGTCACTCGTGGGCTGCTGATTTAGGTCCTCATGAATACTGAGTGCCTCATATATTTAGTGTGCTGTGAATATCCGGTGCCTCAGGGGCCTGATGTATATTTACTGCATCAGGAATATTAGGTGCCTCCAGTGCTTCATGAATATTTAGTGCCTACTTAGTTTTTCTATCCCTTCTGATTTATATTTTGTACACATATACCCTACCTTATGTCTAAAATGTCTTGTGGGCTACTAACCTCCTCGTCTCAGCTTGGCATACGTATGAATTTCATCTCTCCCATTTGTTTTCTTCTTTTCTGTGGCGGAATTAAATATTCTCGGTCAATACGACATACTCCTATTACAATTAGCTTGCAGTATCCCCATTTTACAAAGAAGGAAATTGCACAGAGGAGTTAAGTAAATTGTGGGACTTGCCACGGTCACAGATGGAGTTAGGATTAAGATTCTGGTAGCTTGGGCGCCTGGGTGGCTCAGTCGTTAAGCTTCTGCCTTCGGCACAGGTCATGATCCCAGGGTCCTGGGATCAAGCCCCACATCGGGCTCCCTGCTCAGCGGGAAGCCTGCTTCTCCCTCTCCCACTACCCCTGCTTGTGTTCCCTGTCTTGCTGTCTCTCTTTCTGTTGAATAAATAAATAAATAAATAAATAAATAAATAAATAAATAAATAAAGATTCTGGTAGCTTGACTCCAGAGCTCATACTTTCTTCTCCATTTTATGTTATTTTTTATTAAGTTTTTAAAAAAGATTTTATTTATTCATTTGACAGAGAGAGGGACAGCGAGAGAGGGAACACAACCAGGGGAAGTGGGAGAGGGAGAAACAGGCTTCCTGTGGAAAAGGGAGCCCGACGTGGAGCTCGATCCCAGGACCCCGGGATCATGACCTGAGCCAAAGGCAGACGCTTAACGACTGAGCCACGCAGGCACCCCTTTATTAAGTTTTTAATTTTAATTCCAGTAGAGTTAACATAGTGTCATATTAGTTTCAAGTGTACAATATGGTGATTCAACAACTCCATGCATCACCCTGTCCTCATCACAATGAATGCATTCCTTAATCCCCACCTGCTATTTCCCCATTCCCCCCACACTCTGCCCCTCTGGTAACCATCGGTTTGTTCTCTACAGTTAAGACCCAGCTTCTTGGGGTGCCTGGGTGGCTCAGTCGGTTAAGCATCCAACTCTCGATATCAACTCAGGTCTTGATCTCAGGGTTGTGAGTTCAAGCACCACCCAGCATGGAGCCTACCTAGGAAAAAAGTCTGTTTCTTGGTTTGTCACACGCATGCTTTTTTTTCCCCCCCTTTGCAGAGCTCATGCTTTTAACTGCTATGCTCTACTACCTCTGAAGATCAGTGTGAGCTAAGGGACTATAAGGGTTTAAGGTGGGCATCATAAAAGAAGTCCTAAGTACTATAGAAGAGGAGGAGAGAGCTGTGTAGAAAGACTTTATGGAACAATCATCTGAGATGACCTAGGAAGAATGAAAGGATAACTACAAGCAGAAATCAGAGCACAACTGTTAGGTTACTTGTGATTTTAAACACTTCAGCATGCTTTAACACTGTGACATTGCTTGTGTGTATTAGTTGATGTTACTAACCCAGATGCAACTAGTATTCTAGCTGGGAGTTCACATTCTGGAGAGCCAGGTCTTTTTAATGAGGAGTTATCTACCCCTAAATTTGCTGCTACAAGTGCTTCCTTTATTTATAGCAACACTATCTATAGCAACACCAGGTGTTTTACTTATTAGCAATTGTGATTGTTGGAAGCTGGTTTCTATTGGTGAAATGTGAGGCTTCTTAATTACGGCATTTTTCTTTAAATAAATTTCAATATTGTAACAAAAAAGTATTTTCTGTGGCTCATCAGTGCAAACATTTCGTGCCATTTTTCTTTAAATAAATTTCAATATTCTGTGACTTGTTAATTGGCATAATGAACGTTAGGAATGAGTTCTCATTGTTGAAATTAAAGATATCCAAAATACGTGGATTGGCTAAAATATTTGGGGTTTTGTTTTTGTTTTTTTTTAAAGATTTTATTTATTTATTTGACAGAGAGAGACACAGTGAGAGAGGGAACACAAGCAGGGGGAGTGGGAGAGGGAGAAGCAGGCTTCCCACTGAGCAGGGAGCGCGATGCGGAGCTCAATCTCAGGACCGTGGGACCACGACCTGAGCCGAAGGCAGACGCCCAACGACTGAGCCACCCAGGAGCCCCTGGCTAAAATATTTTGAAGACACACCTCATTCTTCTATGAGTAGGATAAAAAAAAATCCAGTGAGGTCTGGGGCCTTGACCATTAGGAAAACCAGAACTGAAATCTCAATGGGGTCCAGTGTCCAGCCTTTGGTTTGGAGAATTTCTCGTTGCCAGGTGCAGACTATAAGAATAACAGAATTCTGCCTCTGGAATGTAATCACATCTCGTATTTGTAGTAGATTTTGTCGATTGAGAAAACATTTCTGTGCCTATGGATTCCAGAATCTCCCCTCCAGTTACTTCTTAGGGTCCCAGGGGTCCAGATTCTATAGCTTGGAAACCACTGTTGTATGCATGGGGAGAGGGGCAGTTTCACATCACTGGAACTTCATTTTAGAAAGATTAATCTGACTTTGGAATGTGGAATGAATTGAATGAGGGAGAGAATCCTCCAGACGAAAAGTAGTAGTAGGAACGTGTGAGAACAGAGCGGAGAGGTTGGGTTGGAGAAGCATGGTAGAGAAAACATAGTCATGGCTCAACACCTAAATAAAGACAGGGAGCAAAGGGAGGAGGGGGTGGTATTTATAACAATCACACAGTTAGGGCTTACTGTGTGCCAGGCATATTCTAGGTAGTTTGTGTATATTAACTCATTTATTCCTCACAGAAACCCTGCAAGTTAGATATTTTGCAGATGAACAAGCCAAGAGTACAAGTCTAAAGTCAGACTAAGGTCAGGGAGTTGGGATTTAAACCCAGACAGCCTGGCTACAAACTCCCAAATGTTCAACTATATCGCTTCAAAGAATTAAATATAACCCCGGGGGTTTGGGCCCCTGCGATTAGGAGAATGGCGAGGCCAGTAATCGCAATAGAGAAATCAGCAGAAGTATTGGAGGGAAGGAGAAAAACAATATATATACATATATAGTGGTCAGACATTCTGCTTTCTTTTTTTCTTTCTTTCCTTTTTATCCTTTCAGTTTTATTGAGATATAATCGATGTACAGCACTGTGTAAGTATTGTTGGTCTGTTTTTAAGATTTTATTTATTTGAGGGCGGGGAGAGAGGGCATGAGCAGGGGGGAGGGGCAGAGGGAGAGGGAGAAGCAGGCTCCCCTCTGCGCAGGAAGCCCGACAAGGGGGTCGATCCCAGGACCCCAGGATCAGGACCTGAGCTGAAGGTAGCCACTTAACCGACTGAGCCACCCAGGCGCTCCAAGACTTACATAAGGTTAAGGTGTACCTCATGACTTGATATACATATGTTATGAAATGATTACTACAGTATGTATAGTTAACATCCATTTCCTCATATAGTTACAATAATTTTTTTCCTTGTGATGCAAAATGTTAATATTTACTCTCTTAACCACTTTCAAATGTACTGTACAGCACTGTTAACTGTAGTTATCATGTTGTACGTTCTACCTCCAGTACTTTATCCCCAACATTTATTTTATAGCTGTGAGTTCGTACCTTTTAACCACCTCCATCCGATTCTCCCACCCCTACCCCACCCCCACTTCTGGTAACCCAAAATCTGACATCTTTTATGAGTTTGGTTTTTTTTTTTTTTAGATTTCACATATAAGTGACATCGTGCAGGATTTGTCTTTCTCTGCCTTATTTCACTTAGCATAATGCCCTTGAGGTCCGTCCATGTTGTCGTGAATGGCAGAATTTCTTTCTTTTTTTGTGACTGAATAGTATTTCTATGTGCGTGTGTGTGCGTGTGTGTGTGTGTGTGTGTGTGTGCGCACCACATTTTCTTTATTCAGTTCAGACGTTCTAAATGTGGTATAACTAAAAACTCTGGATTTCAAAAGTGCCACGAATGGATAGCTATTATTAATACTATTGACTCACAGAAAGCTTGCCTTAAAGGAACCATTCTAGCGCAAGCTAAATGACAACACTCAGGGAATGATGGAATGTGGAAGGAAATTAAAATATGTCACCCTGAAATATGCCTCTTTGACATAAGAAATTTTTTGAGCTGAAGGCTGAGTTAAGAAACAGTAAACACTGAAAAGCTCCCCCTTTTCAGCCTAAAGGCAGGATATAAATTCTCCTTTTACTGGAGACAGATTCTAATCATCCCAGAGATGGCAGCAGAGAAATCCGTATCAACAAACCTTGTTAAACTAACCCTTATCTTCCTAGTTACTTCTTCACCATTAACTACCCTAGCCCAAGCTGCTTTGTCTCGTCAACTTCACAAATTTGTTTGTCTAAAAGGTATAAAAGCTTCCGGTTCCAGTCACTTCTTTGGGTCTTCATTCTCTTGTGAAGGCTCCCATGTACATGTAAAAATTAATAAAACTTGAATGTTTTTCTGTTAATCTTTCCTTTTCTCTTGTTAATCTTTCCCTGTCAGTTTAATTTCCAGACTCAGCCAGAGACCTTAAGTGGGTAGAGGAAAACTTACCTCCCACCACAGAAGCAAGCCCCTGAAGCTAAGAAATGAAGGAAAAACATAGCCCTTATGTTCTTATAACCCCACCGGCCTCCTTGACATATCTTATCACAATGTGTCTTAATCATGTTGGCTTTTTCTCTGGTTTATCCTCTTTCCCCCTAACTAGGTTGTGAGTTCCTTGAGGGCAAGAATCTTGTCTTACTCATTTCTTTTTTTTTAATTTAAAAAAAATTTTAAAAGATTTTATTTATTCATTTGAGAGAGAGAGAGAGCACAAGCAGGGGGAGCGGCAGAGGAGAGGGAGAAGCAGACTCCCCACTGAGCAGGGAGCCCAGTGCAGGGTTTGACCCCAGGACCCTGAGATCATGACCTGAGCTGAAGGCAGTCGCTTAACCGACTGAGCCACCCCAGGCGCCCCTTGTCTTACTCATTTCTTACCTCACAGCACATTCCATCTCATGATGCTCATTGTTGCTCAGATATCTTTTTGAACTGAAAAGCACTTGAATGAAAAGAAATTATCTAAATTAATACATCAAGGCCTATTTCTCCTAGGCTAAACTTCTGCTATTTGAAAGGGCTTAGTTACGATATATTAATTTGGTAATGATGGTACCAAAATTAGGAATGTTCCCTACCCTGGTTATTTTCTAACTGTAGTGATAAATTAATATGGCAAAAGAGGAGTTTAATTCTTGCCAAATCAGCACTTTCTCCCTCATAGATAGACATTTAAATAATTAGGTCAACCATAGTCATACAATTTCAGGAAGCAGCATTCATATGGACTGAGTTGGCAAATTTTTTTGTAAATAAATATTTTTGGCTTTCCTGACTATAGGGTCTCTATTGCACCTAGTCAACTCTGGAACTGTAGTGGGGAAAACACCACAGGTGGAATGTAAATGAATGAGTATGGCAGTGTTCCAATAAAACTTTATTTACAAAGAAAATGGCTGCAATCTGTATTTACCCTCCACCCCCACCCTGGCTATAGATTTCCAAACCCTGACAGAGAATACAGTGTAAATGGTGCCTCCTGTAGTTCTTGCAGTGTGGTAGCTGTGTATACAATTTATATAGACCAAATCAACTCAGCAGTTTTTTATTTTTCTAGAAAAGACCTTAGGGACTATCTACTTCCTACACACTTTACAGATGAGGAAGCAGACTGAGAGGTTAAGAGAGGCATGCTTAAATTAATACAGAATATCAGTGTCAAAACTAGATAGGAAACCCAGGTATCCTGATTCCTGATCCAATGTTCTTTCTATTATATCAGTTCATCAGGGACTAATATTAAATTATTTCTTATACAGTTATAGTTTAAAATGTACTTTATTGTATTCTAATTCTTTACAAATCGATAACCCATGTTAGAAGCAATTTGTAACTCATACCAAAGAGCAATTACTATAAAACAGCAAAGTAAAAAAAAAAGTGGGAGGAATCCCTTACCCCGTTGTTAAGTTTTACAAAATATTAGCAGTAATTAAGACAGTATGGTACTGGCAGAAGGATAGACATATAAATCAATGGAACAGAATAAAAACCCAGAAATAGATCCATGCAAGTATCCCCAATTAATTTTTGACAAATGAGCAAAATAAATTCAATGGAGGAAGGATTGCGCTTTTAACAAATGGTGCCAAAGCAATTGGACATCTACGGGCAAAAAGAAAATGATTCTTCACTTACATTTCACACCATATGGGAAAATCTGGTCAAAATGGATTACAGATTTAAATGTAAAATGTAAAACTATAAAACTTTTAGAAAAAAACATGATAGAAAACCTTTGGGGACCAGCACTAAGCAAAGAGTTCTTAGACTTGAAACCAAAAGCATGAACCATAAAGCTAAAAAATAAAAAAAGGATAAATTGGCCCCTTAGAGTCGAAAACTTTTGTTCTGCAAAAGACCCTGTTAAGAGGGATGAAAAAAGGGGCGCCTGGGTGGCTCAGTCAGTTAAGCATCTGCCTTCAGATCAAATCATGATCCTGGGGTCCTGGGATCGAGTGCCCCTCCCCCCCTTTGGGCTCCTTGTTCAGCGGGGATTCTACTACTCCCTCTCCCGCCTCTGCCCTCCTCCCCGCTTGTGTTCTCTCTCTCTCTCAAATAAATAAATAAAATTATTTTTAAAAAAACTCAACAAAGGGGCGCCTGGGTGGCTCAGTCGTTAGGCGTCTGCCCCTTCGGCTCAGGTCACGATCCCAGAGTCCTGGGATCAAGCCCCGCATCGGGCTCCCTGCTCTGCGGGAAGCCTGCTTCTCCCTCTCCCACTCTCCCTGCTTGTGTTCCCTCTCTCGCTGTCTCTCTGTCAAATAAATAAAATCTTAAAAAAATAAAAAACTCAACAATTAAAACATAGGCAAAATATAGGAAGAGACATTTCACTGGAGAAGAGATATACAGGTGGAAAATAAGCACACCAAAAGATGTTTCATATTAGCCATCAGAGAATACGAATTAGAACCACAATGAAATATCACTCCACAACAGGGGCGCCTGGGTGGCTCAGTCAGCTAAGCGTCTGCCTACGGCTCAGGTCCTGGGATCAAGTCCCATATGGGGCTCCCTGCTCAGCGGGGAGCCTGCTTCTCCTTCTCTTCCCTGCTCTTGTTCTCTCTAGCTATCTCTCTCGTTATCTCTGTCTGTTTCTCTCTCAAATAAAAATAAAATCTTATTTTAAAAAAGGAAATATCACTACACAACTACCTGAATGGCCAAATGAAAAAAATATAGTGATTACACCAAATGCTGGTGAGGATGCAGAGAAATTGGATCTCATATACATTGCCAGTGGGAAGGTAAAATTCAGGAAAACAGGTCGGCTGTTTCTAACAAAACTAAACATGCAACTTACAACATAGTAATTACACTCCTGGGCATTTATCCTGGAGAAATTAAGACACTTTCGCACAAAAACCTTTGTGTGAATGCTCATAGCAGCTTTAATTATAACAGCGAAAAACTTGAAACAGCCCAAATGTCCTTCCAAGGGTGAATAGTTAAGCAAAATGTGGTATATACATGCCATGGAATACTACTCAGCACTTTAGAAAAATGGATTATTGAAGAACACAGTTTTGATGAACCTGAAGAAAATTAAGCTGAGTGGAAAAAAGCCAGTCTCAAAAAGATAGTGCATAATTGCATTTATTTGACATGCATGAGGTAGCATCATTATAGAGGCCGAGACCTTATCAGGGGTAACCGGGTGTTGGGGATGGGGAGGAGGGGGACAAGTGGGGCTATAAAGGGGTACGTGAGGGAGTCTTGTAGTGATGACACAGTTCAATATCTCAATTGTGGGTGGTGGTTACACAAGGCTGCATATGTGATAATATTTCACAGAGCTCCCCCACCCTCCCCACGCACATACACAAATTAGTGTGTGTATAACTGCGAAATTTGAATAAGCTCAATGGATTGTGCCAAAGTCAATTTTCTGGGGTTTTGATCATGTATTATAATGGTATAAGATGTTAGCATTGGAGGAGGCTGGGGAAAGGGTACATGGAACTTCCCTATGCATTTCTTTTGCAAACTCCTATGAATCTATAATTATTTCCAAATAAAATTGTATATATTAAAATATAAAATATATCTTATTCAGAATAAAAAGCATATATATGTATATACACACATACATATGACAGAGAGATGTGAGAGGGAGATGTAAGTGAGTGAGTGTTATCTTCAATTTTATAATCATTTAGTGCATATCTTCTATGGCCAAGATTCTGGTTAATGCAAAGTTGAATAAATACATTTTCAAAGACAATCCATTCTATTAAAAAGAATCTTCTTGAAAGGTTCCAATCAAAATGCCCTTAATCTTTCAAAGGGAGAATTACCAGCCAGTAACATAAAGTAATTGAAATCTATTAGGCTTCCTTTGAAATAGATTAATTATGAGGACTACATACTTTATTCTTCCCTCCACTGCTCTACTAAACTATTTTTTCTAAAACTACGAAGGATGTCCTAATTTGCAGAATGCAAACCCTAGCTGACCTCTGGGCAACATTTGTCCTCGTTAACCATGTGACATCACTTTCTTTCCTAGTTCTTTTCCTATCTCTCCAGACATTTTTATTTAGTTTTTTCCCTCATTTTTTATGTTATCTCATAGCTTCAGTAATAAACTCCATGCTAATGCTTCTCACTTTTTTCCCCAATATCAATGTCTTCTATGAATTTCAGAGCCATATTATCAACTACTCATTAATTGTATCCACTTGAATGTCCTCCAGGAACCTCGCATTTAACGTAACCCCCCAGCCTTGTATTCTTCCTCCTTATATGTGCCCTATATATAGTAGCTGCTCAATAAATATCCAATTTAAAATAGAAATAATCTTGATCTTTTTTCAAAGATTTTTTAAATTTAATCTCTATACACAATGTGAAGGCTCAAACTTACAACCCCGAGATCCAGAGTCGTATGCTCTACTGACTGAGCCAGCCATGTGTCGTCCCAAAGTAATCTTGATCTTTTGAATGACTTATGATTCTACCATTCTTAAAAATTAGAAACCTCAGTGCAATTCTTGGCTTTTCCCCCTCACTCTTAAATCTAGTTAATTAAAAAATGCTATGGATTTTATCTTAATGGTTTTTAAACATTCTCTCCCTCTATTCCTACAGCAGCTACATTAGTCAGAGTCCTCACCATCTCTCATCTGGATTATTGACATAGGTTCCAAACTGGTCCTTTCAGATTCAGGTCTGCAAATGAATAACTAGAGATAAGTATGTGAGTGAGAGAGATATATGAAAAGCTAACCACAATATGAAATCACAGTCCCCAGCTGTGCAGCCTGAGTTGCCAAAAAACACCTTTGGAAGGGCAATTCCTGGTTGCAGAACCAAAGACCTGTGTGTCGAGGGAGTACATAAAGGAAAGGAGTTCCAAATGTAAGTTGTAAAAGATAAAATGCACCAGACAATTATAGAGATTATTTTATTCAGACTATGCAATAAGGAGAATGTTCACACATGAGGAACATCTCAAAAAAAAAAAAAAAAAAAGGAATGGAGCCTGAGGTTTTGTTTTTTTTTTTAAAGATTTTATTTATTTATTTGACAGAGAGAGACACAGCGAGAGAGGGAACACAAGTAGGGGGAGTGGGAGAGGGAGAAGCAGGCTTCCCGTGGAGCAGGGAGCCCGATGCGGGGCTCAATCCCAGGACCCTGGGATCATGACCTGAACCGAAGGCAGACACCCAACGACTGAGCCACCCAGGCACCCCTGGAGCCTGAGGTTTTATAGAGGCAGGTAAACAGGGGAGTTACCCACAAGGCATACGGGAGTCATAAGGAAGGATGTAGATGGGTCTTACCTGGGAATACATGAGAACAGAGTGGTCCTTTGATGTTAGCTGAAATATAAAGGAGTTTATTAACTGTTGCTACCTGCGTTCACCCAGGAAAAAGTCTAAACTTCACTATCCCAGCAGGAGGAAGAGATTTTTCTCCTTGCCCAGCAACAACCCAGCTTGATGAGTGAGTGCCGCAACTCAGCCCGTGAAAAGCCACTACACTTTGAACTCCCAGTTTACTCCAACAGACTTTTTGTTTATAACAGCCCCTCTCAACACCCCCCTTTCCTCTATAAAAGAGTGTCTCCTTCCTTTGGTCTTCAGACTTACCCATGGTTTTGCCATAGCTTGCTTATCCTGAATTGCTATTTTCTGCTAGTCCTGAATAAACCAATTTTGCTGGTAAAATAACAACAGTTTTATTTTTTTATTTTTTAAAATCTAATTTAATTTAATTTTTAAAAAGATTTTATTGATTGATTGATTGTTGGAGGGAGCAGAGGGAGCAGGAGAGAGAATCTCCAGCAGACTCCCCGCTGAGAGAGGAGCCCAGTGCAGGGCTCCATCTCACGATGCTGAGATCATGACCTGAGCTGAAATCAAGAGTCGGACACTTAACCGACTGCACCACCCAGGTGCCCCTTAATTTAATTTTTTTAAGTA
This sequence comes from Leptonychotes weddellii, assembly GCF_054177405.1. Lineage (NCBI taxonomy): Eukaryota > Metazoa > Chordata > Mammalia > Carnivora > Phocidae > Leptonychotes > Leptonychotes weddellii. The sequence continues at coordinate 31,552,281 of NC_138385.1, forward strand.
ATCTCTATATCCAACATGGGGCTGAATCTTACAATCCTGAGATCAAGAATCACATACTCCACTAACTGAGCCAGTCAGGCACCCCTGACAGTTTTATTTTTAAAGTTAACCCTTTTGTCCTATCATATTTTTCCATGACTTTCCATTCTTCATCAAGCCTAGTATAAAAACACTCAAGTTTAAGTGTTTTTGTTGGGGGGGTGTCTTAATTTCCTTATGAAGTCTCCCATGTTATGTAAAACTTAAATAAATGTGTATGCTTTTTTCTTATTACTCTCTTGTTTGTTATAGAAATCCAGCCAAGAACCTGGCAGGGTTGAAGGAAAAATATTTTTTTCCCTTCACTGCCTTCCAGGAGCACAGTGTTCAGATAAATTTCAGCATTGTCGTAGGTACTCCTTACATGTTAGGCTGTTGGGTTCACATGGGTTTTATACCCCTTTTTATGTAAGGGTAGAACTTCCTGTAGAATATTTCTAGTCTGTACATAGTTTTTTAAACATCAGTGATTAGAACCAGTTGTTCTGAGAAGAGTATTTTAGATAGAACAACCAGGAGAGATTTCTTTGAGGAAGTCATTTTGGAACAGAGATCTGAATTCATTAAGTGAATAACCCATGTAAAGTGGAAAAATATTCCAGGCAGAAGGTACAGAAAGCTCCAAGACCTTGAGGCAAAGATGAGCATGTGGACATAAACGAGACCACCCAAATGAGAACAAGCAAAGGGCTATTTATTCAAAAGTTGCTATAGTAAGGGAGATAGCCACCATTACTTGTGATTGACAGAGATTCAAAGGCAGGTGAGGAGTAGGAAAGCTTTATCGTGGGAAAAAGGGATAGCTTCAGGTATCCTCTGATTGGAGACTGTCAGATGCTTAAAGAACTGAGCCACTCAGGCTCAGGTCATGATCTCAGGGTCCTGGGATCCAGCCCCGCTTCGGGCTCCCCACTCAGCGGGGAGTCTGCTTGTCCCACCCCTACTCTTTCTCTCTCTCTCTCAAAAAAATAAAATCTTTAAAAAATAAAATAATTTTAAAAAGGACATTTCCAATGTTTTTGACTTGAGTAAATGGTGGTGCCATTACTCTTACAGGATTTTGTGTCCCCTTAGTGCCCGCAGTTCTTGGTCATGCCACTTTGAAGAATGAAGAGGTAGACCAGACAAAGAGTGGTGGGCAGCAAAGCAAAGCTTATTGAGCAAGAGTACAAAGCTCCCGGAGAAGGAGGGGACCCGAGTGGGTTGCCCCTGGAGTTTCTAAGATTAGGTTGTTTTTTTGAAGAATTTATTTATTTGTCTGTAGAGAGAGAGAGCACACAAGCAGGTGGAACGGCAGAGGGAGAGGGAGAAACAGGCTCCCTGCTGAGCAATGAGCCCCATGCAGGACTTGATCCCAGGACCCTGGGATCATGACCTGAGTCGAAGGCAGATGCTTAACTGACTGAGCCACCCAAGCATCCCAAAGTTTAAGGGTTTTTATGAGGTCTTTTGCAGAACTTTCTTAAGCAATCAGGGTGTGCTGAGTCATGCCAATCAGGGCTTCTTTGGTCACGTATCTGTCTACCTATTAGGTTAATGTCTACGTGCTGATAGTCCTTTTTTTTTGCTGACATCTGGGGGCTTAGGTCTTAACTGCCCCTTGCCCGTGATATTGACAAATGCTTTTGTGGTTGTCTTATTTTAGGACTTTTTGCAAAAGTCATTTCTGCAAAGCCTGCAAAGCAGAATGTCAGTGCTATTTTATTTTGGCTCTCCTGACTCCGTATTTTCTTGTTGGGGACCCTGGCCCTGACTCCATAACTGTCCAACTAACTCTTAACATTACTAAGATGAAGAAAAAGTTTGTGACTGCTTTAGGCTCCTTCACGAAATCTTATCTACTTATGTAGATGACATATGCTACTTGAGGGTAAGAATGGTGCTTAGTCAAGTTTTACTTCCACTGTGCTTCCTAGAGGATTATATATCCAGGACAAACCTGAGGGGATATATCTGAGTGATTCTGCTAAATAAATTGAAAAAAAGAAGTTTTTGATGTGAGGTCACCAGGCCGAGTTTCAAAATCGAGGTGCCTCTGTTCTATTACTGCCCCCACTCCTCTTGTTACTTGAGTATAAGAAATGCCGAACACTGAGCAAATCGACATTTTCCTTCAGGGGATAACATGACCTGCTTGTTGATGTCATTCTAGGCTAATTGACCAGATGCCATCACTGGATCTGAAAGAATGTAGAAGTGTCTCTCTCTGTCAAATAAATAAATAAAATCTTTTAAAAAAATAAAAAATAGAAAAAACATGAAAGAATGCAGAGATCTACATTCATTTGAATCTAGAGTGAAAAAAGTACTTTGCACATTTTGTTCCTGGAGAAAAGGATAGAAATCAACACCCACGGAGAATTGTAACGGAATTGTAGATTAGATATAAATCTGTTGGTTGCGGTCTCATCCTAAACTATTTGTTAAGTACCCGGGTAGGAAAGATCTGCTATAATTTAAATCTGGAGTTTGTTTCTTCTTGTAAATTTACAAATGCACCATGGAGACCTTTTCTCCCCTTATTCTATCATGATCTTCCTATTAGCTACAGTGTTATATAGAGATACAAGGGAGCAGTAATGCTCTGTTAGTGATGGGATTTACATATGAAAAGCAAGTGATGCATATTCAATTGTCCCTGATTCCGAATCTCATCATTATCACATTAGTCACTGCTGTGTAACTACCTTGTTCAGATTGATTATATACATGAATCCAATATAAATGAGCACAGCTGTCATGGAAAAATTTCCTTCCATTACATTCTGAAGAAACAGTCATCAGTATGTTTCAACTTTGCTTTTCAAACATTTCCTATGTGATTCAACAGTCTTATACAATTCACAGCGCTCACCATAGCACATACCAAATAATACATTATAGTTTAAAAAAAAGAAGATAGTAGGAAGGGAAAAATGAAGGGGGGTGGAAATCGGAGGGGGAGACAAACCATGAGAGATTATGGACTCTGAAAAACAAACTGAGGGTTCTAGAGGGGAGGGGGGTGGGGGGATGGGTTAGCCTGGTGATGGGTATTAAAGAGGGCACGTACTGCATGGAGCACTGGGTGTTATACGCAAATAATGAATCATGGAACACTACATCTAAAACTAATGATGTAATGTATGGTGATTAACATAACATAATAAAATAAAAAAAATTAAGATAGTTATGTTAAAGTGAAAACACAATAAATGTGACAGCTAAAGGAAAGGAAAAAAAATAAACATTTCCTATGGTTCTTTCCCTAGTTATCACAGGTATCTGAAAGGAAGCAAGTTTTCCTTTGTTATGTCCATTGTCATTTCTTCTACCTTTGAATTTGTGCTATAAGACTGCATTTATGACATCACCACTATTCCCATCATGACTTGCTATGATCCCAATAACACACATACCATTTAATAAATGATCAAGCAAAACGAAAAGCTTTGATTAAAAATAAATGGAGGGACACCTGGGTGGCTCAGTCGGTTGAGCATCTAACTGTTGATTTTGCCTCAGGTCGTGATCTTAGGGTCCTGGGATTGAGCCCCGCATCAGCCTCTGAGAGGTACAGACTCAACAAGGAGTCTGCTTGAAATTCTATCTCCCTCTCCCTCTGCCCCTTCCCCTGAAGCATGCGTGCAGCTCTCTCTCTCTAAAATAAATAAATAAATAAATAAATAAATAAATAAATAAATAAATAAATCTTTAAAAAATAAATGGAGACATTCAAACCCAAATTCCTACTAGCAAATAGAAAAGATTGTAAAGTGGTCCTAGGACATATGCTAGAAGGAAGCATTTGCTTTATTCCAAAATTATTATGATTATCCCTATTTTCCTCATGTAAAGTAAAATCCCACTAATTTAGGCTCTACCAAATCAGAAATTTTCAGAATTCAATGTGTGAAGAACAATGAGGAAAAGGTTTGGTAAGTAAATGAATACATAAAGAACAATGTTACTATCATATTTAGTTCGTAGAAGTGAACAAGTTGTTTACTAAAAGCAACCTCCCAACTGTTAAACTAGCCTACACTCTCAGTGATGACAACTAAAAAGTTCATAGTACATGTCCATCTTTCATGTCTTTTAGGATCCAGTTGCGGGTAACCAGGATGAATTGCATCTGGCTGGAACAGATTAGGTGAGCCAGGTTATGGAATTAGGTCTGCCCCTTGAGTAAATTCAGCTAGAGGCACCAGAGGAAATGCAGTATGAGAGTCAGCATATGGTATTTAGCCATGCAGTCAGCGATCCGGTGTTACTGAACATCTACTAGGGACCAGGTTCTGTATTAGTCACTGAGGATGAAAGATGAATGTCTTCCATCAAGGAGCTCACATATATGCAAATAAATAAATCGCAATGCAATGATTAAATGCAAGAATATAAGCAATTATATCCACCCAGTCACACAGAGGCGATAGTAATTAACTATGTTTTGGGGGGGGAAATCAAGAAAAGTGATAGACTTTGATATTAGGGATCAATCAAGCTATTTTGATGCATGAATGGCAGTAATTTAACGGTACAGAGGTGAAAGGGGTTTTCCAAGTAGAGGGAGCAGAATGTGATCTGGAGTGTATCATGAAAGAGAAAGTAGTGGCTTGTTTTTCATTCTCTTACAATTGTCTTTTAAAGAGCCAAAGTTTTGGGGACACCTGAGTGGCTCAGTCGGTTAAGCATCTGTCTTCGGCTCAGGTCATGATCCCAGGGTCCTGAGATAGAGTCCTGCATCGGGCTCATTGCTCAGTGCGGAGCCTGCTTCTCCCTCTGCACCTCCCCCCGATCGGGCTTGCTCTCTCTCTCTCTCTGGCAAATAAATAAATAAAATTCTAAGAAAAAATAAAGAGACAAAGTTTTTAATTTAGATGAAATCCAATTTATCATTCTCTTCTGTTACGACTTGCGCTATGGCTGTCAAATCTAAGAAATTTTTGCCTAACCCAAGGTCACAAAGAATCTCTCCTGTATTTTCCTTTAGGAGTTTTTGTACATCTAGATGCAAGATCCATTTTAAGTTAATTTTTATATATGGTGCAAGATATGGATCAGAGGTCATTTTTTTGCCTATGGATATTCAGCATCATTTATCAAAAAGGCTTTTCTTTATCCACTGCTCTGAATTTGTGTTTGTCAAAAATTAGTTGTCCGCAGATGTGTTGGTTTATGTCTGGACTCTCTATTCTGTTCCATTGATCTATTTGTCTACCTCTGTGCTAATAACATACTGTCTTGATTACTATAGTTTTATAATAAGTCTTGAAATCAGATGTTAGCCCCTAACTTCATTCTGTTCAGAATGATTTTGGCTATTGTAGGTCTTTTGCATTTCCATACTGTAGGGGTCCAGGGCAGGCTACCCCCAAATACACCACAATGGCATACTGATTACTTTGAATTGAAGCTACTCAGGAAAGAGCCAGTGCAAGGACATTCAGACCACCCCTCCACCCCCCCACCCCTGTCTCCCTGAAAGCAGGAAACAAATCACCCATATGAAAAATACCCTCCCCATATTAAGAAGGAAAAAGGCATCCTTATCACCAGAGACTGGGACTTTAGTGTTGAGAAAGCTATAGAAATAAACCTTGTTACTTTTTACTAATCTACTCCCTCAGCCCAAATTCTGCTTAGAATTTCTTACTAATTAAAACTCTCAGGGTGCATGGCTGGCTCGGTTGGTGGAGCCAAGATCAAGCAATTCTTGATCTCAGGGCTGTGAGTTCGAGCCCTGCATTGGGTGTAGAGATTATGCAAAAATAAAATCTTTAAAAACAAAAACAAAAACAAAAATAAAACTCCCAAATACCTGTTTTCCTTATCCTGTAAATTCCTTACAAATCTATCATCTCTTTTGTCTAAAATGTCTACAGACTGCCTGTCTTAGTCATTTCTTTAGGTCCCATTTTCATTATTGGGCGTCCATGCATATGTAATAAAACTTTGATTTTTTTTTCCTCTTGTTAATCTGTCTCATGTCAATTGAATTCTTAGTCTAGCTGGAAGACGTTGAGGGGTTGAGGGCAGAGGACGAATTCTCCCTCTCTAACAACATGAATATCAGGACCTCCTCATCAATTTCTTAAACAAAAAGCCTACTGGGATTTTGATTGTAATTGTTTTGAATTTATCAAGCATTTTTGGGCAGTTCACATCTTAACAATATTGAGTTCTCCAAATCATGAACAGGAAACATCTTACTATTTATTTTGGTTTTCTATAATTTATTTCAGCAATTCTAGTGTGCAGGTCGTTCACATCATTGGTTATATTTAGCCCAATAGTTTGTTGCTAGTATATAGGAATGCAACAGATCTATATTAATCTTGTATCCTGCCATTTTGTTAAACTCACTTATTGGCAGCTTTTTTTGGTAGATTCCATTGGATTTTCTACATAGACCATCATGTTATCAGAAAATATAGTTTTATTTCTCCCTTCCCAAAAGGGATGCCTTTTATGTATTTTTTCTTTCCTGATTGCACTGATTAGAGTGTTGAATAGAAGTGGCAAAGCAGACATTCCAATCTTGTTCCTCACCTTTGGAGTGAGGCATTCAGTTTTTCACCATTAAATATGGGGTTAGCAGTAGGGTTTTGGAGATGACCTTTAACGGGTTGAGGAAGTTCCCTTCTATTCCTAGTTTTTCAAGTGTTTTTTATCATGAATAAATTTTGTCAAATGTTTTTTCTGTGTCTACTGGGATGATCATATTTTTCTCTTTTTAGTTTGTTAATATGATGAATTACATTGGTTTTTGAATGTAAATCTAATCTTGCATTTGTGGGATAAAACCCACTTGGTAATGATGGGTTATATTTTTTATACATTGCTGGGTTCATTTCCTAAAATTTATTATAAATTTTTATGTGTATGCTTATGAGGGTATTAGTTTATAGTTTTCTTCTCTTGTAATGTCTGTGCATGGTTTTGATATCAGGGGAATGATGACCTTGTGGCCTCAGTTCAAGTATTCCTTCTCCTAAACTTTTTGGGAGAATTTATATAAAATTGTTATTATTTATTTTTTAAAGGTATGGTTGAATTCACCAATGAAGTCATAAGGGCCTGGGTTTTCTTTGTAGGAGGATTTCTACCTGTAATATGTACATTATAGATTATCTGCTTCATCTTGAGTGAGCTTTAGTAATTTGTGTCTTTCAGTGAATTTGTCCATTTTGCCTAATTCAGCAAATTTATGGGAATAGAGTTAAGTTATTCCCTTAACATTTCTTTTAATATCTGTAGAATCTCTCATGATATCCCTTCTCTCATTCCAGCTATTTACAATTTGCATCTTCTCTCTTTTTTCCTGATTAATCTCACTAGTGGTTTTCCAATTTTATTGGTCTCAAAGAACTAGCTTTTGGTTTCACTGATTTTTCTCTGTTGTTTTTCTGTTTTCTATTTCATAGGTTTCTGCTTTGATCCTCATTATTTCCTTTCTTCTGCTTACCTTAGGTTTAATGTGTTCCTTTTCTAGCTTAAGGTGCACAATGACATTATTTCTTTGAAATCATCTTTCTTTTTATATAGGCATCTTGTGTTATAAATTTTTCCCTAAGTATAGTTTTAGTAGCATCCTATAATTTCTGATAAGTTGTGCTTAAATTTCATTTAGTTAAAATTATTATCTAATTTTCCTTTTGATTTCTTGTTTGATACATGCCTTATTTAGAAGTGTTATTTCATTTGCAAATATTATGGGAATTTCCAAAGATCATTTTGTTACTGATTTCTAATTTAATTCCATTGTGGCCAGAGAACAAACTTTACATGACTTGAATCCTTCTGAATTTATTGACATTTGTTTTATGGCCCAGAATATGGTCTGTCTTGGTAAATATTCCCTGAGTATTTGAGAAGAAAGTGCATTCTGGTGTTGTTGGAAGATGTGTTCTATAAATGGCAATCAGGTCAGGTGAGTTGATAGTGGTGTTCAAGTCTACTGTATCTTTGCTAATTTTCTTTTTTTTTTTTAAAGATTTTATTTTATTTATTTGACAGAGAGAGACACAGCGAGAGAGGGAACACAAGCAGGGGGGAGTGAGAGAGGGAGAAGCAGGCTTCCCGTGGAGCAGGGAGCCCGATGCGGGGCTCGATCCCAGGACCCTGGGACCATGACCTGAGCTGAAGGCAGACACTTAACGACTGAGCCACCCAGGCGCCCCTCTTTGCTAATTTTCTACCCACTTGTTTTACCTATTATTTAGGGAGGAGCATAGAGATTCTGAGATTATAATTGTGGGTTTATCTGGTTTTCCTTGCAGTTCTATCAACTTTTGCTTCATGAATTTTGAAGCCCTGTTATTTAGTGCATAAACATTTAGGATGGTTATGTCTTCTTGTTTAATTGACCCCATTATCATTACAAAATAAAATACTTTATCCTTGGCAATATTTTGCTCTGAAATTGACTTTGATATTAATATAGCCACTCCAGCTTTCTTTTTATTTTTTTTTAAAGATTTTATCTATCTATTTGAGAGAGAGAGAGCAGGGGGCAGGGGCAGAGGGAGAGGGAGAAGCAGACTCCCCACTGAGCAGGGAGCCTGATGTGGGGCTCGATTCCAGGACCCTGAGATCATGACCAGAGCTGAAGGCAGACGCTTAACCGGCTGAGCCACCCAGGTGCCCGCCCTCCCAGCTTTCTTTTAATTAATGTTCTCATGCTGTATTTTTTCTATCCTTTTACTTTGGACCTATTTGTGTTTTTTATATTTCAAGTATATTTCCTGCCAGTAGCATATTCTTTCTTAATTTTTTATTCTTTCTTAAAAAAAGATTTATTTGACAGAGAGAGAGAGCACAAGCTGGAGGGGCAGAGGGAGAGGGAGAGAGAATCTCAAGTAGACTCCCTGCTGAGCATGGAGCCTGACGTAGGGCTTGATCTCACGACCATGAGATGATGACCTAAGCCAAGAACCAAGAGTCAGACACCTAACTGACTGTGCCACCCAGGTGTCCCCTTAATTTTTTATTCTATGTGACAAATGTTGCCTGTTAATTTGGATGTTTATATCATTTGCGTTTACATGATTATTGATATGGTTAGGTTTGAGTCTATCAACTTGTTTCTTTTTATCCCACATGGTTTTATGTTCACTTTTTCCTTTTTTTCTGACTTCTTTTGGATTAACCAAGTATTTTTTATGATCCCATTTTATCTCAATTGTTGGATATACTTGAGGGGAGACCTCTGCATGACTCTGGGGTCCTGTCTCTTTCCTATTAACTTTTGCTGCATTGGTCTCCCCAGGCTTAGCTCTATATTCTCACTAGAGAAAGTCCACTGGCCTTTACCTCAATACTTCCTTCCTATGCTATGGCCTTGAAAATCTCTTAAAGCTAAGGCCATTGTAGGAGTTATTTCATTTGCTTCTCATATCTACAAACAAGTGTCTTTCATTGCCTGATGGCCAGTGTCTTAAAAACCACTGTTTCATGTATTTAACTTATAAAATTATCCACATGTATAATTTTATTCATCATTTCATAATGGATATTTTCAAACATACAAAAAATTAAAAGCACTGTACAGTATGCAACCGTATACCCACCCCTTATATTCTAAAATGAATAGTTTGCAATATTTGCTTCATCATACAACTTACTATTTATTCATCCCTTTATCCATCCATCAAATCTTAATTTTGATGCATTTCAAAATAACTTGAAAATATCAATATAATTCACCCTAAACACTTTAGCATGCATATCATTAATTAGAGCTTAAAATTCTAAATTTTGACAAATTAATAACCTGTGTAATGATAACCTCCAGCAAGCCATGAAACATACTTATTACCACAGGAAGTTTCTTCCTGACTTTCTCAGTTGATTCCCACCACCATCTCTCCAAAAGAAACTACTGTTTAGATTTTTTCACCATAGGTAAGTTTTGCTTTTTTTAGAATAGCACTCAGAAAAATAATGTGAGTCAAAATTGTAGCCACATATGTAATTTTAACTTTTCTATTAGTCAGGTTACTAAAAATAAAAAGAAACAGATGACTAAATTAAATAATGTGCTTTATTTAATCCAAAGTTTCCAAAATGTTACCATTTTCAACATGTGATCAGCATAAAAATGATGAATGAGATATTTTACATCCTTGTTTTCATAGTATGTCTTTGAAATCCAGTGTGCAATTTACACTTATAGTACATCTTAATTTGGAGTAATTATATATCAGTAAGCTCCATGTGGCTCAGTAACTCCATGTGCTCAGTAGCCCCACATAGCAAGTAGCAGCCATATTGGACAGCACAGTTCTAGAAATTAATATAAATGTGATCATAAAATACCTACCCTTTGTCTAAGGCTTTTTTAACTCAGGATGTTTTAAGAATTTTAAGATTTGTTCATAAATTATTTTAATAAAAACAAAAAATAAAAACTGAAGTGATGGAAATAAAATGCTTAAAAAAGTAGTATAAAAGATGAGAGAAAAGAAATTTTACTTAAATTCTACTCAGTCATTGTATTATGAAAGAGACTAGACATGCTGATGAACTTTACCCTTTACATTATCATAAAATACCTTAATGTTTTAAGGTGAATCACTAAAAAATAGAAATAGAATACCTAATTTCCAAGTTAGAGGGAACAAAAGGCAATTAAAAAATTAAGCCACTGAATGAAATATGGGCAAGGAGAGGGGGAAAAAAGCAAATAAAAACCAAGAGAAATGATAAGATGGTAGTGATAAGTCGAAATATATTGGTAATCCCAGTAAATATAAATGGGCTGAACACACCAGTTAAAACACAAAGCTTTATAATGTTTTATTTCTCTAAAAAAATCTGAAGCTAATATATGGCAAAATGTTAAGACTTGCCAAAGTGTAGTAATGGGTGTACAAGTAAAATGGTTTATCTTTCCTAGGATTTCTTTGCACTTTTCTATAGGCTTAAAATATTGAATAATTTTTTCTTTAAGTAAGTTCTATGCCCAACGTGGAGCTCAAACTCAGGACCCTGAGATCGAGTTGCATGCTCCACCAACTGAGCCAGCCAAGTACTGTTGTGGGGCACCTGGCTGGTTCAGTCAGTAGAACATGTGACTCTTGATCTCAGGGTCATGAGTTCAAGCCCCATATTGGGGGTAGAAATTACTAAAAAAAACTTTAAAAAAAGTACTGTTGCTTCATAAACAATGACCAATTCTTTGTGTCCTTTTTTTCAGATGCCATGTAGATCTTTCTTTTTCTGATTCAACATCACAGATGGTCCAGTTACATTATAGTTGAAGTAGTTGATGTTTCAATACATTCCAGTCATGGTTCCCAGGCGATCTAGCTCCACCTTGGTCAACTTCATAGGACTTGGTCACTTCCCATGTCCTGTTAACCAAAATTTTACAACCTCCTCTTTGTTTGTATCAGTGTCGATTTATGTTGATTTTTTTTCCATTGAGAGGGCCATCTTTTATTCATCTTTTCCATGGATTAAAGAGTGTCTTTCCCTAGTGTTTTATGTAGGGATGTACACACACACACACACACACACACACAGAGCTCATATATTGTATGTACATACTTATACACATGCACACATATAGAATCTTACAGTTAGAAGTCTCCCAGGCCATCTTCTTAGCCAATATATGAATTGCTCCTATAGCATTAGGTAGGAAGTAGAGCATAATGGTAGCAAATGGCTTCTGGAGTCAGTTGGCTATGGGTTAGAATGTCAGTTCCGTGTCATTGATTAGCTGTGCGACCTGCAGTAAGTTATTTAACCTTTGTAAGCCTCAATATTCTTATAGGTAAAATGAGGATAATAATACCTACTTTGTGGATTTTGTTGTTTAAATAAGAATGCGTGGAGAATATTAAGCATATAGCTTAACATGTAATGAGTCTTCAAAATATGTTAGTGATTTTTATTATCATTATCTCATAATGGTCATTAGCCTTCTTGAACTGTTTCAACAATAGTCTACTTTACAAAAAACAAACAAACAAACAAACAAACAACAAAAACCTGCTGTATTTTGGGGAAACCTTATTACTAGAAGCACAATAAGCTAAAATTCTTTGCCTATAAACCCCACTCCCTTTATATTTTTATTTTTTAACTCCACTCCCTTTAAATTCTATTTGTTGGTCCTAGTTCTGTCCTTTCAAACTACACAGATTAAGTCTCTACCACTTCAACGTGGAAGTTCTTCAAAGGTTTGAAATCAATGTCTCTTATTCTCTAGAACATTCTCTACCCACAAGTCAGAACTCTAGAGTATAGATAATGTTAAAATTAGCTAGCAGATTTCAGCATCATCTACATATGTATTAGACTGGTGAACAAGTATTGGATATTCTGCAGTCAAATGCTCTACCACTGAGCTATACCCCCACAAGTATTGGATATTCTGGTAGTCTGAAATGTTAAATTTTGAAGGGCTTGATTTAGATGTGTAATTAGCCTGTCTCCAGGCATCTAATGAGTTTTAGTATCTAAGGGTTGGGGTAAAAGAAAGTCTTATATTTCTTTTATTAACCTTTGTATCCAAGTTTCTGCTTTTACCAAATTCACCATTTTTGCTCTCTGTTTTGCCTTCTGTGTTTGTAATCCATCTTCTGCCCCTTCACTTACCAAAGTACTAATATTACCAGGCAGCATGGGTTGCAGAATTTAATGGAGGTTTGGGGGGCACGGGGGAGGGTTATATTTTAGGCCATCACAGCAAAAGCCTTAAAATTGAACATTAACCATTGCCGTTCTTCAAAGTTCTTCTAAGGGAGAATCTTTAGTGGTTCTCTCTCTTGCTTGGCCCCTAGCCTCCTGCCATGTTGCTACATCCCCTGTCTACTTTGTACTTTTTTACCTGTCATGTCTAGTTCATGCCCAACAACCCGTCAAATACACTTTCATTTCTTATGTTACAGTTTATCCATCTATTTCTTATTTCTAGCCCAAACTAGCTATACTCTGAGGGTTATCTTTCCACAATTAAAACGGCCTATTATAAGTGTTCTGCCAGATAAAGACAGTTTTCTTCCTGAGAGGAATTCTGCTCCCAGCTACCTCCTACAGTAACACTCATCTATCCATGCTATGCAGACATGGTAAAAGGAAATATACCAATGTCCATAGCAAAAGATCTATGGCATCTATGTTTTCACTATCCTTTTCGCCATAGAAAACATTGAATCAACCACAACATGCTTTTCCAAAAATGGCTCAAAATCTCTCTCCTCCATGGTTGTAGCTCCTGCCAAAGAGCCCTTTCCGTTAAGGTTCCAGATTCTACCAGATAGCCCCTTCTGCGATCCCATGATTCTGGGGACCAAAGAGGGTCTCAGCTTCTGCGCTCTGGTAATATTACCTCTTCCCATTATTTCTTTTTTTAAAAATTTTTTAAATTAACATATAATGTATTATTTGTTTCAGGGGTACAGGTCTGTGATTCATCAGTCTTACACAATTCACAGCGCTCACCACAGCACATACCCTCCCCAATGTCCATCACCCAGCCACCCCAACCCTCCCACCCTCCTCCCCTCCAGCAACCCTCAGTTTGTTTCCTGAGATTAAGAGTCTCTTATGGTTTATCTCCCTCTCTGGTTTCGTCTCGTTTCATTTCTCCCTCCCTTCCCCTATGATCCTCTGTCTTGTTTCTCAAATTCCTCATATCAGTGAGATCATATGATAATTGTCTTTCTCTGATTGACTTATTTCGCTTAGCATAATACCCTCTAGGTCCATTCATGTCGTTGCAAATGGCAAGATTTCATTTTTTTTTTTGATGGCTGCATAATATTCCTGTGTGTGTGTGTGTGTGTGTGTGTGTGTACCTCATCTTCTTTATCCATTCATCTGTTGATGGACATCTAGGCTCTTTCCATAGTTTGGCTATTGTGGACATTGCTGCTATAAACATTGGGGTGCACATGCCCCTTCGGATCACTACATTTGTATCTTTGGGGTAAATAAGCTGTAGTGCAATTGCTGGGTTGAAGGGTAGCTCTATTTTCAACTTTTTGAGGAACCTCCATACTGTTTTCCAGAGTGGCTGCACCAGCTTGCCTTCCCACCAACAGTGTAGGAGGGTTCCCCTTTCTCCGCATCCTCGCCAACATCTGTCGTTTC
>NC_138385.1:31566904-31746688 GCF_054177405.1 Leptonychotes weddellii
CATTTGTATCTTTGGGGTAAATAAGCTGTAGTGCAATTGCTGGGTTGAAGGGTAGCTCTATTTTCAACTTTTTGAGGAACCTCCATACTGTTTTCCAGAGTGGCTGCACCAGCTTGCCTTCCCACCAACAGTGTAGGAGGGTTCCCCTTTCTCCGCATCCTCGCCAACATCTGTCATTTCCTGACTTGTTAATTTTAGCCATTCTGACTGGTGTGAGGTGGTATCTCATTGAGGTTTTGATTTGCATTTCCCTGATGCCGAGTGATGCTGAGCACTTTTTCATGTGTCTGTTGGCCATTTGGATGTCTTCTTTGCAGATATGTCTGTTCATGTCTTCTGCCCATTTCTTGATTGGATTATTTGTTCTCTGGGTGTTGACTTTGATAAGTTCTTTATAGATTGTGGATACTAGCCCTTTATCTGATCTGTCATTTGCAAATATCTTCTCCCATTCTGTTGGTTGTCTTTTGGTTTTGTTGACTGTTTCCTTTGCTGTGCAAAAGCTTTTCATCTTGATGAAGTCCCAATAGTTCATTTCTTCCCATAATTTCTTAAGCTTAAGGATTGGTGGTCTTTCTGCTTTTGCTCATCTGTAGGTTGTTTCACTCTTCCCAGTTTTCTTCTATTGTATGTATCATCGAGTCCTTGTATTAAATTCCCTCCATTGGAAAGCTAGAGTGGTTTTGGTTTTTCTGATCGGACTGAATGATACAACTCCTTTCAAAACCTGTAGTATGTTTTATCTCTTTTTGGTAAAATCCTATTCAGGAAACCTCAAGTCAGATCTTTAAGCCATCCCAATATGGCTACTTCTGTGCTGGAGATTCCCTGTCTTCTCCACATCCATGTGCACAACCTTCTCCACTCTGCTCTTTGTTTAGGAGGCTGACCTCTACAAACTGCATTACCTGGGCTTGTTTGCCCTCTGGCATCCAGGTAGATTCTGTGTGCAACAGCAGAGTGGAAGGTGGAGGACAAAGTCGGATATTTAATTCTCCAGCCCCCTACTGGCTTTGTCTCTTTATCTAAGGCTGTTAATTTCTTCCTCATGGCTCATGCCAGGCCAGATTCCAATCACAATTCCCTCCCCTTCCCCCTTCAAGCCTAGGAGTGGTCATAGTAGCTTTCTGCTGCCGCTAGTCCTTAGGTGCTCTGCCATCTGTTGTTAGCCCTTAATCTTACCGACCCCTTTATAAATAGTCCTTTCCTTAAGGTTTCTTTACTCTCTCTTTTTGAGAATGCCATTTGCTTCCTGCCAGGACCATGATCCACAATCACACTCTTGTGTCTTGACAACCCACTCTTTGTCACTGCAGACTCTCGGGATCCTCTTTATATTCTTCTATACCTGTACCTGCACTGCTCCATTGGTTTCTGGCTTCTGATTATTGGCTCTATTTCCTTCTTATTTCTGGTCCTGCTCCGAACCTTTGTACTTAATATTTGATTTTGGTCTCCCCAGGCTGAAGTCTTCCCTCTCCCCAAAGGACTTTCTACTTCTTCTGCTCCCAAGCGTCTCTGGGCAATCTGTCTTAGTTTGAAAACCCTTAAACTTAATCTTTTTACCCAACCTGCTTGACAAGTCCCTAATCATCCCCAAACAGGGAGGAGCATATTTGGACTTATTCTGTGTTACATTATTGTCATTCTTTCTTCAGTTGACACTACAACCTCCTCCCTGGGCTACCTCATCCATGAACACCTCTGAAATTTATGTGTTTAGCCCTAATCTCTCATGTGAGCACCAGACCCATATATTCAATGGTCTATTCAACACTGCATATAGATGTCTCAGAGGTACATTAAGCTAAACATGTCTGAAACCAAATTCACATCTCCTTTGATCCAGTGTTTCTCCAGTGTTCTGTATCTCAGTGAATAAAGCCAGCACTCTTGTTCAAACCAGTCATTCTAGACTCTTCTTACTTACCCCACTTATCGCTTATCCAATTCATCACCAAGTAATGCTGATTTTATCTCCTAAATCTATCTCCAAGCTATGAACTTCTCTTTACCCCTACCTCCTACCACTTGATGGTGGCAAGTCAAAGGTATTACCACCCTTCTCCTGAACCACTGCCATAGCCTCTCAAGTGGTCTCCCTGTATCCACTCTTGCCAGTCTTCAATCTGTCCTCCACAGTCCTGCAAGAGTTCTCTTCTTCTTTGTGCTGAAAATAAAGGAAAAAACTTATAGCATTGTCCATAAGGCCCTGCATGTTCTTTTTTTTTTTTTTTTAAAGATTTTATTTATTTATTTGACAGAGAGAGCGAGAGTGAGAGCAGGAACACAAGCAGGGGGAGTGGGAGAGGGAGAGGGAGAAGCAGGCTTCCCGCCGAGCAGGGAGCCCGATGCGGGGCTCGATCCCAGGATCCTGGGATCATGACCTGAGCCGAAGGCAGATGCTTAACGACCGAGCCACCCAGGCACCCCTGGCCCTGCATGTTCTTGTCCCTGTAAAGCTTTTCAGCCTTCAGGAGACTTCTCTTCACTCACTGTGCTTCTTTAGGTGTGACAGGCTTATTTGATTGCAGAATCTTTGCACATGCTCTTCTCTCTATGGAAGGTTTGCCCCCTTCCCTCCTTTTACACATCCTCTAGATTTTAGTTTAGATAGTATCTCCTCAGTCAAGTCCTTCCTGACACTCTAGGCCTGGCAAGGCAGCATTCCTGCCACTTTATCTGTACCTAAGCACCCTATGCTTCATCTTTAGAACACAGTGTGGTCTCGTAACGATCTGATTGGTGTTGTCTATCCCAGTAGGCTATAACCTTCACCAGGGCATAGACTGTACCTTGTGTTCACTGCTAGCACACACAGGAGGTGCTGAATAAATGTTGAATGAGTGAATAAATGAATGAATGAATTTAGGTACTCATCATCTTTGCCAGATTTCAAACTTGCCCACTGCAGACTTTAGATCCGCAGAACCTAGCCTAGTACACTGTATAATCTGTCTCTTTTATTCTCCTCCATGTTCATGTATGATGTTATCAATAAATACTTGATGTGAAAATGAATCAGAATACCTAGAATTGCTCAAGTTATTTTTCAAAATCTCCTCACTTATATTTAATAGGTGCACTTCCTTTTCCTGCTATACATATGTTCCATATTTTTGTCTCCTTTTCCAACAGGCACACCAATTCATTCTTTGTGGCTGAAGGAAGCCCTTTTAGCCAATAATTCTCTCCCTCTTAGTGTCATTGCATCTATTATAGAGCACAAATAGAACTGCTGTGTATACTTAGAACACTACACAATTTTTAAAAAGTGCACTATTTTTACCTAAGAGGAGGTGTTCTCCTTTCTAGGGGTGAGGGGAGAGATAATCATGCATATGAGGGGTTGGCATTGACTGTGGACATTAAGTCAACTGATCAGAGGATGGAATTTGCATTGCGGGTGATAATCCATCCATATTTCTGCCTCTTCCCTTCATTCATGTAAATTAAACCTGCAGGATCTGCCTTTGTGTAAACTTTCCTACAGTTTGTTAATATGCATTACTGTGGCTATAAAATTGAAGAGATGGAGTAATTCTGCTTATTTGTTTTGAATTTGGGTACAGGGAGTTAATCGCCTAGAGAGCTCAAACGTTGTTGGCAGAACTTGGAGTATCCTAGCATGGATAGCTTTGAAATATCTATTCAGTGTTCAGAAAGCAAAGCATGGTAGGAGGAGTACTAAATTAGGAATCCAAAGACTGACAGTGTAGTCTTGACTCGGCCTGTGTGTAACCATGAATGCCTCCCTCACTTGTGTTCGTGTAACACTCAGTTACTCACAGGGTGGCTGTGAAGCTCAAATAAAGAAAGGACAAAAGGAAAGGTACGTCAAAAAAATAACCTGTGAGGGGCGGGAAATGTTGAAAGATAGTGATACTTTAGATACCTTATCTCACTCTTATCTCGGATCACCTTCCCTGGAAGCTGGCATTCATTATCCATTTTTCACATCTTACTACAATAGAAACAAATGCATCAATAACTTTGCAAGTCAGAAGAAAATAAAGGCTGGGAAACTGGGGAATAAGAAGAAATAATGACACCTCAAAATTATGAATCCCACAGGGGCGCTTGGGTGGCTCCATCAGCTAAGCGTATGACTCTTGATTTCGGCTTGGGTCAGGATCTCCAGGTCATGAGATCAAGCCCCGAGTCAGGCTCTCTCTTCCTCTTCCTCTGCTCCTCCCCCCTCCCGCTTGCGCACCTGCATGCACGTGCACACGTGCTCTCTCGCTCTCTCAAAAATAAAAAAATTATGAATCCCACAAATTGGCAGCTGTTCCCATTTATATCAGGATGAAGAGACTAATGTTCTTTACATTCTTCAGGCAATAGATATGTGTTATCAGCAAACCAAAGTTTATTTTCCAGGGATCAAAAATGACATGCTAAATAGTAATTGAAATATTAGATTTGTTTTTATACCATATGAATCTATCTGAAATATTGACAATTTCAAACAAAAGAAACCCAATTTTTTTCTTTCACACAGTTCTTCATTTTGTTAAAAAAAAAAGTTCCTTTAGTACAAATGCAGGTGAAAAAAATGTATTACTAAATACAACCATTTAATTGCATCAAGTGGACCCCTTTGACCTACGTAGTAAGTACTGTGGGGTCTGCAGCAGTCAAAGTCAGTTAGAGTCCAAAGCTTCAGATTTGGCATGGATGGAAGGATTAGGCTGGATGAACCCATCTTTACTTGATTAACCTTAATATTTCCTGCCTAATACATAATACATAAGTCTTTTTACAATATACCTTGTTTTATACAACCCATGATTCTGAAATGTATGCAAAGTACATTTTTAGAAATTGAGTTATTTTTTAACCTATCAGGAGAGTTTACCATTTAGAAAATTCATGTGGTGAGTCTTCTCTTTATTAAGTTGAATTACATGAAACTGTTGATAGTTGAGCACTTTTGACCTACGGAAATGGCAATTTCATATGGGTCAGCATAATAAAAAGTGAAGAATCATTCTTTCACCTTAAAACAGAGTACATCTACGTATAAATAACCTGTTTATATGCACTTAGGCTACCGTGCAACTTTTGGAGAGTGGGGATGGGGGAGGGAGTTGCCAAGTCAGCATTTTGGATAGATGGATAAATTCACATTATGCCCACTGTTTGCTCTGGCTGCCTCTTTGAGCAGTAATATATGTTAATTAATGTATCAAGGGATAGAATATAATTTAATACAAATGGAAAAATTCTTGTCTTTACAGTAAGTTTGCTATGATGAAAACATCCAGTTCATTTTCCTAAAAATTAAATACCATGTGAGTCACCATAAGGACACATCAGCTTAGATGCATCTCCATTTATGTTATCACTGGAAATTGTGTGTGTGTGTATCGGGGCGGGGGGGTTATGCCACTATTTTAGTGCAACTGTGCTGTGGGCTTTGGTTAATGCTCAGTGAAGATCTGGATCCCATGGGGCAGTTGTGATGAAAGAGGGTGGTTGTTTTCCAGGTGAGTAACCTAATCATAAATTAGGACTCTTCATCCAAGTCAGTGATTAAAGAGCAGCTTTAAGCTCCGGAAATGAGGGTTGGGGAGGTCAGGTCGGCAGGAATGGATTTGTAGTCTGTCTGTTCATCAACTCGGGCATCAAGGCATTGAATATCTTGCTATTCACTGCTGTTGAAAGTGTACTCAGTTCCTTCATGTTATCCAGCCACTGACTTCTCACCTGTAAAGTGCATTCAAATACTGTGAGCACAAAAGGGAGAGCCTGGAGCGAGGGGATATGTGTGTCCTTGAGAAGTTGTGGGGAACATTGCCAACCTGTGATGGAGTCCATGGAAGGCTGCCAAGAACGAAAATTTTGAAGGGTACATGGAGTCTGGCTGTTGAAGGCAGACACAACTCGAACCACCAAATGTAATAATGTAAGAGTCACTATGCGTTTTGGAAAACGTAATGCCAAAAGGGAAGTGCATGCCCTATGTCTTAGCCTACCTGCTGATCTCTTCGGAATGGTGCCGAATACAGCTGCCAACTCTCAAGGTCCGCTATTGTAACAGGTGCGCCAGAGGCAGGAGCCTTGCTGCTAAGTTTAGCTCTGCATGTGGGGATTTCACACTTTGCAGCCCCTTGGAGAGAGGAGTATTGGCAAATGACTGTGTATAAAAGTAGAAAGCACTTGGGAATTTCACAACCAAGCTAGATTTAGATCAGAGTAAAGGGGCCAATCTAAATTGGTAACAGACTAGAGAGAGCTGCATGTCTGGTAGAGGTGGCATTAACCTGCCATCCAGTCCGGACCATTTCTCTCTCACGCCACTGCAGTTCCCGAGGGAGCACCCTGTGAAATTTGAGGACCACCTTTTAGGTGCCAGAGAGAACTAATTGTTTTTTAACGAGGGTAGAATTATTTTAAGCAGGTAGAAATTAACACGCACGTGTTAGTTCTTTGGCAGCAAGTAGATGACCAGCCTTCTAATGCCTGATTTGTAAATAGGACTCATCTCCCTCGGTTCCCTTTTGGAACGTTCACTTAAAAAAAAAAATCAAATTCTTTCTCTACTACTGGCATACTAGGCTACTTATGAGAATGGAATTTTTAAAAATATCATTCTCTTATAGGTAATAAGCCAAACACTTCATCTTTGGGCAGGGATCAGGAAAGAAAACGTGTTTTCTGGGAAAGACAAATGTGACATTTGAGGGCATTGATCTTAATAAGGATTTGTAGGAGGGTGGTGTTTAGTCCTTTCCTCCTTTGTCTTTTTCTTACACTCAGATCTAAAGGAGCTCAGCGACTAAATAGCTCTCTGATCATTTTTTCAGAAAGAAAAACCTGGCACCCAGAAAATGGAATGTTTTGTCCAAAGCCACAGTCATACAGTGACAGAATACCAATATTATTTCATTTCTGCTTTAAAGTCTAGTTGGGTCTTTTTTGCCAGGATCATCTTTTTTTTTTTTTAAAGGTTTTTTATTTATACTATTTATTTGAGAGAGAGAGCATGAGAGGGGGGAGGGTCAGAGGGAGAAGCAGACTCCCTACTGAGCAGGGAGCCCGATGCGGGACTCGATCCAGGGACTCCAGGATCATGACCTGAGCCAAAGGCAGTCGTTTAACCAACTGAGCCACCCAGGCGCCCTGCCAGGATCATCTTTAAACAAAACTCATCTTTGGGTGCAACTCAGTCCTAGAGCGTGATGGGGAGGGAGAAAAAGGTAAAGAAGCTGCACGTATAATGTAAGTTTCATTGTCACGAGCACATTTGAACTTAATTTTCCCTTGGTTTGGGGGTGGCTCATCATTCTGGATTTTTGTAATACATCTGCCATTATCTGAGTTTTTGAAAGTCCAGTAATAGTAATAACACAGATATAAAATGCACATTTTTTTCCCTCTCTAGACGAATTTGTTGACTAGCAACTTCTTTCTGCAAAGTTGCTCTTTAAACTGCAACAGTTTCTTTAAATCTCTTCTTTGGTTTGGGACAAACCCAATGGCCTTGGATGATAAAATCCCTGTTCCTTTGGGAAAGGGTTCGTGGTCCCTTCCATCAGCCTCTGACATGATTTAGCTTCATGTCAGCAGAGACGATTCTTTAGGGTCCAAATGCTCAATTAAAACTTGTCCTTTTCTTGGGGGTACCCTCTTTGAACCATCAGCCCCTTCGAAAGCAAATCTTTCTTGTTCTCGGTGCTTCCAGGGATCCTGTGTTTTTTTTACAATAGCTGCATATGAATTTCTGTGGTCTGAGGTTTGCTCAAGGCCCAGGCTCTCTTTGGTTACTATGGCAACCTGCCCTCCCAACCAGCTGCCATTTCCTTTATTCCTGGCACAGAACGAGTCTTAAACCTCTTAGATATCCCACAAGCAGAATCAAGATAAGAACAACACAAAAAAACCACGAACAGCTTGTTAAATAAACAACTTGTTGATTCCCTACACAGGAAGCCACGTGCAACAAAATAAGCTTTCCTGGACATCAACATACAAGGGTTTACTGAGACCCACTAGCGCACGTATTCAGCCTGACTTTAAGGAGTGGGGATTCGACTCTGCATCTCTACATCTGTGAACTGAGGGACACTTTCCGTGCTCTCAGAAGTGATGGGTGAGATGACATGTTTGAGCCGAAGGAGCATTGTGAAGAGCAGGATGAGGAGAATGGCCAGGAGGCTCAAGAATAAGCCCACATACATGTAGAGGTTGGAATACTTATCTGCAGTGGTGTCGACCTCTGTTGCCAGGGTGGGGAAATGGGCCCGGCCGGTGAGGTTTCCATGGTACTTGAAATGCACCTCCGTCATCCCTCAAAACTTCTGTGGGTACCTCTTTCGGTTTGCTTTCTATTGCCCTCGAGGCATTCCACAGTCACTCAGACTGTCTCTGAATATACTGGAGGTGTTCTAACAATCTCGTGCAAAGAAAGCAATCACGACCTGAACCAAGTAAGTGGTGCACAAGCAAGAAAATGGTGATGTTCTAATTTGGCAATGGCCACACTCTATCCTCCAGCCCAGCACCCTTGTCCCTCAATAGGTTTTATCAGAAATTCTTAATCGTTAAAAAAATAATATATAAATAACTCTTTTTCCACAGTCCTGCTCTTATACTGATTAAAACAAATGATGGGGAAACTGCTTTTTATAATACTGGTATGGGGACAAGAAATCTCCGAGTATGAAATCAAACTTTTACTCTGTTTTGATGGAGGGAGAAAGGCTCTCTGCTTTACCTACGGCTCATCTAAGTGTGCGCACTAATTACGTGGATTTAACTGGGTTCTTCTGTGAGGAGACTGTCTAAAGGCTTTTGTATATTTCAGGCTCAGCATATCTGAATTTTCACGCTTCTTGTCTCTCAGAATCTCCCCTCAGGATGGAGCTGGTAAGGTTCCTGCCCAGCTGCCACGGCTTGAGTGCGTGTGTTGACGTCCCTCACGGTAGGTTGGAGGGAAAGTGTTGTCAGACCTGGTAATTCTCAGAAGGAGGAGGTCTCAGAGATGCTGACAGCAGTCTGTCTAGGTTCAGAAGATTTGACTCTTAAGATTCTTCAACAGATTTATATTCCTGAAAATCAAAAACAGAAATAGAAGATTCAGGTATCTAAGAGAAACAGATGGCAGTTTCTTTTGGGATACAAATTAAGGGACATATTGCAAAATGTTTGCTAAGGGCAAATTAATTTTAAAATGATACCCTGAGTTTTCAATTTGAATGCCTTTCGCTATGTGGTAAATGGCTATTAAAGAAAGGAAAAATTCAAATCACTGAACAGCAACTAATAACTAGGCTAGATTAGGATAGTGTTTTCCAAACTAATTGGTCCTAAGATTTACCCAAGGTACTTAATAAAATATAGACCAAGGGCCCCAAAGTAGACTTTCTAAATCATAATCTCCACAATAGGGGCCAGGAAACCACTCTAGAGAGTCAGATTTTATCGGTCTGGGGTGGGGTCCAAACACCAGTATTTTTTAAAAGCTCCCAAGTGACTCTCAAGTGCAGCCAGGATGAGAACGGCTGCCCTGGCTTAACCAGGTAATCCTAGCGTTAAAATAAAGAAGACCTAGGGGTGCCCCGCTGGCTCAGTTGGTAGAACATGCGACTGTTGATCTCAGGGTTGTGAGTTCAAGCCCCACGTTGGGCATGGAGCCTACTTAAAAAAATAAAATAAAATAAAGAAGACCTAAATCTAAGGAGTCATTTTTCAAACTCCAGGTCCCAGTGCCATGGCTCATTTTAACAAATCATAGACTTTGTAGGAATGCAGGCTTCCCCCAATTTTGTTTTTGTGTTCTTTCTCTCTCATTTAGGTCTGTGGAGTGGGAATGTACTTTTTTAAAGATTTTATTTTTATTTGTTTGAGAGGGAGAGATAGCAAGAGGAAGCAGAGCAGGAGGGGAGGGGGCTGAGGGAGAGGGAGAAGCGGGCTCCCCGCTGCACAGGGAGCCCAATGTGGGGCTCCATCCCGGGACCCTGGGATCACGACCTGAGCCGAAGGCAGACGCTTAACCGACTGAGCCACCCAGGCGCCCCAAGAATGTACTTTTTTCCCCAGTATTTGTAGATCAGACAGAATTGAGAGGGTACGTCTGTTCTGAGCGAATAACTATATCTTTCATTATTGGTAAAGACAGAACTTTGTCTTTATTGGCAAAAACATTCCAGTGTGTGAATAGGGTCAGCTATTTACTGTTGACACCTTCCAAAATGATTTAGCTTGTCATTCTGAACATGAATTTGGAATATGGGTGACTAAAATAAACAATATAAACTTCCATCACTCGTCAAACTTCTATGCAGTAGTAGCGGAGAGCGGACAATGTAGCCTAGTTCTGTCTCCTGTTAACATACCCGAGGAGAGTTCATGGAAATAGCTCCAACAATCACACTATTCTTCCAATAATCCCCCAGCCTGGGAGCACTTAAAATTTATATTCATTCATCCACACTATACTTTCTGTAGTCAGCATGTTTCTTAGCCTACCTATCTAACTGCCCTACTGTCTAGCAGAGCCACCTGGTTCATAAGAAACAAGGGCAAAGAGACAGGCTATCTTTCTACTGTCTTTGGACCGAAGGTCTAGGAAACATTTGTCCACTACTTAAAGGTATATTTATTTTGATTTCTGATTCACTAGCAAGTGGAAAAGACAATCACAGTAGATATCCTTTAGTTCCCTAGAAACACCATCTCCCAAAGGCAATGGATCATCAGGGCAGCTTGTTACCAATGCAGATTTCAGGTCTGTTCTTGGGAGCTCCTCCTCCCCAAACCACTTGGTCCTCGACCTTGCTTGTTCTTCTAAATCCAGTTTTTCTCAAGGGCGTGATGCATGGACCCCCCCCCCACCATGTCACCTGAAACGTAGATTTCTAGGCCCTTCCTGGGGCTTCCTGAATTCTAATATGTTGGATCAAGACCCAGGAATATGCATCCTAAACCCAAGCTTTTCAAGTGGTTCTTTGTACATCGAGTTTTGAAAGGTAACTGTAGGTATTTCTCTCTAGATATCCCAGCCAAAGAACATAGCTAATAAGTCTTATTGGTGGTTTGGGGCCCTCCTTAAAAAAAAAAAAAAAAAAAAAAACTATTTAAAACAGTGTTATGGGTTGAATTGTGTCTCCCCAACACATATGTTGAAGTCCTAACACCTCGTACCTGTGAATGTGACCTCACTTCAAAATAGGGTCTTTGCAGATGTAATCACGTTAAAATGAGGTCATTAGGTTAGCCCTCATCCAATATGACTGGTGTCCTTATCAGAAGGGACGATACAGGGATTGGAGTGATGCATCTATAAGCTGAGGAATGCCTCGGATTGCCAGCAAACACCAGAAGCTGGAAGAGCCAAGGGAGGATTTTACCCTACAGACTGTAGAGAGAACATGGCCCTGCTGATGCCTTGATTTCAGACTTCTAACCTCCAGACCTAGGAGAATAAATTTCTGTTGTTTTAAGCCACCCAGTATGTGGTACTTTGTTTATGGCAGCCCTAGGAAACGAATACACAGAGTCATCACCTGGAGTCCCTAGTGTTTTGGAACCTTTGGGGCAATGTTTCTCAATGTGGTCCCAGGAAGTCCCTTCATCAGAATCACCTGGAGATGCTTATGACAAATGCAGATTGCGAGGTCCTGTCCCTTGTTTTTTAGATCAGACTCTCTGGGGATAGGACCCTGAAATCTACATTTGTGACAAGCTGGCCACTTCGAATTTTGAAGCACCCTCTGCAAGGAATGGTTTCTAGTCCCTGCTGCCCTCGGGATCACTTATGAAGTGATTTGAAAATGTATGTACCTGGGTCCTTCCTCCAGAGGCTCGGATTCAGTGGGTCTGCGTGGGGCATGCACGTCTGTAATGCTTAAAGCCCCACAGGTGATTCTGATCTGCAGCCGGGGCTGAGCAACACCATTCTCCAAATACAGCAGAGTGCTTCGGATTCAGGACTCCGACAGTCCCAGGCAGCTCACCCAGAGGAGAGAAATGGAAGGAAAATAAACACTCCCTGCTGGTGCCAGCCAAGTGGGAGGCCCCTCTTTATCATTGGGGTATCTTTTTAGTCTACCGCGGTCCTCAGCTGCACAGATTTGGATAACTCCTTGGTTTATGGCATAGTGCCTCCAGGGCCTCTTTTATTTGCTTACTTCATAACACGCATGGAAAAAAAAATAACACTCACGGACAAACATCTGTGAACAAACACCCACCAACTTTAAGATTGAGAACAATTAAGAATTTATACGGACATCTACCTATGCTCCTCCCCATCTTGTCCTGCTACCTATTGCTCCCCCAAAATAATCAATACTCTAAATTTTGTGAATCATCACCTTGCTTTTATTTACACACACACACACACACCCCTATGCCTGAAACAATATGTTATTTAGTTTTGTTTTTAACTTCATAAAAAAAGTGTCAAGCTATATGTCATCTTCTTCGACTTGCTCTTTTTACTCTGTGCTCTATTACCATATGATTTCTTTACAACTAATCAAATAGGGTGAAAAAGGAGTCAAGTTTTGGAGGCCCACATATTGCCTTTGAGGATCCTTATTGCCTTTGGACTTCACTCCATTCTCCTTAGCTTGGCATTCAAGGCTGGCAATGCCCTGGTCCTGGCTGACCTACATCCTTCCACTACCCTTCGTTCCCATCAAGCTGGAATGTTCACTGTCACCTACTTCCCTGCCTTCATGTTTTTGTTTGACCAGTTCCTTTCATCTTTACATATCTCTGTTTGGGGAAATGCTACCATTCTTTATGGTTCAGCTCATGAAACTGACCTTAATTTCCCACCTAAATCCTAATTCCCACATGCTCTGTATCACTCCCAGAGAATTAACATTCATCTAATATTGTAAATATCTATTTCATGTGTTTTCCCCCAAGTTGTAATATATAAACCCCTTGAGGATCTTTTTTCAACATTCTATCCCTTAACCTTGCTCACAGTAGCTGTTCGATAATTATTGAATAAATGCATGGATATGAGGAAATCCACCTAGCACTGACAATTTGAAGAGAAACATAGTCTTATTTCTCTTCTGCCTGCTAATATACCTTGGGGAAGAGCCTGAAACTCCATTTTCTTTTTATTCCTCTTCCTCATCTCTTACTGTGCAAAGGAAACTAAATTCCTGATTATAATCTGGAACTAAGGAATAATCACGGTGTTAGAAACTCTGCTCTTGAATTACTATCCGTTATATGATTTTAAAGGAGAACTACATGGGATGGGTTTACAGCCTTAAATTTTAGGAAGTTTAATTCTGTCTATAGATGCTTTTCAGTAACAGTTGATAATACATTGTCTGCTTCCTACACAATCGACCCTGAATCTTCCTCAGGTCTGAATATTTATTAAATATTTATTAGAATTCTGTGAAGCTTGGATAAGTTGTGGAGAACAGTGATCTCATGTACAGTTGTCAATTTCCTTACACATTCCATTTGAGGGTTTGGAAAACTAATTACACATTTCTTAAAACCTCTATAGTCTGCAAGAGACTGAACACCATGGCGAATTCAGAGAGGTCTATTGATTTAATTTCCGAGCTCCATTAAGGACTTTGAAATGAGTAAACGAAGAGTTAGGTACTGGGAAATCCTCTTTGTTACTCTGGTCCTGTACGTGTGACAACTTCTCGTAAAAGCTTTCCAAACAGAACTGCCATAGCTCTCATTGCTAACTAATTAATGGGTTGCACAGAGAATGTGATTGCTCTGTTAAAAGGTCTGCACCATTTGTGAAGAAAAAGCACAATGCAATTTCAAAAGAAATTGAAATTCTATTGATTCTGAAGGATCTGATTTTCATGGAAAGACCCTTACACAATTTTAGAATCCTGCAGTCCTTTCTGGGAAGCTTATAAAATAATCATCAGGCTCCAGTCTTTGTAAAGTGATTGAAAGCTGTTGAGGGATAAGGAAGAGAGTGAGGGATAGGAAAAAGGGTAAGGAATTAAGGGGGAAAGGGGGGGAAATGGGGAGAGAAAGTGGGAGAAGGGAAGGAAGCAATGGGAGGAGTAAGATGATGAAGGATGTATGAAGAAGAGGTGGGAGAGAATGAGTGATTAGGAAGCAGAGAGAAAGATAGGGATGCAGGAAAACACTGGGAAAGGACGGAGGAGGAAAAAAAAGGGGGGAGGGAAGTTTGGGGGAACTGCAAAGGGAAAGAGATTAATTTAATAATGGTCCAATGTCCACCATTAGCCTGAACATCTGGTTTTCTTCACGTCTAATGTAAATCAAAATACCCACAAGCGATGTGAATGCACCTTTGGTTTTCTGATTACGTGTCATTAACTTGGTAAATACAACTCTTGGTAACTAAAAAAAAAAAAATTGTGTTTTGGTCTGAACATCAAAATACCAAGTCTTCGGTAATGTTCGACATCAACTTAGTATGTGTAACCTCACAGAGGTAAAATAATAATGTACCCACCCAGATCATGAAGGAATGTGGAGCTTTCTCCATCCATCAATCCTGAAAGGAATCCCTTGGGTGAAACTTGTTCCCAATAAGAGCAACAAAGTTCTGCCTGGACCACCTAAATCAGATTGATATTTATTCAGCAAACCTTTGAGTGCCCATCAACTACCAGGCACTCTGCTAAGTGCTCAGGATATAGAGAGAAATGTACCCGGATCCCTGTGTTGGTCCTCAAGGAGCTCCTAGTAGTTACTTTTGCTTTTTTATTTAACACGATAACGTTCTGAAAACAATTCACTTGGTAATTTTGCATTTTTCTGCATGACATCGGCAATTCCACCAGATAGGTAAGGAAAATGATCAGTGGAACAATTCAGAAGAGAGAGCTGAAATTATCAATTGCAACAGCTTGCAGGAGTGAACACACGCATTCTGTTTGTATTTATCTGCCCAGTGTGGGGGTGAGAAAACTAAGGGAGGTAGAAGCTGTTAAGAGTATCTAGTTTCACATCAGCCCCATGAAAAACAATTCCAGCAGCAAGTGCTTCTTCAATGGCGAGAGCCATTAAGTAATAAGCTTTCTCAAGTGGGAGTTGCTGTATCTTCTGCTGCAGATGGTGCCTCTTTGTCACACCTGCTGATAAATAAGATCCTGCCGCTCATTTCACCGTGAATAACATCATAATATTTCCAAATCTCTCTTACCTTTCTTGGCTTACGGGATGAATGGGGTTGGCCATTTAAGTATCCCTTTTGAAGCTTGCACCGACAGGCAACTTGTTCGGGAACATCTCTGGCATATCTGGAAAATAGAATGCAAGCCTCATTTTGCCAGAAGCAGGACTACATTCGTGCAAAGTACGCTTTCTCTTTCATCCTTCTAAAGTGTCAGACCTTGCCAGCGCAAACCCAGAAAAGCACCTTGTAATAGTTACTTAAAATGCCAGTTGCCACTTAATGGCTTCGGAGTGCAGTTTCAGATGTGTGCTCCTTATAAACTCCAAAGAGCCAAGAGGGGTGCCTGTTTGGATGTGCACATACCGTCTGGAGCACTTG
Organism: Leptonychotes weddellii; assembly: GCF_054177405.1. NCBI lineage: Eukaryota > Metazoa > Chordata > Mammalia > Carnivora > Phocidae > Leptonychotes > Leptonychotes weddellii. The sequence continues at coordinate 31,582,386 of NC_138385.1, forward strand.
AATGCAAGCAGTCTGAACACTTAAGTCCCCAGGTCCTCTTTCGCAGGCAACAGTTTAGAGTATGCGGGAAAGGTAACGATTCAGCTCTGCTCTGCCTTAGCTGTGTGTGCAGCCCGAGAGGGAGGAGATAGAGAGAAGCTGAGAAGCAAAGTTTGTATAAGCCTTCCACTTTAACCCCTTCGAGGCTTCCTTACGCAGCTGTAGGATTAGCGAAGACTCCCTGTCTTTGTCAAAGCTTCTCCATGTGTCATTTCAGAGGATCAGATCTCCTGCTCAAATCGGGAGGTTTTTCATCCGAGGTCTTATAGTAATAGATGCTTAGAATGGAAACCAAGCATGCCAGCATGTAGTGGGATTTACATGATTTCATCTTTACAAACAGAATGGATGCTTATGTGTGTTCCCAGGTTTGGGACACCTCTTTTTTTTTTTTTTTTTTTTTGCACCAACCGAATACTTTTATTTTGAATTCTTTTGTGGACCGTAGCGGCGGTTTTGGAATCTAGGTCTGAATTTCTGGTTGGGGGGGGGGGTCTACGCGTGAGGCAGAATATCTTTGAAGAAAGTGTATGTATCCAGGGTATGTGCTCCATTATAAATGGCGTGCCCACCTGTACGTGAAATGCCCCTCCCGTGTTATAGATACTGTGGCAGGAGGAAGGGGATTAACATTTCTTGAATGCCTATTCGGTTCAAGAGATTCATGGAGAGAATTTCATCGAACCTTCACAATAGCCCTGTGACTTGGGTATTATTATTCTCATATTACAAAGTAGGAAACTGAGGCTCAAGGAGGAAGTATCCCATGCAATTTAGTAAGCTTGGAGCAAGTATTCGAAAACAAGGCAGCGCGATCCCAAATTCTCTGTTCTTTCAGCAGTGGTTCTTAACCTCTTGTGGGTCTTGGATTCCTCAGAGAACCTAATAAAAGCTGTGGACCTTCCCCTCCCTCAAAAGCAGGCATAAAATTTCCATGCTCCAGGTGCTTGGGTGGCTCAGTTGGTTAAGCATCTGCCTTCGGCTTGGGTCGTGATCCCAGCTTCCTGGGATCGAGTCCAGTGTTGGGCTTCCTGCTCAGCAGGGAGCCTGCTTCTCCCTCTCTCACTCCCACTGCTTGTGCTCTCTCTCTCTGTCAAAAAAATAAATAAAATATTTAAAAAAAAACGGATTTCCATGCTCCATGGCCTACGGGTTAAGAACAGCTGAATGGCCTCATGTCACCTTTCCAATATTATAATGTCATTAGTGCATTGTTCATCCAACAACTCATGGTCATCAGCAATTTTTACTACAGAATTGGTAATAATAGTGTATAATAATAACGGTAGGATATAATAATAACAGTGTTATGCCAATCTTTAAGAAATTACTGCAGTACTTTTCCCTTAATCCCCAAATTCTCCTTAACCAGCCTTGCATCTTCTATATTTTCCTCATTCTGGTGGTTATGATGGGTGGAGAATCCCCTTCAAATCCTTCTTTTTAAGGTTTTATTTATTTATTCGTCAGAGAGAGAGAGAGAGAGTGGCAGGCAGATGGAGAAGCAGGCTCCTCCTTGAGCAGGGAGCCTGATGCGGGGCTCGATCCCCAGGACCCTGAGATCATGACCTGAGCAGAAGGCAGACGCTTCACTGACTGAACCACCCAGGCATCACTCCCCTTCAAATCCTTAACACTTTACTGGCATAGTCTAATATCTTATGGACTCTGCTGGGGTTGCTCAAACTGGAGTGGTATGCTCAAGACTCATGAAACTACAGGGTAAACATAATGCATTTTTCTAGAGGATTAATTTTACTTGAAAATTCAGTAGGGAGGACCTAGGTAATTTGAGCGATAATTTTCGATAAGTTTTTATGACAATAAACACATATTGTAGAACAAAACGCACATTTTGTAAGCATTTTTATAATCAAGCGTGAGACTTAAGAGCAATTTTGCACTTAGGGTGGGACCTCTTCAGGCTACCCAGTCTTCTCCAGGGATACATGTTCATTCGATTCTGCCATTTAGGGTATTTTGGTGGAAAACATCGAAGGTTATAGTGTAACAAACACACCATGGATTTTGAAGTCAGATGGACCTGGGTTTCAGCCTTGGCTTTGATCTGTATTTTCTGGGCTACCTTGACAAAGTCAATAAATTTCTTTGAGACTAAGTTTTCTCGTGTAAAGGTGGGAAAGACTCTCATCATGAGGATGATATGAGAAAATATCTTTGAAACAAGCACTACACGGTAGATGCTCAGTATGTGTTCATGTCGCCATCTCAAATTTTTAGATGTCAGAAGAGAATAAGGCTACTTGGGTACAAAGTTTAGCCAGGGGCAGTCTAATTTTTCTTTCCTAATTAGAACAAAATAAGCCCTAGGTAACATGATATTAGTAAAAGTCAAGTTTCCAGAGAGACATAAAAGGTGCCCCTACAATAGATGGGAAATTCCAAAGTCAGATCATCATATACAGAATTTATAGAGGAAATGCTCCAGAACAGATTCCAAGAAATGAAAAGAAGTCGGATTGTGGAGAAGAGTGGGAAGGAAAACTCGTGAAGACATTTCTTTAGAGAGATCTGTTGCCAGGCTAAGACTTCACACCACCCTCCACAGGAGTCCTGGGGTACGGGGTATGTTACCTCCTTCACTTCAACCCTAGTGAGAGGGTGTTTCACCGGACCGTGCAGAGAGCTTGACATTTGCTCCCTGCAGTAGAGGCAGAGGATCGGGGCTGTCCCCCATTCTGAGAAAGCTCATGTGGCCCTTGGCAGGAGGACAGGGCTGACTGTGTTGGGATTGGCTGGCATTCCCAGGATTTGTCAGGGCAACGGATGTTTCTTTCCTGGGAACCAAATGCGGGCCATGCAAGAGAGAGAGCCAAGGTGGGGTCACCCTGGACCCTGTCTAATAGAGCCACCTAGAGGGGTGGAGAGACCCCAGCAAAAAATAGCTGGAGATAGGGGCTGAAGGAGGAGTTGTAAACCACGAACCTGAATAGAGATGCATCAATCCAGGTCTCCCAAATTGCACGAGAGGGGTCCTCAGTGATGGGGGCCTTTAAAGAACCCAAAGAAGAGCTGGAGACCCAGAAAGTGGGAAGCCATTCATTCTACCAAGGAAGAATTGACTAATCCCTTTACTGTCTTCTGTATTCCTGCTCCACCCGGGTGAGGGTCCATATAGGAGTTGGCAAGTGGAGAGAAAAAGAAGAAAACCTATCATCCCCTCCTTCTCCAAAGGCAGGTGGCCATGACCTGTAGGCCTTAGCATGGGGTGGGAATGGGGACCTTATCTCTGAGTAACCTGAAGAATTTGATTAATATCTCGGACTGAATATGTCCTGATTACCGAACCAAGTTCATGTTTTGTGACTTCGAGTGATCTGACGCCTGTTGATTCTCGAAGAAATGAACAGAAAAGTCATGTGGTCCATCCAAATTTCCATCCAGGGTCAGAAAAAATTTACCCCAACAGAGTAAGTTTTCCTTGCACATTGGGAGACAAAATAACGTTGTTTCTTGCTCCTGTCATAAATTATACTTTAAAAAATATTGGTTAGACTAGTGAATTCATTCTTTCATTCGACAAACATCTGAGTGCCTATTATGTGGCGGGCATTGAGTTAGGAATAGGACACACAGTGTAATGAAAATTAGTCCTCACCTTTAAATTGCTAATCATCTATGGCAGGGGTCAGCAAACTTTTTCTGTAAAGAGCCAGATAGTAAATATTTTAGGCTTTGTGGGACACTTAAAGATCTCTATTGCATAGTCCTCTTTTTTTTTTTTTTTTTTTTAAGATTTTATTTATTTGACAGAGAGAGAGAGACAGGGAGAGAGGGAACACAAGCAGGGGGAGTGGGAGAGGGAGAAGCAGGCTTCCCGCCGAGCAGGGAGCCCGATGCGGGGCTCGATCCCAGGACCCTGGGATCATGACCTGAGCCGAAGGCAGACGCTTAACGACTGAGCCACCCAGGCGCCCCACATATTCCTCTTTTTTGAACCAACTCTGTAAAAATGCCAAAACCATTCTTGAGGGATATACAAAAAGAGGTCGTGGGTCAGATTTAGCACACAGGCCCTAGTCTGCTGGCTCCTCGTGTGTGGAAGAAACAAATTCTTAAAAACTACCAATTACCATACATGTATTATAATTGAAGTCGTGTTTAGTGCACTTGGGGAGGAGACACAGATTTGTCTCACTCTGATCGGGGGGATCAGGGCTTCCAGAAAGTGGCAACGTTGATTCGGGACCTGAAGGATGGGTAGGAGTTGGTCAAGGTAAAAGGAGGTGAGTGGTATTCTGAGCAGAGGGAGCTGCCCATACAGAGGCACCAAAGCTTGACAGTTGGGTTTGCTTTAGAAATTACAGAAGGGAATAATGAATCTTGCAGTGGTTAGGCAGTTTGCTCCAGGTCACACAACTAGTAAGTAATGGAGACTAATCTCTTAGCCCAGCTGTGTCTGACTCTAAACGCATGCTCTTAGCCACTGCATCATACTCCTGCCCTGGTACTGAAGCTATGTCTAAGGTCTCCTTCTTAGTATTTGCGAATCAGAAGCTCTGTCTGGCTCATTTCTGATTCCCCTGGGGGCGAAATGTCAAAGTTCCCAAAGAGCTTGTAGGCCTTAAGACAGTGAATCAATAATGTCAGTTTGTCCTGATTAGAACCCTAATGCTCCCTTTTAAAAATAACCCTTCCACCCAATCAAACCTAGTACACATTGCTCAAATTCAGACTTTGCTTATTTCATCCTTACAGGAAGGTGTTTTGTTTTGGGTTTTTTTTTTTTTCTGGTAGCTAAGCTCTAGCACGGCGATAATATAATTTCTTACCTTCCTGTCATATATTTAGACATTTAGAAGGGATAGTACCATCTGGCTTGGACTACATATGGTGATTGGTCCAAGTACTGCTCTATCTTCATCGCTCACATGATGAACTTGGACAAGTGAATTTTCTCAGCACAGATTAAATCTGTCAATTTTGTATTAATTACTTGGTGGGTTTTTATTGAGGTAGCCATGGCAGCAATTATTCTCTAAAAATACTCACCTTAGAGCTTCCCATGTCACCCTAAAGTCAGCAATAATAGGGGTTGGAATGAGGAGGAATGACAATGGGAGTGACTCAGACTCCTGTTGCTGGCCTTTCAGTGGTCAGTGGTTTTTAACCAGGGCTATGCTTTATTACCTAGGGAGCTCTTTCAAAATACAGAATGTTGGCTCTATCCCAGATCTTCTGCAGGACTGAGAACTGAGAATATGTATTTTTTTCAAGATTTTATTTATTTATTTGACAGAGAGAGACACAGTGAGAGAGGGAACACAAGCAGGGGGAGTGGGAGAGGGAGAAGCAGACTCTCCGCTGAGCAGGGAGCCTGACGTGAGGCTCGATCCCAGGACCCTGGGACCATGACCTGAGCCCAAAGCAGACACTTAACGACTGAGTCACCCAGGCGCCCCGAATATGTATTTTTTTTAAAGATTTATTTATTTATTTTAGAGAGTGAAAGGGAGTGCATGAGCAGGAGGAGGGGCAGAGGGAGAGAGAGAAGCAGGCTCTCCTCTCAATCTTATGACCCTGAGATCATGACCTGAGCCAAAACCAAGAGTTGGTTGCTTAACTGACTGAGCCACGCAGGCACCCCAATAATATGTATTTTTAACAAGCTCCTCAGGTTAAGAACCACTGCCCTGGGGGAAAAGACAAGTAGTTGCCTAATGAACTGACTGTACTAATACTTTATCAGACACCTTGGTCTATGTATAGAAAATCTGCTTATTTTTTAAAAGATTTTATTTATTTATTTGAGAGAGAGAGTAAGCAAGAGAGAGAGCACAAGCAGGGGCAGAGGGAGAGGGACAAGCAGACTCCCTGCTGTGCAGGGAGCCCAACTCGTGGGGCTTGATCCCAGGACCCTGGGATCATGACCTGAGCTGAAGGCAGACGCTTAACCATCTGAGCCATCCAGGTGCCCCAAATCTGCTTATTTTTTTTACAGAAATAGAAAAAAATCCTAAAATTCATATAGAACCACAAAATACCATGAATAGCCCAAACAATCTTGAGAAAGAAGAACAAAGCTGGATGCATCACTCTTTCTGATTTGAAACTATATCACAAAGCTATAGTAATTAAAACTGTATGGTACTGACAGAAAAACAGACACATAGACCAATGGAACGTAATCAAGAGCATAGAAATAAACCCATACATATATGATCAACTTATATTTGACATGGGAGCCAAAAATACTCAATGGAGAAAAGATAGTCTCTTCAATAAATGAGGTTGGGAAAATGAAATTCACATGCAAAAGAATAAAACTGGGCCCCTTCCATATATCATTCACGAAAATTAACTTGAAATGGTCTAAACACTTAAATGTAAGACTTGAAAACTCCTAGAAGAAAACATAGAGAAAAAACTCCTTGACATTGGTCTTGGCAAAGGCTTTTTGGATATGACACAAAATGCCCAAGCGACAAAATAAAAGCAGAAATAAACAAGTGGGACTACATCAAACTAAAAAGCTTCTACACAGAAAAAGAAATGGCTAACAGAATGAAAAGGCAACTTACAAGATAGGAGAAAATATTTTGCAAATCATGTATCTGATGGGGGTTAATATCCGAAATATATACGGAACCTACACAACTCATTGGAAAAACAAACAAGTAATCCAATTAAAAATGGGCAAAGGACCTGAATAGACATTTTTCCACAGAAGATATACAAATGACCAATAGGTGTACGAAAATGTGCTCAACAGCATGCATCATCACGGAAATGCAAATCAAAATGACAATGAGCTACCACCTCACACCTATTAGAATGGCTATTATCAAAAAGACAAGAGAAAAGTGCTAGTGAGGATGTGGAGAAAAGGAAACCCTCTTGCACTTTCGGTAGGAATCTAAACTGGTGCAGCCACCACAGAAAACACTACAGCAGTTCCTCCAAAAACTAAAAATACAACTACCATATGATTCAGCAATCCCATTTCTGGGTATATATTCAAACAAAAAGAAATTGCGATATTGATTTGCACCCCCATGTTTTTTTGCAGCATTATTTACAATAATAAAAACTTGGAAACTATGTAAATGTCTGTTGACAGATGAATGGGTATCTATATCTATATATGAAATGGAATATTGTTCAGCCATAAAAAGGAGAGAATCCTGCCATTTGCAAAATCATAATGGCCTTCGGGCCATTATACTAAGTGAAATAAATCAGAGAAGGACAAATACTGTATGATATCACTTATATGTAGAATCTAAAAAAAGAAAAATGAACTTATAGAAACATAGATTGGTGGTTGCCAGTGTGGGCCAGTGAGGAAAGTGAGTGAAAGCGGTCAAAGGGCACAAACTTCCAGTTATAAGATAAATTAGTCCTGGGGCTGTAATGTACAGCATGATGACTATAATGAACAACACTGTATCTGTATACTTGAAAGTTGTTAAGAGTGCCTCTTAAAACTTCTCACCATGAAAATAAAAGTAACTATGTGAGGTCGTAACTACATATAGTACTAACCTTATAGTGGTAATCATTTTGCAATATATATGCCTATCAAATCATGCTGTACACCTTAAACTTACATATGTTATATGTCAATTATATCTTAATGAAGCTGGAAAACAAAAGGGAATTCTGCTTAAGAAGGGAGTATATGGAAGTTTACTGTTATAATGTTTCAGTATCCTGTATAATGGGCTTTTAGTACTAAATCAGGTGGATGCTATCACAGCAATGAGTATGATGCTCTTGAGTGCTGTACCCCAGAAGAAATGAGATGAACAGCACCGTGAGAGCTCAGACTGTAATCAAAACAAGTTTATGTATTTCAATAAGTTAAAGATGGCAGACAGATGACATGTGTATATTGCCTGTACATCCCAAAGCAGCAAAGGAATACAAAAGATAAAATTTTGCCATCATGAAGAGAATGGGAAAAAGGCCATCAGTGAATAAATGTTGGATGAATGCTGGAAAGCAGATGGAGGAGTGGTAACCCATGAAACCACAGCTTAGGATACTTGCAAAGGGGTGAAACGGTGAAAGAGAAGGTCACTCTTGCCTGCATAAATGCTAGGTTTGAAAAAGAGAATGAGTGAGGTGTGAGGCAGCAGTGGGGAGAAAGAATTAAGTCATTTTTTTAATAGAGGCGATTTTCCCTGTCCCCTCCCCACTCTGGTGGACAGAATGCCCTCCTCCATGAGCTCCAAAAAATTGGACTGTTATTCTTTGAAGATATTGAGAGGTCCAAGAGAAAAGTATTTGACATTTTTGCACTTAGAAATCCCCCCAACAAAATGGCTAGCTCCCTACTCATGTATATGAAGCTCTCAATCACTTTTTTATTGCCTCATTTCTTCCATGTGAACAAAAAAAAAATCAATGGCCACCAGATATTTGAGGAAGGCTTTCAAAATGAAATTTGATAAACAAATAGAAAAAAAATAATACAGGATCCTTGAGAGAGAGAAAAAAAGCAAAGAGAGGCAAACACTCTAATTAGTATACTGAGATTCAAGAAAACATTGCATTTATGTAAGAGGAATAGGATATTTGAAAATAAATGATCAGAGAAAAGAAAGTTCTCTTGAAATAAAAATATTATTTCTGAGATAAAATTCAAGGGAAGAGCTGGAAGACAGAGTTGAGGAAATATCAAAGAAAGTAACACAAAAAAGACTAAAAGAAGTAAAATGAGATAGAAAAAAAAATGATCCAGAGAGAGGGTAAACCTGGGAGATCCAACATCTGACTAATAGGAATTCAAGAGAGAATAAAATAGAATGATTAAAGAAATAAAACAAGAGATTTTTTTCAGAGTATACTTTTGTGGAATTTTGGAATACAAAGTATAGAGACATCCTCTAAAACTTCCACTAAGAAAAACAGGTGGTAACCTACAAAGAAGTGAGAATGATATTGACATAGGATTTCTTTTTTTTTTAATTAATTTATTTATTTTGGAGAGAGAGTGCAAGTCGGGGAGGAGTGGAGGGAGAGGGAGAAGGGGGTAAGAATCCCAAGCATGCTGAGCACGAAGCCTGGAGCCTGGAGCCAGACATGGGGCTCAATCCCTCTTCCTGGAGATCATGACCTGAGCTGGAACCAAGAGTCAGATGCTTAACTCACTGAGACACCCAGGCGCCCTGACATAGGATTTCTTATCAGCAATCTCACAGATGAGACAACATTGGAGCAATGCCTTCAAAGTTCTAAAGGAAAATGACTTTCAGGGCACCTGGGTGGCTCACTTGGCAGAGCATGTGACTCTTGATCTCGGGGTTGTGAGTTCAAGCCCCATATTGGGTGTAGAGATTACTTAAAAATAAAATCCTTTAAAAAAAGAAAATGACTTTCTTCAGCACAGCATGCTATAACTAGTTAAATTATCAGTCAAGTATGAGTAGAATAAAAGCATTTTCAGATACAGATGTCTTCTGGAATTAATCTGCTTCAAATACATTCAAAGGAAATCGAGGATTTAGTCCAACAAAAAAGAGGAAATAAACCAAGAAGGAGGAAGACATCGATTCTCGAAGAGTGGCTCCAACCCAGGAAGCAATGTAGTTACAGGATGGTAGCTGTGAAGTAAGTCTAGAGAGAAACTGGCCCACAATGGAGTCTGTAGTTGAAGGCCTATGGGAAGGAAGTTTCCAGAAAAAAGTTTCCATTCATTGGTTGTGATGGAGACTTTGAAAAGAAAGCAACAATCAAGCGGAGAATGTGATACAGGCAGATAAAATAAGGTGGGAGAAAAAAGCTACTAGAAACTCCAGAAAAAAGATGAAAAAGCTGGATAAGAAAGGAAATATAACCTAATTCTTGGCCCTGAGGTAAATGCAACGTATGTAATCACGATAATGTAAACACTGATGACTGATTTTAAATTTCAGATTAACCTACAGACGAAGTATGGAAGACTTGACTATGATTATAGAAAGAGGGCAAAAAACCATACAGGCAGGGTCACCTGGGTGGCTCAGTCAGTTGAGCGCCTGCTTTCGGCTCAGGTCATGATCCAGGGTCCTGGGATCAAGTCCTGGGATCAAGTTCTCAAGCCCCACATTGGGATCCCTGCTCCTCGGGGAGCCAGCTTCTCCCTCCCTCTCTGCCTGCTGCACCCTCTGTTTGTGCTCTCTGTCTGTCAAATAAATAAATAAAATCTTAAAAGAAAAAAAGTAGGGCACCTGGGTGGCTCAGTGGGTTAAGCGTCTGCCTTTGGCTCAGGTTGTGATCCTGGGGTCCTGGGATCAAGTCCTGGGATCAAGTTCTCCCTCTGCCTCTCTCTCTCTCTCTGTCTGTCTCTCATGAATAAATAAATAAAATCTTAAAAAAAAAAAAACATACAGGTATACCTTGTTTTATTGTACTTTGCAAATATTGCATTTTTTTTTTTTTTTTTTTTACAAATTGAAGGTTTGTGGCAACCTTGTGATGAACAATTCTATCGGCGCCATTTTTCCAACAGCATTTGTTCACTTCTCATCTCTATGTCACAGTTTGGTAATTCTCACAATATTTTTTAATACCAAAGAAAACTATATTTTAGTAAAATAGTAACTTTATTTATTTTAAGATTTTATTTATTTATTTGACAGAGAGAGAGAGCAGGAACACAAGCAGGGGGAGTGGGAGAGGGAGAAGCAGGCTTCCCGAGGAGCAGGAAACCTGATGCGGGGCTCGATCCCAGGATCCTGGGATCATGACCTGAGCCGAAGGCAGACGCTTAACGACTGAGCCACCCAGGCCCCCTGTAAAATAATAACTTTAAACAAAGTTTAGTTGATGACAGTCATTAGAAAAACTTTAACAAATATGCACAATTCCATTTAAATTATTTTTATCTTTCAGGCTTGGGATGATGGTTTAGCAAAGATTGCTCAAGCATGGGCAAACAAGTGCAAATTTGAACACAACTCTTATTTAGCAAAATCATACGATTGCCATCCAACTTTTCAATATGCTAGAGAAAATATCTGGTTATGTGGATTTAGCATATGTGCTCTGTAATTCTCACATTTTATTTTATTTTATTTTATTTTTTAAGTACGCTCCACTCCCAGTGTGGAGCCCAACATGCTACTTGAACCCACAACCCGGAGATCAGGACCTGAGCTGAGATCGAGTCAGATCCTTAACCGACTGAGCCACCCAGGCACCCCCTCATAATATTTTTTTTTTTTTAGATTTTATTTATTTATTCATGAGAGACAGGGAGAGAGAGAGGCAGAGGCAGAGGGAGAAGCAGGCTCCCCACTGAGCAGGGAGCCCGATGTGGGGCTTGATCCCAGGGCCCCGGGATCATGACCTGAGCCGAAAGCAGATGCTTAACCATCTGAGCCACCCAGGCGCCCCCCCATAATATTTTAAACATTTTCATTATTATTATATTTGCTATGGTGATCTGTGATCAGTGATCTTTGATGTTACTATTATAACTGGTTTGGGTCACCATGAACTGCGCCCATTTAAGACAGGGAACTTAATTGATAAATGTTGTGTGTGCTCTGACTGATCCACTGACAGGCTGTTCCCCAGTCTCTCTCTCTTTCCTTGGGCCTCCCTATTCCCTGAGACACAACATTATTGAAATTAAGCCAATTAACACTACAATGACCTCTAAGTGTCCAATTGAAAGGGAAGAGTCAATCGATGCAGCAAATTTTATTGTTGTCTTATTTTAGGAAATTGCCGTGGTCATCCCAACCTTCAGCAACCAGCACCCTGATCAGTCCGCAGCTGTCAGCAATGAGGCAAGACCCTCCACCAGCAAAATGACGATGACTCCCTAAAAGCTCCAATGATGGGGCGCCTGGATGGCGCAGTAGGTTAAGCATCTGACTTGATTTCGGCTCAGGTCCTGATCTCAGTGTCTTGACCTCGAGCCCCACATCGGCTCCACACTGGGTGCAGAGCCCGCTTAAGATTCTCCTTCTCCCTCTGCCCCTCCCCCTGCTCTCCCTCCTTCCCTTCTCAAAAAAAAAAAAAAAAAGAAAGAAAGCTCCAATGATGGTTAACACTTTTTAGCAACAAAGTATTTTTTTAATTAAGGTATAGACATTTTTCCTAGACATAATGGCATTGCACCCTTGATAGATGATGGTACACCTTAAACATAACTTTCATATGTGCTGGGAAGCCAAAAATTTATTTGACTCGCTTTATTGTGCAGTTTGTTTTCTTGCCGTGGCCTGGAACCGAACTTGCAATATCTCCGAGCGAAGCTTGTAACAGGTGAAAAAATTGGGGAGGTAAAAGGAAGAGAAGGGAAGACAACATGTAATAAAGGCACTGCACCCATAATATGTAAGATTCAAAGCAACCGATAGAGGAATCAAAATAATTATGTAACTCTATTAAATGAATGGGGGAGGGAAGAGAGAATGATATAAATGAGACTGAGTGGTAGAGGCATTTTATGTAGAGGTAGGAGGAGGTAACTACAAGCAGAAACAGCAGAACAGGTAAAAGAGGTTATCCTGGAGAGCATAAATATGGGATTCGGCTTGGTGGACCAGAAGCCTGTTGCTTTGCATCAGAGACCCTCCTGTCTTCGTTTAGGTTTTAACCCTGTTTGTGTATTACCTTGATAAATACCTTTTAGTTATTTAAGAAATTATGCTATCTTTTTCAGGTTTTTGTTTCGTGAAGATGGTCACCATGGAGAGTGGGATTTAGATCAGAAAAAAAAAATCAATTGATAAGCATCTGTTGAACAATTATGATGTGCCCAGCACCCTGTCAGGTGCTAGAAGGAGCTCCGAGAGTACTGAAGACACAGTCTCCGTCCAGAAGAAACTTCCAGTCTGGTTGGGCAAAACAAACCAGTCCATAAAACAATCAGGGAATGACAATACATGGTAAAATGCTGAGTTGTTACAATGCTAAATTATGCCCACTAGGAAGTATGGCAGTGGGAAGATGAAACCAGTTTAGACTGAAATTAACGAAGGCTTCGGGTAGTACTGGGGCTTGTTTCTGGCCTTAAATAATGGAAAAGATACCAATCGGTCTAGAAGGGAAGGGTCTCAGAGGAGGCCACGTGAACACTGGCTTGGAGCAGATTTTTTTGTCCTGCTTAGTTACGTATTATTAGGTAGAAATTTTTATCCTTTCTAATATCACTAAAAAGCTCTTTCTCTTTAAATCTCCCTAATACAACAACTTTCTCTGAGTGGATTATTTTTTTCCTGCTGACAGGGCAGTAAATTTTCTGTCGCTTTGCAGAATGGGAAGTGCCATTTACTAAATGAGCTCTTCTCTATTCTGTCCTCCTTTGGTGCCAAGTCTTAATAAAGACAGATGGGTTTCCCCCATCGTGCTGCCGCTTCCCATCTCGCGCTGATGAATATGAGACTGAGAGCCTGACCCCATCATTGTCAAGCAATATAAAAGGCTTCGTCCTTATTTATTGCCATACTTTAATTACTAGGGGAAAAGTATCAATTAAGAAACAAAGGATTTGAAATCGTTTCCACAAAACCAGGATGTCATCTGAGCAAATGAAAACCTTCTTTTTTTTTTTTTCCATTTTCTCTTCTTTGGTTGGGGAGAGTGAAGGTGGTGGGGCCGTTAGAGTTGTTTCAGTTAAATTTAATTAATAGGAACTCACGGCAGAATGTTCCACGAAGCATGAACATATCAAAAACCATGTTGTTCTAGAGCTATTAATTCAAATATTTAGGTTCAATTCAGTGGATATTTTAGCCGAGTTATCAGAGTTCACTGGTCATCCCGGAAGCCCTTCATCGACATGGCTGCAGTCAGTATATCAGACTTGAGAGTGGTTTCCTGGTATGAGCCTTGAAGAGAAGTTTTATAGTATAGTCATTCACTCCCTGAGCTCTTTGGGAGAAGATTTTAGCTGCTCTCCATGTGTTGTGATGTAATGTGGGAACACCAGGAACAGTCCTTGCCTTCAATTCACCTCTTCTTTCTTCTGCCTCAAATCTACGCCATTCATTCATTCCTTGGTGGTAGGATTTCAGATCTCTAGAGACCTGTCAGCTAAATTGCATCTGCCCCTCAGGTCAGACTTTAACGGGTCCACTCAGCTTCTAAACCTTCACCGTGAATGAGTTAATCTGATTGTGTGTGTGTGTGTGTGTGTGTGTAATGATTTTTTTTCAGAATAACACCGATGCGTTTTTTTTCTTCTGCTTAAATTTTAATTATTAAATCTATGCTGTAATTTATATGCACGAAATCTGTCATATATATAGGACAGTATATATAACATATGCATAGTGTTTAAGTAATAATAATAAAATGAGCATCCGTATATCCACTGTCCAGCCTAAGAAATAGGATATAACCAAAATCTTCTTGAAGTACCTTGGGTACTCCTTCCTCCTCTCCAGCGTTAACCACGGTTCTGAATTTTGTGTTTGCCAACCCCTTGCTCTTCTTTATGTATCTCTAAACAATGTTATTTAGGTTGTATGCATGTTTTGGATTTTTATATATGTAGGCTCACGCTGGGTGAGCTTTTTTCTTTTTTTGCTCAATATTATGTTTGTGAGATTCACCCACATTGATTCGTTTTTACTGCCTAAATATTTTTGTATAGATACACCAGCATGTATCCATTCTACTGTCAGATTGCTTACTTTGGATGAAAAACCTTTTTTTTGCAAGACAAAAATGCTTATGATTTAAAAAGAACCTTAAGCAATATATAAATATAAAAAGTGAAAGTCCTCTCCACTCTTCCCCCTCACCTTTGCAGAACTAACCACTGTTAACGCTTTAGTTTCTCTATCTCTCGAGTTTTTCTATGCACGTGTGAATATGTGTCTATGTGTATATACACGTATAAGGAATGAGATTACACACACATTGTTCTGCAATTTGTTCTCATTTGACCATGTACTATGGACAGCCTTCCATGTCATTAGTTACATATTCATCTTGTTCTTTTTTTCCTAAGATTTATTTATTTATTTTATATATAGAGAGAGAGCATGGTGGTGGGGCAGAGGGAGAAGGAGAGAGAGAATCTCAGGCAGGCTCCATGTCCAGCAAGGAACCCGATGTGGGGCCCAATCTCAAGACACTTGAAATTATGACCTCAGCTGAAACCAAGAGTCAGACGTTTAACCAACTGAGCTATCCTGGCGCCCTTCACCTTGTTCTTTTAAAAGTCTTCCTTTTATTCCTTAGTATGTATGTAACTTAAATTATTTAACCAATATCCTATTGATGAACACTGGGTTGTTCCAAGTTTTGCTATTTAACAACACTGCTGTGATTGTCCTTATATATACATATCTTGGCACAGAAAAGATAAATTGTTGGGTTGAAGATATTCAACTTAAACATTTTATTGGTACAGCTAATTGCCTTCCAAAAGGAGTCACCAATTTACACTCCCATGAACACTGTATTGGTACAACCCTTCTCTACATGCTACCTCTGGTGATGGCCAGGAGGTAATACTGAATGTCTCTTCTGATTATAAAAGGACTAGATTTCATCTGTAGATAAAGTTGGAAAAGAGAGAAGAGCATTAAGAAAAAGTGAAGATCTCCTGTATGCCTATAAGTCAAGAAGAACCATCACTACCCACTTGGTGTAGTTAATTTCTACTCTCCTTTCATACATCGATGACCTTTGCCATTCAAGGGAAATATGTCCTGAGACATTGACAACTCCCCCAAAGTCTTGAATTCCTCTATGACATATTTCACTCCTAAAGCACAATTTTTGCAGTGACTGTAATCCACTTACTAGAACAGTCTTCTAATCACTTTTATTTATTTTCATATACAGAGATCTACACCACCATCAAATTTGAACAGCTCTACTACACCGTTACCTATTCAAAATTTCTTTTTTTTTAATTTTTATTCTTATGTTAATCCCCATACATTACATCATTAGTTCTAGATGAAGTGTTCCATGATTCATTGTTTGTGCATAACACCCAGTGCTCCATGCAGAACGTGCCCTCCTCAATACCCACCACCAGGCTAACCCATCCCCCCACCCACCTATTCAAAATTTCTATTTACTGGCTCAGCATTATCTTACATGGTTTCACTCTTTCTCTCCACCTTTCCTCACCAGCAATTGGATTAGGCTTTTCTTTTTAGGCCACCTTAAAGAAATTGAAAACAATGCCTGTTGGCTTTCATTCTACTATTCATTCTATTCAATTATCTTTGAACACTCATGTGTTCTGGTATAGTAGGACACTGTAATTCTACATTATTGCAGATTGCCCTATTCTTTCATGTAGTAGGATACATTTTTCAAAATTCCTAGGCCTGAGTGGGTAATGGCTGTTAATGACCTCTCCAAATGTATGGATCATCCTTGTGTGATCCAGTAGAAAACTGAATTTTTATTTTTTTATTTTTTTGAAGACTTTATTTATTTATTTGACAGAGAGAGACACAGCAAGAGAGGGAACACAAGCAGGGGGAGTGGGAGAGGGAGAAGCAGGCTTCCTGCGGAGCAGGGAGCCTAACGTGGGGCTCGATCCCAGGACCCCAAGATCATGACCTGAGTGGAAGGCAGACACTTAACCAACTGAGCCACCCAGGTGCCCCTTTATAACCTTTTTAATAGCTTAAGTAGCTCAAGGTACTTTTATAAATACTGGAATTTAGCTTTCTAATACCTCTAGGATATAAGGGAGCCTGCTTCTCCCTCTCCCTCTGCCTGCCTTCCCCCTGCTTGTTCGGTCTCTGTCAAATAAATAAATAAAAATCTATTAAAAAAAAAAATAAAAGGGTTATAAAAATATGAAGTACTTGTCCCAGCAATCCACAGATGTCTTCTTGGCTCGTTTGCAGATGCTGGGTTATATTAGCATCTCTTAATTAATATTGAGCAAACAAGGTTTCAGTAGGCCCATTTAATAAGTACATGTACCGCGTGCGTCTTCTGACATCTGAGGTAGTGCATTTCCGAGATAAGAGTCTCAATATTGTTTGCCTCATGCTTTCAGTCAGGCGGCAATTAAGGAATCAAGAACATGTGCCTTCCAGGACCTTGCGCTCATCTGTCACTTCTAATAGTTTCAAGGCAATTTGTTAGGTAGCGCTGGCTGAATGATTGGTTTTCTTATGGCAATTGCCAGTGCAGTTCCTGTAAGGCCTGAAGGGGGAGAGGGAGAGGATTAGGGGGAAACATTCTGGGCTTATTTTTTCTTTATCGTCTTCTTAGATCAGGTCTTGGGGACTTCTCAGCTTGAGAATACCACAAAAGAACAGCAATGAATCCACCATATTGTTGTGGCATAACCAAAGCCCGAGAAGCTGCCTTGGAGCTACCTATTTGTCAGAGGCGGAACTGCGGAAGGCCTGGCTGACTGAATCCCAAGCCATCTGGTGGTCTTCATGGGACGTGGTCCGGTTCTCCACGGGAAGTGGTCAGGTGGCGTAGTAGAAGCCAAGATTTAGGGACCCTGAGCTGATGTCCCGTTTCTGCTGAGTGGCTATGAGACCTTAGCTTTTTCATCTGTTAGATGTGGTTAATCGTACCTGTTCTACCCGGAGAGCCAATGTAAGATAGTTATCAAGAGCACAGGCCACAGAACTGAAGTGTTCAGTTAGGTTGGAATCTTGGCTTGTCCTTTCTTTGCTAGGTGGTGTTGGGCAAATAATTTAACTCTCCGAACCACACTTTCTTAATTGGTCAAATGGAGTTAATGATGGCACTGGTGCTCAAGGGTGGTTGGAGGATTGTTACGAGGGAATTCATATGAAATGCTTAGAGTATCTCATGCATTTTGCCATCGACAGATACCAGATGTCAGCTGCTATCATATATGATGCTTAAAATCACAGGCTCAAGGTCTAGTTGGCATCCAAATTCTGGCTCTGCCAATAAATAACCTTGCAAAATTACTTAATGTCTCTGTGCCTCAGTATTTCCATCTGCAAAATGGGGATACTAATGATATGACCTCCAAGGGTTGTTGCAAGCATTACACCAAACCTTCCATGTGAAGGGCTCCAAGCGGTGCCTGACACATACTTGGTATTCAGTAATTAAATATTCTTTTTTTTATCCAAGAGTCTTGATGTAGGCCCCACTTATATCCCCTACCCTCTGGTGTTACCCATCTTCTAAGGCCTAGTATCTTTATCATTGTTTCATCTTTATCAAAAGCTGCTTTCAGACCCTTTGAAAATGCTACCTGAAAGTTTAGTTGTCCTTGAGGCTTTGCAATTTGGCTGGAACAAAAGGAAATTTCAGATTTCAGATTGAAGCTGATAGGTCCTATTTAGTATTTAGTATTCCATAGTTATTGTGAGAAAAACATGAGCTGTGAATACATGAAAAAAATCCAAAAATACTGTGCGCCAATGGAAGGGACTGCCTGTTACCCTCCAGCTTTTGTTGACAATTCAGAAGCACAGATTGTGGGCATTATTAAATGAATGCTTTCTGGGTGCTGGGCCCTACATTATCTCAGTTATGCATTCCACAAATCCTATGCGGTAAGCATTAACTCCATTTTACTACTTAAAAAATAATATGTCCTTCAAGAAATTTTAGTGGTTTATCCCAAATTCACATAGTTCCTAAGGGATGGAGCCAGGACTTAAGCCCAGGTTTATCTAATTTCAAATCCCCTGCTCTTTCTAACTCTACCATGTTTACAGAGTGTTTGTTCTCAGAACACAGTGTCACTGAGTGCAAATCACTCTGGGGATTCAGAGGTTTGTCTGGTAGCCTGGCTGAAGAAGCAAAGAGACTGCTGAGCATTTTTCTGATTCCTGCACCTCCCTGGCTAATCCCTTGCCCTATCCAGCCAAAAGGACTGCAGTGGCAAAAACCCTGATATTCATTTTGAAATGCATGTTCCCAGAGTTCAAACTGGGCCCAGACTATAGACTAAGCTGTGATTCAAAGTGCTGATTTTAGAGGTTTGGTATTTACATGAATGTGTTTGCAATAATGAAAGCAGAAAGGCCAACTGATGAGTGGGTAGATGGTTCCTCCCTTGAGTGTCCCACTAGATGAGAATAAGAGCCAGATCAACATAGCACTCCTCCCAACATCTGTGTGTTGGAAATATGTGGCTACTCATCTAACTTCACCCCTGGGATTGAGGCTAGACCCCAGCTGATTGTGAAGCTGGCTGATAAGATAGGGAAAGTTATGCTTTGGACATTCTTTAAAAATTCTTTTCCATGGAGACAGCACAAGAACAGAGGTCAAGGAATAGGTAACAGACACAGACATAGATTTTAGTGGTGATTGGCTCATGTTTTCCAAAGAGTACACTGGAGACTTCCCAGAATACTCTGCAGGTTGGATTTTAGGGGTGCATCTTAAGAAGGATTTGCCGCGCTTGCCCTACAAATACTCCTCTGGATGGAGCACAAGATGGTCCTTTGTTAAATATAATACTGGTTTATAGCAGATTAGGTCTTGAGAGAACTTTGTGACTCCATTTCAATGCAGGCTTCACTGGTGGTGAATAAAAAAAGAATGACTGTTCTTCTCCCCAGATAATACCATGGGATGATGGCCTCTCTGAACAAAGAGCCACGGGGACCAAGAGATTCCATATCATGAGCAAAGATGAACTAACCTCAGCTCCCAGACCATAAGTTGCTCCCAATCTAGTGGAAGAGAAAAACATGTTAATATGCTTAATACAAGACAGAATAAAGTGCATGCCAGGCAGAATTACCAGCACTAAACTAAAGAGACTTGAAAGTATGGAGGAAGGTTAAATTAGTTCTGCCTCAGGAGATTAGGGATGGCTTCACAGAAGAGCTAGCCCTTGACTAGGCCTGGCAATATGAATTGAATTTTCATAAAGAAGATGCAGGAAAGGATATTCCAAGCTGAGGAAATCCTATGATCAAAAGCCAAAACATGTGAAAGCAAACAACATGTTTTGTTTCCTTCCTTTTGACAGTAGTGAGTTGTATCACTGTGTAGTCCAAGCACATGGTATGCGCAGCCATCTTTGGAAACTGGTAAGTCTGAGTCTGGAAGTGGGAGCCAAGAGATGAACTGCAGTGACGTTAATCACTCTATTCCTGGACTTGGCTTTGGAGGCTAACGGGGGAGAATGTGATGGAAGAGTTGGCAGCCCTTCTATTATGGACTGAATGTTTGTGCGCCCCCCAACTCATATGTTGAAATCCTAAGCCCCATAATGTGATGATATTAGGAGGTAGGGTCTTTGGGAGCTAATGAGGTGATGGGGGTAGAGCCCTCACGAATGTGCCGAGTCCCCTTATAAGAACACGAGAGAGCTTCCTTCCTGTCTCTGCTCTCCATCGTGGGAAGGTACAATGAAAAGTTGTATTTTGTTATAGCAGCCTGAGCTAAGACAATTTCTGTTCCTAGAACTGGTCCTCACACTTGGAAAAGCTGAGGATTAGGGAGCCAGCAGGCATCCTATAGAGCACAGTGGAGTTCTGCTGTAAATCAACTCTTGATCATGCAACAAATCATTAGTAAATAGCATATATCAATAGCTCTATAATGACATTTTATCTCCTTATTTCAAACTCTTTCCTTACCTGACTTTTTCTGTAACTTCTTTTAAAAAAGGTATTTCCCTTTTTTTTTTTTTTTTACACTGCACCCTCCTACGCCTATCAGATGCTGGCCCAGAGGGGAAACAAGGATTCTGGAAACCCACAAACCAGATATGGTGGTTTGCTGATACATTAAGGGGGATACGGGTAGCATCCAATACACACCTCTGTCAGACCAGAACCATGGCTCAATAGTGTATCTCTGATCATCCTCCAGAGAGTTTAGGAAACATGATGATTTTCATCATGTTTGTACATGACTTGTTTGCAAGATCCTTTAAATGTGGATTATTGGTATAAAAATTGATGTTAGATTTGTTAATAAAGCTAAAGTGTTGCTTTAGAAATATTGACTGCTTTCATTAGTGCCAACCATTAAAACTTAAGTGTTACAAAGTATGTTGTTTATGAAGAATTTAAATGAAGGGGCTACTTATTTACAGCCGTGTAGTAGTAGTTAGGAGGAAAGTTTATGGCAAATTTGTAGACAGATTTATACATTGCTTTTCTTTTTTTCCTTTCTTAATTATGTTGCTAGCCACCATATAGTACAGTTTTTCTTTTTTTAAAAGATTTTATTTTTAAGTAATCTCTATACCCAACATGGGGCTTGAACTTAACAACCTTGAGATCAAGAGTCTCTGGCTCTATGGACTGAGCCAGCCAGGCTCCCCTACACGTTGTTTTTCAAATATGTTAATATAATCGGAATGAATATGACCAAAATGAATATGACAGAAGCAATGAATAAGAGTTTAGATGATTTCCTCTGAAAACAGTCACAGTGGAATCCTATCTTATTCAGGGGGTAGGAAAAAATCAGTGACAAAGACTACTAATTGCCCACCCAATATCCACTTTCCCTTTCCTCCTTAGTTATAGAGATTTTTCCTGGATGGTAATGTGCTTCTCAAAAATTAGATTTCTCAGCTTCCAGTTCAGCTAGAGGTGGCTAATGAGATCAATGTGGACCTTATTAGGAGGAACTTGTGGGAAAGCTATTTAAGATTGGATAGACTGCTGGTGAATGCTCATACTGCCCTCTACTTCTCATATTTCCTGCCTGGAATGTGGACTTGATGGCTGGATCTTTAGTAGCCATTTTGAACCATGAAATAACCTTAAGGATAGAAGTCAGTACTAAGGATGGTGGGGCAGAAAGATAGGAGTCTGAGTCCCTGATGACACTTGAGTCCTTTATATCATCTCTGCACTGCCTATCTCTAGACTACCTTCTTATGAGGAGGTAATTTCTTGTATTTAAAATGCCACAGTTGAGTCTCTGCTATTAGAGGCTGCATATGCTTACTGTAAAATTGTGTATAATCAAAATTACCTTCAAAAATAACCTGGGGCGCCTGGGTGGCTCAGATGGTTGGGCGTCTGCCTTCGGCTCAGGTCATGATCCCAGGGTCCTGGGATCGAGTCCCGCATCGGGCTCTCTGCTCCTTGGGAGCCTGCTTCTCCCTCTGCCTCTCTCTCTCTCATGAATAAATAAATAAAATCTTTAAAAAAAAAAAATAACCTGAGAAGGTGCCATGTTTGAGACCAACATATCTTCCAACAAACTGGTTTTACCTCCGGCACTGGAACACATTACTATTCCCACAGTTGAGCACTGGATTTACACATAACATTGTGAAATTGTCACACTATAAAAGTCACATGATATTCAAAAAGGCTTAAAGAAAGGAGAGTCACTTTTCTATGCCCCATGCGCTCTGGGTACAGGGTCATTGAATGAGATGGGAGAGGTCGTCAGATTTAGCAAATAAAATAAAACAGGAAGCCCGGTTTAATTTGAATATTAGATTAACAACTAATTTTTTTTTTGTATAAGTATGTCCCAGGTAATAGTTATACTACAAATCTTTTGTTTATTTGAAATTCAAATGTAACTTGGTGTCCTGTATTTTATTTGATAACTCTAGATGGGGAAGAGAATTGCTAACATTATTTATATGATCATTCTTCTACTATTCCTACTATTTTTTTTGTCTTCTTTCCTTTTCCTATTATACAGTTGAATTTGTGTAAGTTACAAATGTATCTAAGGCTCAGTCAATGAGAGAAAAAAATGACGGAAGAATACAAACAGTATGATTCCTTTTTTTTTTTTTTAAGTAGGCTCCATGCCCAGTGTGGAGCCCAATGCAGGGCTTGAACTCATGACCCTGAGATCAAGACCTGAGCTGAAATCAAGAGTCAGATGCTTAACCAATTGAGCCACCCATTCACCCCAATTCCTTTTTATGTAAGTATTAAAATAAAAATGAAGCAATGCATTTTCAAGAGAATCATACATTAGATGGCAAAATTACAAACAAAAGCAAGAAAATAACATAAGATCCAGGATTGGGGTCACCCCCCGGGTGTGGGAGGGTGCTATAGAGCATACACTAAGAGCTTCTGAGGTATTGGTAATGTACTGTATTTTAACCTGGGTAGTAGATACAGGAGGAGTTATTTTTTAATTTTATTTATTTTTTCACCCCCTTGATTAAGTTTATTTCTAGGCATTTTATTTTTTGGTGTAATTATAAATGGAATTGTTTTCTTAATTTCTCTTTCTGCTACTTCATTATTAGTGTATAGAAATGCAACAGATTTCTGTGTGTTAATTTTGTATCCTGTGACTTTACTGAATTCATTTATTAGTTCTAGTAATTTTTTGGTGGATTCCTTAGGATTTTCTATATATGGTATTATGTCATCGGCCAATAGTGAAAATTTTACTTCTTTACCAATTTGGACGTCTTTTCTTTCCTTTTATTGTCTGATTGCTGTGCCTAGGACTTCCAGTACTATGTTGAATAAAAGTGGTGAGAATGGACACCCTTGTCTTGTTCCAGATCTTAGGGGAAAAGCTCCCAGTTTTTCACCATCGAGTATGATGTTAGCGGTGGGTTTTTCATATATGGCCTTTATTATGTTGAGATATGTTCCCTCTAAACATACTTTGTCGGGAGTTTTTATCATGAATGGGTGTTGTACTTTGTCAAATGCTTTTTCTGCATCCATTGAGATGATCATTTGGCTTTTATTTTTCCTCTTGTTAATGTGATGTATCACGTTGATTGATTTGCAAATATTGAATCACCCTTGCATCCTGGGAATTAATCCCACTTGATGGTGATGAGTGCTTTTTTGGTGAATTGTTGGATCTGGGTTCCTAATATTTTGTTGTGGATTTTTGCATCTATGTTCCTCAGAGATATTGGCCTGTAGTTCTTTTTCTGTAGTGTCTTTTTCTGGTTTTGGTATCAGGTGATGCTGGCCTCATAGAATGAATTTGGAAGCTTTCCTTCCTCTTCTATTTTTTGAAATATTTTGAGAAGAATAGGTATTCACTGTTCTTTAAATGTTTAGTAGAATTCACCTGTGAAGCCATCTGACCCTGCACTTCTGTTTGTTGTTCATTGCTAGTAATTGTTCAAAGTTTCTGTCTTTCTGATTAAGTTCTGGAAGGTTATGTGTTTCTAGGGATTTATCCATTTCTTCTAGGTTGGCCAATTTGTTGGCATATAATTTTTCATAATGTTTTCTTATAATCCTTTGTATTTCTGTGGTGTCAGTGGTTATTTCTCCTCCTTCATTTCTGATTTTGAGTTATCTTTCTTTTTTTCTTTGATGAGTCTGGCTAAAGGTTTATCAATTTTGTTTATCTTTTTCAAGAATCAGCACCTGGTTTCATTGATTTGTTCTATCGGGGTTTTTTTGGTCTCTATTTTATTTATTTCTGTTCTAATCTTCATTATTTCCTTCCTTCAACTGGCTTTGGGTTTTGTTTGTTCTTCTTTTTCTAGCTCCCGTAGGTATAATGTTAGGTCGTTTATTTGAAATCTTTCTTGTTTCTTGAGGTAGGCCTGTATTGCTATAATCTTCCCTCTTAGAACAGCTTTTGCTGCATCCCAAAGATTTTGGACCAGTGCATTTTCATTTTTCTCCATATTTTTAAAATTTTCTCTCTGATTTCTTGGTTGACCTATTCATTGGTTATTTTATTTTTTATTATTAATCTCTAAACCATAAGTGTGTTTAATCTATTTTGTGTGAATAGCATATTTCACAATAAACATGAAAAATAATGCTTTTACAAACCCACTTTATCATATGATAATAGTTATTCCCTGTTTATAGACTATCTGCCCAAGTTCAGTCTTTGACTAAGACATGCTTTTTTCTAACTTAATGAAAATGATGGTTTTTAATTATCTTTATTGCCATTTAATGTTTAAATCAAACTTTTGTCTTCTTGTTCAGGTGTGTCCGCCAATTTGCCAATGGGCCAGTTTCCATAAATAGATGTTCTTGTTTTACATAAAGCAGCAATATAAATCACCTAACTGTGTCTTTTATTTTAACACATAATAGCCGCATGACTGGCACCAACTGGATAGATGCCATTCTTTAAGTTGTTGTGATGTGTATCAATCTCTGCTGCTAAATCCGAGGTGGCCTATGCAAAATTGCCTTTGTGCCATTCAACCTTGAAATTGGCCATAAGGCACAGACTCCTACAGAAGTAATATGTCAAACTTCAGAAATTACATCACATTTTGGGAAAACCATGAACAATGTCCAACAGACAGTCCTAGCAGATGAAGTCCTTGACTTGATTTTTTTGGAGGATCAAGTACAATGTCCTTTGCTTTATGCTGAAGACTCGGGAAGCACACTCTAGGAGCATAATAAAGATACCTTCTATGTGGGCAGATGGCTTGTCTGCTCTAAATCCCGCTTTCCTCCTCTCTAAATATAAAGGGTTTAACTAAATGATAACTGAAGTCACTTTGATGCCAGCATGTTTTTATTCCATAATTTGGATAACACTCTCCATTTGTCAAAGTGTCTTTGCATGCATTATTCCACTTGATTTCCCAACAACCTTCTGAGGTAGTTAAGGCAAAATATTGTTATCCCCTGTTTAAAGATGAGGAAACCAGTGCCCAGAGAGCATGGTGACTCCAAGGCATGTAATTCAATTGAGACAAATTGACTAATGGGACAGAATAGAGATCCCAGACATAGACAACACTTACCCTGAAAGTGTTACTAACACTTGATATATAACAGAAATGGCATCACAAAATAGTGAGGCAAACTTGGACTATTTAATAAATGGTGCTGAAACAAATGATTATCCATATGGAAAAAAATGAAATTGGATCTCTACTTCACACTATACACAGCAATCAATTCCAGATGGTTTAGGGACTGAAGTGTAAAAGACAAAACTTTAGAATAAAATACGGGAGAATGTTTTTGTGACCTTGTGGCAGGGAAGGATTTTTTCAACGAGACAAATGATGCAAACCCTCAAAAGGAAAATATTAAATTTGACTGCATTAAAATATAATAAAATAAACCCCAAGTGGATGGATTAAGAAATCAAGGCTTTCGTGTATTATTTAAATTTTAAAGTTCACTTATATAAAAGCTAAAACTAAAGACTTTAACAGAAATTTCAAGGAAGAGAGAAGAAGAGGTAGGATTAATGAGTTAGGTTCTTGGCTGCATCAAGAGAGAAGACGAGGGAGCCAAACCCATCATCTTTCTTAGTGGGTAACCTCAATAGATACAGATTAAAGTTGGTGAATCAGAACTAGAGTAATGGAATTAACATTAAAAGTACCAAACACAGAAAAGTCAAAGGTCTGAAGGGATTTGCCTGGGAGCAAGGGACAGAGAGGCAACATTTTATTTTTCATTGGTATTATTCAGTATTGCTTGAATTTTTATTTCATGTTCGTGTATTTTCCTATATAATTAAAAAAAACCACCTTAATTAAATGAACAGGGCAAACAAATGTGACTAGGTTGGAGGCTTTGACCTCATTTTCGAACCAAAACTTTCTATGTTACACAAGAGGATCAAGTTGGCAGGTCAAATCTTAAGCATTGCATCTGTTAAGTCTCTGGACAGTTGATTGCATTTTTGAAATAAGGCAGAACCAGGTTGGAAAGTGTTTAAATCCTTCTCTCAAGTCTTCTCTGTTTACATGATTCATAGGGAACAGATGGCCCAGCTGTCTGTATTTAAGAGAAGTGGGTGGTTCCTGGTTTGCAATCAATGAAGCAATAATTACAACAATTTTGAGTAAACTGGACCCCATAAAATGTTGTTTTAATTTGTGAATGAGGTGGAGGCACAAAGAGAAGTTAGGCTGATTGGACTCTAATCTGCAACATATTCAGGAAAGGGTCTTTAAAGTTGAAGCAGTTACAAACCTCCCAAGCCCTCCCTCACCAATATACTGGGAAAATGAACTTTGTCCTTGACTGCTTGTGGACACCCAACCAAACCAATGTATCAGAGAGACTGTCATTTTGTTCAAAATCCACATATTCCCTTCTCATCAAGGCCCAGGAAACATTACCACTGCTTCGAGTTGGCTGACCTTGAGAGTTAGGGAGAAGAGAGATCTTTATTTCTACCTCCCAATACCCTTAGCATGTTGAAATGCTTATTATTTGAATACTGTTAACCCACTCCCTCCTGAGAGTGCCTCTTCGTGCCAGCTCTCAAATGCGTGTTGGATAAGTGTGGAAAAGAAAGGAATTGCAAGGATTAAAAGCAATGATGAAAATAAATCATGGTCACTTTGTGGGGCTTTGGAACCTATAAATACATTTACACCATTCTTAAGGTGCCTTTTATTTATTGAGTGTTTAAGATGTCTTATCAGCATGTTAATAGCAGTTTTAAAGGGAGGGTTCCCAGTTGGTAATGCGTGCTTAATGACCCGCTTTGTTCCATACGGAGCTGCATATTCCAGCTGCGTCTATGATTATAGCTGATTTGTTCACTTCAGTCGACCACGGTTTGGTAGGATGGTCAGCGTTCTGCAGAATGGGCAATGGCAGGAGATGGAATTATGGAAGTCATTTAATTTTTCTGGACTCTCTCTCAGGCTGATCTTGGGATATTACAGAAAGGCCTTCTCTAGAGGGAGAGATCAGCTTTTTCCAAGGGAAAGCTCTTAGTCCCTGCAGAGGACTGCCTGCTGGATAACACGTAAACTTCCTAGCCTGCCCCTTCCTGCTGCCCCTTCCATACACCTTGTGCTCCAGCCACAGTGAACTATCAGTGGCTCTCGGTGAGCCTGTTACGACCTTCTTAGGGGTGTTTGGAAATGTGCGGTAGCGATTTTGGTTGTCAAAAAGCCTGGGAACGAGAGAGTTTAAACATCTTGTAATGCACAACATAGAAATGTCCTGCTCAATGGAGTGCTCCACTGAAACACACTGGACCAGTTCCCAAGAAGGTAATGCGTTTAAAAGGATTTTTTTTTTAAAGATTTATTTATTTATTTATTTTAGAGGGGGGAGAGAGAGAACACAAGTGCAAGGTGGGGAAGGGCAGAGAGAGAGAAAGAGAGAGAATACTCAAGCAGACTCCCTACTGAGCAGGAGCCCAATGCAGGACTCAATCCCAGGACCCTGAGATCATGACCTGAGCCGAAATCAAGAGTCAGATGCTCAACCAACTGAGCCACCCAGGTACCCAGAAGGTAATGTGTTTAAAAAAAGACTTTATTCATACACAATTCACATATGCTACAATTCACCCATTTAAAATATAGAATTCCAAAAAATATATAGAATTCAATGGTTTTTAGTAAAGTCTATGTTTTTTTATACCTCCATGTCTCTGCTCAACTTCTTTCTGCCTATGATTTTCCTGTCTGTAACCTTTTCTCCTCTCTTGTCCACCTAAAACTGTAAGACGACTTCTAAAAGTTCCAGCTTACATGCCATCCCTTTGATGCTTTTTTACTTTTCTCCAACAGACTTAGTTCCTCTAAGGCAGGAGCGGTCAGACTTTTTCTATAAAGATCCAGGTGGTAAATATTTTGGGCTTTGCAGGCATGGTGTCTATTGCAACAACTCTGCCATTGTAGCACAAAGGAGCCATACACAATAAGTAAACCAATGAGTGTGTCTGTGTGCCAATAACATTTCATTCACAAAAACAGGTGGCGGGCAGTTTGCAGACCTCTGCCCTAAATCACTTTGTTCATTTCACTCAACACACCACCGTGCATTTAGTAGTATATGTATTTGCCTTCTCTATGACACAGAGGCATCTTTTCCATCATGGTAGCCGTGATTATTAGTACAGCATCTAGAACGTAGTAGGTAATAAATCCATCCTGGTCTATTGGATGAAAACACTGGGAGCGGTACTTCTAAGTTGCTACCAAAATAACTGAACCTTTTGGTTGCGTTCAATACAATTGACCTTGTATAAAAACTTATTCATTAGAGCAAATTCTGGGGTTTGGCTTCAAGTCTAATGTCCCTGGGTTTGGCCAGTTCTGGAGGAATTTTATAATATTGGCTCATGGAAACAAATCACAATCAGGACACTGCTTGACACTTAGAAGCCATTCAATAAAAGTGTGTGGAATTGTATTTCACTAATGGAAATTATCCTTGTTTAGACCTTTGCTTTGGACAAATAAAATATATAACAAGCTATGTTTAACTGTCTTCGTGTCCTCCCCCTCCCACTGTTTCTGGAAGAAGAGAGAGAAGGAAAGTAGGGAGGGAGGCAGAGAGGGAGGGAGGGAGGGAAAAAAAGAAGGGAAATACTGAGACTCAAGACTGGGAAATAGCAAATGTTTTCTTAGCATAAGACAAGGGTACTAGTTCATAAGAAATGGAGTCCTAGTTAATTTTTTTTGCTTTTGTTTTTAGATTTTATTTATTTATTTGAGCGCGAGAGAGAAAGAGAACGAGTGGGGGAGGGGTAGAGGAAGAGGGAGAAGCAGGCTCCTGCTGAGCACAGAGCCTAACATGGGAATCGATCCCAAGACCCTGAGATCATGACCTGAGCCAAAGTCAGAGGATTAACCAAATGAGCCACTCAGGCGCCCCAGAGTCCTAGTTATGTTAAAGAGGAATTTCTCCTAACTAATAAGTGTCTGTTTAATCACCAACATTTTGGGGGGTGAACAAGCCTACAGACTTGAGTAGAAAATCTCCTTTGTGACCAATACTCACCTCTAAGACAGCCCACCCTGGCCTCTGCAGACCAACAGGAACTGAGAAAAGGAGAAAATATATTGACATCCAGTATATCCTCTGAGACTGAAAAATTTGAAGTCAGTGGGAGGGGTGATGGGTGTTGAGGCTTGATTATTGCTGTTGGGAGAAGTAACTGAGAGAAGGGGTAAGTGGGGTGGAGGAGGCTGGGACAAAGAAAGGGCTGGGGACTGTAGGAAAGGAGAGGGAAGGGGGCGAGCTGGAGAATGAGGTTAAGTTCATGTGGAAAACTCTCCAGAGTCCCAGGGATCATGTGGTTAGGACCATCCCACTCCACTTCCCAGGCCTTGACAATAAGGTTCATCCCCTATGCGGTATGAGACACTGAAGTGGCCAGCCCAAGATCACAGTGTCTAGTTTCAGACCCTGACACACCAATTTCAGATGGTTTGGACCAAGAACTGCTTAAACCTTCCCTAGGGTCCATTGAATAGTTGCTCCAGGGAGAGGCAGGGAAGGTAGCATCTCCCTCCTTTTTGGCCAAATATGGTAACAGGAGCCTCCTCTTTGTGGACCACTGGGCAGAGAGGATTATCTTGACCCAGACAATAACTAGCTGGAGAACACTTGTAGCTGGACACATGTGCTCTGTGGAATAAGAACACCAACAACCTACCACAAGAGTTTTGCTGGTATTTTAATAGGTTTCTAAAAAATACAACATTGACTAGAACAACATCCTTGCCTTGGGGAAGCTCACAGTGTGACAGGGGAGATAGACCTGCGCATAGGATGTTTCACCACAATGTGGTATAAGCATGATAATAAAGGGTGCTAGAGTAGGTGATGTTCAGTTCAAGCAGGATCTTAAAGGATGGGGAATTACCTCTCTAGGAAGAGAAGTAAAAGAAGGGCATTGCAGGCAGAGGGAAGAAAAAGCCATAAAGACCCGAAAGAATGAATTGGGGCCCTTCCAATAACATTACATGGCGAGAGCATGGAGTAGGGGGGAACAGGAGGGAGGAGGAAGCAGAGAAGCGTCAGAGGAACCTGGAAATAGGACTGGGGTCAGGTCATGATAAAGAGCCCTGCTGAGTGGTTTGGCTTTTCTTCTGTAGACCAGACATGGAGAGAAGCAGCATGATTATTTGTTATATGAGCAGAGTGTTGTGTTGTGTGTGTTTTTTTTTTAATTCAACTTCGAATGTCTTTAAGCAGGGTTTGCACTCTCAACTGACCACGGAACTTACCACTCAAAATTGTCTTGCATCTCACAACTTCATGTTTTTGTGTGACCTGTCTTGCCTCCAGAGACAGTTAGGTTTGTGATTTCATGCTGAGAATGGGGAACCACTGAGGTACTAACAGCAAATAGATACTTTTACAAAATATTTCTAATAGCAATGGGAAGAGTAGAAGGGATAATGTGGATACGAACACTGGTTAGAATGCCATTTCAGGGATGCCTGGGTGGCTCAGTCAGTGAAGCGTCTGCTTTTGGCTCAGGTCATGATCCCAGGGTCCTGGGATCAAGCCCCGAATTGGGCTCCCTGCTTAACAGGGAGTCTGCTTCTCCCTCTGCCACTCCCCCTACTTTTGCTTTCTTTCTCCCTCTCTTGCTCTGTCAAATAAGTAAATAAAATCTTAAAAAAAAAAAAAAAAGAATGCTATTTCAGTGGTTCAAACAAGAGATAAGGAGTCCATCAACTAATGAATGGATACACAGATTGTGGTATATCCTTCTAATGAAATATGAGTCAGTCATAAAAAGGAATGAAGCACTAATTCATGCTACAACATGCATGAGCCTTGAAAAACTCATGCTGAGTAAAAAAATGTCTGTTACAAAAGAGCACATATTGTATGATTCCATTTATATGAAATGTCCAGAATAGGTAAATTCATAGAGACAGAAAGTAGATTAGTGGTAGCCAGGGCTTTGGGGAGGGGAGGATGGGGAGTGACTGCTAATCGGTGTGGGGCTTCCTTTTGGGGTGATAAAAATGTCCTAAGACTAAAATTGTGGGGATGGTTGTATGACTCTTATGAATATACTAGAAATCATTGTGTTGTGTAATATTTAAGTGGGTGAATTTTATGGCATGTAAATTGTATCCTGATAAAGCTGTTTTTTTAAAGATTTTATTTATTTATTTGACAGAGAGAGAGCACAAGCACAAGCAGAGGGAGTGGCAGGCAGAGGGAGAGGGAGAAGCAAGCTTCCCGCTGAGCAGGGAGCCTGATATGGGACTCGATCCCAGGAACCAGGGATCATGACCTGAGCCGAAGGCAGACGCTTAACTACCGAGCCACCCAGGCGCCCGACTCAGAGACATGTAAATGAAGCAGGCATAGTACTGTAATTCAGATAAAGGCACTCTAAAACAGAAGATAGCCAGAATTAAAGCAGTAAAAGTGCTTGGCATATAATAAGTGCTCAAGATATATTAACTGTTAATATCATTCTTCTCACTTATAATTGGAGTGCCCTCCAGAACTTTCTGGACCTGGTGCTGGTTTTCATCTGTACCATACCAAGTGTGTTAGAAAGTGGACTTCAAATTAGGAAATTTGATTTTTAATCTTGACTTATTACATGCTGTGTGACCTTGGGAAAGGTGATTTACTTCTCTGGACCTGAATTTCCTCATCAGAGTTGACTAGAACTGTGTTTTTCACATTGTGCTGTGCAGCTGCTTCAAGGTCCAAAGAGACCCTGCAATGAGAGAGCCAGGAAAGCCAATACCCGGAATGACTCAATGATTTTAGAAACTATTAAGAAGAACCTCTCCATACCACCAAAGAAGGAGAGTATTTGATTGTGGCTTGAGATCAATAATGTAATAAGATAATGTTAATAAATATAAGGAGAATATAGAATTGCTTGGTTTCCATCTTTTCTGTCAAGGAAAATGACAGTTAGATTTAAAAGAGTAGACAAACATCAGTATGATAGAATTAGAGATCAAGAAAGGGATAATAACTACTAGAGAATGTAGCTACTCTAAAGGTCAAGACATCTGGTTGAAAAGAGGTCAATATCAGAGTAGTGAGACAAATTATGCACAGCTCATTAGTGTGAGAGTGTGGAAAGAGCATGTCCTTTTTTGCCACGGGCCTAGCTTTGAATCTTAGCTTAGCGTATTTCTAGTTCTGTCACCTTGGCCAATCGTTAAACTTTCATGAGCTTCAGGTTCCTCGTCTATAAAATGGAGGCAATAATACATACCTCACGGCGTTGTTGTAAAGATAGAATTAGCTCAGGTGAGGCTAAGGCAGTGGTCTGCCACCTTGGCTGTGCCTCAAAAGTCCCCTGGAAAACTTTCTTTTGAATGCGAATACTCGGGCCCCATTTCTGAAGACTCTTATTCAGTAGCTGTGGGGTGGGACTAGGTCATCTAGATTTTTTTAAAAGATTTTATTTACTTATTTATTTGAGAGAGAGAGAGAGAGAGAGCACGAACGAGGGGAGGAGCAGAGAGAGAGAGGGACAAGTTGACTCCACACTGAGCGCGGAGCCCCATGTGGGGCTGGATCCTATGACCCTGAGATCATGACCCGAGCTGAAATCAAGAGTTGGGCCCTTAACCAACTGTACCACCCAGGCGCCCCCATCTAGATTTTTTTTTTTTTAATTTCTTTAGTAGTTCTGATTCACAGTCATGATTGAGAACCAATTGGCAAGGTGTTTTGGACAGGTGAAAGAGCAGGGTAGGTGTCAATGAAGACATTAAAAAAAAGCAATTATTAGTAAACAATAAATATGACTGCTTCTATGAAAGATATCAAGCAGCTAAATCCATCAGCATTAAAGACCTTTCAATCTTTTCGGGTAGCCTGCTTTGAAAGTTTTGCAGTCTTTCAGCTCATTAACTTTCCTTTTCTCTAGGGTCTTTTTTGGCTGTTCTGTCATTCAGAGTGATGGTGATACTTAACTGTAGGTACGGTTACCAGCCCTGCAAACTGCAGAGTATATCTCTGGGGTGGGGGGGGGGGGGTAGGAGCATGGTACCGATGATTAGATGGAAACTCCAAGGGAAAAAGCTTAGGGTAGAGTGTGTTTCCAAAGCTCGTGCCCAGCCATGTACCTGCCAGTTAGAGGCCAGCCAGGTGGAACCTCACTGCAGAATCTGTCACCTGTTGTCTGCAGCAAGTTAGCCTGCAGAACAGTGCATGCCCATTTCACAACTGCACGTGTCAATCTAACACTGAATTTCACCAACCGTCAAATCAAGAGGGCAAGACGGACACCATCTTCCCTGTTGGCTGAGTCTAACGTATACACCAAGGGGCTCTCTCTCTTTCCCCCTGAGTTTAGAGCATCTCAAATTCTAAACACCATCTTGATGCTTATTTTCTCCTTCATCTCTTACCTACTGCCCTCTCAGCAAGGAAACTCCAAGATAGGGAGGGTAACCATTAGTCTTGGCCAGACTGCTCTGTAGATGTGAAACAGAGAGGAGGATTCCTCCAGGGAGACACCATCTGGGAAGTTTTACAGGGACTCAATAAACAGCTTCCAAAGCTCTGATTCTCACTTTCCTTTAAAATCTAATGCTTCAAGGCCTTATGATTCTGAATTGGTGGGCTTTTTGAGGTTGCGACCACATTCCCTGCCATGGATGAGTTTACAATTTGAATGTAATGAATGCAGTGTGGGCAGAGTCCTGTGGGATCTGAAGGACACCAAGAAGCTCCTTTCTCTTCCCTGTAGAAAAATTCATCAAAACACTTAGTTTCAAATTTTTCCAGGATCAGAAATTAATTTGGATGAGCCTCATATTTTAAAATGCAGTCCTGAAATCATTCAACAGCTTTCAGTCATCTCTACCTTAGATTGAATACATTCAATCAGATTTCTCTCTACCTTGTATTTAGTTGTATCTGCACTATGAAGACCGTGAACTGTAATGATGAGCAGGGAGAATGGAAGCCTAATTTGTAAACATGGGGAAATGGAAGCACTTTTTGGTGGCAAGGAATGAAACAGGGGCCAAATAGAAAACAGAATTTGGGAGAAGAGACCAAGGGGGTTGAGAGCACAATCCTAGGTTTTAAAAGAAATAAATGCAACTCTTCTCAGGGCTCACATTAAGCTCTCGTCAGTACTTATCAGCCTTTCACTCCATAAAGTACTTTTAATTGTTGTCAGCAGTAAACAGAGGAAATCATTTCATGAGAATGTCTCAAATATTTGTAAGAGCCTTCCTCTGAAGTTGGATTACAAGGCTCCTGCTGGTTTTCCTTGTCTTTGACTTACTCACTCTATTGCTTCCACATGGCTATGCCCACATCCAATACCCAGGTTGCTCTGCTAAGCAACACTTGGCCGGCACAAGGGATCTGTTGCTATTTGGCGTTTTCTCCCCTGCCCTTTTGTCTCTTAGGTTTTCCATGTTGGAGAATCGAGGGATTTGAGGAGGGAAGATTTCCTATGTAGGGCTTTATCCCTTCAATTTCATTTAAATGCTCACATGCCCTAAAGTCCGTCTCCCCTCAGTTGAGAAATGGATTAAGTAGCAGAGAGTGCAGGGCTGGGGGCCATACATCAGTTTGTTCTAAATGAGTTTACTATAGGCCCTCCTAGAAGCTGAGGAATAAACTAGGATACAGATGGCCTGTCAGGGGCCCCTACAAGCCCTTCAGTCTTCCGGTTCTGTGAGAAATGTCTCTGTTTCCTTTTCAAGCTGTTGTTAGGGCATTGGATGTCCTGATTCCCAGTCTGCTCCCAACTACAGCAATTTCAGAAAAGATTTCCCTAAGCCCAAACTTCAAGAAGACTGGTAGCCGGCAGAATGTTTTACCAGCAGTCAATCCAATGCAACCTCCCTAGACCCACATGCCATCGGGGATCAGACTGTGTCTGAGGACATAGACAGACACAGCATGGATGTACATATACAGCTCTGACTTTCTCCCCTAGCTCTTTCTAATAAGCTCAACTTAGAAGCAGAGAGAAATAGACTCATAAGAAAGAAAACAATGCCAGGTCATTGCACTAGTTTTCCATGAAACCATTATCCCAAGCAATCTGCATGTCTTCTGCTTAACTAAGAAGGGCTTTACTTTGCACAGTGTCAAATGCATTTTAAAAGCCATTATTTATTCATATACCCACCCAGGGAAATTGTAGACTCCAGCTTGCTTTGTGAGAATTTCCATTCCAGTCTAGTTTACAAAGGGTAGTCACTCCAGCTCCAAGCGAATGTTTGACTTACTCAAATCATGCAAACCAAGGGTCTGGAGGCAATGTCATAAGCATCTGGTTGTAAATGCCACTGGGTGCAGGGCCTTAAAGTACTTCTATATGATACTGGAATGATGGTTGACATTTATTGACTACCAGGTGTCAGGCATGCTTCCAAGTACTTTATATGAATTAATTCATGCAATATTTACAAGAGCCTTATGAAGTAGGTACTATTATTATCCCCATTTTACAAATGAGAAAGCTGAGTGTCAGAAAAGCAGGTAACTTGTCTAAGGTCACATGGCGTGGTACACTGGGAATTGAAAGCAGGTTGTCTCGCTCTAGAGCCTGCTCCTACCATGGAGCCTACCAAGCACCAGCCACACAATAGGCACTTTGTAAACAGAAAATGTGGCTGTTAAGAAATTAAACTGGTTTTAAGATGACTGTAAACTGATGTTTTTAGTGCTCCACAGAGTTATCACGTCCAGAAGTTATACTGATTCCTATAATGCTGTCATAAATAATCCCTCTAAGAAGAATTTTCTCATTTTTCCAACAACCCTGAGAGATAGAATGACTATTATTATTCCCATTTGAGAAATAAAGTGGATGAGGCCCAGGGAGGTTAAATGACTTTCATCTCATGTTTATGGATCGAAGACTTAATATAGTTAAGATGACAATACTCCCTAAATTGATTTACAGATTTAACACAGTCCCTATCAAAATCCTCACTGCTTTTTTTTCCCCCCAGAGGTTAACAAGTTGATTGTAAAATTCATATGGAAATGTAAGGGAACCAGAAGAGCCAAAATAGTCTTGAAGAAAAAAAAACAAAGTTGGAGCACTCACACTTTTTGATTTCAAAATGTACTGCAAAGTAACTGTAATCAAGACAGTGGGATCTGGCCTAGAATATAGATATTGACACATAGATCGATGAAACAGAATTGACAATCTAGAAATAAAGCCTTACATTTATGGCTAACTGATTTTTGGCAAGGTGCCAAGATAATTCATTGGGAAAGAATGGTCCTTTTTTTTTTTTTTTTTTTTGGTCTTTCCAACAAATGGTTCTGGGACAATTTGATATCCACATGCAAACAAATGAAGTTGGACCCCTACCTCACACCATATAAAAACTAATTCAAAATGGCTCACAGACCTAAATGTAAGAGCTAAAACTATAAAATTCTTAGAAGAAAACAGAGATGCAAACCTTCATAACCTTGGATTAGAAATTTCTTAGATATAACACCAAAAGCACAGGAAACCCAGGGGAAAAAATAGATAAATTGGATTTCATCAAAATTAAAAACATTTGTGGTTCAAAGGACACCTTCAAGAAAGGGAAAGGACAGGGGCACCTGGGTGGCTCAGTTGGTTAAGCGACTGCCTTCGGCTCAGGTCATGATCCTGGAGTCCCAGGATCAAGTCCCGCATCGGGCTCCCTGCTGTCAGCAGGGAGTCTGCTTCTTCCCTCTGACCCTCCCCCCTCATGCTCTCTCTCTCTATCTCATTCTCTCTCTCAAATAAATAAATAAAATCTTTAAAAAAAAAAAAGAAAGAAAGGGAAAGGACAGAATGGGAGAAAATATTTGCAAGTCATATATTTGATATGGGACTTGTATCCTGAATGTATAAAGAACAATTACAATTCAACAATAAAAAGATAAATAATCTAATTTTTAAATGGGCAAAGAAAATGATTAGAAATATCATCAAAGAAGCTGTACAAATAGCCAATAAGCACGTGAAAAAATGCTCAACAACATTAGTCATTCGGGAAATGCAAATCAAAACCACAAGAGACCATTTCACAACAAGTAGGATAGCTATAATTTAAAAAACCCAGAAAATGACAAGTGTTGGTGAGGACTTTGAGAAATTTGAACCCTCACATATTGCTGGTGGGAATGTAAAATGGTAGAGTAACTGGAAAGCAGTCCATCAGTTCCTGAAAAAGTTAAACATTTGAGTTCCCATGTGACTCAGCATTTCCACTCCCAGGTATATAGTCAAGATAATTAAAAACATACGTTCACCGGGTACGTGGGTGGCTCAGTCGGTTAATCATCCAACTCTTGATCTCGGCTTAGGCCTCGATCTCAGGGTCATGGGTTCGAGCTCTGCATTGGGCTCCATGCTGGGTGTGGAGCCTACTTAAAAAAAAAAAAAGAAAACATATGTTCACAAAAATAATTGTACATGAATGGTCATGGCAACATAATTCATAATAGCCAAAAAATGGGAAAAACCCCAATATGCATCCACTGGTGAATGGATAAAGAAAACAAGTATGTCTGTACAGTGGAATATTATTCAACAATAAAAAGGAACGATAGATGCTACAACATGGACAAACCTTCAAAACATTATGCCAAGTGAAAGAAGCCAATCACAAAAAAAACACATATTGTATGATTCTCTTTATATGAAATGTCTGGAATAGGCAAATCCATAGAGACAGAAAGTACCTTAGTGGTAGCCAAGGGCTGGCAGGTTTGGGGGAAAGTGGGGGGGCTGCTGCTAATGGGCATGGGATTTTTTTTTCAGAGTAATAAAAATAGTCTGGAATTGGTGGTGATGGTTGCATGACACTGTGAATATGTTAAACATTGAATTTTGTACTTTAAAAGGTGATTTCTGTGGTGTGTAAATTATAGCTCAATCAAGTTGTTATTAAGCGACTTGCCAAAATCACAGAGTTGATGCATCACAGAGCTGAGACTTTCATCCAGCACAGCTCTCTCTAACCTGTATTTTTTTTTTTTAAGATTTTATTTATTTATTTGAGACAGAGAGAATGAGAGAGAGCACATGAGAGGGGGGAGGGTCAGAGGGAGAAGCAAGCTCCTTGCTGAGCAGGGAGCCCGATGCGGGACTCGATCCAGGGACTCCAGGATCACGACCTGAGCCGAAGGCAGTCGCTTAACCAACTGAGCCACCCAGGCGCCCTAACCTGTATTTTTAAAAAAGATTTTATTTATTTATTTGACAGAGAGAGAGAGCACGAGCACAAGCAGGGGGAGTGGCAGGCAAAGGGAGAGGGAGAAGCAGGCTCCCCACTGAGCAGGGAGCCCAATGCGGGGTTCGATCCCAGGACCCTGGGATCATGACCTGAGCTGAAGGCAGATGCTTATTCGACTGAGCCACCTGGGCACCCCTCTAACCTGTATCTTGAATCTTCATTAGTAATTCTAAAAACACAACTTTTGTGCTGGTCTTGCTCTGATCAAAATCCTCTGGGGGCTTTCTCATCAAAGAGAAAATCCTCTTCATGACACTCAGCCTTGTTTTACCTGGCAATCTTAATTTCCATTAATAATTTGTACCTTAAACGTTAATTGAATCCCTACCACGGATACCTCCACTTGCTAGGACTGAGGGTGGAAATTTTGGGTACCTATCCTCAAGGATTTAAAGTGGTAGTTGGGTTTCTAAACCCCAACTCAAATAACTACAGT
This sequence comes from Leptonychotes weddellii, assembly GCF_054177405.1. NCBI lineage: Eukaryota > Metazoa > Chordata > Mammalia > Carnivora > Phocidae > Leptonychotes > Leptonychotes weddellii. Next base: position 31,621,580 of record NC_138385.1, read on the forward strand.
TAGTTATTTAGGCTACAATTAAAATGAGGCGACAATTAGTGTTGTGAAGGGAGAGAACTTTCGGCTAGTATTTGAGTGTATTTGTAGGTGGATGGGGTGGGAGAAGGGAATGTTTTGTGAAGGAAATAGCGTTTGCTTTGGGCCTTAACAAGGAAAGTTCTCACCAGCCAGCCAAAAGCATAGACAAAAAGATAGGAGAATCCAGGCCAGCTTTGGGAAGCAGCAAAGTAGTCTGGTTAGGCATAGTGGGTATAAAGAGGAGTGGCGTGGGAGAGGACTGGAAGATAAGATGGAGCCAGATCGTGGAAGACCTGGTTGGCTAACCTAAGGTATTTGGCCTATAGACGGAGGTGGTGTGGAGTGAAAAGACCATGGGTTTTGGACACAAACCCAAGTTCAAATCTTGCTGCATCACTGAGGAGGCTGGTGATCTTCAGTAAATTATTGTCCCTAATTTTCAAAAAGGGAATGAGAATTGCTACCTCGCCTGTGTTGCGAAGAGTAAATGGAATAAGAGTAGCTGTGATGTGTTCGGAGAACCAGTGGTAGATTTGGTGGGGGTGGCGGTGGACGAGGTGATTAAAGCTCTGCTTTAGAAAAGGCTCATCTGTCAGCGGAGGGAAGAGGGAAGAACTGGGCTCTAGTTCAAGTGAGAGATTACAGACACTGAAGCCAACAGTGCAAAGTGCCAAAGGATCCCTTACATTGATGAGATCCCAAAGAAGGATGGTGATATCCAAAGACTTTCCAGAAGTGGAATCAACAAGACGTTTGATGAGCTGCATGAAGCAAGGGAAAAAGACATCAAAGAGGACCCTGGGCTTTTGAACTTAACTGAATAAGAATTGTATTGCTATTAACCGAGCTTGGAAAGTCAGAAGCAGAAGAGGTTTGGCATAAGGGTAGAAGAGCTAGGTTTTGGACTTCTGTGAGGAAAGAGTAATTTCATGGAGAGCGGGGGAGAAGAGGAGATTTGGGAACGGGGCGGGGTGGGTGGACTGGAGAAGATGCTAAGGCAGTTTTAGGGAGCTTTCAAGTTGGGGGCTTAGGGTAGCCTCGAAGGCACTGGAGCCCTGCCTTGGAAAGGTGCTGAAAGGAAGGTGAGGGTTCTTCAGAAACAATTTAGCTGCTTTGAAAATTTGCCTCGGGGCGCCTGGGTGGCTCAGTCGTTGGGCGTCTGCCTTCGGCTCGGGTCGTGATCCCGGGGTCCTGGGATCGAGCCCCGCATCGGGCTCCCTGCTCGGCGGGAGGCCTGCTTCTCCCTCTGCCACTCCCCCTGCTTGTGTTCCCTCTCTCGCTGTGTCTCTCTCTTCAAATAAATAAATAAAATCTTTAAAAAAAAAAAAAATTTGCCTCAAGCAGGCCGGGACCATTCCCAAGAGAGAAGCAGGGGTTTGAAGAGAACGACTTCTTCTGGAACTCTTTACCTCTCTATATTACATGGCCCCCAGCAACTAATACACAATCAGAATATAGAACTCCAACTACTACTCTAGTATCATAGCTCAGCTACATTGCAGGCTTTAATAAGGTTTTTATGGGCGGATGAGAACCTGAAAATTAGTGTATAAGCTTAATTCTACAGGAAAAATGTGTTTTGAGTTCCAAACCATTAAACCTTTGGAACACATTTCATTTGTAAGCTGGGGAATGCATGTATTAAAATAATAGTTCTGGGCGCCTGGGTGGCTCAGCTGGTTAAGCGACTGCCTTCGGCTCAGGTCATGATCCTGGAGTCCCGGGATCGAGTCCCGCATCGGGCTCCCTGCTCAGCAGGGAGTCTGCTTCTCCCTCTGACCCTCCCCCCTCTCATGCTCTCTCTATCTCATTCTCTCTCTCAAATAAATAAATAAAATCTTTAAAAAAACAAAATAAAATAAAATAATAGTTCTGTTCTACTGGATTCAGCCTTTCTAAAAAGCTATCTGGTCTTTAAAGCATATAGGAACCAATCTGTTCTCCATGTGGAGGCCCCAGTATCAGCTTCATCTGCTGGTTGGTGGCTGGTCCATCTGCTTTCGATTAACGGCGCTGGTCAGCCCCCGCTCTTGAAGGGATTTTACCGATTCACTTTATAACAGGTGTTGGCTGCTTCTTAGTCCCTAGGCTCCCATCTAGGAGGAGGCCCGTGGGTCAGTAATTACCTCTCTTACCCTTCTCCTAGGAAAAGACAGTTGGTAGAGGGCTGCTTTGGTTTAGCTGCCATTCTGCAGGCCTGGGAACATGACGGGCATTTAGCACTAATTGATGATTAACCGATGATGAGGATCGCACTACTGCTGAAGGAGGAAGCAACGTCAGTCCCTATGGCTGGACCAGGGCCTTCCCTCCTGTAGAGTAGCCATCCTCCTTGTGAAGGGGGTGAGTCAGAAGAGAAACACAGGAAGTAGAGTATTTCTCAAACACATTAAAATAGCGCCTTCTGTCTAGACATACTTGAGTCTAGTTTCCCATTTTCTTCTGCTAGTTCCACACTCCAAAATACATTTCCAGGGAGGCAAGATGGTGCCAGATTTGAGGTAAGATTGGGTGGACTGTAGGTATGAAAATTTCAAGGACAGGGGCACCTGAGTGGCTCAGTCGGTTAAGTGTATGACTCTCTATTTCGGCTCAGGTCATGATCTCAGGGTGGTGAGATCAACCCCAGCTTCAGGCTCTGCGCTCAGTGGGGAGTCTGCTTGAGAGTCTCTCTTTCCCTACTCCCCTGCCCCTCTCCCACCCACATGTGCTGTCTCTCTCTCTCCCAAATAAATAAATAAGTCTTAAAAATTTTCAAGGACAACAGTAGAAATCACATTAAAATTAAAATGATATTGTATTTAAGGAGACAGATACCAACTGATCAAGCATCATGGGGACTCTTGGGGATTCCTATGCTTTAGAGGCAGTAAGCAAAAAACCATATGAGCCTGATCACTGTCCAGCTCCAAGCAGAACTGATGGCTCCTTCCTCCATCAACCCAGAGTAATCTGGAACATTGAATGATAGTTATTCTATAACTACATATTCTGAAACCAATCCCCTCTACTCTATTATGATGTTGATATTTCAATCAATAATTCCTCTTGAGTTACCAGCCTTGAGCACAGATAGGTACAGGTACAAAAAGGTACTCAGTTCTGTTCAGCAGAACTGGTATCTATAACCATATATTAGATACTCTACTAAGCACTGGGGGACGAATTAGACATTGTCTCTGTCCTCAGGATGCTTATGGTTTAGTGGCAAAAGTAGAAAGGAAGATGGATTTCAATATAACGTGTTAGCAACACACACGAGGTGCGTCGGGTGTACATTAGAGTGGCACTTAGTGCAACCTGGAAATTCAGGGAAGATTGGCTGAGGAAGATGATATATGAACTGACCCTTGAAGTAGTACTTAGGACTATGGAGGGGAAAAAAGATGGGAGAAGCTTTCTAGGCAGAGTGAATGATGTAATCAAAGGTATTAAGCATCATGAAGTGTGCAAGTTTAGTTAGTTGCAGACAACAGTGGCAAAAGATAAGAGCTTAGAAGATCTGCTAAAGAATTGGAGCCTTCTCCTATAGTTATGGGGGAGCTATTTAAGAATTGAAAGCCATAGAGGCACCTGGGTGGCTCAGTCAGTTGAGCATCTGCCTCTGGCTCAGCTCATGATCTCAGGATCCTGGGATCGAGCCCCATATCGGGCTCCTTGCTCAGCGGGGAATCTGTTTCTCCCTCTGCCTCTCTCCACCGCTTGTGCTCTCTCGCTCAAATAAATAAATAAATAATCTTTAAAACAAAACAAAACAAAAAAGAATTGAAGGCCATGGATTGTTATTCAGAGTCTACATATGAATTTGATAGAAAATTATTCAAAGATCTGATCTGTAAGTCTGAATGACAGTTTATGGGGGTCAGGAAAGCAAATATATTTACACACACACACATAAGTGCTGCCTTTTGGAAAGATCAGGAATGTGGACAAAGACTTATGTACAAGGATATTGGTACAGCATTATTTATAAATGGTGAGAAATTAGAAACGGTTTAAATGCCCAGTGATAGGGGAATGGTTAAATGAACTGAGATACAGCCACAAGGTAAAGAATTGGGCTGCCATTAAAAAGTCATACTTTGGATGGGGGCGCCTGGGTGACTCAGTTGGTTAAGCGTCCAACCCTTAGTTCAGGTCTTGATCTCAGGGTCGTGAGTTCAAGCCCCATGCCTACTTAAAAAAAAGTCATACTTTGGAAGAGTGGATAGTGATATAGAAAATGCCAGTGAAATACAACCTGAAGAAAACAAAATACAGAACAACAAATATAGTGTGATCTCAGTCTGAGGAAACACACGAACGTGTGTGTATGCACACACACACGAAATCCATGTGACTTGGTGGTCCGATGATAGGAAATTGTCTTTCCTTCTTTTTATTCTTCTATTTTTTTTAACGTGTTCTACTGTGGACATGTAATACATGTGTTCTATAAAAATACACTAAATAATATTCTTTGAAAGGTCAGAGATATAAACGGTGGAAATGGGGAAAAGCTTCCTGCAGACTCATCTTTTTCTCATTCTCCTGAATTTTCTTTCTTTTTTGTTGTTGGTCATATTCACTCAGTCCATGAGACACGTGGATGATTTGGAGAGGCTTTTATGAAGATTAACAGAGTCGATTAAAGGGTTGGCACACAGAGCTTGTTAGGGATGTTTCAAAGAACAAGGAGTGTGGGGAAGAAAACCCACAGAGATGGCATATGACCAGTTAGCAACTGGAAGATGTTCAATGGGAAGACTAAAACTAAAGAACAGAAGATTAAGTTGCAGCTGGAGGGATTTAGGCTAGAGCTATTGCAAACACTCTTGGTAGCGTAAATTGTTAAACCCCGAAGTGGGTCACCAAGAAAGGATTAGATGCTCAGTGGTGTGAAGTGCTTTTCAGTCTAGATGTATTTAAAGGTAGGGGGATAGATGAAATGACCTCATGCAATCTTTTTTCAGCCACAAAATCCTATTATCCTGGAGCAGGAGACAATGGTGGTTAACATCCTTTTAAAGGGAGAATGGGCAATTAGAAGTGAATGGGAGTGTGAACCAGTTATGTTTTCATTCAAATCTTCTGCCATGTACATTAGTCAAAGATTTGGGTATAATCAGGGCACTGTCGAGTATTATCTATCATCAGCATGTAATGATGATAAATGGAGATTTCTTTTTTCGCCATGGTGCCATGAATAAACCTCCAAAGTGTCTTTTCAGATTAGTCCTTTACTAGCTCTTAAAATACACCAATCCCCCAGGACTTCTGAGTGACAGAATCCTGCAAACGGTGAGTCTTGGAACTGGAGCCCTGGGAGGTTGGCTCAGGCCCAGGGACCCATTTAGCTGATGCTGTGTTCTGAAACCACCCTCATTATAAAGCAGAGTTCTAAGCACGGGATCTCATGCCAACTCAATGACTCGACTCTGCAAAATTAACGGGAACTCGGAAAACCTGTTGCAGCCACTGCGAGTTATTGCCGTCGTTCAGCTGGGGAATTGTTACTGTGAGTTATGGGTCTCTGTGCCCCAGACAAAAACACAGAGCCCAAAGGGAGTGCTGATCTTTGAGCCGGGGAAAAGGGCAAGTACCCCAAAAGCACTTGCGGCTGAGGGCCTTCGCAGGTGTAAGCTCAGGAGCTTCTGAGGGATTTCTGGTAAAGATGAATGGAAACCTGAAATCTCTTTAACATGCATGGAAAGGAGCACTCTTTAATTCTGCAACCAGAGCTAGAGATTGCTTTGCAAACACTCTTGGGAGAAGGAATAGGGTGGTGGCATAACTCAGTGGTACCATGGTGAAGGTGCAGGCAGGGAGCTCTAATGGGTAGGTACTACTCTCTCTTCAGGGATGGGGATTCAACACGGAAGCAGGGAGAGGCACTGGGAGGGCCTGGGGGACCCATCCTCCCTTCCAACCTCGGCCCCAGGGCAGCACATCCGTGCAGGTGCGTGAGTTTCTGTGCATGGGTACTCCTATGTGGGTGCACACGGGCACAGACTCATTATATTGCAAGACTGTGAAGAGATCATGACACTTGCCGAGCACCCAAAGATGCCAGACATTGGACACGTGTTCTCTCACCCAGTCCTTATAAAGGGGTTATTTATCCCCATGATGAGAAAACTGTGGCTCAGAGAGATTAAATTGCTAGTTCACGGTTTTAGGATGTAAAGGAGTCTGCAAGTAAAACAAGGTTGGGGTTGGGGTGTGGCCTAGGCTTCCAACTAGGATTCACAACATCTCCAGATGAGATCAGAGAAATAGCAGTCCAGTTTGTGTGTGCATTAAAAGCGTTAATTGGTTAAACATAATCATCTCGAATAATTTACACATTTGACAGCTCCTTCTGTCATTTCTGTTGCTTTTATTACACTAAGAGTCTTAGTAAAATGAACCTGAGTCAGCCTGGCCCCCTGATTCCTGGCCACCACCTGGCCGATACATGATTTCTCTAGAATGCAGATCACCTTAAATAAGTGAATCACTGGGGTGCCTGGGTGGCTCAGTCGGTTGGGTGCCTGCCTTTGGCTCAGGTCACGATCTCGGGGTCCTAGGATCGAGTCCCGCATCGGGCTCCCTGCTCAGTGGGAAGGCCTGCTTCTCCTTCTCCCTCTGCCCTTCCCCCCACCACCCCACTTGTGCTCTCTCTCTAATAAATAAAATAAACCTTAAATAAATAAGTGAATCACTTCTTTAAACTCCTTCAAGGGCTTCTAATTTCTTCCATTTAAAGACTACATTCTTTAGCTCTGTCTTTAATTATCTCAACTCACCTGACCTGCCTGGTCATCTCTCCGGCTCCTTTACTTCACACATCTTCTGAGAGCCCAGAGGAAGGAACCTGGGACTGGCTGTTCCCCCACAACGTGTTATGCTCTTTGATAACTCCGCTGTCTGACACTTTGGTCCTTCCGCCTGGAATCTCTCTTCCTACTTCTCCCCCTGGAAAACCGCCACTCCTCCTCTAAAAATCGCCATTTGAGGTGTCAGGAGGGGATAGGGATGGAGATGGGCAATTCAGTTTATTTATTTTTTTTTTTAAAGATTTTATTTATTTATTTGAGACAGAGAGAATGAGAGAGAGAGAGCATGAGACGGGGGAGGGTCAGAGGGAGAAGCAGACTCCCTGCCGAGCAGGGAGCCCGATGCGGGACTCGATCCCGGGACTCCAGGATCATGACCTGAGCCGAAGGCAGTCGCTTAACCAACTGAGCCACCCAGGCACCCGGGCAATTCAGTTTAAAGGCAGCAATTATCAGGTTTAACTGCATAGAGTCAAAACTGCCCTTGAAAATTTGCCGGGCTGTCCCAAAGCACATGATGCATGGTTTTGTTTATACAGCCTCGTACATAAATATGTATGTGAAAACTATGTACCATCAAACACCGGAATCACATTCAGAGCAGGGCCATAAGATGCTACAGCTGTGAGAAGTGGGGAAGGGAGATCCCACGAGGGGATCACAAATGTATTTCCGCCTTCTCACGATCACCTAACTCCGGGACTCGCTGAGTCTGCCTGGTAGCCTGAATTATTAAAATTGTTCTCTCTTTCTGTCTGCCTCTCTTTTCTCAACATAGATTCACTGTTGTAATGCTATCTTACCATAGCTAAATATTCTGTGAATCTTTTCCTGACTCCCTTAGACAGTATCAGCCTCATAGAATTCTTTTTTTTTAATTCCAGTGTAGTTAACAGAGCGTTATATTAGTTTCAGGTGTACAGTATAGTGATTCAGCATCATAGGATTCTCTTCGTATCTCTACGATAGCACCTATTAGATCTTGTCATACTTATCAAGGTATCTGTTCTTCCCAATGGACTGAGAATTCCTCCAGACATGACCCATATCATCTTTGTTACTCCACCCATAGCACCCAGGACAGTTCTTTTCTTTTTTTTTTTTTTAAGATTTTATTTATTTATTTGAGAGAGAGAGAGAGAGCACAAGCAGGGGGAGCAGTAGGCTCCCCACCTGAGCAAGGAGCCCGAGGCAGGACTTGATCCCAGGACCACGGGATCATGACCTGAGCTGAAGGCAGATTGCTTAACCAACTGAGCCACCCAGGTGCCCTGCCCAGGACAGTTCTAAGCAAAGACAGGACCAGTACTTCTCAAAGCATATTCCATTGACCAGCATGGGACTCAACATAGGGCACCTCTTAAAATGCAAATTCGTGAAAGAGAAATAACAACTTAAATTTAATTTTTATTTAAGGTTCTGATTCAGCATTCCTTGGGTTGGATCCAGGAATCCCTAGTTTCAAGGCACTTCCCAGGTGGTACTAATTCAAATGTAAATGTGACCTCTTTTCTGATGTCTTCTCCGTCTACACCCCTGCACCCATAGGTGTGACCTCCCCTACTGCTTAGGGTAAGACATGGGGGCGGGGCATCAGAACCGAAATGTAGGGGAGCGTTGCTGGCCATAGGAGGGGACAGCTGGGGAGGAGTTGGAAGGATGGCTTGAATTTTGCACTGAGGTTTTGCACCCTGGTCTGTGCACTTGAGTTGGGATTGCTGTAGACATTGTATAGCGGCCGTAGTGATCATTGTGGCTCATTCTTTGGTACTCATTTCATCTCTTTTCCATTGAATTTCAGCAAGACAAATTGGGAAATTGCTCTCAACTCAAGGTGCAAACCTGATTGGTCTGAGGATAAACCTATCCCTTTTGCCATTATGGTTCAGACACTTCAACCTGCCTGAAATTCAAGTCAAGGTTTGTTGGGGTCTTTTGGGAAACGTTGTCATTGCTTTCAAGAGATACGTTGTAAGCCAGAAGATACATGGCTCCGATTGCTGCAATTTTCTAATGACCATGAGGAGGATGTAGCCTTAAAATAATAGCAGCGATCTCTGGGTAACAGTCTACAGTGATGCAGAGAACCTGGGTTGTTGTCACTGGTGACATTTTGAAAAATTGTGGCAAAATACACAGAACACAAAATTTATCTTCACACCTTTTTTCAGTGTATACTTCAGTGGTGTTCAGTCCGTTCTTAATGTTGTGCAACCAACAACACTATCCCTCTCCACCACTTTTTCCTCTTCCTCACCTGAAACTCTGTGCCATTAAACACTAACTCCCCATTCTCCGTCCCCACCCAGCCCCTGACAAGCACCATTCTACTTTCTGTATCTATGAATTTGACTGCTCTAGGAACCTCATCTAAGAGAAATCGTAAGTATTTGTCCTTTTGTGACTGGTTTATTTCACTTAGCATAATGTCTTCAAGGTTCAACCACGTGGTAGCAGGTGTAAAAAAGTCCTCCTTTTTTAATGCTGAATAAAATTCCATTGTCTGGGGATGCTTGGATGGCTCAGTTGGTTAAGCGCCTGCCTTCAGCTCAGGTCACGATCCTGGGGTCCTGGGATCGAGTCCAGCGTCGGGCTCCTTGCTCAGTGGGGAGCCTGCTTCTCCCTCTGCCTCTGCCCCTCCCCCCTGCTGTGCTCGCTCTCTCTAGGACAATAAACAAATACAATTTTTTAAAAAAAATTCCATCGTCTGTTGGTACCACGTTTTGTTTATGCATTTATCTGTCTATGGACGCTTGGGTTGTTTCCAACTTTTGGCTATTATGAATAATGTTGCTATGTACACAGGTGTACAAATATCTGTTTGAGTCCCTGTTTTCAATTCTTTCGGGTATATGCCCAGATGTGGAATTGCTGGATCATATGGTAAGACTACATTCAATTTTTTTGAGGGATTGCCATACTAATTTTTATAACAGCTGCACCATTTTACATTCCCACCAGCAAAGGATGAGGGTTCCATGTTCTCCACTTCCTCGCCAGCCCTGGTTATTTTGTTTGTTCGTTTTTCTTTGCAATAATAGCCATCCTAGTGGATGTAAAGTACTTTCTCACTGTGGTTTAAATTTGCATTTCCCTAAGGACTAGCGATCTGAGCATCCTTTCATGTACTTATTGGCCATTCGTATGTCTTCTTTGGATCAATGTCCATTCAAGTCCTTTGTCCCTTTTTAAATCAGGTGGTCTGGTTTTTTATTGTTGAGTTGTCCTTGATGACATTTTTATTTATTTATTTTTTAAAAGATTTTATTTATTTGACAGAGAGAGACAGCGAGAGAGGGAACACAAGCAGGGGGAGTGGGAGAGGGAGAAGCAGGCTTCCCGCAGAGCAGGGAACCCGACGCGGGGCTCGATCCCAGGACCCTGGGATCATGACCCGAGCTGAAGGCAGACGCTTAATGACTGAGCCACCCAGGCGCCCCATTGATGACATTTTTAAACTGCTGACTCAACCAACCTTGAAACCTGCTCCGACTTTGTGCTCCCGATTATGTAATCTAGGAAACTACCCATGGTCGACAGAATAATGGCCCATCAAAGATGTCCATGTCCTCATCCCTGGAATCTGTGAATATGTTCCCTTACATGGCAAAAGGGACTCTGCACATGTGATTAAGGTAAGGATCTTGAGATCAGAAGATTTTGGTGGATTATTCAGGTGAGCCCAATAGAATCACCAGGCTCCTTATGACAGGGAGGCAGCAGGGTCAGAGTCGGAGAAGGGACAATGGAAGCAAAGGTCAGAGTGATTCTGGGCAATGAGCCAAAAGATGTGGGCAGCTTCTGGAAGCTGAAAATGGTAAGGAATGGATTTTCTACTAGATCCCCTAGGAGGAATGCAGCTCTACCAATACCTTGATTTTAGTTCTGCAAGACCCATTTCAGACTTCTGACCTCCAGAACTGTAAGATAATAAATTTGTGTTAAGACTCTCAGTTTGTAGCAATTTGTTATAGCAGCCATAGGAAACCAATACACTACCTGACTGTTCAAGTCAGAGCAGGCTTTAGGGTCGGTTGATTCAGCAGTCGAAAGGTATCATCAAGTACAACTTAACAATAAAAACCCAAATCACCTGATTTAAAAAGGAGGCAAAGGTTTTCTGTTATTTACAGCCAAGAACATCTTAACTGGTACATCAGGTAAACCAACCAATAAAACAGCCAATCCCAGACTTCCAGCGAATTCTAACTGCATAGCAACCATGTTTAGGGAGGTTGATAATAGGCAGTCGTTGCATAATAGAGGACCGGCTAAGAAAAGAAATTCTGATGTACATTATGGTTAGAGAACAACTGGAATCACACTTAAGTGTTTGATTAATGAATGAATGAGATAGTTTTGTTTAATTTGATTATTGGTATTTATAATTTCCTCCTTGGTTTAATGATTCTGTTGTACTGACCTGCGGGGCCTGTATATTCCTCACCAGACTCTGGGTTGGCATGTGTGTTGGAGAGTGAATATGCATAGAAGTTGATTATTGCCCCAGAGGCTTGTCTTATAAACTCAGACTCTTTTCCAAATGCTATCTTGCTTCCCTCAGGGACCTTCTCCTTCCTTGTTATTTGTTGTTAAATCACTAGGTTGAGCTCAGTACCCAAACAACAGCTCTTTCTCATCAGGTCCCAGAGGAAAGAGGCCTCGTCCACTCACCTTGGACCCCAAGTCCCCAGATCACTAATGAAATGTACACTGTGTAAGCTCCCTAGGCCCAGGTTCTGATTCCATCTTGGATGGGCATCAGTCCTTGTCTTAAAACCAACCAAAAAACCAAAACAGACAGGCTTGTGCCCCTTCCTCTACTGATGTCTAGGATTCATGTTAAAATTGGCTTTCCTGTCTGCACTCAGATGAGAGTGTGGGGAATTACGGAGCAGTGCTGAAAAGTTTGTAAAAGACCCTCCAGCTTACTTTGAAGGGAGAAGAACACTTTCTGGAAAACATATAAGCCATCCTGGTGCCTAGAAGTAAAGCCGTTTCCTGGGATAAAATTTTCCATTAATCAGGTACCTACCTGTCTTCCCATGATGAGCTCCGAACAACTGGAGACGCAATCATTTTTCTTTCTAGGCTAGCTAATGATCTGAGTTGTGGCTCCTTCACACCCCTGGTGTCTCCCCAGGCTCCCCATGCTGCCGGGCGTGTGGACTCTTCATAGCAGGCCAGCCACTGAAGCTAACATATTGTCCTTGACAACTGCCATTCAGATCTCAAGAATCATAAGAAATTGTGTACTTCTGTGAAAATAGGTCTCCAGCGAACCGCTTAACTCCAAACTCCAGGGCTCAAGAGGTGAAGCACCAGATCTGCCCCATCACATGCCCTTCAAAATTAACTTCAGATGCAGAACTTCGCTGTCAGCTTGGGCTTTGAAGGAAGACAGGTGTGGGTTCAAGGCTTGACTCTCTCCCAATACTAGCTGGAAGTCATTTTGAGGTTGCATCACCATTCCAAGCCTTGAGGTCATTATCCGTTAAATGGGGATAACAGTATTTACCTCACACGGTCATTGTGAGCATTCAATAGGATCACATGTGTCCAAATGCTCAGTAAAGGTGAAGGGAATTGGGGAAATATTTGTTGGGGTTGCTTGGGGGGGAATCATAATTTCTGACCGCAACTTTACAATAAACTCTTGATCAACAGTTCTGGAACTCCAGCTCAAATTATCTAACCAGAGAGCATAGATCTTGCTCTTATAGTATTTTACCATCTCATTTTTTCCCCCAGTTCTGCTAACTGTGAATTTACAGATTATTTTAGGGAGAAAGCAGTTTGTCTGCAGCAATGTACATATTAACTCTAACAGGTATCAGGTTACTATTTAGTGTAGAGGATCCTACTCTCAATTTGGCCAAACAGACATTCCATTCCAATTGCGTCATCGCTCATCCCAGAGATCCACAGGGCTAGCTTTACCAGGCTGGCTGAACCGGTAGCCCCTTCCTCTCCCACTGCTCCACGTGTTATTTCATATCACCTTCTTCTCATGGGAATATTCAGGTTCAAGTCGAATGTGAATCTGTCCCTGTTTGAATTACAGACTATAGAAGGTAAGATCAAGGTCTATTTCCTTCTACCTCCCAGTTGGTACATTAATATCAGATTCCTGGGCGCCTGGGTGGCTCAGTTGGTTAAGCGACTGCCTTCGGCTCAGGTCATGATCCCGGAGTCCCGGGATCGAGTCCCGCATCGGGCTTCCTGCTCAGCAGGGAGTCTGCTTCTCCCTCTGACCCTCCTTCCTCTCATATGCTCTCTCTCTCTCTCTCATTCTCGCTCTCTCAAATAAATAAATAAAATCTTTAAAAGATAATAATAATAATATCAGATTCCTAATCCAAAAGAGGCGTATGGGGTCATCCAAATGATCACAACAACTTCTGAGAGGGCCTAATATACACCGCAGAAGTGAGTGAAAAAGAAGCTGGTCTTATCACTCAATCAGAGGGTATAATAGACCTTAAATCAATAGCAGATCTCAGCACCTGTGCCTTTCTAGCTTCTCCTTAACCTGGTAGTTAGAAGGGAATACATATACATATATGTGGCTCGGGGGAATAAAAAAATAGCAAAGAGATAAACCCATAAAACCCTCCTATTTGGGATATTGTTTCAGCTATTTGTAACAGAGACCCAAACCGACAGTAGAAGTTTCTTTCTCACATTGGTCTGGAGGGTGGCGTTCCGGGCTGCATGGCAACTCTGCTGCATGAGGTTGTCTCAGCATCCAGACTCTTACTATCCTGTGGCTCAGCCAATCCTCGAGTATTTCCCTTGTCCACGTGGCTCACTAGGGCTGGTCTGTCGCCATGAGATTCTTCCAATTGTGACATCCTTAAAATTCTTGAATACTGTTTGGTAAGTAGCTACTGTCCTAAACCCCCTACTTATACCCCTGGCTGGCCCATCCCCTCCTGGCCTTCACTATACTCCCCAACATCCGGCAACTAACGGGTTAAGGCCTGGCCCAGCAAGGAGATTTGGGGATCCTGCTTCCAGGGCTAAGCCTATTGTTCATTCTAATTGGTTACAGCAGGCCAATCCAGGTGGTAACCTTTTTTGACTCTCACGCCTGCACTAAAGATGAAGGGATGCTCCAGCAGGAAGTTCACTCAGGATTTTTCCATCACTTGATCATGCACACCTGAGACCTAGGATTAGCAAGCATCCCACAGACCCGGTCATGGCGGACACTGTGTCATTTCTCTCAAACGTGAGAGGTTTTCTTCGTAATTAAGCCAGGAAGCTGGCAAGGAAGGGAAGCGGTGGCGTCATTAAGCAGCTATGAAGAGACGATGACAAGCAAGGAATGACATCCTGACCCGAGTCAAAGGGACATTTAAGAGAGACTGTTCTAAAAGGGAACTTGGAGAAACCATTGAATGAGATTTTTAAAAAAGATTTTATTTATTTATTTGACAGAGAGGGAAAGAGAGAGGGAACACAAGCAGGGGGAGTGGAGGAGGCAGAGGGAGAAGCAGGCTCCCTGCTGAGCAGGGAGCCCGATGCAGGGCTCCATCCTAGGACCCCGGGATCATGACCGGAGCCGAAGGCAGATTTTTAAACGACTGAGCCACCCAGGCGCCCCCATTGAGTGAGGTTTTTAAAGGCTGGGGCTGGGGCTAGGGCTGGCAGAGGACAGAGAGACAGAGATAGAGGAGAGGGAGAGAGAGACAGTCTTCTGCAAGAAAATGTAATGAAAAAGAGAGTAGGCCAGATGGAGTCTTTAAGTGGCAATACTGGTATCTTACAAGACGAATTATAAATGAGCACATTCCCCTCATCCAAGCACAGAGAGGCCTGCTGATTGGCCTCCTCTCTGTTATTTCCCAGAGGAACACCAAACACGCAGTGTGTGTGGAGACTCAAAATAATGTCATAAAGCTAAGCACGCCCTGATGAGCACTTTGCCCTATCCATAGTCTGTCCTGCCTTCACATTCCAAGGAAGCACAACAAGAAAACCAGGCTCAGGCAAGTTCCTTAGCCTCCCTGAGCTTTGGTGATTTTCATCTGTACAACCACGGTGATTCTAGCTACCTTTCATGGTGGTTTTGAGGTTTAATTTTTTAAAAAAAAGATTTTATTTATTTATTTGAGAGAGAGAGCATGAGCAGGGGGAGAGGCAGTGGGAGAGGGAGACGCAGACTCCCCGCTGAGCGGGGAGCCGGATGTGGGGCTCCATCTCAGGATACAGAACCTGAGCCACCCAGGCGCCCCAGGTTTTAAGGTTTATTTTTTTATTTTTTTAAAGGTTTTTAAAATTTATTTATTTGACAGAGAGAGACAGCCAGCGAGAGAGGAAAGACAAGCAGGGGGAGTGGGAGAGGGAGAAGCAGGCTTCCCGCAGAGCAGGGAGCCCGACGCAGGGCTCAATCCCAGGACCCTGGGATCAGGACCTGAGCCGAAGGCAGATGTTTAACGAATGAGCCACCCAGCACCCCCAGGTTTTGAGGTTTAAATGAGAAAATGCCCCTATGTATCCTGTGGCCCTGGTGAATGGTAGGGGCTCAGAAATTTTCAGTTCCCCCTTCCTCAGTTCCTGGACATTTCTAGGTCACTGGCTATTACCCAAAATAAGAATTCAAGCTCGGCACAGACCTCCTACCTGACTTCTCATTCTCAGTCTTCCTGAAAGTCTACATTAAAATTAGCCAGGTGTCTGCCCTATAAAATCCAAGCGTGGATAACACCACCCCATCCGCCATCCCTGCTCCTTTCCCAGGACTGCTGAGCTCTGCTGGATTTAACCACACTGGCAAGTGCTGCAAGATCTCCAAATGAAGCCTCAACCTGGGACCACCCTTCGATCTGTCCGGCATCCTCGGCAGTCTCTGGCCCCACGCTCTCTTAAACTGTTAGACTCTGCCTCACCACCAGCCTCTCTCTATCACAGACCACCTCTTCTCCGAGTCACTAACGAAAGAGATACTGCCTACAAGTTTATCTGTATCTGCACTCCTCCTTTATCTCTTTGCAACCAGGTTTGGCGGAAGAGGAGTCCTGCTTCTTGCCCAAACTTAATCCTCCCACTTGTATAAGGATCCCATCCATTTCATACTCAGGGGACCATGTCCCCATCTCTGATACCCTTTCTCTCTTGTAGTTTCAACCACTCCCTCTCTATGAACTCCTTCTCATCGGCATTTTAAACATGTTCAAATAGCTACTCTCTTTTCCAAAAATGGCAGTGTGATTGACATATGAAATTATATTAGTTTTAGGTATACAGCAGCATGATTTGGTTTTTGTGTGTAATTCCAAAATGATCATCACGATGTCTAGTTAACATTTGTCACTGCGCAGAGTTACAATATTTTTTTTCTTGTGATGAGCACTTTTAATATCTACTCTCTTCCCAATGGTCAAATATGCAATACGGTATTATTGACTATAGTCTGCATGCTGCACATTACCTCCCCATGACTTATTTATTTTAAAACTAGAACTCTGTACCTTTTGGCCCCCTTCCTCATTTCTCCCACCCCCTCAGCCACCACCTCAGGCAACCACCAATCTGTTCTCTGTTTGTTTGTTTTTTTTAAGATTTTATTTATTTATTTGACAGAGAGCGACAGCGAGAGAGGGACACAAGCAGGAGGAGTGGGAGAGGGAGAAGCAGGCTTCCCGCAGAGCAGGGAGCCCGATGCGGGGCTCGATCCCAGGACCCCCGGGATCATGACCTGAGCGGAAGGCAGACGCCCAACGACTGAGCCACCCAGGCGCCCCCAATCTGTTCTCTGTATCCATAAGCCTGTTTGTTTGGTTTTTTAGATCCCACATATAAGTGAGGTCATACTGTATTCGTTTGTCTTGCTCTGCCTGACTTATTTCACTTGGCAGAATGCCCTCAAGGTCCATCCATGTCTTCACAAATGGCAGGATTTCCTTCTTTTCTACTATCTAAAAAACAAACAAACAAACAAACTTCACAGTTGATCCTTTGTCCCACTCTCACCCCTACCTTTTCTTTACAGCTAAGCTTCCTGAAAGATGCTCCACTTCGTCCCTCAGCCAGCTTCTCTTCTGCTCTCAATATTGCACTTTCCAAAGTCACCAATGACTTCCTTGCACTTGATCCAAAAGACAATTTTATTTACTTATTTATTCTTTCTCTGCTTGTGATAAAGAAAAGAATAGGAAAGTAGCTACTATTATCCTTATTTTATGGATGAAGAAATTAAGGCTTAGCAAGGTTAAGAAACTCACTGAGAGTCCAGTAGGTATCCAAGGTAACACTGGGATTTGAACCTAAGTCTGTCGCCTGGCTTTCCTACACCTCATAGGTTACTATTCTCAGTCTCATTTGCAGGTTCCTCTTCATCATTGGAGTGTCCCTGACCTCAATCCTTACCTTATGTCTATCTATACTCAGTCCCTGAGTGATCTATTCCAATTGCATGACTTTCAATATTGTATAAAGATGGCCAACAATTCCTCCCATTATGGTATATGCATGTCATTCCTCCTATGAGGACGTGGAGTCTATTTCTCCTCCTTGAATCTGGGCTGGCCTTGTAACTGGCTTTGACTCCTAGAATGGGGTGAAATTTGTCTTGCACATCTAAACCCACATTAGTATCTGCTTCTTGAATGACCCAAATTGATCCACCTATCAAGTGCCCCATTGAAGGGTCATGGAGATACTGCTAGGATCACTGGACCAATGGAAGCTTGGAAGTTGGACAAGGCCACTGAGGGCAGGAACCACTTGCATGCAGTGTATGTCAGTCCAGAAAGAAGACCAGACCAGCCACCCTGCAGCAAAGACAAGCAGAGACAAGCAGAGAGGGATGGCACTGTCAACTGGCTATTCATATTCCAATTTCTAGAAGGATGTGTAAACTTTCCCCTGTACCACCTATGTCCCAGTGGAGTGGAGAGCTCCTGAACAAGATTAGAGCAACTACAGTAAATAAAGAGGCCCTATTTTTTTATACATGTATATGTAATATTATAATTATTCACCATACAGAAAAGAGGACATGAAATCATTACTCTTCACGAAACCATCCAAACCTCTTTATGGTCTTTAGGTCAATTTTCAAGCCAGTGAATTGAAACAGATGAGCTGAAAGATCTGGCTTTAGTCTTATCTTTGCTTTTCACTAGCCTTGTGTGCCTGGAAAACTTGCTGGCGTCAGAGCTTATTTCCTCATGCATAAAATAGCACAATCTATTTCCTGTGCACATCGCATGATTACGGTGAGGACAGATCACGTATTTCAACACCCATACGTACGTTTATTTTGTTAATTTTATAAAATATTATACAAGTATAGGTTATTTTTAAAGATCCATTATAGCCTAAAAATGCTGATCTACTCTTTAGACTGCCTTTTTTAATCCTGAGTTTACCTTTTATATAATGATGCCCTCTGCTGTTCTCTTATATATCTTTTCTTTTTAATTGAAGTATAATTGACATATAACATTATGTTAGTTTCAGGTGTGCTTTGATACTTGTATACACTGTGGAATGGTCACCAGAAGTCTAGTTTCCCCTGTCACCATATGAATTTACTTTTTTTGCAATACAATATTATTACCATAGTCACCATGCTGTACATTACATCCCCATGACTTATGTATTTTATGACTGGAAGTTTGTACCTCTTGATCCCCTTTTCCCACTACTCCCACCTCCCAAACCCCTTCCTTCTGGTGACCACCAGTTTGTTTTCTGCACCTATGAGTTTTGTTTTGTTTGCTCATTTTGGTTTTTAGATTTCATATATAAGTGAAATCGTATGGTATTTGTCTTTCTCTGTCTTATTTTACTTAGCATAATACCCTCTAGGTTCATCCATGTTGTCTCAAATAGCAAAATTTCATTTTCTTTTATAGCTGAGTAGTATTTCATTGTGCGTGTCACACACACAGCATCTTCGTCCCTTCATCGATGGACACTTTGGTTGCTTCCATATCTTGGCTATTGTAAATAATGCTGCAATGAACATAAGGGTGCATATATCTTTTTGAATTAGTGTTTTCTTTTTCTTCATATAGATACCCAAAAGTGGAATTGCTGGATCATAGGGTAGTTCTATTTTTAACTTTTTGAGGAACCTCCATCCTGTTTTCCACAGTGGCTGCACCAGTTTGCTTTCCCACCAACAGTGCACAAGGGGTCCCTTTTCTCCACATCCTCACCAATACTTGTTATTTCTTGTCTTCTTGATAATGGCCATTCTGACAGGTGTGAGATGGTATCTCATGGTAGTTTTGATTTACATTTTCCTGATGATGAGTGATAGTAAGTGTCTTTTCATGTTGGCCATCTCTATGTCTTCTTTGGAAAAATGTCTATTCAGATCTTCTGCCCAGTTTTTAATCTGAGTTTTTGTTTGTTTGTTATTGAGTTGTCTGAGTTCTTTATATATTTTGGATATTAGCCCCTTATCAGATAGATATATGATTTGCAAATATCTTCTCCCATTCAGTATGTTGTCTTTTTATTTTGTTGATGGTTTCCTTAGCTGTGCAGAAACTCTTTAGTTTGATGTGGTCCCATTGATTTTATTGTTGTTTTCCCATTGCCTTTGGAGTCAGATAAAAAAAAATATTGCTAAGAGTTATGTCAAGGGGATGCCTGGGTGGCTCAGTCGTTAAGCGTCTGCCTTCGGCTCACGTCATGATCCCAGGGTCCTGGGATAGAGCCCCGCAACGGGCTCCCTGCTTAGCGGAGAGCCTGCTTCTCCCTCTCCCACTGTCTGCCGCTCTGCCTACTTACGCTCTCTCTCTATCTCTGTTAAATAAATAAATAAATAAATAAAAATCTTTAAAAAAAATAAAAAATAAATAATTAAAAAAAAGAGTTATGTCAAAGTGCTTACTGCTATGTTTTCTTTTAGGGTTGTTACAGTTTCTGGTCTTACATTCAAGTCTTTAATCCTTTTTGAGTTGATTTTTACATATGGTGTAAGATAGTGGCCCATGTTCATTGTTCTGCATGTGACTGGCCAGTTCATGTATCTTTAAAAAAAATTTTTTTAAGTAATCGCTATAGCTAATGTGGGGCTCAAACCCACGACCCTGAACGGAGATTAAGAGTTGTGCCCCCAGTTCATATATCTTTACTTCAGATTGTACAAGAGGCTTGGTCTATATAATCATTCTGTCCAAGACTATTAGAGTGGGAATGATACATGGAGATCACTTAGTCTCATTTTGAAGAGAGCAAAGCACAAATAATGATAAAGTACCTAAACCAGTCACACCAGAGCCAGAATTCAGGCGCTAGACTCCAGATTCAGTGCTCTTTAGTCAGAATGGCAATATAGAAGTAAAAAAAAATATGGTGTGTTTGACTTAAATGTCCAAACAGACTTTATTATCTTGCCCCAATACTGTTCTTCCTCCTAAAATCATAATCAACATTAAAAGAGTTAATGGTGGGATGCCTGGGTGGCACAGTCAGTTAAGAGTCCGATGCTTGGTTTTGGTTCAGGTCATGATCTCAGGGTTGTGAGATCGAGCCCTGCGTCTGGCTCCGCGCTCAGCGGAGAGTCTGCTTGAGATTCTCTCTCTCCACCTGCCTCTCCCCCATCTCTCTCTCTCTCTCTCAAAATAAATAAATAAATCTTTTTAAAAAAATTAAAAGAAGAATAAAAGAGTTATTGGTGGGTGGCACCTACCCAGTCACTCAAGACAGAAACTCAGAGTGAGTTTTAATTCTGACCTCTCCTTTATCCACTACATAAAATATGTCATGTGGTCTCATGGTCTACCTTCTTAGTTTGTCACTCTCTTCTCCGTTTGGACTGCCCTCATGTAAGCCTCCGTCTTTTTTAGCCTGTGTTATTTCAATAGCCTCCTAAGTGTTTTAGCAGCCTCTTGCTTTTTGCTTACCCTTTTGCTTACTTTTTGCCCAAAAGCCTTTTGCCTACCCTTCTTTCCTTCATTCACTGGAATAAGTCTTTGTTGAATGCTGACATATCCCAGGCAGTATGCTAGATACAGAGAATTAAAAGAGAAGCAGACATAGTCTATGCATTATAGGACTCAAAATCTAGAAAGAGACGAATTTGTAAACAAATGTGGAATTCTGGTTCTTCCAAAATATCACCAAAGCAACCTGTTGATGAGACAAAGCTGAGTTTATGTTCTCCACAGTAAAAGAGAGAACTAGCTCAGAGACTTAGTAGTATCCATAAGCCGTGAAGGCGAAGTCAGGATATTTATGATCTTTCAGTGGAGAAGGGTCTTGGTTATGATTGGATAAGAATCATGATCAAACAGTTTAAGATTAGTGGACCTTGCAGGTGAGGATTTTGAGGAGGGGATTCAAAGAGTCTTTGGGTATAAACTCTCGATTGTTTTCTGTTGAGGAGTATATGGTTCTCTCAGTAAGTTCCTGGAATGTACAGTAAGGTTTATTTGCAACTTTCATCTTTCCAGGCAAGAAGTTCCTGGAATGGTGATGTTGATGTAGATAACAAACAGTGTGGTGGTAGATAGGTTCATTTCTCACAAGGAAAACATAATAGACACATGTGTGAGGTACTGTGAGAACATGAAGGAGAGAGTGTTCAGTGATCCCTGGAGTCAGAGTAGGCAAGAATTAAATAAGGTTTTACGAACTTGAACTGTCTTTTAAAAGATGAATAACATTCCATTTATGGATGTACCACATTTTGTTACTCATTTACCAGTTGACAGACTTTTAGGTTGTTTCGACTTTTTGGCTATTGCGAGTAATGCTGCTATGAACATTCCTGTACACATATTTTTTGTGAACATAGATTTTCCTTTCTCTTGGGCATATACCCAGGAATGGAATTGTTGGATCATATGGTAATTCTATGTTTAACTTTTTGAGGAACTGCCATACCGTTTTCCAAAGAGGGTGCACCATTTTATATTTCTACCAGCAATGTATAAGTGTTCAAATTCCTCCATATTCTTGCCAGCACTTGCTATTTTTCCATGTTTTTTTTTTTTAAATTATAGCCAGTGGTGTAAAGTGGTATCTCATTGTAGCTTTGATTTGCATTTCCCTAATAAACTAGTGATGTTGAGCACTTTTTCATGTTCTTGTTAGCCATTTCTAGATCTTCTTTGGGGAAATGTCTTTTCAAATCCTTTGCTCATTGGGTTTTTAATTGGGTTATCTGTCTTTTAATTGTTAGGTTGTAAAGTTAATTACTCAGGATACAAGTCCTTGATCAGGTATATGATTTGCAAATATTTTCTCCAACATTGTGGGTTGTCTTTTTACTTTTTTGTTGGTATCTTCTGAAGCACAGAAGATTTAAATTTTCTATATTGATATGAAAAGTCACATAACATAAAATTAACCATTTCAGGGGCATCTGGGTGGCTCAGTTGTTAAGCGTCTGCCTTCGGCCCAGGTCATGATCCCGGGGTCCTGGGATCAAGCCCTGCATTGGGCTCCCTGCTCAGCGGAAAGCCTGCTTCTCCCTCTCCCACTCCCCCTGCTTGTGTTCCCTCTCTCGCTGTGTGTCTCTCTCTGTCAAATAAATAAATAAAATCTTTAAAATAAAATAAAATAAAATTAACCATTTTAAAGTGAACAACTCAGGGACATTTGGTACATTTAATTTCTTTTCTTGACTAATTGACTGGACTTGAACTTCAACATTTTGAATAGCAGTAGTGAAAGCAGTCATCTTGTTCCTGATCTTAGGGGAATATTTTCAGTCTTTCATGATTACACAATTAGCTGTAAGCTTTTTATAAGTGCCCATTATCATGCTAAGAAAGTTCCCTTCTATTCTTATTTAGTTGAGAATTTTTATGGAGACAGGGTAGTTGGATTCCATCAGTTGCTTCTTCTGCCTTAATTAAAATCATCATGTGATTTTAATCCTCCTTTCTGTTAATGTGATGTATTATACTGATTAACTTTCTTATGCTAAACAACCCTTGCTTTGCTGGGATGAATCCTACTTGCTCTGGTCCTTTTAATATGCTGATAGATTCAGTCTGCTAGTATTTCGTTGAGAATGTTTGAATCTATATTCTTATAGGATATTTGTCTGTAGTTTTGTTTTCTTGTGATGCTTTTGTGTGGCTTTTGTATTGGAGTAAAACTGTCCTTGTAGAATGAGTTAGAGTATGTCCCCTCCTATTCTATTTTTGGGAAGAGTTTGAGAAGGATTGGTGTTTATTTTTCTCTAAATGTTTGGTAGAATTCACCGGTGAAGGCATCTGGTCCTAGACTTTTCTTTGTTGATAGATTTTTTTATTACTGATTCAATCTTTCTGTTATAGATCTGTTCAGATTTTCTATTTACTCTTTTAGTCAGTTTTGGTAATTTGTGGATTTCTAGGAATTCACCCATTTGATCTAGGTTATCTAATTCCTTGGCACACAAAAGTTTTAAATACTTATGAAGTTCAATTTCTCTACTTTTTCTTTTGTTCCTTATGCTTTTATCATATTTTCAGGATTTTTGCCTAATTCAAGGCAATGAAGATTTACTCCTATGTTTTCTTCTAAGATTTTTATAGTTTCAGCTCCTACATTTAAGTCTATGATCAATGTTAATTTTTGTATATGGTATGAGATAAGCATTAATGCTTATTTATTTCTGCATGTGGCTATCCAGTTGTTACTGCAACCATTTTTGAAACAAATAGGATTTTGTTGCCCATTGGCCTTGTGTCCATTGGTTCCCCAAACTTGATGTAGATGTTAACATCAGGGTAAGGATGTTGCAGGGAGTTTTAGTTTGGTGTCAGGTTGGAGGAGAGGGGAGCACAGTCCTCAGAGAAAGGCCCTACTCATTGGGCAATTGAGAACAAGGAAGGACATATGGACATCTTCCTCAGGCCTCGACCCTAAGCCAGTGCTGAAGGCTGGCACTTGGCTAACACTTATCTAACATGCATCAGGCCTGAGGCTGAGGCCTTGAGTGCTTGTGGCCCCAAGCATAGAGCTTTTCCTTCTCTCTCTTCTCATTCTCTCAAGATTCTACCCTCTGCCTCCCAAAGTGGCTCCAAGTAACCTGAGAGATCAACTAAGATCCCATTGGTGGTGGTGATGGTGTTGGTAGTAACAGTAGGAGGAGGAGGAGGAGGAGGAGGGTGGGGCAGGGAAGAGAGAGCACTCAGATGCATTAATAGAAAGGAAATAAATTTTTAAAAGCCAACTCTCAGCTCATGGGAAAGGACATTTAAGAAGTCTGAACACAAGTGAGAAACATTGTTCAAACTCTCCTGGGGTCTGAGCTCTATTTCTTGGATCTACTAGAAGACCAAAGCTGCCCTGATACTCTTGGTTCTGTGTAAAGGCTGAGAAAAGTGTAATTTGCCCTTGCCCAGATAACATGCAATTAATTAGGCACTGTGACAGGCCTGAGAAAGATAATTGGAGAAGAGGGCCCATGTCCATTGCACTATTGAAATTGCACTCTGGGGGGCAGTGTGGTAGAGTTGAAAGATCCCAAGTGTTGGGGCCAGACAGACAAGGGTCCAAATCTTGGCTCTGCCACTTTACTCCTTATGTGCCTTTGGACAAGTCACCTAACCTCTCTGAGTCTTGATTTTTCTCTCCCCAAAATGCAGTTTTGTCTGTACCTCCGGGAGTTTTTGTGATAATGAAGTGAGAGAATGTTGGCCAAGCACCTAGCACAATGTCTGTGTACTACATTGGGGCCCAGTATGTGCGAGTTCCTTGCCCCCAGTCTCTTCTACAAACTGTAGCTGTCTGCTGTTTCCAAAGGTTTCCATCCCATCATCTTACTTCTGATATTCGATCATGAGGAAGATGGGGTGGGGCAGGGAAGAGAGAGCACTCAGATGCATTAATAGAATATTCTGTAATATTCTATTACACAAAGTGAATTATGGAGCAATAGGCAATAGGAAATCTGCTGTTTCCAAAGGTTTCCATCCCATCATCCTACTTCTGATATTCGATCATGAGGAAACTCCCCAAGAAACAGAAAACACTTCATGGCCAAGGACGTTCGTTGTGTTTGTAAAAACGAACAAAAGAACAAACAAAACCCTGAAAACCCCAAATGTCTAATAGTAAAGGAATGCTATTATTAAAAATGACATCCACGAAGACTTTCAATAACATAACAAAGTGCTTACATTATAGTCTTAGGGGGAAAAAATCCACATAAACAAGTCTATACACAAGTATATTCAATATGTCGAACCCATGAAACAATACTGAAATGAAATACTCAAAACTATTAATGATGATTGCCTTGGAGTGGAGGGTTATGAGTAACTTTTTCAAAAACTGTTCTACCTTGCCCATGACATTGTTTTCCTCCTGAAAAACACAAAATTGATCTTAATTACAGAATAATTTTTAAAAGGCTCTTGAGGAATGCTCCACGGCAACGAGAATGAGCCACAACTACATGTGACAATATGGGTCAATTTCACGAGCATCCTTTTGAGCAAAAGAAGCCAGCTGCCAAAGAGTACACAGTGCATAATTCACTTTGTGTAAAGTACAAAATGAGCAAAACTAATCTATGCCAGTGGTAATTGGGATAAGGGTAACCCTTGGAGGAAGAGCAGATAGTAACTTGCACATGGCCCCTTTTGCTTGGACATTACATTTGTGAAATCCATTGTCCTTGGGGAGGGAAGTGACTGGAAATGGGGCTTCTGGGATCTGGTAATGTTCTGTTTCATGATCTGGGTGCTAGTTGGTCTCAGTTTGTGAAAATTCATCGCCCTTATGAAGGGTGTTATACTTTAATAAAAAATAAAGAAAGGATGGATGGATGGATGAACAGATAGGTAGGTAGGTAGGTAGAAATGTACTGAGTGAATGCAAATCATCATTGGTGCCTTATCAGAAGGAAAAAGTCATCTTTAGAACAAAAAGAAAACCCAAACTTGGCCACAAGATGGCGTTATTAGTTGCTTGGAACTCAAATTCCAAGGCGCTCTTCAGCAGAGTTTCAAAACCAAATATTTGGTGTATTGTCTCAAAAGAAGAAAAGTTAGAAATTTTACAGCCTGGCCCTCTCTAATTTTCCAGATGAAAGAAATAAGGCTGTAGAAGCATGACTTGCCCAAGATCACACTGTCGGTCAGAAGACCTGGGCTGAAAACCCAGGTGTCTGGGCTATCAGCTTGCTCTGCCACGCTCAAAAACCCCTATTTTCAGCTCTGTTTCCCTCCTACCGTGGTCTGGAATAAGACATTTATGGAGAAGAAGTGCCCTTCTTTTTATAACTCCAGAAAACAGAAGTTTCAAACGGAATAGAAAATTCCTGACTAGAATTGGCAGTATTGACAGGCTGCAGTGTGAAATTTCCATATATGGACATTTGAAAACATCATATGGCCAATCCTGCCTGAGCTGGCTTAGGTTTCTACTTCCTTAGATGTGAAGGAGAGACCAGATACCCTCTGTCTGATTTTTTCCCCCTCTCTGCCTCTCTTTGTTTCTTTCAGTCCACCTTCCCCTCCCTCCTTCCCCTCCCTTTCTTCCTCCTTCCTTCCTTCCACCCTGGGGTCTCTTATCTTTATTTAAACCACAGGAGCCACCAATGCCTCTCAGAATCAAGAGGCCAGAACCAAATGCAATGGCTTTATTAAACAGACCAGACCTTGGCTCCCTGTGTTGTGATTCATTTGTCACTGTTGCAGAGGACTTGCAGGAGGAAAGTCCATGTGGCAAATGAAAGTGTCAAGCTGAGATGAAAGATCTCTGTCCTTGTATCCTGGACCTATGAAGAGGCCCCTTAATGGATGAGGACAAGCCCATCCAGCAGAGGCAGAAGACCATCAGCAGGCTCCAAGGTGTGCACTGCCATCTTTTCTGATAACTTCTAATTAAAAGGTGGGCTCTTTATATGGGGACCAAATGGATTGGAACAAGCTGGGGGTGATCTGTCCCCTGGGAACATGTGGCCATGTCTGGAGGTATTTTTGGTTGTTACAACTGGGAGGAAGGTGCTGCTGGAATCTATTGGGTGAAGGCCAGGGATGTTGCTAAACATCCTACAACGCACAGGACAGCCCCCACAACAAAGAATTGTCCAGCTCCAAATGTCAGTAGTTCTGAGGTTAAGAAACCTTACTCTAGGGGCGCCTGGGTGGCTCAGTCAGTTAAGCATGTGACTCTTGATTTCGGCTCAGGTTGTGATCTCAGGGTTGTGATACTGAGCCCCGTGTCGAGTTCCACACTGGGTGTGGAGCCTGATTAAGATTCTCTCTCTCCCTCTCTTGCTGCCCTTCCCGCTTTCTCTCTCTCTCTCTCTCTCTCAAAAAAAAAAAAAAGAAAGAAAGAAAGAAAAGAAAAAGAAAGAAACCCTGATCTATGGGGTGCCTGGCTGGCTCAGTCAGTAGCTTGGGGTCGTGAGTTCAAAGCCCCATGTTGGGTATAAAGCTTACTTTATTTTTTTTTTAAAGATTTTATTTATTTATTTGTCAGAGAGAGAGAGCACAAGCAGGGAGAGTGGCAGGCAGAGCAGGCAGAGGGGGAAGCAGGCTCTCTGCGGAGCAAGGAGCCTAATGCCAGACTCAGTCCCAGGACCCTGGGATCATGACCTGAGCTGAAGGCAGATGCTTAACCGACTGAGCCACCCAGGTGTCCTTAGAGCTTACTTTAAAAAGTAAATAAAATAAATAAAGATTAGCTAGACCTTAAAAAGAGAAGAAACCCTGCTCAGTATAAAATTAGACCTAGTGAAATAGTGTGGCACCTTAGAAGGTCTTTCTGTTTTCTCAGGCAAGCCAGATACAAAAGAAGGAGGAGGAGGAGGAAGGAAGAGGAAGAGGGGAAAAAACCCCAAAATAAAAGAGGCAGTATCTAATTCCAGTAGCTGTCTCCTAAAGACAAATGATGCAGCTAGATTAGGGCTAATCCATACTTTATTATATATTTTTCTTTTTAATTTCTTCTTAGACCAGAAACATTCAAGTCAGTTCTTAAAACACTAAGCGCCTGTATGAACAAGGAAGGCATAGTACTGGTTTACCAAGGGCATTCCAGAAGGTCTAAGTTATAAAGTGAGGGAGTCAACCTTAGCCTGATATTTCCCCTCCTCAGTTCGCTTTCTAAAATGGTGACAGGGGAATTTGAATCTAAATCTCCTTTGAAAGAGCTGCTAAACGTTTCCTAGCAT
Organism: Leptonychotes weddellii; assembly: GCF_054177405.1. Classification (NCBI taxonomy): domain Eukaryota; kingdom Metazoa; phylum Chordata; class Mammalia; order Carnivora; family Phocidae; genus Leptonychotes; species Leptonychotes weddellii. Next base: position 31,649,486 of record NC_138385.1, read on the forward strand.
CACTCCTATCTTATACACTACCTGAGGTTATTCCTGACCCCTAACAGGACAGGATTGTCATCCCACTCTATGGCCCATAGGATACAGACTCCAGCTGTCCCTGGTCCTACCTCTTTCCCCCACGCTTGCTTCTGGTCCCCAGTAAGCGTAAAAGACACAAGCAGAAGAGCTTATCAGAGAGAGAAGCCTCAGGTTACCAGAACTCTTGGTGGTTGAGAGAAGGTTTCCGGTTTATTTACTTTTCTGGGTAAGTAAAGGATAACCAGAAAAGGCATTGCTTCAATCCTCGTGGCTGAAAATCTTTCTCATAGGCGCGTTTCTTTTCTATGTTAGGAAGGGAGAGCACCTGGAGGTCAAGGTTGAGGCAGATATTTTCATGGCCTTAGTCATTGTCTTGCTCACTAGTGACAACGGTCTAGGACTGGAGATAGTACTTGGAATCTAAGAACTTTAGAAGTAGTCCCGCCCCTCATTTCATAAATGAGGGAACTGAGTTCCAGAGAGAAGAGTGGACGATGTAAGGTCACGGGGGTCACAGAGCTGGAAAGGAAGAGAACCAACTTCAGTGTGAGCTTATAGTTTCCAAAATTGGGAAGGAAAATAGCCTTGCTTCAGTCGAAGTTCCTGGCTAGCATAAACAGAAGGCATGAGTTCCCTGTTCTTCATCCACTTCTCTAAGTACCAGCCGGAACTTGATGGACAAAATAAAGGATTGAAGCAATTCTCTGAATCATTTGGACTGAAACCCTGTTGCATAGCTTTAGCCTTTAAATACATGTGGTGTGGCTGTGAAGCAACGTGACCAGTTGCCACAAACCACACAAGAAAACTGGGCACACTATTATATATTCATACTGCATGCTCTGGATTTTCCATGAATACAGGGGATAGGAAATCCAGAAATCACCCCCAAACTTGTTTTGAAGCCAGTTTCTACCTCCACCTTCAACAAATCTTCCGCAAAAAGCCACCACGGAGAAGCAAAATCGATTTAGCCATGCCATCACCTTTCTTCTTATCTTTTCTCTTTGTGCATGTTGCATTCGTTGTCTCCTGGTGCTGATACCAAGGCATGCAGCCAGAAGGTCAAAAAAGAAGGGGAATCATAAGGAGATGGCAAAGGAAAGTCTACTCGTGGAGCAAAAGCCATGAATGACAGAACACAGGCTGTGACTCTCACATTTCAAGAAGAGGAGGATTTGTTGGCCTCTCTCATGAATTATGCCCAATAGCCTTGCTGCTCAAGGGGGGGTCCAAGGACCAGCAAGATTGGCATCACTTGAGAGCAGGTTACAAGTAAACTGGAATTCCACTGTGATCGTTCCTACTCCCTTGTGTTTGTTCACTCAGTTCTCCTTTCCTCCCACTATGATCTCTAGTGCTTGTACTGGCCAAGCTACCACATAATGGCATCCTTATAACAGGGACCCATTATTTCATGTATCAGCTTTGACTTCTCAACTATATTGTTGTGATCATGTGATCTGTAATGAGAAATCTATATTTGAATTTCTGTCCCCGTGTCTGGCACAGAGCCCCTAAAACCCTTGGAATGTCCTAAGTGAGGAAAATGATAAAAAGTGTCTTTTGTTATGTTAATGGGCTGATCTTGGACCCTCACTTCAGGATCAGGCTGGTTGCCAGAAGAATCCAGCTTGTCATTAGTGAGTTGCAACTTTTAGTCCCACCACTCTGACCTCTGGAGAAGGGAGAAGGGCTGAGGGTTGAATCCATCACCAATGGCCAATGTTTTAATCTATCATGCTGATATAATGAAGCTTCCATAAAAACCCAACAGGACAGTGTTCCAAGAGCTTCTGGGTTGGTGAACATGTAGAGATTCAGGAAGAGTGGTGCACGTAAAGAGTCCATTCTCCTTATCAAAGGGGGCTACGTTTGGCTTTACCTCTTAAATGTCACTGTTCTTTCCCCATCTTTGTATCCATCTTATTCTTCCTTGTGCCTTCTAAAAAAAAATTCATTCTGTGTCCCATCCCCACAAAGCTTGATCAATTTGGGGGCAGTGGTGATGAGAGTGACTACTCTTGGATGGGTTCTGTCTGCAAAATCCACGGCTGCAGATTGATCAAGCTATGTTCCTTTCCCTCCTTGGTCCACAATCAAAGATACTCTTGATTTATGATCTCTTATTTCTTCAATCCTGTGGTTCTCATGTGAAATGTGAAAATTAGTCATGAGAAATCTCACTAAAATGGAGTCAGGAGGTTTGGGCAGGGGGAGCTCTCATGCTCTACCACCCTTAGTCAACTGCAGATCCAACAAGAAGAGATGTCCTTGACCTTACACGAACTTGACCTTGCACGTAGATATACTACTCTACTACTCCAGCCAGAGGAAGAGACGCTTTCCTCATCCCCCTGCTCTGGGCAACAGCTCAGCCAACGAAAACCCACCATACTTCAGACTCCCAGTTTACTCCAGTGGATTTTTAGTTTGTAACAGCCTTTCCAACTTACCCCTTTTCTCTTTAAGGAAAGTATACCTCTCCTTCGTTCCCAGGACTTGCCTGCAGATTTGCTGCAGCTTTTTGTCCCAGGTTGCACTTCTTTTTTATTCCTGAAGAAACCCATCTTTTGCTGGTAAAATAACTAGCAGTTTAACCTTTAAGGTTAACAGAAATAACATTGGCTGCCACACTGAAGGACTGAGAGACTGGGGCAATGGAACATAAATCAGGTCCAGGAGGATGGAATAGCTGTACTTTCCCCTCTTCCTCCACTAAGGCCTGGTCAAAACCTCGGAACGTTATATATAAAACAAACGTACAAAAATTCTAAAAGGTAAGGCAAAGAAGGCAAACTGGTCAGGGACCTCAGGACCCAAAGAATGACACACTGGTGAGTTCCCTTAGTTTTCTTTTTATTTCTTAGTTCCCAGATATGAAGCTGAAGGAAGCCAGCAGCCTGGAAACACCAATGGCTATGGAAAAAAATAGAAAAGCTCAACACAAGCCTGCTCTCTCTAGGCAAAGGGCCAGGAAAGGGGACAGAGTAACATGATAGAAAACATTCATAAAATAATTGTTCTACTCCAGTCAAACACCACTGAAAAAACCGTGACCTCACCTCCACCCACACCAGCAAAGGTTAAGTGGGGAGTATAGACTTTCGCCCTTGTGAACCTGTATAGAACATCCCTTCCAGAAAATGTCAATGTTGAGGGCTGAGACTTTCATCCCCGCCAGGCAGTAATGAGCTCTCCTTCCACTATGATGTCGGGGACACCATCTGGGGGGTGGGGGCTGGATGTCTATGCTCATGCAGCAGTAGCAAGGTCCCTCACGTTCTGTACTGGGGTGGTGTCAAAGATAGCCAGGTCAAGAGTAATGAAACCATGCCTCACATTATGTCAACTGAAGCTGCGTGGAGAGCTAGAAGTCCCATCCCCGCATAGCGAAAACGAGGAGCTCCTTCCTAACTAGGATATCAACAGAGGCCAAGTGGAGAACTTGGACTTCTATCTCCATTCATGGGGCGGCACTCTCTCCTTCCCCTGCTGGAATGGTGTCAGATAAAGTCAACTAAAACAGAAGGTTTAAATAAGATCCCGAGACTCAGGACATAATGTGAAAATGTACAGGTTTTAATAAAAAAAGTGTTCATCATGGGGCGCCTGGGTGGCTCAGTTGGTTAAGCGACTGCCTTCAGCTCAGGTCATGATCCTGGAGTCGCAGGATCGAGTCCCGCATCGGGCTCCCTGCTCGGCAGGGAGTCTGCTTCTCCCTCTGACCCTCCTCCCTCTCATGCTCTCTATCTCATTCTCTCTCTCTCAAATAAATAAATAAAATCTTTAAAAAAAAAAAAGTGTTCATCATCGCAAGGACCAGGAAGATGTCGGAGTGAAAAAAGATGGTCAATAGATCTCAATACTGAGATGACAGAGATGTCAGGATTATTTGACAAAGATTTTAAAGCAGCCATTATGAAATTCTCCAAAACATAATTATGACCACTCTTGAGTCAAATAATAAAAAAAAGGAACGCTTCAGTAGTGAAATAGAAAATCTCAGCAAAAAAAGCAAATGGATATTTTGGAATTGAAAAATACAGTGACTGAAATTAATAGCTCCAGCGGATAAGCTCAACAGCTGAATGGTGTGGATAGAAGAAAAACTCAGTGAATTGGGAAGTAACACAATAGCAATTACTGTCTGAGCAAGGGAGAGAAGATGGACTGAAAAAAAGAGCCTCAGGGACATGTGGGACTATAACAAATGATCTTACATTCGTGTCACTGGAGTACCAGAAAGAAGGCAAGGTTGGAAAAGTATTTTAAAAAATAATGGCTGAGAACTTCTCAATTTTAGCAAAAAACGTTGGCCTACTGATTCAAGAAGTGAACCCCAAACAGGATAAACTGAAAGTAATCTATGCCGGGATGCATAATAATTAAACTAAAAATTATAGAAACAGAGAGCAGATTAATGATTGTCAGAGGTTAAGTGGGTAGGTATATGAAGGAAGTGGATGAGGCTATAAATGAGCAATGTGAGGAGTTCTTGCAACGGATTCTTGCACTGACCGAACTGTTCTCTATCTTGATTGTATCAATGTCAATATCCCAGTGGTGATAACTGTACTTTAGTTTTGCAGCATGTTACCATGGGGGAAATCTGGGTAAAGGTTACATGGAAACTTTCAGTATTGTTTCTTATTGAAACTATCGCATGTGAATTTCCAATTATCTCAAAATAAAAATACAATTTAGAAAATCAGAATGCACATTTAGAAAAAAAGTTATGAATGGAAATATACTGTCTGTGGGTGATCAGATCATTGCTGGCTTCCCTCCTCCCCTTTTGGGCTTTAAAAGATTTTTGAGTTTGTCTAATATGAACTGCAGTATTTGTGCATTTATTTGTGTAGTTTTGCAGATGTGTGGGGAATCATCAAAATGGTCTTTCCTTCCTCCCTCTTCTCTTCCCCATCCCTACCAGGCTCCCATCCTCCCTACCCCACCGCATCCCCATCTGCATTTAAATCTTGTATTTTTGCTGTAGCCTTTCCCGCACCTAGCTGGGATCAAAGCCTTACCTTAAGGCTAGGATCTGTAAGTGGATTTTGGGTTTCAGTCTAGGGAAAAGGACAAGAATAGGATTTGAAGGGTTCAGAAAGGGAGCAGAAGGGCCTTTGCTATATCCCTGATAATATACGCAGTACATAACTTAGGAAATGAGAGAAGAACTCGTGGGATATTGTTGTGCTTGTTTTTCTGCTCTTTTTTCTTTGTACTCGCCCGCCCATGCAGCTTTACAAATGAATCAGGAAATAGGCACTGGCTCCCTTTCCTTTTCTAGAAATGCTGATTCTTGTCTTCTGAGGAATGAGTGCCCCCCCCCAAACAATAAATCAAAGCCCTGAAACTCATTTGAAAGGCACCAAGGTTTACCCTTGATTAATTTCTTATTTCACCTTGCTCTTACCCAGTGCTGAAAGCATGTGGTGCATTTCAGTTTTAAAGGAAAGCTGCTGGCTTGGATTCATGAAGGATCTTCTTTGTTTCTCTCTCTCTCTCTTTCCCTCTCTCTCTCTGAGGGGAAGATTCCGGTTAAAATTTTTTCAGCATTTGATTATGAAGCTTTCAAAGATACAGAGAAGTTGAAAGAATGTTTCAGTGAACACCTGTATACTCACCACCTATATTCTACAATTTACATTTTATTGAACTCGCATTATAATACACCTTTCCATCCAGCCATCTTATCTATACATTCATCAAAGTAAGTTGCAGACTTTGTTACGCTTCCCCTAAGCATTTCAGTATGCATGCCATTAGCTAGAGTTCCATAATTGTCTAACGTTCTTTTTTTTCTTTTGATGTGAAATTTACATATGGCAAAATGTACGCATCTTAAGTGGTACATTTGCTGAGTTTTGACATATACATACAAATGAATAATCCAAGCCCCTGTCAAGATACAGAATGTGATCATCAGAAGTTTCCCTCATGCCCCTTCACAGTCCTTATTCACCCACAACATGCTTTATAGGTAACTAGTGTTCTGGAATCCTACAGAATGTACCCTTTATGGAAGGCTTCTTTCACCCAGAATAATGCATTTGAGAGTCATCCATGTTGGTATGTATCAGTAGTTCACCTATTTTTATTGCTGAGTAGTATTTCATTGTTTGAGTATACCACCATTTATCCATTCTTCTACCTGCCCTGTTTCATTTTTTTGCTATTACCAATAAAGCTGCTGTCCTTGCTTTTTTTGTGTTAATAAATGTGTTTCATTTGAGGAAATACCCTATGGTATCTCCATTGCAGGAATCAGGGTGAGGAATGTCTCCCATATGGTGGCTTGGTGAACTGTACCATAGCTTAGTGGTTGGTTCCCTGAGATGGCATTGGACTCTATAGTCTCCCTTCAGCCCAGAACAAAGGGATACCCCTGTCCCTGGCTGGATTTCCTCTCAACTTCTTTTTTTTTTTTTTTTTAAAGATTTTGTTTATTTATTTTGAGAGAGAGAGAGAGCGCATGCGAGCGCGCACAAGAAGAGGGCAGGGGCAGAGGCAGAGGGAGAAGCAGCCCCGCCCCCAACCCCGCTGAGCAGGAAGCCGGACATGGGGCTTGATCCCAGGACCCCGGGATCATGATCCGAGTGGAAGGCAGACGCTTCACCGACTGAGCCAACCAGGCGCCCCTCTTCTCAACTCCTAAATTGCTCTGCTAGATTAGGTGGGGCTGCATTCCAAAAAATGGCTTTCAATGTGTGACTTAACTGTCAGAAACACACAGCAGTCGGTTTTTCTCATTGTCCACAGGCTCCACCCTAATATTAGCTTCCACCATGTTTAGTAGGCTCTTTTGGGGGCTCCATTTTCATTCTGGTCACCTTTTATCACAAAGTCACCATGGAACAATTCTAATTTTTTAAAAAGCACGAGCTGGAGCAATTCTAATTTAAAAAAAAAATTAAAAATGAGCACAAAGTAAAACTGACTTGGGAAGTGTACAGTTCTGTGAATTTTAACATATTGTAGAAAAAAATGTGAATTTTAATGGAAAACCATGCATTATCTATAGCACACTCTTCCAGGCTATCTGATTTAGGCCTATTCATGGTCTTTGAGCAATTTTGCAAAGAGAAATTGTTTTGTAAATTGTAGGTAATTGCTAGATATGCAAACTCTGTCTTATCTAGTTGAGTTTTGATTGGCTTCCCTCCTTTCTGTGGGGAAACCAATTTTGCCTGTATTTGCAATTGGATTCTTTCATACAAATTTGTGCTTTTTTCACTTTTCCTTTACACCAGTTACATCAGCCTGTGTCCCTCCTTTGAGTAAAATAAATCTTCTTTTTAAAAAAAATTTTTAAAAAGATTTTATTTCTTTATTTGAGAGAGAGAGAGAGCACATGAGCACAGGGGAGGGAGGGGTAGAGGGAGAAGCAGACTCCCCACTGAGCAGGGAGCCCGATGCGGGGCTCCATCCCAGGACCCTGAGATCGTGACCTGAGCCAAAGGCAGACACTTAACCGCCTCAGCCACCCAGGTGCCTCTAAATCTTCGTTTTTAATCTGAAGAAGAGTTGACATACAATGTTGTATCAGTTTCAGGTGTACAACATAGTGACTGGATATTTATATACATCACAAAATGATCACCATGATAAGTCTAGTTACCATCTGTCACTGCACAAGGCGGTTTCAATATTACTGACCATATTCCTATGCTGTAGGTTGTATCCTTGGCTTTATTTATTTTATAACTGAAATATTATACCTCTTAATCCCCTTCACCTATTTGGTGCATTTCCCTGCCTCTGGCAACCACCAGTTTGTTCTCTGTATTACTGAATGTGTTTCAGTTTTGTTTTGTTCATTTGTTTTGTTTTTCAGATTGCATACGTAAGTGAAATCATATGATATTTGTCTTTCTCTGACTTTTCTGACTCAGCATAATACCCTCTAGGTTTATCCATGTTGTTGCAAATGGCCGGAATTCATTCTTTTTTTTTTAATATATTTTTTAAAGATTTTATTTATCTATTTTTGAGAGAGAAAAAGAGAGAGAGAGCACGCTCACACTCACGCACGAGCAAGGAGAGGGGCAGAGGGAGAAGCAGACTACCCACTGAGCAGGGACCCCAAGGCAGAACTTGATCCCAGGACCCGGGGATTATGACCTGAGCCGAAGGCAGATGCTTAACCGACTGAGCCACCCAGGTGCCCTCTGAATTCATTCTTTATTATGGCCGGATAATAGTCCACTGTAGATATATGTTGCATCTTCTTTATCCATTCATCTATTGATGGACATTTAGGTTGCTTCCATATCTTGGCTAGTGTCCATAAATATTGCAATGACCATAGGAGTGCATACATCTTTTCAAATTAGCATTTTCCTTTTCTTCAGATAAATACCTAGAAGTGGAATTGCTGGATCATATAGTAATTCTATGTTTGATTTTTTGCGGAAACTCCATACCAATTTCCAGAGTGGCTGCACCAATTGACAATCCCACCAACAGTACACGAGGGGCTCCCTTTTCTCCACATCCTCACCAATACTCGTTATTTCTTGTCTTTTTGATAAAAGCCATTCTGACAGATGGGAGGTGATAGCTCATTGTGGTTTTGCTTTGCATTTCCCTGATGGTTAGTGATGTTGAGCATCTTTTCAAGTGTCTGTTGGCCATCTGTATGTCTTTGGAAAAATGCCTATTGAGGTCCTCTGCCCATTTTTAATCGGATTATTTATTTTTGTGATATGGAGTTGTATGGGGTCTTTATAGATTTTGGATGTTAATCCCTTATCAGATATATCATGTGCACACCTCTCTTCCCGTTCAGTAGGTTGCCTTTTCGTTTTGTTGATGGTTGCCTTTGCTATGCAAAAGATTTTAAGTCTGGTGCAGTCCCATTTGTTTATTTTTGCTTTTGTTTCCCTTGCCTGGAGGAAACTGATCCAAAAAATATAGTTAAGACCAATGTCAAAGCGCTTACTGCCTATGTTTTCTTTGAGGAGTTTTAGGGTTTCAGATCTTACATTTAAGTCTTTAATCCGTTTTGAGTTTATATTTGTATATGGTGTAAGGAAGTGATCCAGTTTTATTCTTTCTCACATAGCTGTCCAGTTTTCCCAGCACCACGTATTGAGGAGACTGTCTTTTCCCCATTTTATATTCTTGCCTCCTTTGCTGTAGATTAATTGACCATATAATCATAGGTTTATTTCTGGGCTCTCTGTTCTGTTCTATTGATCTGTGTGTCTGTTTTTGTGCCAATACCATACTGTTTTGATGACCCTAGCTACATAGTATAGTTTGAAATCCAGGAGCATGGCACTTCCAGCTTTGTTCTTTCTCAAGACGGCTTTGGCTATTCAGAGTCTTTTGTGGTTCCAAACAAATTTTCGAATTATTTGTTCTAGTTCTGTGAAAAATGCCATTGGTATTTTGATAGGGATTGCATTGAGTCTGTAGGTTGCTTTGGATAGTATGGACGTGAGTAAAACTAATCTTTAACATATGTTCATTTTTATATCTGTATGAGAACCATGATTTTTTTTTTTTCTGAAAATTGTGGCGTTTTTTCCTCATTCTTAAACTGAAATATAGTTCACATACCATAAAGTTGATCTTCTTAAAGTGTGCAGTTTAGTGGCTTTTGTGTATGTTTAGATATTCACAAAGTGCAGCAACCATCCCTAATTCTAGAACATTGACATTTATGTTTTAACATACCACTGAGGTTTATCAAAGTTGTTGTATGTATCCATAGTTCATTCTTTTATACTGCTGAGCAGTCTTCCATTGTATAGATGTACCAGTTAATTTATCCATCACTTGTTGGAGGACATTTGTGTTGTTTCCAGTTTTTGGCATTTATGAATAGCGCTGCCATAAACATTCATGAACAGGATTTTTTTCATGTATTGTTATTTAATATTTTATCTCTGTCTTAGTTTTAACATCCCAAATTGTAAGTTTTTTGTGGGATGACTATTTAGATTTATACATCAATTAATTTCTTCATTCCCTGTGGCAGATCACATTTTCCAAAGATAGAGGCAACCATATCTCCAGTTGCACATGTTCTGCGGTGAGAACTTACCACACCCCCTTCAAGAGGTAGGGCCTAATTCTTCTCATCTTGAATCTGAGATGGCCTTAGCGACTCATATTCCTCAACAGAAGGTGGTGGGAGTGACACTGTGTGACTTCTGAGATGAGATGAGAAAAGGCCACACAGCGGCCGCCTGGTTCTCTCGGAACACTCACTCTCTGCACACTCCAATGGAGTGGCCATTTGTAGGTGCTCTAACTAACTATAGTCTCCTCTAAGCAGTCTTTGACGTATCCCAGCTCACATGCCAGATATATAGGGGAAGAAACTGCTAGATGCTTCCAGTTCTCAGGCATCTGAGTCATACGCAGACTTTCCAGACTTTCCAGCTGAGGCCTCAGACATCAGAAAACAGAGACAAGCCATTCTTGCTGTGTACACGGGTTTTTGCGTGGACAGAAGTTTTCATTTCTCTAGGGTAAATATCTGTAAGTGGGATTCTTCAGTCACATAGTAAGTGTACGTTTAAATTTATAAGAAGCCACCAAACTGTTTTCGAGGGTGGCTGCACAGTTTTGCATTCCCACTAGTAATATATGAGATTTCCAGTTGCTTGCAATCTTCACCAGCTTTTGGGCTTGTCATCATTTTTTATTTTAGCCATTCTAATAAGGGTGCAGTGATATCTCCTTGTGGCTTTAATTTGCATTTCCCTAATGGAAAATGATGCAGAGCATTTTTTTCACGTTCTTATTTGCCATCTGCATATCCTTTTTAGTAAAATGCTCAAGATTTCTGCTGTTTTTTTTTCTTTAATCAGTTGCTTCAGACTGACATTTAAAAAAAAAAATCAACTCTGATAATATCCCATGTCTCGTCTTCCCTCCAACATCACCCTTATTTCTCATTTTATTTTCCGATTAGTTTTTCTTCTTGGTGCGCCTTCAGCGAGGTTTGACAAATGCCTTTACCTGTGGAAGCTAAACTCCTATGAAGTGATACAGTATAATCATCACCCCAGAAACTTCCTTCCTGCCCCTTCCAATTATTCCCTGCCCCCTCTCCCCACCCAAAGTAATCAGTGCTCTGCTTTTTTGCCCACCACTGATTTTGCATGATATAAATGGAATCATGCAAAATGTATTCTTTTGTAACCCTTCTTTATTTAACATGGTTTGGAGATTCATCCATCTTGCATGGATCAGGACTTCCTTCCTGTTTATTGCTGGGTAGTATTCCATTGTCTGAATAGGGCCACGGTTTATTAATCTGTTCCTCTATAGATGAACACCTGGGCTCTTTCCAGTTTGGGCTATTATGAATAAAGCTGCTGTGAACCATCATGTACAAGTCTTTTGCTGGATATACATTTGCATTGGTCTCGGATAAACACCCAGTCGTTCCACTGCTGGGTCATAAAGACAGATATATAGGTAACTGTATAAGCAACTGCCGTATCTTTTTCCAAATGTAGAGAAATCTTTTTTTATTTTTTTATTTTTTAAAAGATTTTATTTATTTATTTGAGAGAGAGAGAATGAGAGACAGAGAGCACGAGAGGGAAGAAGGTCAGAGGGAGAAGCAGACCCCCGCTGAGCAGGGAGCCCGATGCGGGACTCGATCCCGGGACTCCAGGATCATGACCTGAGCCGAAGGCAGTCGCTTAACCAACTGAGCCACCCAGGCGCCCCCAAATGTAGAGAAATCTTTCTGTGGAAGATGCCTTGGGCGCCTCCAACTCCTGGGTTTCCCAGGAATAGAAGTGCCCTTTGTTGTGGAAATTGTGGGAGTGGAATATTCCCACCCCCTTCCTGGATCCGAGTTGATTCAAGAATATATGTGCCTCTCGTAGCAGCTCTGCTCTCACAGCTGTCAGCCCTGGTCAGGGGGAGGGGGGGAGGTTTAATTATAATGCTTCTGACAGTTTCTGAGCAGAAAGCCCAGTGCCTGCTGCACCAACAGCTGAGCTCAGCCTGAAGCTGCCGGGCTGAAAACTCACCTCCCCGTATCTGGCTCTTCTTCAATAGGGCTGCTTAATGGGCCAAGAATTTCGTGTTTCCACATGCTCCGTGTGCCGTTCAGGTGCAGGTTGCAGGCGCTCTCCAGCCCAAGAGGCTCGGATCACTTTCCTCCTACCATTGGCTTAGCTGCCGTGCAGACTACAGCTCAACACAACTCAAGTTCTCAGAGCTCATCACATTTGAACAGGCATCTCCTGGCTGGCTCTGCTCATGTGCCTCTGGGATCCACTTATACGTCCCCGGACATCTTTCTCCCACGGCCGATTGGGAGAGCAGGAGCACCAAGATGCTCTGGGAGTGGGCGGGGCGGGGGGGAGCACTTTTGTTTTTCCCCTTCCAGAAATTCTTTTTACTTCCTCTCAGAGCACTTCAGCGGTGTCTTCTTTATGGCACTGACCTCTTTGGACCCTGTATCATCACATCTTTGAAGTCATTTGTTCACTTAATGCCCCACCGTGTTCCAGAAAGAATCTGAACTGATTTTGTAAGAAGAAATCAAATACAATAGATATAAATTAAAAGTGGAGTAGGAAGAAAAATGAGGGTGGGAACATAAATGGAACCTGGAATGCTATTTTTATATGGTTCTTAACCTTCCTGGCAAATAGTGCCATAAGGAAAGTACTATTTTATTCATCTTTGTATTTCTTTTTTAAAGATTTATTTATTTATTTGAGAGAGAGAGAGAGCATGGGGGGGGGGAGTGGCAGAGGGAGAGGGAGAAGTAGACTCCCCGCTGAGCAGAGCCTGACATGGGACTGGATCCCACAACCCTGAGATCATGACTTGAGATGAAACCAGGAGTCAGCTTCCCAACTGACTGAGCCATCCAGGTACCCCTCATCTTTGTATTTCTAACAAGGCCTGGCCCATTCTTTTTTTAAAAAAAAACAACTTCATTGAGATATAATTTATGTGTAATAAAATTCACCCATTTAAATGTAAAATTCGACAGATTTTAGTATATTCACAGAGCTGTGAAATCATCATCCCAATCCATTTTGGAAGATTTTAACCACCCCGCAAAGAAACCCCATACCCATTAGCAGTCACTTCCCGTTCCCCCTACCCCTGAACCCTGACCATTAATTTGTTTTCTGTCTCTATGGATTTGCCCATTCTGGATTTTTCACGTAAATGGACTCATACAACCTATGGCCTTTTGTGTCCTCCCCCATTTAGCATAATATTTTCTTGGTTCATCCATGCTGTAACACATATCAGTACTTGATTTCTTTTGTGAATATTATGTGTGGCCACATAATATTCCATTGCAGGGATATAACACATGCGGTTTATCCATTCATCTGTTGATAAGAATTTAGGTTTTCTCTACCATTTGGCTATTATGAATAATGCTGCTATGCACATTTGTGTAGAAGTGTCTCTGTGTATGTATGTTTTCACTTTTCTTGGGCATAGACCTGGCAATGGAATTGCTGGATTAACTAGTAACTCTTAACTGTTTAGTTATTTGAGGAACTGCCAGACTGTTTTCCATGGTGGCTGCACCATTTTACATCACCAGGGCATGAGGGTTCCAATTTCTCCACATTCTGGCCAATACTTGTCATTATCTGTCTTTATGATTCTTCCATCCTAGTGGGTGTGAAGCAGTATCTCAATTTGGTTTTGATTTGCATTTCCCTAATGACCAATGATGCTGAACCTCTTTTCATGTGCTTATTGGCCATTACGCTATCTTATTTGGAGAAAAGTCTATCATATCCTTTGCTCATTTTTAATTGGGTTATTTGTTGATTTCCTTTGAGTTGCAGGAGTCTTTATATATCCTATCATACAAGTCTCTTGTCAGCTATATGATTTGCCAATGTTTTCTCCTATTCTGCAGGTTGTCTTTTTACTTTCTCTTCAAATGATGCTGTCATTTGAAGCTCAAATGTTTTTAATTTTGATAAAGTCCAAGGTATCTATTTTTTCCTTTGTTATTTCTGCTTTCGATGTTGTTTGTAAGAAGGTTTTGCTTAGGGCACCTGCGTGGCTCAGTCAGTTAAGCGGCCAACTCTTGATTTCAGGCTCAGGTCATGATCTCAGGGTGCTGAGATGGATGGAGCCCCTCATCAGGCTCCATGCTCAGCGGGGAGTTGGAGGGAGCCTGCCTGAGATTCTCTCCCTCTCCTTCTGCCCCGCCCTCTGCTTGTGTGTGCTCTCTCTCTAAAATAAATAAATAAATCTTTTTAAAAAGATTTTGTTTAGGGGCGGCTGGGTGGCTCAGTCGTTGGGCGTCTGCCTTCGGCTCAGGTCGTGGTCCCGGGGTTCTGGGATCGAGCCTCGCGTCGGGCTTCCGGCTCGGCGGGAAGCCTGCTTCTCCCTCTCTCACTCCCCCTGCTTGTGTTCCCTCTCTCGCTGTGTCTCTCTCTGTCAAATAAATAAATAAAATCTTTAAAAAAAAAAAAGATTTTGTTTAACCGAGGTTCACGAATCATCCAGCCCTTTCTTGCACAGACCAGACGTGCAACTGTTTATTTACAACAACAGCTACCATTTGTTGCGTGCTTGCTTTATGCTCGACAATACGCCAGGCGCTGTCCGAGTGATGGCGACAGTAGTAGCTGATTTTATTGAGCTCTTATATGAACGGTGTCATTTATTCCTCGCACCAAATCTTTGAGGTAAATAGAAATATGTCCGTTTTACAGATCGAGAAACTGAGGATCATAGACATTATTTGCATATGATGCCTAGAGTTGCTGTATCCATCTTCTGGCCACGAATCCAGCCATTGACATCAAGCTGTGAGGGACAGAAGGAGAATATGGAAAGGACCAGCTGTTGATGAGATACTGAATTAAAAACCAAATAATAAGATCAACCACCACATTAACAGCTGACATTTACTGAGCACTTAACAAGAGCTATCTTGTTTAGTATCACAGCAGTTCTGGGGCACCTGGGGGGCTCGGTCGGTTAAGCATCTGCCTTCCCCTCAGGTCATGATCCCAGGGTCCTGGGATCGAGTCCCGCATCCGGCTCCCTGCTCGGCGGGAAGCCTGCTTCTCCCTCTGCCCCTGCTCATGATCGCTTTCTCTCAAATAGATAAATGAAATCTTTAAAAAAAAAAATCATGATCATGATTTTTTCTCCCCTGCTCATGATCGCTTTCTCTCAAATAGATAAATGAAATCTTTTTAAAAAAAAAATCACAGCATTTCTTTGAGGAAAAAGGTACTATGACCCCACAGTGAGGCTCAGGAATGATAAGTACTAAAGCAGACTTTATTGGTCCTTTCCACTCTTCCTCAATAATAGAACCTCGATTTTTTCACCTTCTTTAGGGTAGTCATGATTATTTTGGGGGGAGGGGCGTGGAACTCCTTCCAATCCTGAGGAGATGAATCATGATTAATTTTAGCCAACCAGGGATCTCATTCCCCTTGCCAATAATTGATTTCTGCATGGAAATGGAACTAATCCTAGCCAATGGGACTTGAATGGAGGTCTGCTGAGGGATTTCTAGGAGAGATTTTCACTGAGAATAAAAAGACACTCATGGGAAGAAAGGTCTTTCCTGTTACTTAAAGTGGATGGTTCTGCACATGATGCCTAGAACATGTGTAACCTCGTGGCTCATACAAGCGGACACTGATGACAAACTGGGGAGGGCAGAGGGAATACATGGAAAGCACCAGTTTCCTGATGAGCCACTGAATTGAGAACCCTGTAATTGTCCCCAGATTTGTTGTTTAAGCCACTTTTCATCAATTGTTCTTTCACTGGCAGCTATATTAATCCTGTGTATTTATCCAAATATGTAGGTAGTAAATGGCAAAACCAGGAATCAAACCAAGGTCTGTCTGACTCCAAAGTTCATGAGCTTACTCACTATATAACATGTCTCTGTTTGATTGGTGAACTTGCAATGCAGGATTAACAGCCGGTGATATGATATCATATAAGATCCTGTAGGATAGAAATCATTTTGTATTGGCAAAGAGTATATGTATAAATTTAGAAAAGAATCTTAGAATCTTAGATGTCCTGATCCAAACTCCCACTTGGTGTAGGACTTCCCTCTTTAGCATCTCTAACTGACGATCCTTCCAGTCTACTTAATTATTTCCAGTGGAGAGGCAATAATTGTAATGGAGAAAAGTTAGACTTTGGAATCTGAGCTGGATCTGAATCCTGACGACTACTACCCTGGCCTTTCGGAGTCTAAATTTGTAAAATGGGCGCCATAATAGTCCATCAAGGTTGTGGTGATGGTTACTACAATAAATATAAAATTTCTGAATAGATGAAATAGATTGTAGAGAGTCATTATCTCATAAGGAAGTCATTCTTCTGTTGAATGTATAGTGATTTCTTTCTCTCTTTTTTTAAAGATTTTTTATTTATTTGTTTAATTTATTTATTTGACAGAGAGAGACACAGCGAAAGAGGGAACACAAGCAGGGGGAGTGGGAGAGGGAGAAGCAGGCTTCCCGCCGAGCAGGGAGCCCTATCCGGGGCTCGGTCCCAGGACCCTGGGATCATGACCTGAGCCAAAGGCAGACGCTTAACGACTGAGCCACCCAGGCACTCCGAATGTGTAGTCATTTCTAATGAAAAGAAGTTGAGCTCCCACCCAAACACCTGGGAAGACTGGATAACAAAATCCTCCTTTTTGAGGGCTAAAGAATTTTGAAGGGTGCTAGCCGATACTAAGAATAGCAATTATACCATTCTATAGGCAGAGGAAACCTTGGGATCCCATCTGACATTTGCTCTTTTAACTCCCAAATTTGGATTATAGGGAAAATTGTATTTTCCCACAAAACCACAACAGTATGTCTCACCTCATGTGTTCTTAAACTATGATCTCAATATTCCTCCCACTGATGGGGTGGGCTTTATGTTTCTTTCCCTCAAGTCTGGGTTATGGCTTATGACTGCTCCAATCACTTACATGCAGTAGAAGTGAGGTTATCTTATTTCTGAAGCTAGTTCATCATAAAGATACAGCTTTTTTGACACAGCCACCAGGCCCAACTAGCCCACGTAGGGAGACCACATAGACAGGCTCAATATGGAGGGGACCTGAGGCCCTCAGGTGACAGGCAGCATCAACTACCAGACATGTGAGCTAGCCTCGAGATGGCTCCAGCCACTAGCGTCTGAGTATTCCAGGTGAGGCCCCAGACATTATGGAGCATCCCTGCTGTGCCCTGTCCAAATTCCTGACCCACAGAATCCATGGCCATAATAAATGGTTGATTTACGCTTCTAAGTTTTCAGGTAATTAGTTATGTAGCCATGGCAACTGCACTAGGTGACATACACACAAAAATTCAATAACATACCTGTACGGTAATTTTTAACCGTAGCTCTATAAATCATAGTTAGTATTAATTATCATCACCTATGGGCTCCGAACTTTGTATCCATTATTTCATTTAATTCTTGCACAATTCCTACAGGGTTGGCCCTATTCGTATTTACATTTTGTAGCTGAGTAAACGGAAGCTCAGTGAGATTCAATAACTTGTTTGGAGTCATGCAGCTAATTCCGCTATGTCACATGGCTTCTTAAGAGAGAACTATATTTTAAATATGCAACAAAAGATAGAATCTCTAGGGTTTGATTACAGAAACCTTACTCAGATTTCCCATGCTTGTCCCTCCCAGCTTCCATAAAGCCACTTTCACTAAATGCCTGTAATTACTGCATTAGCTTCTAGTTGGTTTCTTTGCTTTCAGATTTCCGGGGTACAAAGTCCTCCTGTACTTTCTACCCCATTGAGCTTCCTAAAATGCCAATGTGGGTCTGTCTCTCGCCCATGTCTTTAACTTACTAGCTTCGTCTGAAAGCCCCCTTCTTTTCCAAACGACTCCATCAGGAATGCCAATTCTTCAAAGACAAGGTTCTTCCACTTCCTCTTTTTCTTTTCTTTTTTTAAAAAATATTTATTTACTTGAGAGAGAGAGAGAGAGAGCACAAGCAGGGGGAGGGGCAGAGGGAGAGGGAACAGCAGACTCCCCACTGAGCAGGGAGCCCAATGCGAGACTCGATCCCAAGACCCTGAGATCATGATCCGAAGGTAGACGCTCAACCAAGTGAGCCACCCAGGCGCCCCACTCTTCCTCTTCTCATCATTGCTCCCTTCAGTGCCTGCCCAGAGCCTGGCAGAGCAGAGGCTCAGGAAATACTTTGTGAAATGAAATCTCTTGAGAACACTATCGTATAGGTCAGTTTTCTGCCTTCTTTCATTTTGTTCCACACAAGGATATTTTAGACCAGGAATGGATCTCTTTCTAGAATTTGTTTCCTGGGATTTAAACTAGGCCAGTGACCAGAGACATCCCTCATGCCCTTCTAAACTTCTGGAAAAATGACCTAAGCATTCCCTTTGTTGATGTAGAGTGAGAACAGAATGTTTTGCTTGGTTTGAGCAAAAATTTTTTTGTTTAAAAATTTTATTTTATTTATTTGTCAGAGAGAGAGAGAAAGAGAGCACTCACAAGAAGGGCGAGCGGCAGACAGAGGGATTAGCATGGTCCCCACTGAGCAGGGAACTCGATCCCAGGACCCCGGGATCGTGACCTGAGCCAAAGGCAGGCGCTCAACCAACTGAGTCACCCAGGCATCCCAGTTTGAGCCAAATTTATGGGTAATACCTTTCACTGAACTGACACTTGCAAACCTTCTCCCAGGTTGGAGATAGGTTGCATCTCATATTTTTTACAATTAATTTTTAATTCTGTAAATAGTACACAAATGATTTCTCATTGTTTCTTTGACACCATTACTTTCCACAAATTATGTTTCTTTTTGCCGAAGTATATTCTCTAATAATGATTTCTAAGAGTTTCTGTGGTTGGTAAGAATTCTGGGTTCACCTCTGTCCAAAATGGCTTTATTTCTCTCTCCCACTTATATAATAGTCTGACTTGGTAATTAAATCCGAGGTTCAACATTATTTTCACTCAACAATTTGAAGATATGCTCCATTGCTTTCACGTCTGATGTTGCTAATGGCAAGTCTGATGTCAAACTTCTTGTTCCATTGTAGGTGATCTTTACTTATCCTTCAATGTTTTTAGTATTTTCCCATTATGTTTGATGTACCAAAATTACACTGTGATGTGTCTAGGTTTAAAGTTTTTTTTTTTTTTTTAATTACCATTCTTGTTTTTATAAGTCCTCCTCCTTGTCACTTAAAGGGTCCTTTCAGTCTGAATATTCATGACTTCAATTCTAGGAAGTGTTTTTGTTTTTGTTTTTTGTTTTGCTATTTATTCTTCAGATATTGATCCCCATCTATTCTCTTAATTTTTATTCAGTAGAACTCCTATTAGACAAATGTGGAAATTTCTTGATTGGTCTGTCCTTCATGCATCTCACCTTTTCTTTACTACTTTCCACCATTCTATCCTTTATCCTATGCTTTGGGAGAATGCATCAGCGTAATTTTCCAGCTCGATTTGATCTCTACTTGTATCCATTACAAATCTTTTTTCAGTCCATTTACTTACATTTTCATTTTATCCATGGTATTTATTTTTAAAAATTTCTTATTTTTTTCATATTTACCTGTTACTGTTTCAAAACTACTTGTTCTTTCATAGATGTGATCTCTTATCATTCTAAAATTATTATGATCATTTTATACTTATGTTCTGAGAAATTTTTCTCTCAAGACCATTTGTCTGATGAAAGTCTTTTTATTTGTTGAGTTTTTTGTCCGTATTTCATGTTATTTTCTTTGTTTAAATGTTTGATGATTCTCTTATTATATACTTCTCTCTGTGGTTGAGATTTCTTTTTAGACTATCTGTTCTGTCTGTTTGGGCAACCTGTTTCGGAGAATAGAGGGAATAGGTAGAGCTGCTGTTTCCAATCAGAGTGGGTGAGCTGGAGAACATGCCATGAGAAGGGCACCTTGATAAATCTGTGTGCCTCTCTATTTTTCATAAATGCTGCTTGGCCATTGCCCATCACCCAACATACTAGACTATCTCACTGCCTTAAGCTCCCATACTTATTGCTTTCACTTCAAGAGAGATCCCTCTGTTACTGTATGTGGTGACAAAAGGGATGGGCAAAATTTGAGTCTTCTGGCTTTTCTTCCTGGGATACTGAGTAGTTGCCTCTAAGACAGCTCCTTCGTCTTAGTTTTTACCTTTTGGCATGGAGAACTCCTGTGGTGCTTTCGTCATCTGTAAGAATACTCTACTGTGCTCTCCCATGTGTGTCCCAAGCTGTGGTTTCCTTCTTTAATCAGAACCCATCTACTCCTTGTCTTTCACATGTCCCTCTCAAGAGCCTGTCAAGAGTGATTTCAAGCATGACTATGTATTGAATCATTGTTGTTGTTGTTGTTGTTGTTTCTGTTGTTGTATCAGGCATAATAGAGAAAGGGAAGAAACTGTAAACAGTGGTGACTCAAGAAGATATAAGCTTATTTCTCTATTACATAAAAAAAGTTTGTAAAGAAGTTTCTCAGGGATGATATGGTTGCCCCATGATCACCAGGCTTCAGTCTATCTTGTCATTCTGCCATTCTCAAAACCTGCCTTCCACTTCCAGGTGCAACATGGCTGCTTGCACACAAATCATATCATTCACGTTTCAGCCAGTAGGGAGATGGAAAGGCAAAGAAGGGGGCCATCCCTCCCTCTATGGGTACTTCTTATATGTTGTACGTGATACTTCTATATTCTGGGAGTTTGTATTTTTACAGATAATACATATAAAAAATAAATAAATACATATAAATGTATTTTTATACACACCATGCATACTGCAAGGATATCTACATATGATGTTTCATTTATTCCTTAAAACAACCCTTATATTATCCCTATTTTATAGATAAACTCCACTAATTTGCTCAAGGTCATACAAGGAATAACTGGGATCCCAAGTCAGATCTGACTCCAAAGTTTACCTTATTAGATTCTTTCCACTATGCCTTTGGCTATACATTAGAATGACTAGGGTAGCTTTAAAAAGTATTAATGCTTGGGAACTACACCAGATCAATTAAATCACAGTCCAGAATAGTTTGTAAAAGCCTCCCATTTGACTCGATTGTGAAGGCAGAGTTGAGTACTACTGCACTTTCTAGCTAGTTTTTTTCTCTCTTCTTTTCTTTGCCTGTGTATGCTTTATATCAAATATTTTGATTACCTGATTGCTAACTCTGCTTATGTTTTCACATGTCTGTGTAATTTTTCATTATTTTGAAGAAATACTGACAACTCATATTTGATTCAAACTAAATAAGTCATTGAGAAATATATCAGACATGCAAAAGTATACAAATTTTGAAAATCTATGTACTCAATCATATTAACAGATTACAGAAGAAAAAAATCACATGATCAAATCAATACATGCAGAAAAAACATTTGACAAAATTCAACATCCATTCATTATTTTTTTTGAAAGCCCTCAGAAAACTCTAGGAAAACTCCATTTGATAAAGAACATCTACCCCCCCCCCAAAAAAAAAGAAGAACTTACAGTTAGTATCATACTTAATGATGAGAGGGCTAAATGTTTTCCAGCTAAAGACTGGGAACAAGTTAAGGATGTCCATTCTCACCACTGCTCTTCAATATAGAACTATAAGAAGATTGGCCTCAGGCAATAAGGCAAAAAATGAAATAAAAGGTATTCTGATTGGAAAGGAATAAAGCCATCTCTTTTTGCAGATGACATGATCTACATAGAAAATCACAAGACAATTACAAAAAAACTTGTGGAGCTAATAAGTGAATTCAGCACATTTGCAAAGTGTCAGGTCAATATACAAAAATCAATTGCATTTCTATTTACTAACAACGAACATGCAGAAAGCAAAATTTTAAGTATAATACCATATACAATCCTTTAAAAAATCTTAGGGGTATATCTAACAAGACATGTATAGGATGTGTATGCTGAAAATTATAAAACATTGAGGAAAGAAATCAAAGAAGATATAAATAAATGGAGAGACATGTCACGTACATGGATTGGAAGACGCAATATAGAAAGACGTCAATTCTCTTCTAACTGGTAGATAGGTTTAACCCAATTCCTATCAAAAATCTTGCTGAGATATTTGATAGATACAGACAAGGTTATAAAATTTCTATGGAAAGGCAAAGGACCTAGAATAGCCAAAACAATTTTGAAAAAGAGTAAAATGGGAGAAATCAGTTTACCTGATTTCAAAAGCTTTTTTATAGTTACAGTAATCAGGATGGCTTGATATTGGAGGAGGGATAGACACAGAAATCCATGGGCTAGAATAGAGAACACAGAAATAGACTCACATAAATATATTCAATTGACTTTTGATGAAGGTGAAAAAACAACTCAATGGAGGAAAGATAATCTTTTTAACGAATGGTGCTGGAGCAACTACATAGCCATAGACAAAAAATATGAACTACAATCTAAACTTCACAGCTTAAACAAAAATGAACTCAAAATGGATCTTAGATTTAAATGTAAAGCATACATCTATAAAACTTTTAGAATATAACATAGGAGAAAACTTCAGGACCTAGGCTTTATGAAGAGTTCTAGACACAACACCAAAAGCACAATCCATAAACAACAAAAGACTGCCAATAGCCAAAGCCATCTTGAGAAATTGTTGGAGACAAGAATAAAGCTGGAGATAACATGCTCCTGGATTTCAAACTATACCACATAGCTAGAGTAATCAAAACAGTATAGTACTGACACAAAAACACACAGACCAATGGAACAAAACAGAGAGCCCAGAAAGAAACCCAAACTTATATGGTCAATTAATCTATGACAAAGGAGGCAAGAATATACAATGGGGAAAAGACAGTTTCTTCAGTAAATGGTGCTGGGAAAACAGACAGCTACATGTAAAGGAATGAAACTGGACCACCTTCTAACACCACACACAGAAGTAAACTCAAAATGGATCGAAGATCTAAATGTGAGATCTGAACCATAAAAGTCCTAGAAGAAAACACAGGTAGTAACTTCTCTGACATTAGCAACGTTTTTCTAGATAGGTCTCCTAAAGGCAAGGGAAACAAAAGCAAAAATAAACAAATGAGACTACATCAAAATAAAAAAGCTTCTGGACAGCAAGGGAAACCATCAGCAAGACAAAAAGGCAATCTAATGAATGGGAGAAGATATTTGCAAATGATCTATCCAGTAAGGGGTTAATATCCAAAATATATAAAGAACTTATGCAACTCAACACCAAAAAAACCCCCAAACAATCCTATTTAAAAAATGGGCAGAGGACGTGAATAGACATTTTTCCAAAGAAGACATCCAGATGGCCAATAGACACATGAAAAGATGCTCAACGTCACTAACTGTCAGGGAAATTCAAAGCAAAACCACAATGAGGTATCACCTTACACCTGTCAGAAGGCTAGAATAATAATAATAAAAAAATAAATGACAAGCTTTGGCGAGGATGTGGAGAAAAAGGAACCCTTGTGCACTCTTGGTGGGAATGTAAGTTAGTGCAGCCCCTGTGGGAAACAGTGTGGAAGGGCACCTGGGTGGCTCAGTGGGTTAAGCGTCTGCCTTCGGCTCAGGTCATGATCCCAGAGTCCCGGGATCGAGTCCTGGAATCCAGCCCCAAAGCAGGCTCCCTGCTCAGTGGGGAGTCTGCTTCTCCCTCTGCCCCTCACCCTGCTTGTGTTCTCTCTTTCTCGCTCTTGCTCTCGTGCTCTCTCTCAAATAAATAAATAAATAGTAAAATCTTTTAAAAAGAAAACAGTATAGAGTTGCCTCAAAAAGTTAAAAATAGATAGACCATATAATCCAATAATTCCACTACTTGGTATTTACACAAAGAAAATGAAAAAATTTATCTGAAAAGATAGAGGCACCCTTAGGTTTATTGCAGCATTATTTATAATAGCCAAGACATGGAAACAGCCCAAGTGTCCATTGATAGGTGAATGGATAAGGAAGATGTGGTACACACACACACACACACACACACACACACACACCCCTATAAAAAAAGATGAGATCTTGCCATTTGCAACAACATGGATGGACCTAGAGGGCGTTATGCTAAGTGAAATAAGTCAGACTGAGAAAGACAAATAGCATGTGATTTCACTCATATGTTGACTCTAAAAAACGAAACAAATGAATACACAAACGAAAAGCAGAATCAGATCTATAAACACAGAGAACAAACTGATGGGGAGATAGGCAAAATGGATAAAGGAGAACGGGAGATACAGGCTTCCAGTTATGGAATGAATTAGTCACGGGAATCAAAGTTACAGCGTAGAGAATATGGTCAATGCCATTGTAATAGTGTTGTATGGTGACGGATGGGAGCTACACTTGTGGTGAGCAGAGTATAACGTATAGAGGTGTTGGATCACTATGTTGTACACCTGAAACTAACGTAACCTTGTGTGTCAACTATACTCAAATAAAAAATCTTTTTAAAAAGCACAATCCTTAAAAAATAAGACTTGCGCTCTATGGAAGACCATGTCAAGAGGATGAAAAAACAAGCAACAGTCTGAGAGAATATATTTGCAAACCACATATCTGACAAAGGACATATCTAGAATATATAATAAACTCTCAAAACTCAACATTAAAAAATGGGGGTGCCTGGCTGGCTCTGTTGGTGGAGCAGGAGACTCTTGATCTCGAAGGTTCTAAGTCTGAGTCCCATGTTGGGTGTAGAGATTACATAAAAATAAAATCTTTAAACAAACAAACCAACCCGGCAATTCAATTAGGAAATGAGCAAAAGGCACAGAGTCATCTCCTGAAGAAGATACGCAGTTGGAAAATAAGCACATGAAAGATATTCAACACTATGACACATTAGGGAAATGCAAATTAAAACCATAAAGGGATATCACGACACATCTATTAGAATGGCTAAAATAAAAATCTCAATTGCTGGTGAGGATGCACTGGAACTGGGTCTCTCATACATTGCTGGTGAGAAAGTAAAATTTTAAGTCACTCTGGAAGAAAGTTTAGCAGTTTCTTATAAAATTAAACATGCAAGTATCATATGACTCCGCAATTGCTCTCCTGGGCATTTCATTACCAGAGAAATGAAAACTTATGGCTGCGCAGAAATCTGTGCATCACCACTTACACTTAACGCTCATTTATTCTATTTTACTGTGTATAACATTCCACGTATGAATAACCACTGATCAAATTAGTATGCCGATGATAGGCGTTTGGGTTGTTTTCATTTTTCCACATTTCAAATAATACTTTTATAAATGTCCTTGTAATGGTCTCTTTGAACCCGTGTGTGAGCATTCCTCTTGCATGGGTATCTAGGAATGAAATTTCTGGGTCCTAGATTGATACCTACTTTCAAATCTACTAGCTACTGCCCAAAACTGCTCTCCAAAATTGTACCAATTTATGTTTCCTTCAACACTGTATGAGTTCCAGCTGTTTTTTTGTCTTCGCCATACTTATAAAATTTCTACCAATCTCACGGTTGCAAAATACGTAATTTCTGTTTTAACTTGGATTTCCCTAGTTATGTGTGAGGTTGAGCATATTTTAACATGTTTATTGGCCATTCCAGGTTTCCTCTCCTATGAATAACCTGGACTAATCCTTCGCTCATTTATTTTTTCTATTGGAGCTTTGCCTTTGCCTTATTGATACAACTTTATATTATATATTTCAGGACATTAATCCTTGTTTGTTATATAAAATTCAAATATATTTTCTCAATTTGTTACTTATCTTTTAATGCTTGAATGCTGTCTTTCACCTTCAGATGCTTTAAATTTTCATGTAATCAAATTTACAAATATTTTCCTATGAGATTTCTGCTTTTTTGTCTTGGTTAAAAAAAGTCTTTTTTTTTTTAAACCACAAAGATTTAAAGAGAATCTCCCATATTTTAGTCTAATAATTGTAAAGTTCTGTTCTTTATATTCAGGACTTTAAGACATCTGGAGTTTATTTTATGTATGGTGTGAGGTGTGGATCTAATTTAATTTTTTTCCATATGAAAGTTAATTGTCCCAAACCATCTATTGAATATTCCATGCTTCCCTTACTGAATCCAATTTAAAAATCCCCAAACCTACTATGTGTTAGACATTGTTCTTGGCATTTTGAATACAGTATTAAAAACAAACAGGGGTGCCTGGGTGGTTCAGTCGGTTAAGGGTCCGACTCTTGATTTCAGGTTAGGTCATGATCTCAGGGTCATGAGATCGAGCCCCATAGGTCTCTGCACTCAGTGAGGAGTCTGCTTGAGACTCTCTCCCTCTGCCTCTGCCCTTCTTCCCTCTCATACACACACACACACACACTCCCTCTCTCTCTCTCAAATAAATAAATAAACCCTAAAAAATAAAAACAAACAAAAATATTACTATTGGTATGGTGAATTGTATTTTATTAAAGCTGTTAGAATATTCCTGCCCTTGTGGAGCTTATATTCTACTTGGCAAGATATATAATAAACATAATAAATAGGTATATTATGTAGTATGCTGGAAGATGATAATTGTTATGGAAAAAACAGAGCAGGATAAAGTAAATTGGGACTGCTTCCTTGAGCGGGAAAGTTGTAACTTTAAATAGGGTGGTCTATGTTGGCCTTGTCGAGAAGTTGCTATTGGGGCAAAGTTTTGAAAGAAGTGAAGGAGATGCCCTATGAGTATTTGAGGGAAAATAAAAACTAATACTTTTACCATATATACTATGTGCCAGGGTTTGTTCCAAGCACTTTACATATATTTACTCATTTAACCCTTATAATAACAGATATTTCACAACAACTGATATTTATGAATTTCACAAAAATTTCTGTTGGGGTTTTTATTGGATTTCCTTCATATATATAGATTACTTTGGGGCAGGTTGATACCCTTACAACATTGCCTCTTGCCATCCATAAGCATGGTCTGGTTCTACATTTATTCACAGTTTCTTTTATGTTCCTCAATCATTTTATGATTTTCTCAATAAAGGTTCTGTACACATTTGTTAGATTTATTCCTATGTATTTTATTGTTTTGTGGTCCCCGTAAACAGTTTGTATATATTTTCAACTTCGCTTCCTGTTGCTTACCCTGCCCCACCCCAGATCCTACTCTCTGTGGGTTTTTTTTAGGTAATATACTGTAGTGATTGTGTGTGTGTGTGTGTGTGTGTGTGTGTGATGAATGGTCTTGCTACCTGACCCTGCTCTTTAAGCTGAGTTTGATTAACCCAGACAGACCACAACATATCAAGAACGATCTAAGCCCTTCCCCTTCATGATTTTTGCAAGATACATATTCTTGTCCTGTCTCCTCAATGAGTCTTTAAGCTCCCTGGGGGCAGTGAGTGTGAGCACATGGGAATGACTCAAAAAGGTCTTACTGCTACTTTTCCCACAATGGGGTTGCTGTACTTTTTCTTCAATTTCTTCACTCCATTGAGCTCTCAACCATGACTCTCCCTTGATCTTCGAAGTTGACTTCCATACATAAAGATGCTCCCTGGACTCACGCCTGAGCTCTTCTTCTTTTTTTTTTTTAAAGATTTTTATTTATTTATTTAACAGAGATAGAGAGAGAGCACAAGTAGGCAGAGCAGCAGACAGAGGGAGAAGGAGAAGCAGGCTCTCCGCTGAGCAGGGAGCCCGATGCGGGGCTCGATCCCAGGACCCTGGGATCATGACCCGAGCTGAAGGCAGCTGCTTAACCGACTGAGCCACTCAGGCGTCCCTGAGCTCTTCTTTTCTGTCAGTGATTCCTCTCCTTTCAGGAAGTGAAAGAAAAATCTTGATGAGTAGCTGAGAGCTCTTTGAGAGAAAATATGTTTGTGAGATGATCTAGTCCAGTTTTTGCAAAAGGTTGATCCACAAAACATTTGTTTATGAGATGCCCTGGAAAAAGAGGTTCTGAGCTTTTTAAAAATTTTTATTTATTTATTTGAGAGATTGAGAGAGAGAAAGAGAGAGCACAGCAGGGGGAGTGTCAGAGGGAGAGAGAAGCAGGCTCCCCGCTGAGCAGGGAGCCGGAAGCTGGGCTCCATCCCAGGACCCTGGATCCTGACCTGAGCCGAAGGCAGACGCTTAACGACTGAGCCATCCAGGTGCCCCTGAGTTGTTGCTGTTGTTGTTTTTAAAGCAGGAAGCCCTTTATACTAAATTGCTTTTTTGGAGACAAATGCCATATTTTATGCATATTAAAGGAGAAGTTTCATGGTAAAGAAAACAAATTTTGTTTATCCCCCCACTTTTTAAAAATTTTTGACCAAAGAACCATTTTTGTTTGTTTTTAAAGACCCCCTTGTTAACATCCACATACCTCACACAGGGAAACCTTGATCTTGTTCACCCATCTGCTCTTTGATGGATATAAACAAATGAAATCATCTACCCCAGACTGTCTCCTAAAGACATTTTGCGGCTTCCACAGTAGTGTTGCAAAGCCTATATCATGAGGAAATCCTTCTAAAATCTATTCTAAATCCTTTATGTTTTTTTATCATCCCATCTATTCTTCTATCCTCCCCAGAAAATAAAAAAAAATTGAGTCCCGATACAAAACCGATCACCGTATATTTATGAAATGCTTATGATGTGCAATAAAAATATTAAGACATTCAGGGACGCCTGGGTGGCTCAGTCGGTTAAGCATCTGCCTTCAGCTCAGGTCGTGATCCCGGGGTCCTGGGATCGAGTCCAGCGTCGGGCTCCTTGCTCAGCAGGAAGCCTGCTTCTCCCTCTGCCTGTCGCTCCCCCTGCTTGTGATCGCTTGCTCTCTCTCTGACAAATAAATAAATAAAATCATTAAAAAAAAATTAAGACATTCACCTTGCTGGACAAGGAAGCTACAACCATTGTTCGGAATTTCCATATTTCCCTGCCCTTATTCCTTGATATGTGTCTGCCCTTGACCTGAACAACCCTGATCTTTCCAAAGATGGCCACAGTGTAAGGCAGAAACAAATGGAAGAGAACACACTGGACACAGGCGACCCTCTGAGGTTGTTATTTAGAAGCCAGAAGAACAGCAGCAAAGTGGGCAGCCTTGACTAGGCAGGTTGCACACGGAGGCTGTCTACCTCACTAACACAGAGATCTTAGACTTGCTTTGCCAACACCTTCCCAAAAAGGAATGTCATTTTTTTAATCCCACTTTGAGGCATATTACAGTAAAACACATGCACCAAAAAATGCTTCACCTATTCAACAGCTATATCTAAAAAGGAGGGTTAATTGTATTAGGAATCAGATAGAAGATCATTAAGGAGCCTGCTATTAGCTCTGAGCTTTCTGGAAGCCAAGTGACAATGGAGTCATGGTAGGTCAAGACTCTACCTGTTAATACACGTAGTCTCAGTTGTGAAGATGGTAGCCCGCCCCTCCTTTACTCTCTCACCTTTCTCTTCTTTTGTCTTATAGTTTGATCTGATTTAATAAATTTAATGTGGTTGCTTCCTTCCCTTTTCTAACATATTTGATATAAAGAAGACATTTTGTAACCAATAGGAAATTTGAGGAGCCATTAATATTCATCTTGTAGCCATCAGACTCACTTCACATGGAAACGTCTCTGGGTTGGATTCAAACTCACAAACTCTCATAGGTAAACGCCACAGATCCCATTAACCAGATTATTACAGCAAGCTAAAAGGTCTTGGGGGTCCTTTTTCCGACATCATCCCCCATGAAATTCTGGAACTCTTTTCCCTTGTCTTGTCCTTTTTGTTCTTCCTCATAGTCTACTCCACTGACCTGAATTCAAAAACGACCAGTTGTTGGATGCATGAACTAAGGATGCCTTCAAGAACGTTCAGGTTTGATTGTTTTGTCTCAAGAAGGTGCGAGGAAGAGAGCTACAATTTCTAAGAAGCCTGGTTTGACTACCTGAGTCTGATCCCCAGGCAGATTAGGCCAAGGTTTTGGCCAAGTGAAATTGCCAATTCCCTTTAAAAAGGGGGTGTGGGGGGGCTAGCACATTGCTCATTAGAACATTCTGCACTTGCCTCTGCAATCTTTTTGCTACCCTGCAATTTCCTGTCGGTTATAAATGAAACCTTTCTAGCTGTTAATGCAGCCTGAGAATTGAAAAAAAAAAAAAAGCATGTAATTAATCTTAGGAGTTGGGGGGATTCACTAAGCCTGAGTTATAGGGGAGAAGCTGGACAAGGCACTAGGACCTAGAAGGCATCTATCCACCCTGGCAGGAATTTCTTGCTTGGAGCTCAGACAACAAAGGCATAGAGAGATTGGTTTTCTTTCTCTCAGCATCTCCACCCAACCAGCAGAAAACCGGTGAGTGGGGCTTTCGGTGATTTTCAGGCAGAATGTAACAGATGCCAAGCGGGAAAAGCACAAGGCAACACACTTGCTCTAACCCTCTCTCC
Organism: Leptonychotes weddellii; assembly: GCF_054177405.1. Taxonomy (NCBI): domain Eukaryota; kingdom Metazoa; phylum Chordata; class Mammalia; order Carnivora; family Phocidae; genus Leptonychotes; species Leptonychotes weddellii. Next base: position 31,679,868 of record NC_138385.1, read on the forward strand.
CTTTCTCTCCTTCTCCTTTTTTTTTTCTTAAATTTTATTTTGCCTTATTCTATCGGATTTTTTCCTAAGCCTCTACCTGGGATTTTCCTTTGGAAAAGTGAGTTTGATGTTCATTTGTTTTCACTGTGTTGTTGATTTAGAATAATACCACCCGTGATCCTAAAGCAAAGCCAAATGTTACTGGCATGCCTGGGGAAATGCTTGCTACTCGTCTTGAGGAAGTGGGGTCTCTCACCCCTGCAGGTTGTCTGACGGAGACAATGCTGAGCTCAGCACAGGTCATGGTGACATTGGAGGAAAAGGGGGATAGAGCCTGGCAAGCCTCCTAGGCACCAGTCCTCCTTTATCTCCTGTCCTCCTGGTCCCTTGCAAATATCTCGATGTGGCAGTGTGTAGCAGCTGAGCCCTGCTGGCTCTGAGTCTTTTTATCCCCATCTGTGAGATGCATGTTAATAGTTGGGTTCCTAGGCTGTGGTCACTACCTTTGCTAATGCTCGAGGCTTCTGTTGTGTTTGGTTTCATGTTTTGATTTCTCTCCTTTTTTCCTCCCTCCCTTCCTTCCTCCCTTCTTCTTTCCTTCCTTCCTTCCTTCCTCTTCCTTCCTTCCTTCCTTCCTTCCTTTCTTTCTTTCTTTCTTTTTCTTTCTTTCTTGTTCAGCAGAAGAGGAAAAAACAAATCTGACAAATGACCATCTTTTGCCTCAGCTAATGCACCTGGGCAATAGACAAGTTTGGGGGTGAATTGCTGTTGTGAGGGGCAAAATGCCCCTTCGGTCAGGGTAGAAATCCAGAACAATGAAAGGTGTGCTTGTTTCGAAAGGTCCCATATGCTTTCCAGGGACTCATTGGGGGATCTTTCAACAATTAAATTATTCCATTAAGGGGTGGGGCTGCCTCGTTGGGGAGGGATAAAGCACATATTAAAAAAAAAAGAAGAAAGAAAGAAAAGGATTTTGTGACCAAATGGTACCAGGGGGAAAGCAGAGCTAATAACTTGTTAAATAACTGATTTTTCTAATCCTTTTTTTTCCAGCTTATTTCTTATGATTGTCGGATAGCTGCACCAGCTTGGTGGGGAAAGGGTTTGATGAATAGCACAAAGACACTAGCTATTCTCTGGAGGCTGTCCCTTTAAAGGAGAATTCTGGTTTATTGGGGGGGGGAGGGGAGGCACACATTAGAGTAGGAAAGGGGGTTTGGAATAAAATGAAAAACCTTCCCCTCCCGTCGTCATTTTACTGAAGCACAAAGATTGCCTCCTAAACTGGAGATGCTAACCTCAGCCAGCGCCTTCTATTCTCTTCAAGGGGATTCTGTCAGGCTAAGGATTCATTTACAACTGTTAGTCATGTGGGCACATGTGTGAGGAAACAGATGCCAGTTTTAATGTATTTAGCCCGAAGTTACAATTTGATAGGAGCCACTGTCAAGAAGTCCCAGGATTTCAAGCGATTTCAAAATCCCTCCCTCTCCCCTGTTTGGAACAGTGCCCAGAGTGCCTCCCTCCCTATCTCTTACCCCACCCCCGCCAACACCAGCACCCCCCCCCCAGCCCCTCCTTCTTCTCTATTAAGATCAATATTCCTGCAGGTCAGGGGCAAGCAGCAGATGGGTCACGGGCTTTTTTCAACCAGTTCTTTCTACAAGCAGCAGATTGAAGAACTGGATCTGGCTAATATTTGAATTCCTTTCTTTTTTTTTTTCCTTCCTCCCTCCCCCTTTTTCTTTGCCTCTTTCCACCCCCGCCCCTTGTCCCACACTCAGGTCTCTGAGGTTCCACCAAAATATGGAACTTGATTTTGGACATTTTGACGAAAGAGATAAGACATCCAGGAACATGCGAGGCTCACGAATGAATGGGCTGCCCAGCCCCACTCACAGTGCCCATTGTAGCTTCTACCGAACCAGAACCTTGCAGGCACTGAGCAACGAGAAGAAAGCCAAGAAGGTACGTTTCTACCGCAATGGGGACCGCTACTTCAAGGGGATTGTGTACGCTGTGTCCTCTGACCGTTTTCGCAGCTTCGACGCCTTGCTGGCTGACCTGACTCGATCTCTGTCTGACAACATCAACCTGCCTCAGGGAGTGCGTTACATTTACACCATTGATGGATCCAGGAAAATCGGAAGCATGGATGAACTGGAGGAAGGTAATGCAAGGGTGGTGGCTCTTGGTGGGAGGTGGCATCCTTGGCCGTGCTTACATCTCTTGGAGTACCCTGAAAAAAAGATTCGGGAATGGATTTGTCAGAACGCCAGGTTGATGCTGCGACTGCTGAGTCCATAGGCATTGACGGGGCCATTAGCCATTATCCTACTCGGCCTTTAGCCTCTGCTGGCGTTGAAGCGTGGATGGTGGGGACAATGCATTGTGCTTATCTGCCAGGGTATACAAAGGAAAATCTGAATTGTGTCATTTACTCTAGATCTTGTTCATAATTAATTCTAAGTAGCATTATTGAGGCAGACCACGAACTCATTAGGACTGTAAAATGAGGAAGGAACTTCGGTCGGGTTCACAGAAAGATAGCCAAATATCCTTTGGACTGCTTGTGCATTGCAACGCATGGAAATACGCCCCCTAAAAGCAGGACTTCCTGGTCCTATTCACAACGGATTATACTTTTAGGTAAGTGGTCACTGCTCAGCTGTCGCTTCTAAAAAGCCCACTCCAGGGTGTGTCCCTAAGGCTGAGGTCATTGTGAGAAATACCAAAGAAAGCTGGAGGTATGTCTGGTATTTTAATAAAGACTCTTCCTATTAGAATAGGAACTGACTCACTGTACCTAAATCCCTTTAAAGCCTCTCTAGACTTCGGTTTTACAATTGAATGTTATGATGAGGTTGCTGAGAATCCAACAACCTGTGTACCCACTAAAAAATAAGGGAAGTCTCAGCTCTTACCAAAGCCTGCTCATCCACGACGCATTTTTTTGTGTGTGTGTGGTTATTTAGAAAATAGATCTTGGGACAGGTGCTTAATATTTTACTGTGTCGAGTCACTCATGTTGTGGATGCCTCCCTATGCCCATCTTTAAATGGCTATAACATGTAACCAACTGATAATACAAATGGCCCTCCCCCTGGCCTCTCCCCAACTCTCTAGCCCTCCCTCCTCCCCCCTTCCATTCCCTGAGCACAGGTGAGTTTAGAGCAGGCAAATCTCTCAGGAAACCAAATCATGAAACAGCCAACAGGGAATGGGAATCAGCACATTAAATGACTTGGTGTGGGAGGGCCCCGCCTCTGCTTCGCTGCTTCTAGGTTTCTTGTGCTCTTAGACAAAGGAGCATGAGGGCTTCCCTTGCACGAGACCATGTTCTTGCACATTGCTGCTGTTTCTCAAGTCAGGTCAACTGATTTGGAGCCAGTTCCTTATAAGCGACAGTGTCCCTACGGCTACTGGATCTGGGTCTCAGGGTTCAAGTCTGAGGTTTTTCCACATAGCTGACCTTGAAAAGCAACGCTGAGAAGGCTTAGACTATTGGATCATGTGCTGGATGGCCAGGCAGAGGTTAATCCTAGGCTTTTTCTGCACATTGAAGGATTGATTATCCTAGCCCATGTCTTGAAGGAGAGTAAGGGCAAACTGGAAGGACTTGGAGTGAGGTTGAGGGAGCTGTCCAACAGAGTAATTGATACGGTGTGTGTCTTTTGTCACCGTGCAATCCATATCTCGGGTGAATTTGAGGGGTGTCTCTGGAATAATTGTCACAAACAAAGCACCTTGAATCACCCAGTGTGTCCTCATTTCCCCTAGCTGTGATTTTTTAAAGACCGTGACAGATGCCAGGGCAGAATTCTGAACCCAGGGACATTGTATTCAGAGTAGGAATTAAAATGTTCTTGTGTCTGATATAAGAGAAGTATCATGCACACATTTCCCCCCACAAATCCATTTTTTTAACACACCTTGCTCAAGGACAAGCCCTTGATATTGATTTTTCTTCCTGGATATGTGTGTGTGTGTGTGTGTGTGTGTGTGTTTTGTGATAATCTCAGTTCAAAATAGATAATAAATGTAATTTTGAAGACTGCACCCTCTCTCCTGACCCTTTTGAGTCCTGCTAGATTGGATTCCTCCCCTGGGTGCATGGTAGTACTTCCTGGGTATGTAGAATGTAAATAAGGCATTTATTCATGTATCATCTACAACCACAAGCTGCAGTGGGCCTCAACCCTCTCCCAGTCTTGAGTACTGCCTCTGCAGTCAAGGAAATTCTGGGGTATCTCAGGCTAGTGCTGAGAAATGTGTCCAGTTTTCCCACTGCTGCAGAGTCAGATGGGAAAGGGCACTGGGATAAGGAAGATAAAGAGGAAAAAGTCTTTTCTCTCCTGTTTTGTCCTCTGGAACTACTCTTCTAGGAATGGAGGACAGAAGGCCCTCACTTCGTTCACCACTGGAAGAGGTTGAATGAAAGATTAAAAACATTCATACACATTGCTCCCCAAGAGACTTCACACTGGAAAAGTTTGGAAAGATCCCTGATGAAGAATGAGAGGCAGTGGGTTCTAGTCTTAGAGGCAGAAAGCTATCACAGGAAAAGAAGTCTTTGGAATCAGATTTGTTGCCAATCCAAGATCTGCCACCTGCTAGCTCGTGTGACCTTGGGGAAACCAGTTAGACTCCCCGAGCCTCAGTTTTTCATCTGTAAAGTGGGAATAACTGCTTTGAGGATTAAATAAGACAATGGATATGAGGTGGTTACTATTATGCCTGGCATACAGTAACACTCAGTAAAGGGTATCTACGACGGTTGAGTTGTCCTAGTTTATAGCCGGTTAGCTACATGACCATAGGTCTATCCTTATCATCACTGTGAATTACTTTCTCTTTTTTAAAACAGCATTTTTGAAAAAAACAACCATTTAAAGGTATAATTTGCATAACATAAAAATCACCGATTTAAGCGTGCAATTCAATGATTTTTAGAAAATTTACCAAGTGGTACAACCATCATCATAATCTAATTTTAGATCATTTTATTCACCCCAAAAAGGAACCCTGTACCAATTAGCTGTCACTGCCCATTTCCCTCATTGTCTCCAACCCTAGGCAACAACTTACCTACTTTATGTCTATACATATTTGCCTATTATGGACATTTTATATAAACTGAATCATACACTGTGATGTCTTTTGTGACTGGCTTCTTTCCCTTAGAAAAATGTTTTCAAGGGTTATCTATGTTGTACTTTGTCTCAGCACTTTGTTCCCTTTTATGGAGGAATAACGTTCCATTGCATGTATGGACCACATCTTGTGTCTCTGTTGTAATATTCTTATCTGTAGAAAGAGACTAGTAACACCTGCCTTCTTTATCTATCAGGGTGGTTGAGAGGATATAATGAGATAATAGATAGAAAAACACATTGACAAGGTAAAACTACAGCTACACGGTATTATTGTTAATGATGTAAAAAAAGTAGTAATAATAATGATGATGCTGGTGAGGGGTTGGGATGGCCAGAGGTTCCCAAACCTGGCTGCCTTTCAGAAACTTTCAGAGATTTGGAAAAATATCAATTCCTGGGTCACACCCCAGATCTATTGAATCATAATCTCCAGGGCTAGGGCCCTAGAATCTGTCTTTTTATAAATCTTCTCAGGTGATTCTTATGAGCACTTAAACTTGAGAAATACTAGATTAGGTGATCTTGATGGTCCCTTTCAGATAACTACGGTGGTGGGAGTTCCTAGGAGTGTAGAAGGCCTTGTTTTTGTTTTTGCTTTTTCGCTTTGTAGATCTTAAAGGAATGATGGAGCACAGAACATACTATTTCCAAATGGCCACTTTGTTAAATATTTAGACTAAAATAAAATGAAATAAAAAACAATGGGTTAATAATCACTCTGGCCTGTGATACTCCTTGTCTAATACCTCTAGTCTGTGGTCTGCTAGATACTGAAAGTCACAAGAGGAATGTTTTGGGCCCAAATCAGGTTATTTATGTCAGCTTTCCACAGATCCTTGGGTACACAAAGAGTCTTAGTGAAGCCATGAAGGCTGTGGTCATATATGTATTAGTCATATTCCCAATGGGTCAGTGAATGAAACCCACCAGTGACTTTTCCTTTTGTCTTGCTTAGTCTTCCATCGCTAAGTCATTCTCCTTCCCTTCCTGCCCAGTTCTTTCCCCACTTCCTTGTTTGTGAGTACCCAGATCAATCTTAGGGGTATTGTTTTGAGCATTATTACATGGACCACAGGACAGAATATTTCCAACTGGGACAGTCTTGTTGGAAAATCTGAGTTGAATGGCAGCCCTAGTTATGATCCAGTTCCTTTGCCATAGCTCATTTGAGATGAGATGAGATGAGACCACCTTCTCACTAATTTATCCCCCAGCTACTAAAGCAGGCACATCGCCAAAGAGAAGGATTTAAAGATACCTGGGAGAGAGATGCATCATTAATAGATATGGTGATACAATAAAGTGTCATTTAATATTTTCCTTCTTGAGTGAGGAAGTCCTGGCAAAGCGGAGAAAGCCCAGGCAGAAGTGTTTCTGCGCCGAGGAAACATGAATGCATGTAATGTTTTTGAAAATGGGGCCCTCCTGAAAGTGAAGGGAGGTGGACATTAGATCGTCTTGAACCCACAGCTTGCTCCCTTCCTGCTCTTTCAGCTGTGCTTCCATGACTTCATTTCCTTACCGCCTCATCCTGAAGCAGATTGTCAGCCCCAGCAAATCGTTGCCTTGCTTGGCTCTGAAGCTAGCTTGCCTTCTAGGCTCTCAGTGGGTGGGCAATGGCCCCTGGAAGCTGCGACAGGATGGGAACCCAGCTGTGTAAAGGTCCAACACACCTCATCCAGCTCCAAGTGCCAGGCAGCTGGGCGTGCAGGAAGCACCGAGCTCTCTGGCAGCAGACGTTGCAGACGTTTGCAAAATCTGAACAAGGAAGCCTTGGTCTAGAGAAGCAGCGCGTTTGATGTCTTTCCAGTAGTACAAGTGGCGAGTCCTCAGTAGCGGGCCCCTATTTCTTTAACATTTAATGACCGTAACGACTCTACCTCCTACAGCCTTTCTGGGGATGGAAAAGAGAAGAAAATTCCCTCTTATAGACCTTTAGGGCTGGAAGGGGACTGAGATGTTGCCTAGTGTAATACCTTCAATTTATAGATGGAAAAGCTGAGACTCAGAGATTAAGTAATTTGCCTGAGGTCACACCACTCATAAAGGCCTGATTGGGACTGAATTCAGGTCTGTCTGACTCCGCAAGCTGCCGCCCTCAACTGCCATAAATTTCCTGCCCTCCGGTAGGGGATGTTTGTTTACTCGGGAGGCTATGCCCATGTGGAGACAGGGGTCGTGTGGGAAATGTCTGTACCTTCCCCTTAATTTTGCTGTTAGTTGAACCTAAAACGGCTCCCCCCAAAATAAAGTCTTACGAAACATCCTGCCCTCAGTGTGCATCAGCAGTGGCAGCAAGCGGCTTCACGCGTGGCATTTTCAGCAACTGGACACGTCCTCTTAACCAGCAGGAAATCTTTATCTTCGAGGCATGAGACCTGGGCGGTGGTCATGTGATGTAATGATCGTAGCTCAGTTCCCAGATGGCTGCCCTTGCTTCTTTCTTTTTTCTTCCCTTGGGCTTTTGCTCTTCCTCTTTTCATCTCCTTTCTCTCAGCCCTCTCTTCCTCCTTTCCTCTTTGCTCTTTCTTTCTTGTTCTCTCTCTATTCCTTCAGATTAGGGCTTTAATGATAACGAGAGGTGGAATTTATCAAATGCTTACCAAGCATCAGGCTCTGGGCTCAGCACTTTATATCCACCATCTGATTTGTGCCTCGCTCCCACCTTATGAGGTAGGTACTGTTATTATCATTCCCACTTTGCAGACAAGCAACTGAAGCCAGGGGAGGTTAGGTAACTTACCCAAGGACACACAACTAGGTATTGGAGACCCCATTCTGACTGACATCACATCAGCTGTTCTTTTTCCATTACTCCGTATTGGGGCCAAAAGGAGAGAGTGGAGAGACTAAAATGTACTGTTGGAAGGTGCTCAACATAGATTTGGCCAAGAGCTGGGCCCTCTGGAAAGTTCTTGGTGCCATATGATACTAGAGCTGTCTGCCATCATGTTCATTTTCATCTGGGGCTGGTTAATCATACTCATAGTTCAGAGGCTTAAGAGGTTTAAGAGATGGGAGCAAAATAAGTCCAGAGTCCTAATAGGGCTACACAGCTGACTCTCCAGAGGAGACTGTAGATGAGTGAAATCATAAATATACAGCCTCACACATTTCTACACCACCAGTTGTCAGAGTTTTAAAGTACTTGACAAGTTATGGAGAACATCTGACTCAAAGGCACTAACCTCTTGGAAGGTACCCGTGAATCTGGTGGAGTGCTAAGGCGAGGGGCCATCTCTAGGGCGTGGGGGATATTGGCTGTAAATAGATGGGGGAATTGAAAGGGCTCCTTCACCCTTTTAAGTCACAAACTAAAGACCCTAGCCTCTAATCACTTGGGTTAGGTTGGATTAGCCAGCAAGGGAGCCAGAGAAATTAGGGTTTCTTTTGGCTGAGTTCTTTGACTACTCCATCCTGGGTGTGTGTGTGTGTGTGTGTGTGTGTGTGTGCACCGAGTGGGAGAGAATGCCCATGTTCACCTACAAACCATCCCTTGGTCCCCCTGTCAAGACAGAAGACTAACAGCCTCTGGGACTCAGGGTAGTGTTGGAAGCCCCTCACCCTTCCCCTTCACACATACACATAAATGTCCTCAAAAGTGCCCTAGAGATTTTGACTGAATCTTCTCTCCGCACTAACTGAGAAATTTATTAATTAACACGACTTAAAAGATTTGGTGCTACAGCAAAGCAATCGATATTTGCAAAAGGAGTGAATTATCAACCGGGTGTTTCTGAATGTCCCTGCGTGGTTCGCCTGCTGAGACCAAAGGAAGAGCCGTCAGACTATAATTGTGTTTAATGCTTTCTTTGCCCTGGCCAGGGTTGACTTATTCATTGAGAGTTATTACTGATGAGTTAAGCCTGATTAACTCACTAGTTTTCTGCAGCTTGACCTCTGGATGAACTTCTGTATACCTTGAGGCTAATGTGTTTTACGCAACAAATGCAACCTTTTCCAACACTCTCTCCCCAACCAGGCTGAGGCTACGTCTCCTCCTCTTTTCTCCAGCTTCTAATCCCAGGTGTCTAATCTCCACGCCCCCTTGCCTCTGGCCCCTGTGTTTCTTCCGCTGTGTTAGTCATTTCCTCTAGCCCAAGGTAAATGTGAAAATTATGCTAGATTCCTCCAATCCATAAATCTGGTTGTATAATGTATTCTCACATCTCCACCTCATTACTTGTGGCAGCCAAGGGTGAGCCCTTGTGAGGATGACCTTGAACACACAGATCGAGTGTGTGGCATTTAGGAAAATGGAAAGATGAGGGGTGGGTGGTGGAAACAGGGGAAAGTATTTCTCAAGCAACGGCTAGATTTGCAAACACGAGCCATGGTATGTGTGCATGTGCATGGGTGTGCATGTAGTTATTTAGACAGTTTTTCCACTTGGGTGTGGGGGTGAGCGGTTGAGGACACAATTATACACATACATATATATATTCACCACACACACATTCCACATTTCAGTATTCTACTACTTAGCCATATATTCCGTGCAAAGGACAGTCTGGTTTCTTGGTAAGTATGTACTCTATGCCCAATATGCAAGGACACTTGGGTCACTTTAACTTGGAATAAACTGTACTCATTTTGAAAGTTCTCCTTGGTTTATACTATAACCACGGAACGGGGGCTGTGAGTTCAGAAACAGGACGGGAACATTAAGAAATAGACATGTTAAAAACACTCCAGTAATGCCCCCTAGATATTAACAAACATCCAAGAAATTGACGTAAGCATTTCAATTGCAGTAAAATCCTGTGAAGCTTGAGAACCCGGCGTGTTAGATTATTATTTAGATGTGTTCGTTGTCCTTGAAACCCTTAGCTTTATAGGATTTGTCAACTTAGCTATGCCATTATAATGAAGAATGTTTAGTTGATGACTTGCTCTTGAATTTGAATGAGCCAAGTTGTTAGAGAGCCCAATTAGAAATTGTGCCTACAGTTGGTTATTATCACCATATTTCCAAAAGTCCAACCCCAAGGTCAGCGTGCATTAGTTTGGTTAGAAGAGTCCATATATCTGCTATTCAACTGATTATCGCTTATTTCTTCCCTTAGGGGAAAGCTATGTTTGTTCCTCAGACAACTTCTTTAAAAAGGTGGAGTACACCAAGAACGTCAATCCCAACTGGTCTGTCAACGTGAAGACATCTGCCAATATGAAAGCCCCCCAGTCCTTGGCTAGCAGCAATAGTGCCCAGGCCAGAGAGAACAAGGACTTTGTGCGTCCCAAGCTGGTGACCATCATCCGCAGCGGAGTGAAGCCTCGGAAGGCCGTACGTGTGCTTCTGAACAAGAAGACAGCCCACTCTTTTGAGCAAGTCCTCACCGATATCACTGAAGCCATCAAGCTGGAGACCGGGGTTGTCAAAAAACTCTACACTCTGGATGGAAAACAGGTAATGACTTTTTTTTTTCCAAAGTACTCTTCTTCTCAGTTGTTCCAAATACCTGGCTGCCCACCCTGTGCCTCAGGCATCATTTCGGGTTGGGGGACTCTTCCTCCACCTCTCATCATCCCTACCTGATATTTTAGGTCTCACTGGGAAGAAAGGTCTTTTCGGCAGACCAAGCAATGGACCAGACATCTGAGGCTTTGAAATTTATTCTGCTTCCATCTTATCAAATTGAATGGTCACTTAGCCTCAGCTTTCTGGTCTGGTAAGCAGAGGACCTAGAACCTAGGTCCTACACATTCTTATGAATATGAATGTAGCTATTACACGATGCAACCTTGATCATTCGATGCATGTGACTTGAAATGAGATTTGCGGGCTCCTTTCTTCTTAGGCAGCCTCATGATGGTGTTCGGCGCCCATTCTGGTGAAAAAAGGTTGAAGTAACCATTCATAGTCTATGAAAGGACCCAGATACAGGGGGAGCACTGAAGTGTCAGGTTCGTTGTCTTTGCCTCACACTAGACCACGTTTTTTCTTTCTCCCTTTTCCATGTGACATAGCTGTCTTAATTTGGTTCCACTGATGGTTTTGTGTGAGAAAGGGACTATTTCAGGATCCTAAAATTAGTCCAAGAAGGATGCTACCATCTGTTCCTCTCCAAATCAGGTTCTTCATGTCATTGGTTATGCTACTAAAGTGCCACCTATATTAATATCTGGGAAAGAATGCAGCCAGGCGTCTCCGTCAGACAGATGCACCATTCTCTTGAGCATAGGGAGCTGTAAATGTTATGAAAAAATACGTTCCAAAGGAACTGGTACAGTGGCTGGTTCTGTTGGCTTTAAAGGGAATCCTGGTCCCCCATCAGAGAAGACAACTGTGGATTATTATCAGTCCCTACTTTCTACCCCTTAACATACCTTTGGTGTTTGAACAACTAGATAGATTCTGAAGAAGCAGACTCACTATACATCAGAGTGACTGATGAGTGTTCAAATGCAGAACTATGGCCCCTCCCACAATTTCTGACATATACTGTGTGTTTCAAGATTTTAAATTTCTGGTGAAACTCAAACTCATGTGTGTGGGAACTTTTCTAAATTTGGGACCTCTATCTGTTCCTCATTTTGTGATCTGAGCAACACCTGGAGGTATTGGTGTTACGTGATTTGTGTTTGTTGTACCGAAGCAATGAGTTTACCTGCAGAGGGAAAAGTCCCAACTCCCAATCATCTCTCAAAGAGTATCTCTCTCCTGAGGACCAAGTATATAATAAACAGGAGCTTCCCAGGAACAGGCTTAATCACTGGAAACCTCATCTTGGAGAAATAGAACCTAGGAATTTTAGGATCGTTGGATTTTAGCGTTGACAGGGACCTGAGAAACCATGATATTTAATCTCCCGCCTATGGCAAGGATATACTCTACAACCATTTCGATTTCATTAAGACAGCTTATTCCACTGTTGAAAAGCTGTGAGTTTTAGAAAGATTCTCCTCAAACTGGGCATAAGTCCACTTCTCTATACCTTCAGCCTCTTGAAGTAATGCATCACAAACACAAATCGAGGACATAAGACTGGGAATCAGAAGACTTGGTTTCTAGTCTTAATATTGCAACTTACTATGTGACCTTGGGCTAATCACTTAACTATCCTTTTCTCTACAAAGGGGCTGATCACACCTGCCCTACTCATGCTCACAGGATTCTCCTGAAGATCAAAAGACATAATGGATATGAAAGCACTTCGTAAATTAAAACACAAGATGTAAATATGTATGCATACATCATTAAATGAGACAAAATACGTAAATTGCCAGACAATTTACATATATATCAATAAATGATAGCTCTTTCCCCTCTGCTTTACCTCCATCATTCTTAGCATGAATTTCCAACATTTTGTGGAGATACACCACACCTTGGCATTCTGGGATTGCTCTTAATGCTAAATGAAGCAACACCCCTACCTCCCAGGTGAGCGAGCTCCAGTCCAGTGATGGGTGGATTTTCATCCTACAGCAGGCCACGCAGAACAGCACGTTTTCTCCAACTCCTTCAAGCATTGGCTCCCATTTCTTTGGGGGAACACAGTATAAAATGCCAGCGTATGACATAGTGCGTATACAGAAACTTCGCAGAACAGTGCCTCAGGGGAGCAGAACAATGCCTTGGCAGGCATCCGTGCCTCTCTATACAGTTCATTCTCTCTAAAATGTCTCCCTCTGGGGGCCCCTGGGTGGCTCAGTCGGTTAAGAGTCTGACTCCTGATTTCGGCTCAGGTCATGATCTCAGATGGAGCCCTATGTCAGGCTGTGCGCTGGGCATGGAGCCTGCTTAAGATTCTCCCTCTTCCTCTCCCTCTGCCCCCAAGCCCCCCTAAAAAAATAAAATGTCTCCCCTCTGCCTACTTGGACCCCTGGGGGTTATCTTTTAAGGCCTGTTTCAAATATCATATTATCTCTGGAAACTTCTCTGTCTTCACCGTGCAAAGCTAAAGCAATCTTAACCTTTTTTTTTTTTTTAAAATGTTCAGCTCCTGATATGTTGTGGAATCTCTATAAATGATTGTTGATTGAATGGACTGACATAAAGAGATTCTCACATGGTTCAGGTAGATGTTCTGAGATGTCCTGAGAAGCCCTCTGCTCTCGGTGCCCCAAACACTATCCTTAGTCTATCAGAAAAAGATAGGAGGCTTCCAAAGGAGTGTGTATTCCACCTGGGGAGCTCCTTCCTATTTGTTATTTACTTGGAGGTCCTGGAGGGCAGACTTTTAAGACAACATTTCCCAGAGTATATTCTAAAAATTGTCCCCATCTCCTGCTCCCCAGCAGCTTTTCATAAAAGGGTTCTGTGGTCAAATAATGTGGTGAAGTGCTGCAGATTATATGCCTTTCTTAGAGATTCACAGTGCTCGTTGGCACATTAAATGTTCTGAGAAGTCCTGCAGGAAGGAAACCCATTTAATTTAGACCCAGGATTTCCCAATTTTATTTAACCACAAACATTTTTTATGGAATATACATATATATATGCTGCAGAGCGCATGAGAAAATGCTGTTTACAGAAGATGCTGAATGATTAGGCACTAACTACCCTAACCTCACTGGTAAGGTTGGTATGCATGGGGTAACCCACAAATCAAACATTGTTGTGCGGTTACAGCAAGGACATTAAATAACAAAATTTGGGGGTACAGGGACAAATCTACTAATTACAAAATAGGTGCTGAGTATACTGAAAGTCAGCCAAACTCAAAATTTTGGAGCCCAGCCCATTCCCCAATTCTGGTGATGATAGCTCTGATGTTAACACCTGTCAGTCACTTTGATTACTGGTGGGTGTTCTTACTGCTTGGGAATATGATCTTCCTCCATGCAGGCTGAAGGCACATGTGTTGCAATGGCTTGGACCTGCTTGGATATTCCATGTCTGTCTTTGGCTAAATGTGGCACCAGGCAGAAAGGACAATGCATGGTCAAGGCTCTTTGTTATGGAACATTTTAATCATGAAATCAAGACCATCACTTGGTTTTGGCCTTGCTCTGACTGGATCTCCAATAGACAAAAACCACGTGGTTTTCTCCCACATTGTTTGAATAATGATCAGTTAAAACAGCCCAGTTGATGATTCCAGATTTACTGTTGCTTCTGTCCTTGTGTGTACCATTTGATTGACTGGCTTACTCGGATTGACAGGAAATCTGCAGACAAGCCTGTCATCTCTCTCTGTTTTTATTTTGTTTGGATGGCTTTTGGAGTGCTTGATCTTTTTAGGGCTTAAGTTTTGCCAGTATGGAAGAAAGATTTCCTCACCCATTGCCTCTGAGAGACTTGTGGTCTGTGTAGACAGGGAAACTAACCATCATTAGTACAAAGGGGTCCCAATTTATTCCTCACCTCAGTAAGAAGTTGCTAATGAAATAAGGAGTGGTTGGCAGGGCCCTTGCTACTCTGGTGGGCTGTAATGAATTTGTAGGAGATCAGGGAAGATATGAAGGGTTAGATGATGATGCATATTAGTTAACTCTCCAGTGAGATTGTTCTCTTGATTCTTTAGCAGCTGGAGTGGTTGTTGCAGTGTGTTGACAAAATTATCCAAATATTAATTTCTATAAGCAAGCCACACATTTATGCTTAAAGATCATTGGGTGCCTAAAAACTAGAACCCAAATTTCTGGGTCACTTGGTAGGAGTAGCTCCATAGTCTAAACTTAAATTCATTTCTATAAAGCACAGAGCATGGTGCTTCCATTAGAGATGCAGAGCCTTAATAATAGACTCGGAGCTTTTTGGCATCTTAAACAGGGGTGCAGCTGGTCCACACACCATCCATATTCATGCTACACTTATTGGCATCTCTGGTCTCAGTTTTGTCCACATCCAAGGTCTGTGCAGTCAAAGATTTATCATTGCCTCAAGACACATGCCTAAGGGATAAGTATGGCTATTAGTATGTGTGTTAGCTTTGTTAGGCCAGTTTTCAATTGGTTGAATTTATTTCATTTCTCTGTCTCTGTCTTTGTAGTACCAACTACTTGGGCTGGGAATTGTAGGTCTCAGAATAGCATGAAAGGGTTTTAAGCTGATTCCAAGATTACCCATAGCCTTGGAAGCTAGAACAGGAGTTTTAAGAAATGTTTGAACCACAAGTTGATGAAATAGGAAAAATGGGAGCACAGAGGATGTTTGAGCGGCTGTTAAGTATTCCAGAAAAAACTTGCTCCATCTTGCTCTACTAAATAACTGGGTGCTGCAAGCACAAAGGCAATCACAGGAAATACAGGAAGACAAGTTGGATTTAACCTTGAAAATGTTGAGTGCATTTACCAAGGTGAATGTGTCTTTACTTTGCCTGTGTAGGCAGTTTTTCTCTCCCCTGCCCCACCCCCCCGCCAGTCATCTCTGCCCCCTCCAGCCACATCTGGTCTTACTTATATTCCCTGGCCTCCAGCTCTCCCACAGCCAACCTCTCCCTCCCTCCTAGTGTTATGCCCTATTCAGCCAACATTGGGCTCAATAGAAAAGGTCACGTGGCCATAAATTATGCCCCATGAGGGAGGTCATTTACCATTGATCTTCTCTTGAGCCAATCAAGGCTGGAAAGGTGATGTTTGTCTTACCAAAAGATCCCCCCTTCCCCAATCTTCCACAGATTCAATTCCTGGAGACAGGCTTTGAGAAGATTGGCTTGAGCATGAAGTGGAAAAGAGCAAAGATGGGAAGCCAGGCCCGGGCTCTTTGAAAGGAGACAGTTTGCAAACTACCTTGCCATATGTAGTGCATACTTCAAGTTGCCTCACACTGAAGTAGATTCTGTACTTTAAAAGAGGGCCTGTGATGGATGGGCGCCTGGGTGGCTCAGCTGGTTAAGCGACTGCCTTCGGCTCAGGTCATGATCCTGGAGTCCCAGGATCGAGTCCCGCATCGGGCTCCCTGCTCGGCGGGGAGTCTGCTTCTCCCTCTGACCCTCCCCCCTCTCATGTGCTTTCTCTCTCTCTCAAATAAATAAATAAAATTTAAAAAAAAAATTAAAAAAAAATAATAAAAGAGGGCCTGTGATGGAAGTAGCCAAACATCAAATATGCCATCCTTCGGGAAAGAAAGGACTAAGCGTAGCCTGGCAATTGGTTATTTCTTCAGTAATTTATCCTCTTTTATTGTTGATGAGATGCTCTTGGCTCTGAGCAGTGAAGAGGTGGAGCTTGGCCATTTCCTTCAAAAGCTTTGGCATAAAATTCCAGTCTCCCACACTGACTAGTCTGTTGATATCCAACATTCGGCCTATGGAAAGAGCCCTAAACTGAGATTCAGAGACCTGAGTTCTAGCAGTCACTCAGTTTCCCACTATGTGATATGGGGCCAATCACATCTCTTCTCCGGGCCTTAGGTTTTGAGATAATACACGACCTTTAAGAGTACTTCTAGCTCCATTAGAACAGAGTATTTAACTCACGGTGTTGTTTCCATCTAGATATTTTTCACCAAGCCACTAGGCTTCTCAATGCCCTCCAATTCTTTGTGCTCCCAGGATCTCCAATGTGATGTGGTACTCACCTGGGTGGGTATGTTGTTTCCTAGGATGTTCCCTATAGAATTTGCCCTGTTCTTATGTTCTGATCTTTCTTGCGATTTCTGTGATGGCATGACCAAGGAATATTTTCAAACTTATAATTTTGCTTTGACCTCTTTTTCTTTCCAGTGGATGACATGAGGAGTAGAGTGTGGAGGAATCATAAAACAAAACAAGCTAAAAGCCAGCCTGCCAAAATTGTGACAGGCATTTGACAGTCCCATTATTAAGGTGTCTCCACCACCATGGTGCCATTTTCAATGCTGGGAAGGATCTCTGCCAATAGGGAAAGTTAGCGTCAGAGCTATTTCTTGAATAAACTGAAGAGGATCATCAAGTGGGGATTGATCCAGGGATGCAGACTGTTCTATGACCAGCCATTGAAGTAACTAGCCTCTTGTCCTTCACTCTTTTCATCCTTCTCATTGTTGTCATTCCCTCAAAGTGGCAAGAAAAGCATTGTCGCAAAATATAGCATTGAAAATAGGCTTACTGAGATACAATTCCACTATCGTATAATTTATGCATTTTAAGTGTATAATCCAGTGGCTTTTTAGCATATTCACAGAGTTAAGCATCCATCATCACAGTCAATTTTAGAACAGTTTCATCTCATCACCACACACACACACACACACACACACACACACACACACACACACTGTGGACATCATGCTCCAATCCCCAATTGTCCCATCCCTAGTCAATCTCTTATCTACTTTCTATCTCTGCAGATTGCTCATTCTGGACATTTAATATAAATGGAATCATACAATTAAGTGATTTATTGTGGTTTACTTCTCAGCATTTTTTCAAGTTTCATTATGTCATATCATAGCAGTACTCCATTCCTTGTTATGGCTGAATAATATTCCATTGTATGAATATATCCCATGGTATTTATTAATTCATTAGTTGATGGCCATTTGGGTTGTTTCCACCTTCTGGTTATTATGAATAATGCTGCTGTGAACATTCATGTTCAGCTTTTTATGTGGCCTTCATTTATCTTTGGTAAATACCTAGGAGTGTTATTACTGGGTTGTATGTTTAAAATTTTAAGAAACTGCCAAAATGTTTTCTAAAGTAGCATCACCATTTTACATCCCTATCAGCAATGAATGAGACTTCCAGTTTCTCCACATCCTTGCCAACAACACTGGTTATTGTCTGCCTCTTTACTAGGGTCATCCTAGTGGGTGTGAAGGGGTATCTCATTGTGGTTTTCATTTGAATTTCCCTAATAACTAATGATATCAAATATGTTTTCACATGCTTATTGGACATTTGTATGTCTTCTTTGGAAAAATGTCTATTTAGATCTTTTGCCCATTTTTAAGTTGAGTTATCTGTTTCCTTATTATTGAGTTATAAGAATTCTTCATATATTCTGGATACAAGTCCTTTATCACATATGCAATTTGCAAATGTGTTCTCCCAGTCTGTAGCATGTCTTTTTATCTTTTGAATGACTCTCTTAACTTTTCAAGAGCATTTGTTTCATTTTGATGAAGTCTAATTTATTAATTTTTCTTTTATGTAGTATGCATTGGTATCATAGCTAATAACTCATTATCTAACACAGGGCCCTCAAAATTTTCTCCCAGGTTTTCTTCTAGAAGTTTTATGGTTTTATCTCTTATATTTAAGTATCTGATCCATTTTGAGTTCAGTTTTGTGTATGGTGTGAGGTAAGGGTCAAGGTTCATTTTTGGTGTGTATGTTAGGAGCAAATGTATATCTAATTTTTCCAGCACCATTTGTTGAAAAGAGAAGACACTTTTTTTAAATTTGAATTTAATATGATGCCTAGAAATAGCAGTGGCCCATATTCTCATATCAGGGGGGTACCCTGCATCAAAAGTTAGCAGCCAAATACTCTGAAGTTTTCTAGAACTTCCAAGAACTGTGGATGTAAACTAACGGCATGGAAGTTTCTCCTATATAGATGCTCTGAAATACTAACTCACTCCAAGGCCACTGCTGTAGCAATGAGGCTGGCTAAGCCTCACTAAGTAGAAAAAAAACCAAGAAGTTAAAAGGAACCATTGTTCCTTGGCAGTGCCTCCCGCCATGCTCTAGACTACTGATGTTATCATCCCAGACCCAACCAGACTTGCTTGTCCCATGTCCTATTTCTTTAGGATGGTGCTAAGCACAACTGGGGCAGCGGATGTAGGGAAAGGCCCTGAATTGCTTGGGTTACTAGCTTAATTGAGATATAATTTACATACCATAGACTTCACCCATTCAAAGTGTACAATTCATGATTTTTAATACATTCATAGATATGTACAACCAACACCAGTTAATTTTAAAACATTTTTATCATCTAAAAAAAATCCTGTACCTTATAGCTACCACCGCCTACCCCATATCCCCCCCTAGCCCTAAGCAACCTCTAATCTATTTTCTATATCTCTAGATTTTCCTCTTCTGGACATTTAATATAAACAAGTCATGCAATATGTAGTTTTTTTGTGACTGGCTTCTTTCACTCAGCATATGTTTTCAGGGCCCAGCCATGTTGTAGCATGTATCCGGACTTCATTCCTTTTTATGAATGAATAATATTCCATTGTATGGATTTACTGCATTTTATTTATCCATTCACTTGTTGATGGATATTTGAGGTGTTTCCATCTTTGGGCTATTATTAATAATGCTGCTATGAACATTTGTGTATAACTTTTTGTGTGGACATATATCTTCATTTCTCTCAAATATATACCTAGTAATGGAATTATTAGGTGTTGGGGTTTCTCCTGTCCCCTAACCACCAAGCCCATGTTCCTAAAACATGTTCCTCAAGGGATGCCTCAAACAAATTCACTCTTCTTTCTGTGTAATGATTTGGCCCACAGTTCTTGCCTAAACAATATAGAAGGAACCATGAATGTCTCTTTCATAAGTTTTCTTAAAGTTAGAGTAAATACAAAGAAGTCATTTCCTTTTTCTTTTTATCTTAGTCCCTTCCTGGCCGTTCTAATTCTCCAGAATCAAAGATGTCTTCTAAACAGAAGGGACTCCTAGTACCAAGAGTCACAGACTACCCCCAAACCACCAAAGTTACTTAACTTTAAAAAGGTATATCACATGGGATTCCAGAATGCCAGTCTATCTATTTTTCCTAGATTTAGAATACTTTTATTCTTGATACCATAAACCCTACCCTTGCCAGATATTGTGATATTAGCTCCTGAAAAAAGCCCGCTTGAGTGTAGGGAACCACAGCAGGTCCCTCATGGTCTTCAACCAGGGCAGTTTTCTCCACAGGGGGCATTTGGCAATGTCTAGAGACATTTTTGGATGTCATGAATTGGGGTGGGGTGTTAGCGACAACTAGTTCGTAGGGGCCAGGGATGTTGCTAAGTATCTTACAGTGTACAGAACAGCTCTCCATAACAAAGAATGATCTGACCCAAAAGGTCAGTAGTGCTATGGTTGAGAAACCCTGTGTTACAGAATAAAGAGCAAGGCATATGTGGCAGAAGATACAGCTGAGAGGAAAGCAAGGGTAAGATCCAGGAACAACCTTGTAAACTATGTTATGGAGCTTGGATGTTATCCTGTAGGGCTAGAAGCCACTGAAGGATTTTATTTATTTATTTATTTATTTATTCATTCGTTCATTCATTGATTTTATTTATTTATTTGAGAGAGAGAGAGAACACGAGTGGGGGGAAAGGGCAGAGGGAGAGGGAGAAGCAGACTCCCTGCTGAGTGGGAACCAGACCCTGGGCTCAATCCCAGGGCCCTGAGATCATGACCTGAGCCAGAAGTCAGACACTTAACTAGCTGAGCCACCCAGGCACCCCGCCACTGAAGGATTTTAAGCAGAAGAATAACATAATCAGATTTGCAGTTTGGGTAAGTCACTCTGTTGTTTTGGATTTGAGGAAGACAAGGCCAGTAGGGAGGCCAAGTAGGAGGCTGTGTGGTGTAGTACAGGAAGGAGAATGGAAGGATCCAAACTCAGGCAGTAGTAATGGACATAGAAAGAGAGAGAACAGATTCAAGAAATATTTGGGAGGTAGAAACTGGAGAGCTTTGTGATTAATTGAATTTGGGTACATATTAGTTTTCTACTGCTATGTAATAAATTATCACAAACATAGTAGCTTAGAACAGCATCCATTTATTATCTCACAGTTCTGTAGGTCAGAGTTAAAGCAGACTTGACTGGGTTCTCTGATTAGGGTCTCACAAAACTGAAATCAAGGTATCAGACAGGCTAAGCTTTTATCTGGAGGTTCTGGGGTGAATCCAGTTCCAGGTTCATTCAGGTTTTTGTCAGAATTAAGCTCTTTAGATCTGTTGGTCTGAGGTCCCCATTTCCTTGCTGATTGTCAGCTGGGAGCCATTTCCAGCCTCTAGAAGCTACTCACATCCTTCTCACATAGTTCTCTCCATCTTCAAGCCAACAAGGGCACAGCAAATCCTTCTCATGCTTAGAATCTAACTTCCCCTTTTGCACCAGAGCAAACTTTCTGCTTTTAAAGGGCTCATGTGATTAAATTGCTCTCACCTGGATGATTTTTCTTTTGATTGACCCAAAGTCGACTGATTACTAACCTTAATTACATCTGAAAAGTCCCTTTTGCCATGTAACATAACATAATTATAGGAATGATATACTCACAGGTTCCTACCACAGTCAAGGGGAGGAGATTATCCAAAGGCAAGGATTGTTCTTAGAATTCTGCTTACCACAAGCAAGGGAGGGGGAGGATTTAGGCGACACTGAGGTTTATGACTGACATGTATGGGTGAATGATAGGGCCATTCACTGAGGTGGGGAAATCCAGGGTAAGAAGCAGAGTTTAGATATATTGAAGTTGGAATGCCTTGCTACATCTAAGTGGAGTCTCCAGAAGGTAGTGGTATACATGAGTCTAAAACTCAGGAGACAGGTCTGGGATGGAGATACTAGATTTGAGAGTAATTTGCAAACAATGGAAGTAAAATTCAGGCAAGTAGATGAGCTCACCAAGGGTTCATATGTGAAGTTGCTGTAGGAGAAGACGAGGGGGGATATTTGCTTTAAAGGGATGGGTAGGAGGAGAAGCCCAGGAACTGTTAGAGCCATGGAGAGCTAGATAAAGATAGGTCCAGAGAGGTTAGGAGAACAGTTTGAGGCAGGAATGTGCAGCTGTTTCAAATGTGGCAGACAAGGTCTATTTCAGGTGAATATTTAGGCTATGAAGCCAATCAAATCCAGGTTATTTGATTGCCTGTCATTATTTCCAGAAATAGATCAGAAGGCAGGGGCTGGCTCAGGAGGACCCTCAGAGGCAACCAAGCAGATAGTCATGACTGGGTCAGGCTGTGGGATTTGATGTCTCTTGGCCACTCCCCATGCTCCAGATCTATCATAACTTGCCTGTCCAGTGTCCCATCTTCCTAGGGCCTTACTCTCCACTAGCTCTTGTGTTAGACATGGTTGCTAAAATGCCTTTCTGAAATAGCTTATGTCATATATGCATTTTACTATGCAGAGCTAGTCATTTGTCCAATTGTGCTCCGTCCTACATTATAACTTAAAGCTTCATACCCAGATAAATCAGTTCTTTTTTGGGGTCTGATTTTCTCAGAGCCTTGATCTCAGCTTACGGATTCAATTGGTAAGGCTCTAACAAATCAATCCTCACTATCATGTTAGATCCTATCAGTTTAGAGCACATTTCCCAATCTGTGTTATATGTAATACTAGTCCAATCAAATGTTCTTTGATCAAATAAGTTTAGTAACATTGCATAGTATATTCCCCGCTTAGGAAAAAACCTCCCATAAGCCCTCTGTAAAGAAACCCGATTGATTTTTTGTAGTCCAGTGTTCCCCAAACTTGTTTGAACACTAAACCTTTTAAAAAAAACAAAAACAAAAACAAAACAGTGACCATATGGTAGAATGCACTTTGGGAATCCTTGCCCTCTGCCTCAGGTTTTTATTTGCATTTTAATTAGAAAATCCTGAAAAGAAAAAAACCCTTCAAGGCCCAGAAGAATAATTAAATGGAAAGAAAACAGGCACCATTACATTTTGACAGGGGTGATAAACTGGGGCAAAAGGGGCTTTGTTGCTAGAGTATCGACAATCACCACCAAGGTAACATCTATTCATCTGTGGTCAGGGTAGGGCTTGAGAGCGTCTATCCTCATACAGACTCTAGAGAGAAAAGGGGAAACTGATCAGGAGGGGAGATTTCTCTAGCAGATGTTTTAAGATTCCCCCCCGAAAAGTTGTAAGAGATTAAGAGAATCCTTTTGATTACGGTCATTAAAGTTGGGCTTCTCCAACCACAGTGGTAAGGAGGCAGGAACGCGAGATGCATTGCCGGGTTTAGAACCTTCGCAATAGATTTGGTCCTAGAGAAACCAGCACTCCTCCCACTACCCCATGCTGTGCTGTCTCACTGGAGGAATCAGAGATGGGTTTACTAATTAGATTTAACTGCCATAAGTAGTGTTTGCCATAGATGTAGACTGCGTACTTTCTTTTGCACCAAGTCCATGCTTCTCCATCTGGCAACAATTTGGCAGACCCTACGGGTCTGAATGGCTCCCCCAGCATGATAATATCCCTTGCAAGAGGTTTTGGGCCAGAGACCAGTACCTACTGAAGTCTCTTTGTGTCCACATATGCACGCCTGTGCCCCTGTTTCTTTTAAGTATTGGCTGTCTCATCTGATGAAGTCGTATATAAATATTTATATGTCAGGACATTTCTGGTCTTACTCACCAGAGACATTACAGCCTTGATAAAAAGCTTCCCTCTGGCAGTCTCTGACTCTACAGTTTATTTAATACGGCAGTTGATAGGTGAACTTCCTCTTGCTGTTTGCAAAGAGGATGGAGCCTTGCCTTGCTTGCAGTTCCAAGTGTTTGGCTTGACGCCTGCTGGGAATTGATATTTGTGCTTTCCCAGGGGCTCCCCTGATTAAAAGAAGTTTGGGTTCACAAATGGGCCATCCTACCCTTTAGATTTTGGATCTTCAGGAATAGTTGATATACTTACAGATGCATCATGACTTTTGTAGGCCCTAGGTACTTTTGCCTTTGTGGACCCTTTCCTCCACTAAAATAATAATATTAATAATAATAATAATTTCCAGTGTGTTGGTATAAAGAGGAATATATTAACGTTATACATTTAAACATTTTCTTCAACCTAAAGTGTTTTTTTTCTGATTTTAAAAGAAATGAAGTCATGGGCGCCTGGGTGGCTCAGTTGGTTAAGCGACTGCCCTCGGCTCAGGTCATGATCCTGGAGTCCCGGGATCGAGTCCCGCATCGGGCTCCTTGCTCAGCGAGGAGTCTGCTTCTCCCTCGGACCCTCCCCCCCCCTCATGCTCTCTCATTCTCTCTCTCTCAAATAAATAAATAAAATCTTTAAAAAAAAAAAAGAAATGAAGTCATTTTCATGGGTCCATAAAGGTACGGTGGGCCCCAGGTCCTCTGCCTCTGTACCTAATGGATAATCTGCAGTGAATATACTGGGCTGTTTCCTGGGCTGGTTGTGAGCTCATGTGAGCCAAGCTGTGAATAAGAATGCTGTGACACAGGATTCAGATCAAGAGAGCAGTAGTTACTTAGACCTCCCAATGACTAGTTGAGAAGTAGCAAGTAGGACCCTGAGTTTGGTTCCAACATATTTCACCCCCAGTAAAAGGCATGATAAAACGCCATCAGTAGTCAGGATTTCCTCTGGCTTGGTGGACTCAGAGTTGGCAAGAGGGACCCGCTTCCTCATCATCTTTGAGGAGAGACTTCTGGGATTGATGAATGGTATCATTCATTTCCAGGCTGAAATTGCAGCTGAGGGAAAGGGGGTGTGGAAGCTGATTAGCAATGAGATATATTACTGCAGCTCATCCAGAGGAATCAGGGTGGGGGCTGGTTTTAATCCATGTCTATTTTTAGTGACAGGTAATATAGACACCTCTATCTCAACCCCAACCATAATCTTCTTCAGCAAAAGCCACCCACCCCGGAATGGGGTTCAGAATTCACCTGCTGCTGTTATGTTGGCTGCTAAAGAGTCTGTTGACTAAAGGTCTACCACTAAGCCTCACTTGGAAGTTGGTGGTGGCTGGAATTGGGTATGATCTGATGTAGAAAGTAAGAATTTAAAAACTAATGATGTATTGTATGGTGACTAACATAACATAATAAAATTTTAAAAAATAAAAATAAAAAAGAATTTAGAGGGTCCCTCTCCTGGGGTTTACTACCCCTGCTTTTGGATTTTCCTCCAACTGGGTCTAAGGGCTAGGACTCTGACTCCAGGGGAAATAGCTGTCACTCACTGGGCAGGCTAAAACATTCCCAGCCTCCCCCGCCCCATCACTTGGCTTAACAGTCCTGGCTTTGGCTCAGTTCACTGAGTGGTATGGGGTTTGGTTACTCCTCAGGGACCTGGCCGAGACCTTGAGGTCAGATTGAGCAATCTCTGTCCCTCCCTTCTTGTAAAGCAAAAAATCTGTTTAAATCAATATGTTTCCTTCTCCCCAGCTGAATGTGGCTTTCAAGGATGACAACATCTTCTCCATACTGCCCTTGCCCTTGTCAAGTCCTAGCCTGAAGTAGAACAGAGCGGTGTGGGGTAGCTGGGTTTGTGTATGTAATACATACACCATAAATGCAAAGATACAGACCCTGGAAATCTTCACACAAAGGCAGAACTAGTGGGGATACAAAGCAAGAGTGAAATATAATTAGAAAGAATTAAGGTCGATCAGAGTTTGCAGTCTCTAAGAAACTTTCCTTTGGAATACAAAGGAGAATTTGATTTTCCATTACTCATAATACAATAGATCAAGGGTCAGAAAACTATGTATAGGTCTAAAAAAGAAGAAGAAAAATATGCAACAGAGACCATTTGGGATCACAAAGCCCTATATATTTATCATATGGCCTGTGTTAGCCAGTGTTCTTCAGAGAAACAGGCAAAAGGACAGATATCTATCATCTCTCTCTCTCTCTCTCTCCCCCCTCTTGGCCCAGGTGATCGTGGGGCCTCGCAAATCTGAACCATGCAGGCAGGTTGGTAGTCAAGAGACCCAGAGAAGAGTTAATGTTTCAGTCTGGAGTCTGAAGGCATGGTCCTTTACAGAAAATGTTTGCTAACCTCTGAGATAGAGGCAGGAATAATGGAGAAGACCCTTGGGCAAGGGACCTAGAGACTCTTGCTCTGCCACTGAGTAGCTGGGTAATGTAGAGTAAACCACTGCCCCTCATTGGATCTTGGTTTCTACTTTCATAGAGTAGATTAAGAATTTCTTTCCACAAAGCAAACATTGTATGCACTTTAGTGCTGTGTATATGTAAAGTTCTATGATTCCATAACTCAAATCTGGAAGATCCCAAATAGGCTAGCTTAAACTGCTTCCTGTTGATGTCTAGAAATGACTCCCCACTGGCAAGAATCCCAGATATCAGTAAGTTTTCATTATAACATACAGAATAAACAAAATGCCCAATCTTTATAATTTATCAGTGTTTTTCTTAATAGTAGTTTCTGTTAAGGATAACTGATTGTGAGAGTTCTCTATAATCACTAGAGACATCTGTTATTGATATTATACAAGGCACTTTGGGGTACTTTAAATAAGTACCAGGAAAAAGAGTATCTAGTCTTGAGGTGCTTATAATCTAGTTAGGAAGACATATGCCATACCTAGAATAAACTCTTTAATCTTGTAGAGTAACATGCAAACATCTGTTGGGGGCAGAGGCATTGCTTGTTCATGGACGTGTCCTCAGGACCTAGAACAGTGCCTAGAATATGGTATGCATCCAATACATATGTTGGATGAATGAATGAGTAGAGGATGGCTTAGTGAGTAGTAAGTACTAAAGGAAGGCATGCATACTTAGATCAGGGCTATGTGGATGCTAATTTGGGAAAGTCTTCTAATGGAGGAGAGGGTTATAGTGAACTCAACAGAAGAAGCTCAAGAATGATATTTCTGAAATGCTGGATTTCTGTACATAAAGATACACAGGGCAAAGTCAGGGTTAAGGACCATACAGGTTTTGGACATTAAGCAGACTCAAAGTTGTCTGAAACAGAGGTCTGAGCTTTGGAGTAGAAAGACATAGGCTCTATCTACTACCTTACAACTGACTTGTATATTTCCTTTGGAATACAAAGGAAATTAAGTCATTAAGCTCTCTGTGCCTCAGTTCCCTCATCCGTAAAGTGCAAATGACATCTAGACTCAGAATCTAAGAGATGGGAGAGAGCTTACACCTCATTTGGTCTGCTGGGTTTCAGTCCTGGATACCCATTAGAAACACTTGGAGAACTTTCAGAGGCCCAGTGTTCAGGCCTATTCCCATACCGATTACGTGAAAAATCTTTGGAACTGGGCCCAGGCATCTGTTTCAGTATTTTCAAAATCTCCCTAGGCAAGTCAGTGTTCAGCCAAAGTTGAAAACCATTGTTCTAGCACAGCCCTTTCATTTTATAGACAGATAAACTGAGGCCCAGAGCAGGTTGAGGAATTTTGTTCAACCTACCTCACGGGACCATTAGAAGGATAATATAAGACCATAACATTTTAGAGCTAAAGGGACCTTAGGTATCAAAATATCTGTGAAAGTGCTCTGTATAACATAAAACATCATTCATTTGTAAGAGATTATCATATCAACAGAAAAAGAAAGTATTAATTGGCAACCAGGCAAAACAGTCTCTTCATTATGAAATTACACTAGAAGGACAATGGATGAAACTTGCATCCTTTTTTATTTTCCAAGTCTCCCTGAGTTAGCAAATGAGTAAATGTCCCATTCCTAAAGCTAAGATATGGATTATTGGTTTGCCTTCTTGGTAAATAAAGGTGGCCTACATTGCCCTAAAAATTCACATTTTCTCAAGAAGAAACATAAGCATTTTGTAAATGTAGGAGCACATGGAGCCTTAGCAGGAAGTGTTGTTTAGCATAGTTCTAGCATATTTCTAGCCCATGTCATCTGTTTGGGGTGTGGTCATGCCTGGAGGCAGAGGGATTAGGTTTGGTAATTTTAGCGTGCTATCAGGCATTTTTGCTTAGAAGAGCCTTCTTGCTCTTTGCTTGAGGGACTTTGGCTTGCATTGAACTTGAAGATGCTTCGCTTTGTAGAGGATGAAAAGCCAGGGTGATTTCCATTCAAGATCCATTTCCCCATTCCTGCCCTTTCCTTATTTAATAGATCCACTCTTTGTCATTGGTCCTTCCAAACAAGACTGTGAAGTTGGGTGTAAAGAGCACGTTCTAGTTCCCCCATTTAGCCCCTGTTTTTGACATATGTTTATTCTTTATCTGAGAGACTATTGAATTATTTCCTGAGAAAAAAGTGATAAAAATGCAAGATCATTTGTTATGCAGGCCCACTGCCCTCCTGTTTAGGGAAGCTTTCTGGACTACTCCAATTCACTTACCTTGTTTCAATATCTATTATACTGAGAATGCCAGAGAGTTTATCCATCACTGTTTTGTAATTATTTTAATGTGTTAGGTCTATCTCCCCAGTAGATCCTGTCTTACACTCCTTTGATCTTTCGGCTTACCCCAGGATCTAGAATATTATTTTTTTCAAAAGCAATGCTTAAGCCATGTATCTGAGCAACTACCCATTGCTAAAGGCCTTTTGGAAGCTAGTAAAATGCTTCTCTGCTGGAGTCATTTACCCCTCGGGGAAATCGCTGGGAGGATAAGATGTGGGGGTGAGGGTAGAGAAGGTGGGGCAGTTGCAATAAAAATATGTTGGGATGGGGCGCCTGGGTGGTCAGTCGGTTTAGCATCTGAGTCTTGATTTCGGCTCAGGTCGTGATCTGGGGGTTGTGAGATCGAGCCCCATGTTGGGCCCGTGCTGGGTGTGAAGCCTGCATGGGATTCTCTCTCTCTCTCTCTACCCCTCTCTCTCTACCCCACCCCCCGCCCCTCTCTAAAAAAAAATATGTTGGGATATGACTAGTCCAGAGCAATGTTTTGTTTCCCAAAATGGGCCATGCATCAGACTCACCTGGGAACTGGAATTTCCCGGGGAGAGACCTGAGACTATATATATTTTGAAGCTCCCCCAAATGATTCTGATGAACAGCCAGGTCAGGAAAACACCAGACTCATTGTTCTGTGGTGCTCCTCAAACTTTAATTTATACAAGATTTTGCATTTCTAACAAGTTCCCAAGTGGTGCTGATGCTGCTGGTCAGAAGACCAAACCAAGCTACAAGGTGGTGGTTCTCAGCATGCGGTCCCTGGGCCAGCAATATCAGTGTCACCTGGGGACTTGATAGAAATACAGATTCTTGGTTCACACTCTGTCTACTGAATCCAAAGCAATCTGGGTCCCAACAATCCTTGTGGGTGATGTTTGTCAGAGTCTGAGAACCACAGCTATACATAACACTAGTAATAAGGTTCAGGAGAGCGGTGCAGTGGATTTGAAAAAGTTCAAATCTCAGCTCTGTCTCTGGACCTTAGTTTTTTCAACTATAAAATGGGAATAGAAATCATATACAACAATTCAACAAACATTTGTTTTGCCGGGCATTTCATTAGCTGTTGGGAATATATTAAGATGAGTAAGATACATTCTGTGTCCTTGAGGAATTCACTGTTGCTTTGCCTAATGAACAAGGCTGTTACAGATCTTAAATGAGGTAGTGTGTGTGAAAGTGCTCTGTGAACTATGAGGTACATTGCAAATATGAGTTACGGTTCTAATCAAATCTGCCCCCCCCTTTTTTTAACATCTTGCATTCATAAAAGTTCTCAATGGTCCTTGAGCTTTAGCAGACATTCCACTGGTGAAAGCTGAAAGAAGTGAGTGGAGTAGTAATAAAAATATTTGATTAGAAGAAAAGATTTGTTTTCTAATATTTAATTTTTAATATTTCAATTTATTTAAATAAGATATTTTACATATGCACTTCATGCTTTTAGAAATTCTTTCACTTCTTTTTTTAAAAGATTTTATTTGAGAGAGAGAGAATGAGCAGGGGAGGGACAGAGGGAGAGGGAGAAGCAGACTCCATGCTCAGCATGGAGCTCGATGCGGGGCTCAGTCCCAGCACTCCAGGATCATGAACTGAGCCGGAGGCAGACACCTAACCGACTGAGCCACCCAGGCACCCTGAGAAGTTCTTTCACTTCTATTACCCGTTTTGATTGTCACCACAACCCTGTAAGATAACCTAGGTGGATGTGATTATCTCCATATGACAGATGCAGAATCTGGTGTCCAGGGAAGTGAAGGGACTCACCCAACGTCACAGGACTGATCAGTGGCAGGGGCATAAATAGAATACAGATCTTTTAACTCCCAGGTCAATGCTCTCTCTCCCATTCCATGCTGACTGATCAAGTAAAGGTCCTTTCAGATATTCCTTACATGCTAATAAGGTTACTGCAAGCACAGATGTGAAACCAACTGAAGCCCTCTTTCAAAATCTTAAACCTGTCTGGCTTTGACTCATCTGCTTGAGTTAAAACATACAGCCCATCAGAGAGACATAGCTAAATTCTGTTTTGAATTTCTATCTATCAGGAGCCTTATCAACTGCTGGCAGGCAGTTGGATTACATGTACATTTCAAGAATCAAAGGCTTGCATTAGATAGTTACATTAGGAAACCAGAATAATATTCTTGCATCGCCAAAAGTCCTTTAGACTGGATTATAAATAAGAACTTATATCTTTTAGTGCAAGCTGAAACCGAGGCCTCTTCTCTGCTGTTGAATTTTGGTTTTTTTGACACATAGCCTAATTTTTAGAGTTAAGTAGATGTTGGGGAGTTTCACCTTTGGACTACCAAGTTACTAGGACTTACCTCTAAACATAGACATTTCCTATTTGCAAATCAATAGCTAGAGCATGAAATATTTTCCTTGAGCAGACAAAACTGAAGGATCAAATATGCTTGTTTTCTTTTTTTTATTATGTTCAGTTAGTTCATTATGTTCATCATTAGTTTTTGATGTAGTATTCAATGACTCATTAGTTGCGTATAACACCCAGTGTTCATCACAACACATGCCCTCCTTAATACCCACCACCTTGTTACCCCAACTCCCCCCACCCCTCCCTTCTGTAACCCTCAGTTTGTTTCCTGGAATCCAGAGGGGAAAACTGAGTGGTAAGAAATCAGAGAGGGAGACGAACATGAGAGACTCTGGACTCCGGGAAATAAGCTTGTTTTCTAAAGGAGATGTTTTTGAGATATGTTCTGGACAGAGTTGTCTTCTTCTTTTTTTTTTAAAGATTTTATTTATTTATTTGAGAGAGAGAGAATGAGAGACAGAGAGCATGAGAAGGAGGAAGGTCAGAGGGAGAAGCAGACTCCCTGCTGAGCAGGGAGCCCGATGCGGGACTCGATCCGGGGACTCCAGGATCATGACCTGAGCCGAAGGCAGTCGCTTAACCAACTGAGCCACCCAGGCGCCCCTGGACAGAGTTGTCTTCTTCATATAAGAGACAGAACGAATGGCTGCCTGCTGGTGTCTTGAGGGCATTTCTGCATTCTTCCCTAACACCCCTGTAAAAACCTTACTAAAAGGATGGGGTTTCTTTTGGGGGTGATGAGAATGTCCTAAAATTGCTGTGGTGAAAGTTGCACACTTCTGTGAATATACTAAAAACCCAATGAATTGGACACTTTAAATGGATGAATTATATGATATGTGAATTATAGCTATGCAAAGCTCTTATCTTTTTTAAGTTTCTATTTTTAAATTTTTTAAAATGTTTTTTAGGGGGAGAGAGAGGGTGGGGGGGGGGCAGAGGGAGAGGGAGCGAAAGAATCCCAAGCAGGCTCCAAGCCCAGCATGGAGCCCGACATGGGGCTTGATCTCCCTACCCCAAAATCATGACCTGAGCCGAGATCAAGAGTCAGATGCTTAACTGACTGAATCACCCAGGCGCCCCTAACGTTTCTATTTTAAAGATATTCAAATTCAGCAATATAGTTCATGTATAAATTACAATGTACACCTATCAACCAAAAAATTGTGTATCACAGCTTGTGATGCTTCCTTGTTTTAAATTTTAAACACAAAATCTCTAAATATAGAATAGCAGAATTGAAGTAAAACTATTACATAAGGACTGGAGATCAGAGATAGGAAAAATCGGAAAGTTTTCTCCTGTTTGTGAGGTTGGGTGTAGAGTGCCATGTGAATGTGCCTGTTAGCGGGTGGCTTCTAGGCGCTGAGAGTGGCCCCCGGCTGACAGTCGGCAAGAAAATGAGGACCTCAGTCTTACAAGGAACTGAATTCTGATGGCAACCTGAATGAGCTTGGAGGAGAACCTGGAGCCCAGGTGAGAACTGCATTATAGCTGATACCTTGATTGCGGCCACATACAACTCTGAGCAGAGGACCCAGGGAAACTGCAGGGACTCCACATCCCTGGAAACCATGAGATGATGATGGCTGTTGTTTTAAGCTGCTAAATTGGTTATATCACAATAGAAAACTACTACACAAACTTGCTGTGAGAATGGGATTGGGCAGCCAAGATGGAGTTAGGGGGAGACCTCTTTGTTTTGCATCTGAATTTGTGCATTTGCTGTAGCTTAAAGGGCTGTGGGCTGAATAACCCAAGTGTAACCAACATGAAGTCTCTAAATGGGCAGTACAGTCAATTCCAACCTCATTTCAAGTCAGTGGACTTGGAGATGGAGACAAAATGGATGCTTACTAGACAGACAACTGTGGATATAGTCGAGCAAGCTAGTAATGCCCCCTGAAGAGGCTCTTCCTGCCCAGAGAAGAAGCTGGGCCACTACTTAATTGGGCATATGAAGTTGGAAGACAGTTATCTGTTAGGAGAAACTGGTGGTGTGGTATGAAGAATATTATTTGATTACATAAAAAATTTTAAGAACACTTTATGACAAAAGATACTATCAACCAATATTTTGCAGTGTTGCACATAGACCCCATGCTTATGGGGAGGTTGTTAGAAATGCAGATTTCCTGGACCCCACCCCAAACTTACTAAAACAGATTTGCTAGTGGGTGGGGCTCAGGACTCTGTTAGATGATTCATGTAAGTGCTACTGTTTGAAATCCACTGAGCTAATCTTTCACCTTTTGAAACATTGGGAAGTGCTTAACACCTGGGGCATCAAAAAATACAGATGGTAGGACCCTCCATCTGTATTTTTTATAAGTGAGAGAAAGAGAAAGAGGGACAGAGATAGATATCTATAGAGAGAGAGAGAGAGAGAAAAGAAGCAGAAGAAGAACCAGGGAGGAAGGAGAAGAGGGGGAGGAGGAGGGGGAGGAGAGAGAGGGAAGGAGGAGCAAAGAAATACCCAATTATTGAAGATGTGTATTGAAGATTAAAGACGACCTACATTATCAAAGAATAAAAGCCATGTGCATCGCACAGAATATTTGACATCTCTGGGAAGCATCTTCAGTCCCACTCCTCCCTCAACCCTACCATTTTCACACCCAGGGGTGATTGCTGGAGCAGGTGGAGGTGACAGGAAGCTGAGCCCAACCAGCCTGATTTGGCAATTGAATCAAAACAGGAAGGGGGCTTCAATTCCTGCTTATCGTCTCTTACTGGAATATAGTATTAGACCCCAAGACAAAGCTCAGATTGATGCAGTCCCCACCCCACCCTTCTTCTCCTGGCTTCTTTTCTGTAAGTCATGCTTTCAGTGTTTGGAGTCTGGCAGCTGCAAGGCTTGGTTGCTAGGTAACAATTTCCCAGCACAAAGAACTCTCAGCTGGGTAGGTCAGGTCTGTCAGTGTGAAACAGCTGTACAGAATTTTTATTTGTCTTCCTCTTGTTTTGGTTAATCACAGGGCATGGAACCAGAATCAAACTTTTCATAGAAATGAGAAATGCTGGAGGATACTAGCTCAGCTGCTGCTGCTTTTTTGCTGCTCTTCAAATCACAGCCTTTCTACTCTGGCTCAATAGAGCCAACAACAACAACAAGGCTGGCAGGCTGCAGGTGGAGGAGGGTGGTAAAGGGGTCAGGTGTTTGTTAGCTTCTTTAGCATCTGGGCAGGGGAGGGCATAGTTGAACCATGAGCTAAGAAGTTAACTCCCTTTCTTCACATTGACCAGCAAATTCCTAGGATTAGAATCGCCGGATTAAGTAAAGGACACCCAGTTAAATCTGAGTTGCAGATAAATGATGAGAAATTGAAATGGAACTGGGCATCTGGAATTTGTGTTTGCTAAGTCTGGCAGCCCTACTTAGTTTACAATCAATTTGCTGTGAATTTTGTGTGGGATGGATATGAACAGAGTAGTAGAGATGGGGATGGACCCAATTCTGGCACTGTCATGGAGGATTAAACCTCAGCCCTGGCTTGGTATGCTAGAAGCTCAAGTTGGAGGCAGTTTTGTATAGAGTCACACAAAGAAAAGGCTGAGCCCATTTCTGTTGTTGTCACCTTTCCTTATAGTTATCCATCAGATGCTAGTCTAGTGACTAAACCTGGGTGTGGTGCTCTGGGATAGAAACACATGACTGGAAATCAGGAGGCCTGGGATGTAGGACTGGATGGATAGATGGATGGATGGAGTATGGAGTAGGGAGTACTGGACAAGTCATTGCTAGTTTTGGCCCTAGTTGCCTTTTCTATACCCTCAACAGGTTGTATTAGAGCATAATTTTCAAAGTGTACCCCCTCCTCCATCAGCAGCATCAGCATCACCTGAGATTATGTTAGAGATGCAGATTACCAGGCCCACACACCACACACACCTTCTGAAGCAGAAACTCTGGGGTTAGGGCCTTGCAATCAGTTTTAGCAAGCCCTCCAGGTGAATTTTTTCTTAAAACCCTGTTTCCCAAAGCCCCTCCCCTGCCCCATTCCTGGTTCTTCCTATAGAACAGTATAGAACCCCACCCCACTGTCTTCATAAATATCTGATTACAAAGGGAGGGAAGCAGAATCAAGAGGAGAAACTCAGGGAGCTAATGTGCCCTGTAGCCGGTTTCTCACAATAAGTGGCATCCTGTGGTGTTGTCCATGGTGCTGAATGTGGTTGTTGAGCCTAACCTTGGACGTCTTTGTGGGAAATGTCCGCAAAAGGAGAGGAAGTTGGATTGTTGTAGTAGTCTGACCTCTGTTTCATCTCCCACTGGAGATAACCTAATGAATATGGTAATCACATTATGCAACTTAGTTAAGGTGACCAGGGCGATTATGTTGTTTTATAGGCTAGTGCCTTTCCTCTGGTGTTTTCCTAGTGGACTAGCAAAGAAAGGTGCTCCTAGCTTGGGTAATTATATTTTATTCTGACGCAGAGGGCAGTATGTAAAGTGTGTGTTTACTTAAAAGCAATGAATCATTCTCCACATGCGACCCTGTAATTATGAATGAGTGGGGAGAATACTAAGATATGACGGATGTCAGTCAAGGGCCTACAGTAGGACTCACAAATCATCTTAAGTGTCAAGCAACCATAAGGGCAAGAAAACCCAAGAGTGCTGCCTAGGCTACTCACAGAAAGCTTTTTAAATCTACTCTGGGCTATGCTCAAGTAGGTGGATAGCAGGACCCAGATAATTAGAACGGATTAGCTTAACTCTGACACTCCTTCCCGCCTTGTATACTGAGCCTCGGTTTTCTTGATCTCCTTTGGGGTTCTCATTATGGCATGAGCTCTACTTTAATAACTTTTGGAGCAAACTTTTATGTGTTCATCTGCATGGGTGCCTACTCTCAAATTTCAGTTACAGATGGCCTCAAATTACAATGGTTTGATTTATGATTTTTTGACTTTACAACTGTAAGTGATATGTGTTCAGTAGAAACTGTACTTCTTGTTTTAAATTTTGATCTTTTCCCAGGCTAGCAATATGTGGTACAATACTCTCTTGTGATGCTCCTAGTCAGCCATATGAAGCATGAGGGTACTACCTATATATTTGCAACTGTTCTGTTTTTCAGTTTTGGTACAGATTCAATAAATTACATGAGATATTCAACACTTTATTATAAAATAATCCTTGTATTAGATGGTTTTGCCTAACTGTAGGCCGATTTAAGAGTTCTGAGCGCAATTAAGGTAGGCTAGGCTAAATTGTGATGTTCAGTAGGTTAGATGTATTAACTGCATTTTTTACTTACAATAGATATTTTCAACTTACAATAGGCTTATCAAGACATACATAACACCATTGTAAGTCAAGGAAGGTCTGTAATTTTAGGGACTCAACAATCACTTAGAGGATCCAAGTAGGAAAAGGGTAGATGCAGGGAGCCCATAGCTATCGCTCTAAGGAGCCTGGGTTTGCTAGAAGAGAACAAGGGAGGAATATATCCAATTCCAGATCACTTTAAACTGTCACATGTAATTATAAATTGTGACTCATGTAGGTTAATCATCCTCTTTGAGCCTCAGTTTTGTCATCTGTAACAGGGATATAGTGATAGGCACTATTTATCGAGTAGTTACTATATGCCAGACACTCCCTACTTCACAAAGTTCTTGTGATAATTAGATATAGCTGTTATAAAGTGCCTGGTGCAGAGTAGGCACTCAAAAAGGGCATCTAGTAAAATTATTAGTCATTTTTTAAAAAGATTTTACTCCACTTCTGAGGGGACCTGGATTCATTTGGGCCATGCATGGTGGATCAGACTCTTGTTGGCCAGGAGTTGATGCTATGTAATGTTAGGTCTTAGCATATCTGACAGATGTGTCCCAGGAACTGCAGTTATTCTTAGAAACAGGAATAAATACAACCAATTCTTCCCATTTCTTGGCTCAGCAAACACCATTTTGTGTGTGTGTGTACCAATAACCCTAAATGAGGACCAGAGCAATCCCTAAGATATTTGACTCCTTAGGTTGAGAGTCAAAGTATCCACACAGGCAAAATCTCCTAAAGGACTGGGCAGGTCATTGCTGGTTAATATTCACACAATTATCTTGTCTCTTCTATGGACTCAGGAACCAGGGAAGGGATTTCATGTGGCTTGAACTTGTTTCCTCTGTTCCTACAGCTCTATACCAAATGGGATGCTCAGACCCTCTGGGGCTAGAAGGATAATGATAGAAAGGCCAGCTTTGCTTTGTTTTGCCCACAAGTCCGGTAGCTGATAGCATCAAATAATAGTAGTGATTACTCTGGGGACATTAACTCCATGGGTGTTGTGATAATGGAACATTGACCTTCCTAACAGAGAAACTCATTTCATCGCATTGTGTTATCAGCTTTCCTCTATTGGAAAGAATCCCTTGATTACTGACTCCATCATAACCCCAGGCCCTCGTTTAGCTGAATTGCCAGCTCGTTCCCTTCCCTGGCGGAAGGGTCCCTAATAGCCTTCACAGGATTTTAAAAAAGCCTGGCAATCTGAGATTCCAAAGGAGTCACTGAGCTTGAAGGCTCAGCAGCCCTCCCCAACTCGTTCCCCCTCTCCTTGCTGCCTGCCTGCTGAACTGAGCTTCCAAAACTTTGAAATTGATTTACCAGTCATTCATAGGTTTCCTCATGGTGATAAAAGAAATACTGTTCTGTTTTCAGCTGTCACCAACACTTCCTCTTAAGGCTCAGCGACAGAGTTTACTTCTAGACACCCATCTGCTGCCCTGCCTAGAGCTTGCCACCCTTTTTCCTTTGCCAACCAACTAGTGTCATCTCTCCTTTGAGGGAAGGCTGTTCGAAATGAGTGGCCCAATAGGGGAGACTGAAGGGTAAGATGGCTCTGTGTGATTCTGCCTTACTTAGGAAGAAAATGAACTCTGATGTGCCTAAGCAGCCACCTCGAATGGGGCGGGGATAATTGTCCAATTTAATGGGATTTTCGTTAGGGGGAAGAGTAACATAACGTAGCTTGAGTGAGCCCTGCCCATTCTCTGGTTCTGTGGAGATGTTAATCATGCTGCTCCCGGCAAATCTGTCAGAGCTGAAGCCGATGATGTAACTGATTTTCCAGCAGGCCCTTTGTCTGAGTGACTGCCACACAGCCGCAGAACGGAGCGCCAGGGAGCTGGATGTGTTCATGGGAAAAACGCGCTTCCCATAGTTCTTTCTTCCAAAGGGATGTTGTCACTGGGAGCTTTGTGTGTTGGTCAGCACGGTGGCTGGTCTTATTTCTGGTGTTTCTCAAAGTCAGGGCGGAAGGGGAATTGTTAGGAACGCAAGAGATATATATGCTCATGCCAAGGTGTAGACCAGCAACGTTGGACTGCTGTGATCTCGAAGCTTTGTGTCAGAGGTCCCATGCCTTCATTCGGACTTTTTAACTGAATAAGTTATAAAAAAAATAGGTATACTAATATATATTACTATATATGTACATATATAATACAACATGCATGTAATAAATTTATGGCATTTTTTAAAGAAACAGCAAGTTTTATTTTATTTTTTAGAAAGAGAGAGGGTGAGGGGCGGGGCAGAGGGAGAGAGAGAATCTTTTTTTTTTTTAAAGATTTTATTTATTCATTTGAGACACAGAGATACAGAGAGACAGAGAGAGCATGAGCAGTGGGAGAGGCAGAGGGAGAGGGAGAAGCAGGCTCCCCACTGAGCCAGGAGCCGGTTGTGGGACTCGATCCCAGGACCCTGGGATCATGACCTGAGCCGAAGGCAGACGCTTAACCATCTGAGCCACCCAGGCACCCCGAGAGAGAGAATCTTAAGCAGGCTCCACGCCCAGCTCGTGAGCCCGATGTGGGGCTCAATACAACCCCGAGATCATGACTTGAGCTGAAATCAAGAGCCTGACGCTTAACCGACTGAGCCAGGCACCCCAATATGTGACATTTTTGAGCTCTTACTATGTGTGTCAGGCATAGAAAAGGAAGTGTGGTATTTAGCAGTGTGGAAGTGTGATCCTTAGACTCAAACCACTTTGGGATTATATTCTAGTTCTTCCAATTATTAGCTGTGTGATTTGGGGCAAGGTACTTACCCTTTTTAAGCCTCTTTCCCTATCTGTCATGGGGATCATTTTGGTAGGGCAGATTAGATGAGATAACCCATGTGATTAACTTAGTGCCTAGCAAATTGTTAAGCCCTTAATAAATGTTAACTTTATGAGTAAGTTATTTATGTCCTCTCATTTAAGTCTCCCAGTCAACCTGGTGTGACAGGTACTATTATGATCCCTCTTTTATTGGTGAGGAACCTGGAGTTCATAGACGTTTTAACTTTCCCCAAATTGCTGAATAGCAATTGTTTCAGCTGGACTTGGCCTCAAGGTAGCTGACTCCAGAGCCGTTAGCCAACAAGCTCTACTGTCTCAGTTACAAAGGGCTGGCAAGTTGGAATTCGTCTATCTCTCTTTAAGGGGTTCTTCACCCTGGCTGCAAATTGGAATCATCTGGAAAAAATCAGAACAGAATACTGATTGCCTCTCAGGGGGTGGAGGTTGGTGTTTACTGGGAAGATGCATGAAGGGGTTTTTTTAATATCTTGGTAAGGGTTTGTATTATACAGGTGTATGCACTTGTCAAAACTCATCAAATGATACACTTACAATTTATGCATTTCATTATATGTGTTATCTAAAAAAAGAAACCTTAAACAAGTATTGAACTCTAATTAATGATATGCCTGCAGAAGTGTTTAAAGGTGAAATGTGCAGATGTCTACAACCTATTTTGAAATGTCAAAAAAGAACGTGGGTGGATAGAGGGATAGATAGGTCATAAAGCGATATAGCAAATGTTAATTGTAGAATTTGGGTGATACAGACTTTACTGCATGTTTGAAAATGTTCAGAATAAAATGTTGGGGAAAGAAATTAGAATCAGTTGGGGAGCTTTTTAAAAATACCGAAGCTTGGGGCGCCTGGGTGGCTCAGTTGGTTGAGCGACTGCCTTCGGCTCAGGTCATGATCCTGGAGTCCCGGGATCGAGTCCCGCATCGGGCTCCCTGCTCGGTGGGGAGTCTCCTTCTCCCTCTGACCCTCCCCCCTCTCATGTGCTCTCTCTCATTCTCTCTGTCTCAAATAAATAAATAAAATCTTTAAAAAAAAAATACTGAAGCTTGGCATCCCCTCAGAGTTTCAGAAACAAATTAGTCTGGAATAGGGTCCAGGTATGGGTTTTTAAAAAAATCTTTTCAGGTGATTCCAAAGGGTCTTTAAAACAACATAATGTATTCTGGGCTCTCAATGCCAGTTCACAATAAGCATGCCTGGGTCCCAAACTGAAAGTGTCCTGATGACATGTCAGATAATGGTAGGCCATCCCTCCCTCTCAAGCACACGTCTCTACTTCCTACACTCCACCCCTAGCCTCAAACATCTCCTCTAGCTGAAAGCAGCACCGGGAAGAATTGCAATAAACAATGTCAGCTAAATTATAAGTGGAAGCCACCTCCCTCTCCTACCCACTCCCAGCCAACAGTTTATTGCCCCCAGTTCTGCCCCACTCAGGCCTCCACTTTGCAGCTCCTGGTGAGGCACACACTCATCTTTTGGCTGAGTGGTTGACCAGACAGCTAGAGCTACATACACGGTATGGGATCGTGGAAGAGAGAGCTCAAGGTTGCTTGGATTTTAGTTTCGGTCTTGTTGCCTCTTGTTTATCGGGAGCGGGTTGGGATTGTGTTATCAAACAAGCATTATTTAGGTTTCTCCAAGGGGAGCAGAAGCCCCAGGATCTGAATTTCAGCATATGGGATCTCCTAGGGGCACTTACCATGTATTTTCTGCCAACCCTACTTAGGATTTCATTCTCTCTCTCTCTTTCTCTCTCTCTCCATTTCTCTCCTTCTCTCCCTCTCTCTCCTCTCTTTCTCTCTCCCTCTCTCTCTCCTGCCCTCCCTCCCTCTCTCTCTCCTGCCCTCCCTCCCTCTCTCTCATCCCTACCAGAGTGCCATAGATCTATAATGGCTCACATGCAGGAAGGAACTCATGCTGTAAATGACCCATAAGTTAAAGTCACATAGAAATGGTTCCTTCTTCAATCAATGCGCCAGGGGTCACAGGCTACTGATTCAGCTGATTCATCATCTTTTTATCATTGATGTAACTCACACAAAGGATTGTTTCTCCCCTGCATTTGGAAGGCAGCTCTGCCAGGAGAAGCAGGGACTCCTTAATTAGACTGACATATGGCCAAAAGAAGGGTTATGTGAAATTTGTGTCAGACTGTAGTGGAATCATTTCGGGAATCAGTGCAGTCACCAGTAGTTCAGACTGAGGGGAATGAAATCAGAGCCATACGCTAGATTAAGTTAAAATGGCTCTTCCTGGAGTTTCCCAAATGCAGGTAGGTGCATTGTCCCAATACCCAAACCTACTAACTTGGCCTGGCCAGAAATGAAGTTGGGTAGAAAAATAAAATTGCTTTTAATGGCTCTATTCTTTTTTTTTAAGATTATTTATTTATTTGAGAGAGAAAGAGAGAGTATGAGTGGGGAGAGGGGCAGAGGAAGAGGGAGAAGCAGACTTCCTGCTGAGGAGGGAGCGCGACACAGGGCTGGATCCCTGGGATGACCTGAGCCTCAGGCAGATGCTTAACCAGCTGAGCCACCCAGGTGCCCCTT
Organism: Leptonychotes weddellii; assembly: GCF_054177405.1. NCBI lineage: Eukaryota > Metazoa > Chordata > Mammalia > Carnivora > Phocidae > Leptonychotes > Leptonychotes weddellii. Next base: position 31,720,962 of record NC_138385.1, read on the forward strand.
AATGGCTCTCTTCTATCTCCAAGCATCACATATTCTGTTAACATTCCCGGCAACCCAGATTCTCTCTGTGGCTTGGGCCTGTCCTGCTCCAGAACTATACTCTGGACCAGGGTTCTCTAAAATGTGGTAGACATTCCACCTGTGGCACGTGATTTTTTAAATGAGCTTCCTAGATAAGTGTTTTAAAGGTTTGTTTCTTTGTGAGAAAGAGAGCAAGGGAGAGGGACAGAGGGAGAGAGAATCCCAAGCAACCTCACGCGGGGCTCGATCTCACGACCCCGAGATCACGACCTGAGTGGAAACCAGGAGTCGGACACTTAACGGACTGTGCCACTCAGGTGCCCCAAGTGTTTCAAGTTCTAATAGTTGTGTTTGCTTTGATGTATTAGGAAAAACTGGCACATCAGTCCTATTATTTCATCAACATTATTGCCTAGGATGAGGCTAATTTCTGTAGGCAAAAAGAAAAAAAACAGTCATTTTTAAACAAGTGTATGTGGAGATGGCAAAAAATCACGAAGGCGATACTCAAATGACTAAAAATTAGTAAAGACTGGTCTAGACCGGTAGTTTTCAATCCAGAGTGATTCCCCCATGCCAGGGGACATGTGGCAGAGTCTGGAGACATTTTGGTCGTGACAACTTGTGGAGAGGGGTGCTACTGGCATCCAGTAGAGGCCAGGATACTAATAAACGTGCTATGTTGCACAGGAGAGTTCCCCCAGCCCCTGTGAAGAAAGAATTCTCCATCCCCAAATGTCAGTAGTGCCAAAGTCAAGAAAGCCTGCTATAGACCAGTGCTTCTCTGAAGCACATATGGGTCACGTGGGTATCTCGTGAAAGCACAGCTTCTGATGCAGGATGTCTGAGGTGAGGTCTGAGATCCTGCATTTCTGACAAGCCTTTAGGTGATGCCCATGCTGCTGGTCCTTGTACCACACATTGAGTAACAAGGACCTATAACTTCCTTCTTTATCCCTCCACCAGATCCTGCCTATCGAGAGTTCCAACCTCTCGTGGCTTTGCTTAAGGTTTGGGTATTCTGAGAAACTACCAAGCAGTAACGACTGAAAAGAGATTAATGTGTTTCTTGCAATTATCAGGGCCACCGAAGCTTTAAAACAAAGATTAACTTGGATGAGAATTTCAGGAGCTGAGCAAAGCCAGAGAGAGAGGCGTGTTTTGCTCTGGGATTCCTTCTGGGGAATAGGCAAAGTTCTCAGTAAAAGCCAGGTGCACCTAGCCTGGGTTTGGAGAAGTCGTCTTGCATATTTCCCTATGCCTGGTACCCAGCACAGTGCCTAGCTCAAAGCAGATACCTAAAACATGTTTGTTGAGCCAATAGAGCAGTTATCTGTATGGGCGCCTGGGTGGCTCAGTCAGTTGACCATCTGCCTTCGGCTCAGGTCATGATCCCAGGGTCCTGGGATCGAGTCCCACATCAGGCTCCTTGCTCAGCAGGGAGCCTGCTTCTCCCTTCTCTCTCTGCCCCTCCACCCCACTCATGCTTTCTCTCTCACAAATAAATAAATAAAATCTGTAAAAAAAGAAGTTATCTAGGGGCGCCTGGGTGGCTCAGTTGTTAAGCATCTGCCTTCGGCTCAGGTCATGATCTCAGGATCCTGGGATGGAGCCCCGCATCAGGCTCCTGCTCAGCAGGAAGCCTGCTTCTCCCTCTCCCACTGCCCCTGCTTGTGTTCCCTCTCTCGCTGTCTCTCTCTGTATTAAATAAATAAAATCTTAAAAAAAAAAAAAAAAAGAAGTTATCTATAGCTCTTTAGATGACTGCTAGAGCAGCAAAGCAAGGTATCTCTGAGGGCTGAACACTGTTGTCAACCCCTTCGAGACTAGAAAAACAAATGCCCTTCAGCAGCTTCCCATTTGAAATGGTAACACTAAAATGCACCCTCCCAGAATGTTCTGCTGACCCCCGGAGTGACAGCAAGGTCACTGAGTAGTTGTGTGTTTTCACTCGTCTTTGTTCAAAGTGAGAAATCACTGAACTCTACCTCTGAAAGTAATAATACACTCTAAGTTATTTAACTGAATTTAAATTTAAAAAGAAGGAAGTCTACAGAGCAGGGTGAGGGTGGTGCATCTGGGGGCAGGGGGTGATATTTTACTTGTTCCTTTCTCAGAAAGGAAGCTTTGTGGTCAGGACTGAAGACTTCAGCCCTAGGAGAAGGAACTGGGCCAAAGAGGGGAATCATCCAGTAGTACTGGCTGAATACGCTTGGCAGTGTACCTCTTCCCACTACCTCTCACTCTTGGAAACGTGTGCTAATAGATTATGTGATTTGAGGTCTGCCAGTGCTCCACATATTCCCTTTCATGGGCCTGCCGCAGAACCTGAAAGCACCCCTTTGAGGACTGTCACCTTGGATAATGCACCTTTTCTAAAGATTCCTGTTAAATGTATGGATTATTGGGGCACCTGGGTGGCTCAGTCGGTTGGGCATCTGCCTCAGATCATGATCTCAGGGTTGAGAGACTGAATCCCGCATCAGGCTCCACACTCAGTGCGGAGTCTGCTTGAGATTCTCTCCCTTTCCCTCCCCCTCAGCCTCTCCCCGTTCTTGTACACACTCTTGCTTGGTCTCTTTCTCTCTCAAATAAATAACTAAAATCTTTAAAATATATGGATTTCTGTGTATAGAGAGAGTAGATTGGTTGGTTGCCTAGGGCTGGGGAGGTTGGAGGGAAATGGGGAGTGACTGCTAATAGGTATGAGGTTTATTTTTGGAGTGATAAAAGTGTCCTAAAATGGATTGTGGTGACGGTTGCACAACTCCAGGAATATACTAAAACCCATTGAATTGTATACTTTATTTTTTTTAAAGATTTTATTTATTTATTTGACAGAGAGAGACAATGAGAGACGGATCATGACCTGAGCCGAAGGCAGACGCTTAACGACTGAGCCACCCAGGAACCCCTGAATTGTATACTTTAAATGAGCGAATTAGAGAGCATGTGAGTTATATTTCCATAGGGCTATTATAAAAATATATAGGGGCGGGGCGCCTGGGTGGCTCAGTCGGTTGGGCGGCTGCCTTCGGCTCAGGTCATGATCCCAGGGTCCTGGGATTGAGTCCCACGTCGGGCTCCCTCTCCCTCTGCCTGCCTCTCTGCCTGCTTGTGCTCTCTATCTCTCTGGCAAATAAATGAATAAAATCTTTAAAAATATATATATATATAGGGGCACCTGGGTGGCTCAGTCGGTTAAGTGTCCAACTCTTGGTTTCAGCTCAGGTCATGATCTCAGGGTCATGAGATCGAGCCCCACATTGGGCTCTCTGCTTAGTGGGAGTCGGCTTGAGATTCTCTCCTTCTCTCTCTGCCCCCTCCCCCCCACTCATGCTCTCTCTCTCTAAAATAAAATAAATAAATAAAATCTTTAAAACCATAAAAATAAAGGTAAAAATAAGTATATGGATTAAATTAGGAGATACAGGTTAATTTAAGAGCTAACTAGGGAGTACCACATGGGAGGGGAAAAGAGATGGTCCCACCAACAGAGAAGGAAACATTGAAACAAGAAATACAGGGCAGGAATTGGGAATTTTCCTTAATTTTTCAATTCTTCATAAACGCATTTCTGCTCTTTTGGAATCCAACTGCCAGTGATGTTATCAAGTTGTTCAACATTAGATTCATTGCTTGGAAAAACAGCCAGGAAATATTTGGATGCTGTGAACAAAGAGAGCCAGGTCCCCTAAGATAAAATGTCCATGGCATCATTAATAAAACATAGGGTTTGGCACTATCCCCATGGTTCTGGAAGCTCTTTAAATTAGATCAAGCCGCTGGACCATTGTTGCTGCCTACAAAGAGCTATAAGACCTGAGGCCTGAGAAAAATGGCTTTCTTTTTCATTGAAATGGAGACTCTGGTTTTGGAAGAGGTGATGTGAAAACCACAATTATCTCATATAGCCTTGTGGCCAAAGGCTCGAAAGCCACAGAGGGGAACCCTTGTCTTTCCACATGTGGCTTTCCATGAACCCACTGTAATTTCAGTAGTTTGGTATGGCTCACTTGGAGTATAAATGGCAGGGCTACTTCAATAAATCTGTTTAAAAAACAGAAGTGGCAGGGCCTAGGATCTGGAACCCCTGTTCCCAGGGCTGAGCTCATGCTCACTGAACATCCAAGTGGTACAGTTTCAAACATAGTAAAGACACCTTCGCCCGCCCTCCAACTTGTGGCTTGAAATGCCTTTTGGGAGGAAAAATGGCATATTTAGCTATTGTCCGTGTTTATATATTGCTGTGAATGAAGGCTCTAAGGAGTGGGGCATGATGGTTTGGCCAACTTGGGAAAAAATGGCCCACCATTGGGGGATGGGGGCGCCAGCTAGGAGGTTGGGGCTAACGAAACAAACTGGTCTTTTTTTTTTTTTTTTTTTAAGATTTTATTTATTTATTTGAGAGAGAGAGAAAGAAAGAGCACGAGTGGCGGAGGGGTGTGGGGAGGAGAGGGAGAAGCAGGCTCCTCACTGAGCAGGAAGCCTGATGCAGGACTTGATCCCAGAACTCTGGGATCGTGACCTGACTGGAAGGCAGATGCTTAACCGACTGAGCCACTCAGGTGCCCCAAACTGGTCTTTTTTTTTTTTTTTTTTTCCAGTTTTGCTCTAGGCTTCTTCTGTCTGCAACTATGACCAGTATGTCCCGGGCTTGCAAATATAAATTGAGATGGGGCTGTCACTGGCACCCAGAATTGTGAATCTGCCCCAAAGGGCCACTGACTACCCTACTGCTCAGCACACCATTTGTGATTTGTCACTCCCTTGGGCACTATTAGTGCCAGAGAAACCCAGGACAAAGGAAATTCTGCAGGAAGACAAAGAGAATAGGTATTCGGTAGAGTACCGAATACATATGTATTTCAGAGTGAGGAATTATCTCTATTGGATGCCAATTGGAGCTAGTCCAGCATTTGGCCAGTGACTGACCCTGGTTGCAAAAAACCCCCCAGTTTTCAGGAAAGCATTGTGGAAACTCCTCTGATTGAACTCATCTCATTCTTTAGAGAACAGTGGGTTATTTATAAGGCATAATGATATCCTGCAATGCTCCCTTTCCTGCTAAGAAGAGATTTCATCATCTCCCCAGATTTCACACCAGGGTTCGTCTCACTTGGCTCCATTTTCCTTGTGTCTGCAGATCTCAAATTGTCATGGAACATCTTGTCAGGAAAAGGCCAGATGGGCAGGCAGGGAAGTGATCCAGGCCCCCTCACCACACCCCCCACCCGGCCCTCTGCCCCCCCCCAGGGAAATAAAGTGCTCAACCTATCTCCATTCCCTCAGGGCACTGGGGAGTGAGGGGCCAGACAGTGACGCACAAGAGGGTACCTCCAACTTAGCTTAGAGCTGCAAAAACTGGGGCCAGATGAGCATTTTTGGAGATTAGGAGCAGGAAATTCAGATTTCCATGTTGTAAGTTCACATGATGAAATCTGATACCACCTCCTCCCCTGCTCTGGAAATGAACTCAGTCCTCTCCTTGAATCTGGGGTCTCCGAACCACAGAAGCTCACAATACCCTTTTGGTTCATGATAGGTGGTCTAAGTGCTCACAATGCACAGACATGGATCATGATACATGGTCTACGTGCTCAAAATGAGGGACATTCTCATTGCTTTTACGTTTTGATTCCCGAGAAATGTTCTTCTCTGGCAATTCTGTGGTAAAGAGATTTTAGACGAAGTCATTCCAGAATCATCTTGGCATCCTCAGCACCTAGCATAGTGTTCCATAGGTGGTGCTCAGTAAATGTTTCCTTAAAGAGTAAGCCTGACATCCAGCATTAACCCGTCCTTGTCACTTTGGAATTTGAGCATTAGGGTCTCCGGTCTCTTGACCTCATCAGGCAGATGCTATCCCTTCTGTGGCCTATGTCTGCCCTCTGGATTGACTATGCCCTGGGAGCCTAGACGATGTCTGCATAAAGCAGTCAGGGAAGAGGGAAGCATTGTTAGCCAAGCAACCATGCTTTGGATTCTTCTGCAAGCTGATCTAGGGTAAGATCTAGTTGGCTTCCTCTTCTTGGCCTTGGCCTTTAGCTTTGTGGCTTTGACCCACAGCTGGACTGATAACTTTCTATAGCCTTATTAGCTTTCCTGATTATTATCCCTCTTCCCTGACCCATGATGTGAACATTAGTCCACAGATGTCAGGGCAAGAGGCTTGGCTCTTAATTGTATAGTCGCTTTACTGGTGATAAGTCAGAGTATAGTTCTGGGTTGAGGAATTCCAAACCAACTAACCTAGAAAAGGAGCAATGAGAAAGCAAGGTCAGGTTATCAAGTCTGGGGTTGAGATCCACAGGCCAGGATCTGAAAGTAAAATAAAGACAACACGCTGTCTTACATTTGGAAGCATGGGATAGGTTATGAAGATTCCTATCATGAGATTATGCTAATGATGTATTCAACCAGTTGTTCTCAACCAGGAGCAATTGTGCAAGAGGACATTTAACAACATCCACAAATATTTTTAATTGTCATAACTATGGGGATGCTGCTGTCATCTAGTGGGTAGTGACCAGGGATGCTGATAAACATCCTACAAGGCACAGGACAGCCCCCCCCCCCAACAAAGAATTATCCAACTCAAAATGTCAGTAGCGCCAATGTTGAGTAACCTTGTATTAAAGACAGATACAAATTATAGATCACAACTATATAAAATATACAGATGAAAAAAGACTGAAAGGATACACATCACAGTTATAATGAAGAGTGTCTGGGTGGCAGGATTATGCATCTTTTTTTTCTCTTTCTCTGGTTTGCAAATTTTCTAATATAACCATGTTGCCTTCAATTTAAAGTAATTTTCACCTAAATATATGAACATATTCTGCTGGTAAAGTATTATAGTACTGCAGACTAAAGACCTCTTTGACCACCTGGCTTCTCCCTTTCCTTCCCTCAGTCCCTTTCCCAGAGGTAACCAGTTTGTGGATGTGACATTTCAGAGCTCCATCTGCACATTTACCCATAGATAATGTGCAGCTAAAGAAAACATATATTATCTCATTATTTACAGCTTCATAATATTTTGCAGTTTATCTGTTTCTCTGCCGATGGACATGAGGTTGCTTCTGATCCGGGGCTGTCACGGCAAATGCTGCATTGTACTTGCCTCCTTGAACATACTTGCCAGAGTTATAGCCAAAAGTAGGTATAGGAATGAAAATTTCTAGGTTATGGAAAACACACATTTAAAATTTTATCACCGGGGCACCTGGGTGGCTCAGTTGGTTAAGTGCCTGCCTTTGGTTCAGATCATGATCTCAGTGTCCTGAGATCGAGCCCCGCGTAGGGCTCCCTGCTCAGTGTGGAGTCTGCTTCTCCCTCTCCTTCTGCTGCTCCCCCTGCTTGTGCTCTCTTGCGTGTGTGTGCTTTCTCTCTCTCAAGTAAATAAATAAAATCTTCTTAAAAATTTTTTTTAAATTTCAAAAACATTTTATCACCTACTATCAATTGCCCTCCAAAGAGCCCACATACTTAATTTTCTGACACCTTCACTAACACTTGATAACTTACGTTGTTTTTCACATTTGCCAATCAGATGGTTGCAAAACAGTATCCTGCTTTTGTTTTAATCTGCATTTCCCTTGTTACGGATGAGGCTGAGCACCTCTCCGTATATTTGTCGAGCCTGTCGCATATTCTTTTCTCTGAACAGTGGTGTCCACATCCCTTGCTGACTTTTGTATTACAAGACCTTTCCAATGGTTTTTAAGAACAAAAAAGAGCAGGGTTTGGTTGTGTAAAAACACAGAAGTCAGCCTACCCAGCATCTTGCCTGCGCTTTCTACCTAAGACAGAGCCTGAATCTCACCCAGGCCAAATAACCCTTTCTTGCCATTCCTGAGAACCCAAGAAAGCAGCTCTATTAGGAAACACATTACCCAGGCCCATTCTCACCACTGCTCCCCATTGCTCTGCACTGTAAGCCTTTGCTATGCCAGCATCTTAACACTGAGTAGCCAGCAGGTACTGCCAGTCAGATTCACTCTGGTCAAATACAAATCTGATATGTGATGAGGCATAAAGGACCATGAAAGGCAGCGTGTGAACTGAATGGTATCTGCTGTCCGTGCAAATGGCAATTAGGACCATTAAATTTCAGTTAATCTTCATTAAGAACATCTGTTGTCTAGCCCACATGAGGAAACCAAAGATGGGGCTGGGTAATTGTGACTACTCCAAATAAGTAGTTGTATCAACTGGTTTCCCACCCCGCAGGCATAAACTGAAAGAGATGTGGCAAGGAAAATGTATGACATGTGATGTGTAGTAGCTAAGGAATAAAACTAGAGAGATGGCTTCTGCAAGACTCTTGGGCATTATTCGAAACCGGGGTACCTGGAAGCCATGCCCCTTTGTGGTGAAGAACATGATGGATTTCATCCTGATGAATTTCAGGATCAGAAGCAGGGGCCCCAAAGACCCAACCAGAACTGGCCCTTGGCCAGATTAGGTAAGGTCAAGTTGGGCCTTACCCAATCTGGCCTTTCTGGTCCCCTTTATTTTGGTTGCCCCATCCCACATACCCTCCTACTCTGTCCCCTTGGGGCCCCACTCTCTGCTGAGGGACTGTTGATATTAAGCACTTCAAATCCCTGCTACCAACATGTTGCTTGCTTGCCATCCTTCTGCCGCACAAGTGGAGGACATCTTCTACTTCATGACTCTCCCAGTTGGCTTGTGTCTGTGTTGGAGCGGACTGTTCTCACCAGTTCCAGAAGACGTATTAGGGGAAGGGCAGGAACTTCTGGACCTTTGTCTGAGTTTAGGTAGGTTAAAATCTTCTTGACCATCAACTGCCATGGTGATGGTCTTCTTTTTGAAGTGAGTGGGGGGTCAGGTATCTCACCTTGGTAGCCTGACCACAGTTGTAATTTTACATTTTTGGGGGTGATTATTTTGCCAATATCAGTCTCCCCTGCCAATCTGTAAGTAACACGGGAGCAGGAACCAGGTCTATTTTTGTTCATCACTGTATCCCCAGCACCTAACACAGTGTCTGCTACGTAAGTGCGAAATAGAATTTGTTGACTAAAAACACAAACAGTTGCGGTTTGGATGTTCTTAGAATGAAAGACAGCCAGGTGTTCTGGCAAGCGGGTGGGGAGCAGCATTTGTAAGGGGTAGGGCATGTCGCTATCTCTCTGCTCTCACCCTGGGAGTCCACAATTGACCTTTGTAAAAGGCTGTCCCCAGCCACAGCCATCCTCTGAATCTGCCAACAGTGCTCTCATCGAGGAAGGTTGGGAATGATTGAGGATGAAGCTTGCCTTTGGCAGTTAACTATTTCCTCTGCTCTCAAAGCCACTGTCTTCTCCCTGACAGATGCTCATTAGCAGGCACAGGCCCATCTTGCTTCTTGGGGTCTCAGGGTAAAACTGTGCCAGCAAGCTGTGGAGCTGGGATGATGGTGGGCAACCAAAGAGCTCAGGGACTGTATTTCCACTGAATTTGAAACAAGGACATACTGGCGCATTTCTTGAATCCTCACTGCTACAGGAATCTGCCACTATATCACTCTCTTGCCTCTCAAAGAGAATTGACATGGAAGGAGGAGAGGATGGAGGGTGTTGCAAAGATGCTGGAAATGGAGCAAAGATAGTGTTGTGAACAAACTTTGACTCAAGCCTTGATTCAAGAGAATTCTTACGAACAGAACTAGTGATTCTTTCTCCACCTCTTCTCAACCATTCCATTTAACCTCTTTTCAAATGCTGCTCTTTTCCCACATCCTTCTCTTGACCTCTTATCTATTGCCCAGAATTCTTGCACAGTCTTAATACCTCTGTTCCTGAACAGCAAAAATCAGAGATTAACTGAATCCCTAGCCTCTCCCTTATGGATTCAGGATCTTGATGCAGAAATGAGGGGCAAGCTGGATCTATGAGTACTTTCTCTGCATCAGCTCCTCAGTTGCTAACTGGAATAGCTCTTGTTCATAAAACCCAGAGTTTTCCAGGGAGACCATTGCTAATCCCATAAACTCAAGACATAGATAGAGCAGTTGGCTTGAGTATCACTAATTTCATTTTCATGCTTATGCTTCCCATCATTCATTCAGGGACAAGAACAAGTCAGCTATGATAAGGGTAAACTGTGGATTAGCATTGCGTATCATAGCTGTAAATTTTACTGCAAATGAAATGCACAGATGATTTACAACCCGTTATAGAAGAAACAAGAAGGGACAGATGAGCCTTTGATGGAAAATAACTTCGTTATTTGCTTAGTTGGGTATTTGGGATTCGTTTATTTTTCACATTTTATAAGGAGATAGTTCCCAATAGGCCTTGAGGATTGGATTTATGGTAACAGTTTAGGAGCTTAGGTGAAATTAATAAAACCAAACTTCAAAATATGCTGAAATGAAAGTTAAGAGTTTGAAGTCTAGCTATTTTTTAAAAGATTTACTTATTTATTATTAGAGAGAGAGATAGCATGAGCTGGGGGGCAGAGGAAGGGGGAGAATCTCAAGATGACTCCCTGCTGAGCCACGGAGCCTGATACAGGGCCCCATCTCACAACCCTGAGATCATGACGTGAACGTCTGACAAGAGTCAGACACTTAACCGACTAAGCCACCCAGGCGCCCTTGAAGTCTAGCTCTTTTAAAGATACTGACAATTTCCCTTTAGAAAGTGATCCTTTCAACTCTGGACATCTGAGAGACACGAAGTTCATTGCTTTTTAGTGTTTTTTGAAAATGCATACACATAACATATTCATCCATCATCATTTTTATGTGAGTCAAGCAATCCAAAAGTATAAAGAGAATATGTGAATGTCCTTTCTCCTCCTCTCCAGTTACTCTTTCTCCTTCCAAAGGTGACCACTGTTAAGTGTTCAATGTGTATCCTTCTAGCCCTTTCTAAATACATTTATATCAGTGGCTCTCAACCAAAGCAATTTTGTCTTTCAGGGGAACATTTGGCAATGTCTGGAAGCATTTTTCGTTGTCATAGCTGGGGGTGGGATGTTACTGTCACCTAGTGGATAGAAGCCAGGAATGTTGCTAAACTTCCCACAGTGCACAGGACAGCTCCTCCAAGAAGAACAAAACAAAACAAAAACCCCACAATCATCTGGGACCCTTGGGCAGCTAGTTCGTTGAGCATTAGACTCTTGGTTTCAGCTCAGGTCATGATCTCATGGTTGTGGGATTGAGCCCTACACTGGGTTCGGCACTCAGTGTGGAGTTTGCTTCAGATTCTCTCTCTCTCACCCTTTGCCCCTCCCCACTCACGCACTCACATGCTCTCGCTCTCTCTCTCTCTAAAATGAATAAATAAAATCTAAAAAACCCACAAAAAACAATCATCTGACCCCAAATGTCAACAGTACCAAGGTTGAGAAACCTTGATTTACACATAGAGATGGAGGTAGAGATAAATATATCTATTCTTAAATAAGATCACATAATCTCCATTTGTCCACAGTCTGCTTTTGCACCATTTGGAGCTCTTTCTGTATGGGTATATACGTTCCCATTGCATTCCTTTTTAATAGCTGCATGGTATTCTCTAGTATGGATATATTGTAGTTTATGAAATAGTTCTCTATTGGTGGAGAGTTAGGTTGCCTCCAATTTTTGCAGTTACGTACAATACTGTAATAAGCATCTTTGTACGTATATCATTAGATTCCTAGAGGTATAATTACTGGGTCATTGATTACATATATTTTCTGTTTTGTTACATTCTGCCAATTGTTCCATCCCTAAAAGCCTTTATAAATGTTTACTCCCATCCACAGTGTTTAGGAGTGCAGTTTTCTTATATTTTCTGCAACACTTCCATCAGTCTTTTAGATTTTTACTAGTCTGATGGATAAAAATAATATATAATTGCTGCTTTAATTTGCATTGCCCTGAGACTATAGAGATTGAGTGAGTGAGAATTTTGGCCATTTTATTATTTTTTTATTTTTTTTTATTTTTATTTTTTTTTTTTAAAGATTTTATTTATTTATTCATTAGAGACAGAGAGAGAGAGAGGCAGAGGGAGAAGCAGGCTCCCAAGGAGCCCAATGCGGGACTCGATCCCAGGACCCTGAGATCATGACCTGAGCCGAAGGCAGACGCTTAACCATCTGAGCCACCCAGGCGCCCGGCCATTTTAAATTAATTAGTTAATTAGTTGCCTGTTTATTTACTTTGCCCATTTTCCTATTGGATTCTTTGTTCTTTTTAAAGAACACTGATATGGGGGTGACTGGGTGGCTCAGTCGGTTAAGCGTCTGCCTTCAGCTCAAGTCATGATCCCAGGGTGCTGGGATCGAACCCCGCATCGGACTCCGTGCCTAGCAGGGAGCCTGCTTCTCCCTCTCCCTTGCCTGCCTGTCTGCCTATTTGTGATCTCTCGCTCTCTCTCTCTGTCAAATAAATAAATAAAATCTTTTAAAAAATAAAACAATAAAATAAAAAACATTGATATGATATATTTTAGAAGGTAATCCTTTGTTGAATATGTGCCCAGTATTCTCTGTCTTATAACTTGTATTTATTTATTTGATTTATTTACCTCTTCTTTTTTTTGTAAAATGTTAAATTAAAAGCCTTTAATTTTGGCATAATCAAATTTATTACTCTTTTACTTTGTGGCTTCTGTGTTTTAGATCTTGTTGAAGAAGGCCTTCCTTACCTGAAGATGATCAAAGCATTCTTCTCTATTTCTTCAAACATTCTTATTGTTTTTTCCTTTTATGCTCATCTCTATTTTTTGTGTTTTTTGTGAGCTACAGGGAAGTGTCTACCGTTTTTCAAAAGAGATAGGCAAGGTCTCATCCCAATTTATAAAATAATTAAATTCTTTCTCCACTGATTAGAAGTGTCATTTTGACTCTCAATTCATCTATGATCTCTGTTCCATGGATTTATTTCTGCCTGTTCGTGGCATAATACTACCCTGTTTTAAATACTATAGTTTATTTTGATGTCTGATATTGTAAATCTCCACTGGGCCCTTTTTTCCCCAAGATATCATGCCCTATTTTTATACATTCTGTCTTCCATATGAACTTTTTAGAAACAGATTGTCAATTTTCATTAAAGTGCTACTGAGATTTTTATTTGGACTGTCTTGAATTGTATATCTAAGTTTAAGGAGAAATGACATCTTTAAAATATTTTGAAAATGAAAATATCTTTTATTTTCTTCAATAAAGACTTGTATAGTTTTCACCAACTAGGTCTAAGACATTTTTAATAGATTTACTTCTAGATATCTTATAATTTTTCTTGCTCTTGTGAATAGAATATTTTTCCTCTAAATTTTTTAATAATTGACTATTGCTGCAGTATAAGAAAACTATTATTTTGTATGTTGATCTGGTATGTGGCCATCTTGCTAAACTATCTTATTGGAGCACATGGATTTTTGTTCATTTTCTGCAATTTTCTGAGTAGATAATCATCCAGTATGAGAATAGCAATGATTTAGCTCTGCACAGTGGCAGTATTGTGGTCAATGAGGTTTATCCGAGGCACAATTATTGCTCATTGAAAATAGTGATAATTTTTTCTTCTATTTTGCAAAATTTATACCTCATTTTTTGTTCTTACTGCAAGCTCATTACTTTGTAAGGCTATGTGTTTAAAAGTTCAATCCTATGGTAAGTCAAAATCTGTTTTGAAATTCTTTTTGTCCAGCAGTTCCAGCTCAGTGTTCTAGAGCTAAACAGAATAAGGCAAATCATTCTTCTGCAGGATAAGCCTTCAGATATTTAAATTTGTTTATCGTGTCCCCCACATCTTCTGTTTTCCAGGATAAGCACCTCTGTTATCTTCAATATATATGCTTTTCCCATCCTGAGTCATCTTTCTCCAAATGCACTCTGTTTTGTTGATGTCCCTCTCAAAACATGGTGCCCAGAGTGGAAGAGAGTTCAGATATTGTCTGACCATTGCCCAGCACATATAGAGAAACTAATTTTACGAAGTTGCACACAAAACTCCCCTCAATGTCCTGTAAGATTACAATGTTAGAGCTACATGGCTTTAACATATTATTTTTTTGCAATGGAATTCTTTTTTTTTTTTTATTTGAGAGCGAGCACGAGCAGGGGAAGAGGCAGAGGGAAAAGCAGACTCCCTGCTGAGCAGGGAGCCCAACATGGGGCTCAATCCCAGGTCCCCGGGATTATGACCTGAGCCAAAGGCAGATGCTTGACGGATTGAGCCACCCAGGCGCCCCTGCAATGGAATTCTTTTGCAAATGAAATCTTAGCCAGAATCCTAATTCTTAAAACACTTAAGAATGGAGTTTCTCTTGTTGAAATGAAAGGAGGGTGGGAGGTTACAGAACCTTCATGTCAACTTCCTTCTTGTTCCCCAAGGTAGCCCAAGAAGCATCCCAAGGATCTGAAGAGCGTAGTTTGAAAACCATGAATTGAGTCCAATTTCTTCAGAGAACAAATGTGGCCCAAAGAGGCAAAGTGACTTACTGAGGTCACATGGTGACTTAGCGAGACAGATAGAACTAAACTTGGGTCTCTTAACTCCCATTCCAGAGATCTTTTCACTGTGTCATTCTATTCCTCACTATTAACTCTCACACATTAATGACTCATATTAGCCTTGGGATCAACTAAAATCCTAAGGCTGCTGTTAATATCCATCTTACTCCATCATATACAGTTGATTTTTGGAAATCTAAATGTGGAACTTTACATTTATTAAGTGCATTAAATATAATCTCTCCTGGAACTCAAAGGAACATTAGAAATCTTTGCTTTTGGCCCATAAGTCCTGCCCTTTAAAAAACTTTTTAAAACTTTTTTTTTCTTTTAAGATTTTGTTTTCAAGTAATCTCTATACCCAACATGGCACTTGAGCTCACAACTCCAGATCAAGAGTCGCATACTCCACTGACTGAGCCAGCCAGGTGCCCCAGAAAACTTTCTGAAATCTTGATTCTGTCATTTAACATCAATCGCTTTCTTTTGGCAGGGCTATTCAAGTAAAGCTACAATTCATTACACTGACATTAAACCCCCAGTTCTTCAATTTGCCAACAAATGTATAATCAAGACCTAACTTCAAAAACTTCAGACTGATATTTTATGGCATTTCTGTTCCTTTACCTGGAGAACTCCTACTCATCTATTGAGACCCATTTCTTTCTTTCTTTTGAGACCCATTTCTTTTTTTTTTTTTTAAGATTTTATTTATTTGACAGAGAGAGACACAGTGAGAGAGGGAACACAAGCAGGGCGAGCGGGAGAGGGAGAAGTAGGCTCCCCGCTGAGCAGAGACCCCCGACGTGGGGCTCGGTCCCAGGACCCTGAGATCATGATCTGAGCCAAAGGCAGAAGCTTAACGACTGAGCCACCCAGGTGCCCCTTGAGACCCATTTCTAATGTCACCTCCTCTGTGAAGTGTTGCTATGCCCTCATTCTTCCTCCTTGAAGCAGAATTGATGGGTCCCATGTCTATAATATACTAGAATTTTAATGACTAACATACTTTACTATTTTATGAATTCCTAAAAGGGTCTTATGTATTTTCTGCATCTCCAGACTGTGAGCCTGGGATAGCAGGTGTACTAAGGTGACTGCCTACTGAGAAGGAGTGCACATCGGGGAGGAACTCAGCGCTAGCGTGTTGTGAGGGGTTATGATTTCTGCCATGGGCTCAAGAAGGAAGTATTTTGCCAACCCTGGCCCAGGGCATAGTCAGTACACAAAACATGTTTTTTAAACTATATTTTTATATCCCCCACAGATGTCTAGAAGTTTTATCAAAAGAAAAGGTAGCTGGGCATGGCTTGTGCTGACCCTTATTTGTGTCTAGTGATCCTAATTTTGCTTGAGTGCTCACAAACAGTATTCTAATAGCCCTTTTGCAGTATTTTTCTGGGTATCAGCATCAAGTTAATTATTGGTTTATATTTTCTGAGATATACTTCTTTCCCTTTTCAAAAAGTAGGACAACATTTCCTTGTCTTTAGCCTTCTGGCGCCTCTTCCATTTTCCAAGAACTTTCCAGGTGGTGGTGACTCATTTAGAGAAAATGGTCCCATTCACTCGGACCTTTCAACAGCATTGTTTGTCATGGTCAGGGGCCATGACTAGGAGAGCTGTTTCTTGGAAAAAGTATATTTGAATTGGGCAAATCAGAGGCTGAAGTCAGGATGGCCAATAAATGTGTTATTGACAGAGGCCTGGCCTAGAAAGACAGCCAAGTCTAGGGAGGCAGTTTTCTCTGAACCATGGCCCAGCAAGCATTTCAGATGGCTCTCCCTGTCTCTCTTCCCTTCCCCTTCTCTTGGCTCCATGTTCTCCGCTTGCTGTAGTTTGTCCACTCTGAGCTGAATTTGGATGGCTAAAGCATAACCTCAGCACAAAAATGACCAGAAGAATGCACATCTGCCCTTGAGTTCCGGATGAGGGCCTAGGTCAGTAACTGTTAATGACAGAGATAATAAGCAAAACAGGAAACTATTTCAAGAAATTGAAGATATTAGGTTAATAACAGATGTACTTCAGGCTGTATGTATCTGAAAAAGAGAGGAGATCAGCTATGGAGACACACACAAATACAGTAAATGGCGATTCGTTGGAATGCTAAAAGAAATAAATGTTCCGTGAACCTACTAGATGCCCAATCCTGTGCTAGCCTGGGAGGGTGCAAAGACACCTAAAGATGTTGCAATAATTAATTAAACTGATTTTTAATTTAACCGATTAATAAATAATTAAACCGATTTTTCTACCTTGATAGGGGAATAACAAATAGCCAGGGTCTGATGTTTAGTTGTTTTTTTTTTTTTTTTTTCTTCAAACTTTTGCTTGAACAAAATTTGGAACCAAAGTATAAGTGAATTTTTGAAAAGGCTAACCTTCAGTGACCGGAAAATGAAATGCATCCATACGCTCTGTTTCAATCATGTATTAAATGACCCTTGATCTACTGTAAATGTGGAGAAAATGAGATTCAAGTGATCGTAGCTTGTCTCCCGCACTCCATGCGGAGCTTGCTTTGTGGAAGCTGCAACAAGCCTGGTCTTCGTTGGGACTGGGAAATGTCACCATGCAGGTTCAGTCCAGCGAAGGTTCTTGTCTCCTCGATGGGGATCTTACCACTCATTTGGGTAAGAGGCACAGTGAGAGTGGGCCCTCAGCCCTCCAAGGGGTTGTCCTGTTGCTGTAAACCGTTGAAAGCCTGACTCCTGATCCCAGCAGCCCATGCAAGGGACAAATGTAAACAGGGGCTGCTTTGCTCTCAGTGGAAAGGTTTGAGTTGAGCTTCTTCCAGGCGATCACACTGGCTGCCATTTTATACAGTCTATTTCTGTCTTCCTGTACACATCCCTCAATTTGCATTCCTGCTTAAACTTGCCACTAGTCCTGCCTCTCTGTGTGGGAGGCGGAATGGATTTGAAGAGGGGAAAAAAGAAAGGCCTTTTTGTGAGGAGGGGGAGAATACAGAACTTTCACTAGCTGTTCCTCCTGGGTGTCTTCAGAGAAGCATTTTGTCTCCCGGCCTCCTTGAGGGTTGTCACAGAAGCTCTCTTTCTCACAGGAATCATCCTACCTTCTTTGTGTATTTGACTTTTAGCTGTGTTTGAACGAATTTGGCTCATTAAACATGGTGATGGGCATAATGGGAATGTGAACTAAAAGAAAGTGGAAATGGAACACTGGAGATGGTTTGCATGAAGAGAGTGATTTGAAGGGGCCATCAAAGGCTCTCAGATATCCTTTACCAAATGTTAAGGGATAAGAGATGTCTACTATTAGAGCTTTATTCCTTAGGGTTCAGTTATAGTCCTCTCTAGGCATTACCTACAACCCTGGGCAGGATGCAGATTAAGCTATGAATACTCTAGCATCTAGAAATTAGTCTTCAGAAATGTGCAATCAACTCATCCTTTCCCAGCAACCAGTTGGACTGGTTGCCAATATATTGGACTTGGATTATTTCCCCCATTCTTAAGGGAAACTAATTTAATTGTGTAAGTTTTCAGTCTTAACAGGCTCAAAACACAATTGCTATGAGTCAAAACTTGGAACCGTGAGGCAGTTGAGATGATTGTATAAACAAGGTCCCAAAGTCAACGTTTCAGACCATTACATGTAGGTCAGAGGCAAGAAGAGATTTAAATTGTGACAGAAGGAACTCAACCAAGGAATTTCCACCAGACTGACAGCTCCTCGAGGACAAGAGCTGTGTCGTATTCTTTGTTACCTAAACGGTTACCATGGTGGCTAAATTCTCATAAGCACTCAGTGACTGCTATTCAACAAGCGATTGAATTCAGAAGAACTTTTTGGCCTAAAAGATCAATTCCGGAATGCATTACTAAATCATGTTAGGGAGTCCTTTGTTGCAAAGATTTTATAAAAGGAGATAGGTACAGCTAGGCCCAGAATGTGGAAATAAAGTGCTCTGTAGGGGCAGAGAAAGTGGATTTTCCTTCTAGTCCTTGGGTGCTGTAAAACAGGACAAAGATAGTTCACAGAAGATTCTCTGTCTCTCTCTCTTTATCTCTCTCTCTGCTTCTGTCTGTCTCTCTCCTGCCCCTGTGTGTCTCTACCTCTTTGTCTCTGTCTCTCCTTTGTCAAAACCTGATTTCCCCTACCAGCTTTGTTTGGTCCCTCCTTATCCACATTCATTTCCCCTTAGGTCACACATCTTCTGCAAAATAATTATAATAACTTGCATTCATAGAACATTAATGCTTTTCAAGGCACTTTCATATGCACTATCTTTTTGTTCCAAATTGGAAAAAAAAAAAAAAACTACAGTTATAGTATATCAGTTCCATTTTTTTAGATGAGGAATAAAGTGTGAGTGACTTGCCCATGATCACATAGCAACATGTGACTGAACCAGGACTAGGAGCCAGTCCTTTGCACAAATATCACCCTGAGTCTCAAAAATGAGAAAAAAAAAGTTTGTTAGGAATACAGCAGTTACTCCTACTTGCCTTCATGGTTATAATCCTCATACTTTGTGTTGTCGTTTCAAATTCCTTTTTTGTACTCCTTCCTAAACGTATGAGGCTAACAGTTGAGAAAGGGCCAAATCAGACATTATTTCAACCGTGGGGTCTCAGTTTGTCCTCAGCGGTTTTTTTTTTTTTTTCCTTTTTCAAACATGAAGTACATGCTTGATGAGATTTAAGACAACATTGTGGAACGCCTGGGTGTCTCAGTCATTAAGCGTCTGTCTTCGGCTCAGGTCATGATCCCGGGGTCCTGGGATCGAGCCCCGAGTCGGGTTCCCTGCTCAGCAGGGAGTCTGCTTCTCCCTCTCCCTCTGCCCCTGCTTGTGTTCCCTCTCTCTCTGTGTCTCCCTCTGTGAAATAAATAAATAAAATCTTAAAAAAAAAGACAACATCGTGTAGGACATCTTTCTGTCTCTCCTTAAGCCAGCTGACACAGAAGTCTTCCGAAATGTGCTGCATCAGAAAGCATCTTCTCGGTCTTTCTCTTACAACTTTGACAGTCACAGAGTCAAAGGAGTACAAGGAGTACCTCTTGTACTAGTTGATATTTCATTGAGTCTTTTCCTTCCTGGGGCAGGCAACTTTCTCACACAGATTCAAGAGGCAACAGGTCTAGGGTAATTACCAGCCCAAACCCCATTTGGTGTCCCAGAATGGAATGAGTAAAACAGTGTTGTACTGAGTACTGAAACCATGGATGGAGTTGGACCTCAGAGCCTGGGAAAGATGCCAGGACTAGAAGAGCCAAGGGCTTTGCAAAAACCAGAGGTCTAGGAAGGCTGTGAGTCATTAACCAGACAAGCAGTTAGGAACTAGGAAATAAGCTTCTTAGCGGGGTTAAAGTAAGGCCAAGGGTCAAAAACTCAATAGCGATGGACAATAGTAACAACAACAAACCACCCTGGGAAATGAGATGAATTCTGCCTTAGCCCAATAGCCTGCTGACATTGAACTGGCTCTGGAGAGTTGCTAGCCTACCGTCCATAGGTGGAAGCAAGGAGGCCATCTTTACAGCTGGGGAGTGGAGAGGGTTGTGGTCGTAGCATGGGTAACATCTTGACCATTGAGAGATGCCCTAGAGTAGGGTTTCTCCAGCCTGGCGCTATTGATGTTTTGGGTCCAGATTGTTCTTTAGTTCTTTGTTGTGTGGCTCTGTTCCGTGCATTGTAGGTCATTTAGCAGCATCTCTGGCCTCTACCCACTAGATGTCAGTAGCACCCCCACCCCCAGGTTGTGACAACCCAAAATGTCTCCAGATATTGCCCAATGTCTTTGGGGGAGTTAGATGGAGGCAAAATGACCCTGGGCTGAGAACTGCTCTAGAATCTACGGATCGTGAAAGCTCATTGGCTTTGAACCTTCTAGGATTCACTGGCTTCTAATTATCTTTAGAACAAGGAATTTAAGCTTGCAGGCAGAGACATCTGCAATCCCATCCTTCCCAAATGTCCTTTCACATCTAGTGCCTGACTCATCTCTTCCATTAAGCACTATGCAGTTCCTAAGAACACTGAACCCTCAGAATTTTCCTCTAGTCCTACTTAATTGCAAACTCAAGGGTAGACCAGCTCCTGGTTTTCCTTCTTGGTTTACATGCAAATTGGGACAAGTTTGAAAACACGTTTTTATTTTTTGCAATGGAGTTTGAAAAGACATGGTAAGTTTCTGTTTTCTTATTTGCCTTGGGCTTTTACTCCTTCATTTCCATTTCTTTCCTACTTTCAAGCTATGACAGCCTCTACAGTGGAAGTCTGTAGCTGATGAGGTAGGATACCCAGAGGCCAGAAACGAAGAAGGAGAGAGGATGTGGGAAGAACTGGGTCTAGGAGTCTCTGCTCTGGAAAACAGTTGCAAAGAATATTGTACCCACTTATTTATCTTCCAACTCAGCCTGTTTTCTTACCACCGCATCATACTGACCCTTTCTTCAAAATGTGAGGAAGCAGTCCCTGCAGTTTTGTTCCTCATTGTTGCCCTTGTGGTGGATTTTCACATCTGTCAGTAGTAGGACTCCTATAAAGTCCTGTCGGAGCAACACTGTGGACTGAAACATGACACAGAAAAGACCACAAGGTATAGTGCAAATGGCCCTAGACTAGGAGTCCAAACCCATGTTCTAGTCTCCATCTTCCTCTTTATCGACGTTTGAGCTTGCAAATTCCCTTACCTTAGCTGAAGTTCAGGTTCCTCATGTGTAGACTAAAACTACCCATTTGCCTACATGGTAAGTCCACGGCTCAGAGGAGCCAATAAGGTGAAAGCAGCATGAAACATGTAAAGGCTTTTACACATGCAAAATGGTATCATTATCGCTTAATTGCAGTTCACACCTTTTCAGTTATTCTTGCCCAGATGTCACAGGGCCTGCTGGGTGGATGTCACATTCAAGGCCATGGTAACAGTTCCTTTCTCTTGCCTGCAGTGACAGACCTGCTCTCCAGGCCTTCCTCTTCAGATTTACTCTCTACTTTCTACCCTACGCCGCCCTGCTCCCTGTCAACAGGCTCCCTCGTCTTCTGGATTCTGGTTGTGTTTAGCCCATGGGGAACCCTGGCAGAGAGGAGAAAAGTAAGGTTAGGCTGTTTATTCCCTGGCCCCCTGCCTGGAAAGTTGCTGGGCGTCTTTTGACTGAAGGTCACAGCTCCGATCAGGGAGCTCTTTTCATATCATTTTCGTGCTCTCTCCTTCCTCTAGGTTCTGGTAACTGCTCCCTCCCCTCTCTCTTTCAGGAATAAGGGTGATAGGGGACCCCACTATTACTAGTCCTGGGACACTGCAGTATCCCCTGTGCCTTATTTGTACCCTGCCCATACTTTTGTAAGCAATCCCCTTTGTTAAACTACTCAGTTTATCCAATCTGAGTGTGTCGTGGGTTTCTTACTGGGACCCCGACTGGTACACCCAACCAAATCTCTTTCTTTTCTTCTCTCCTGATCTTTTTTTAGTACTAAAATCTAGTCTCATAAAGGGGGAATGCAGTAGGTTTATGGCCGTTAGCATTCTGTGCAGCCATGTTGAGAATCACCTCCTAAGTCATCAGCTCAGAACATCTGAAATTGAGCTGTATGTTCCTCACCAATGCTCTTTGTCCTTTACCCAGCCAACCATTGAGGCACATTTAGAGGCCATGACTCTTGCGCCTACTCTCTCCCACAAAGGTCATAGCCTTGCTAAATTCCAGCATCCTGGGAGACAACCATCAGATGCACACTCCAGTCTCTGGTTTGCTGTAAATCAGTTTGCACCCCTTTGCTTCCCTTGGACTCAGTTTGCAGAGAATGAGCTTACATCCTTTTGCTTCCCTTGGACTGGAGTCTCAGGAAGCCTGGGAAGGGGGGTACAGTTAAGCCTCTGGGATTCCACCACAGCTGCCAGCATTCTGGCCCTGGTGTCTCTGCTCATTAACTGTGTCCAACTTGGAATGTTTCAGAGACTGTCAGGGCTAAAAGAGACCTCGGAAATCAACTACTCCAGAGGTTCTTAACTTAGGATCTATAGATGGGCTTCAGGGAAATATTTAAGCCCTGAAATGATACGAAAAATAAGCTCTCTATCTACACCCTATGCATTTTTTCTGAGAAGCTCCATAGCTTTCATCAAATTCTCAAAAGGGCTTGTGACACAAAAAAGTCACAGACCTCAAAAGGCTCCAGACCAGCACCCTCACCTTACAGCAGGGGAAACTGAGACCCAGAGAGAAAGCAACTTATCTGATTCCACAGTGAGTCAAAGGCAAGAATTAACCCAGAATCTAGAAAGACATTAACTTCCTTTTTGAAACAAACCTTTCCTTCCTCTACTGAATTCGAAAGCCATATTCCCACTATACTTTGTGCATAGCAGACACCAGATAACTCGTTAAATGCAACTGATAACAGCAATGGGCCCTACAAGTACACTCTCTTATTTTAATTGACCCTGCTGAACAGAATCTGGAGTTGTGTGGGGCTCAGAGCCAACCTTAGAGCTTAGTGGTGCCAAGGGATCAAGCAGGGTTTTTCCACCCCAGTTCTCGCTGATGAATGGAGTTCTGTCTCGTCCCTGTTTCTCTGAGCCAACTTGTCCCCAGGGCCCTGTGGAAGGGCAGGTGTCGGTCCTGGGCATGGACTCAGCAGCCCAACTCCAGCGCCTCTGCAGCTGTTCTCATCCCTGCGAGGCCCCCAGTGGGACCTGACACAGAGACTCTTGGAAAATGGCAAAGAAAAGCTAAGGAAAAAACACCCTTGAGCATTGAGGGGTTGCCAGGCTTCCAGGGGAGCTGGCACTGCCTAGCTCAGGTTATTAAATCACAACCAGCTTCTGGTAAAATAGGGGAGAAAGCCTTGCTCCTTCCCATCTCCCCTTCTCTGCTCTTCTTTCCCAGGGCATAGATATTTTCATACTACCCAGAGTGCCCTACTGGATTTCCTTCCCCAGGTCTCCCCACCTAGGAAATAAGTGCCTTTGCTCTGTAACTTAGCTATCCGGTGTGTCCGAGTGAAAGAAGAAGTCTTGAGTTCTAGTATCAGCTCTGTAACTAACTAGCACTGTGGTCTTGCACAAGTCACTTAACTTTGATGGGCTTTCACTCTTCGTTCATTAAAAAAAAAAAAAAAAAAAAAAAGAAGGGCTAATGAACCAAATGAGGTAATGGAGGTGAGATCACTTGACAAATGCAAAGCAATGAAAGGTCGTTATGACCTTTGGCCATTCAGAGATAAATCGTTTTAAAGGCAGAAAGAATAATCTGGAGGGCTGATATAGCCCAGCTGAGATGTAGATTTCAGTTTTGTGGGGGAAATTCTAGAATGAAGGTGGAAGGAGAGTCACTGTTGGCTATGCAAAATCCATTGACAGAAACTCGATCTATTCCTGAAGTTTCGCGTGCTACTTTACATCCCAGAGACCTATGAGAAGAGCTTCTAAGGACCAGTCACTCTTCACCAGGCAAGGAAAAAGAAAAGCCCAGTCAGGTCTAGTGCTGGAGGATCAGAGGGAGTTAGCCTCACTGTGACTTGCCATAGAAATAGGTAGACCAGCTTGCAGAGGGGCACAGAATTCCCTGAGGGTGGCACAAGATAGTGGGAACAGAATATCCATCTCTCCCACTGCAAGCAGCCAGTCAATACTGTTTCCTAAGGCCCTAAGGATGGGTCACACACTAAAGCTAAGCACCCTGAGGCAAGACGAAGGGAATCAGAGACATGGTCAAGTGCCTTCAAGAAGTGGATGCTCTGATGGACAAAAGTGAGACAAGACAAAACCCATAGGGCAACTAAGGTGCTTAAGAAACGGTCTTTAGTGGGCGAGCAGCTTGACACTGCATTGTTTTATACGAATAACTAGAAAGCCGATAGATCCAGAACTTAGTAAAGAGGTCAGTCTTCATCTCTTATGATTTTGTCTAACATGCGGTGTAGAGGACAGGGATCACTAGCGGTCTAGAATAACCTTGTCATACTGGAATAGCCCTAATTAGGAAACTAAAATTTAATTATTAGGATCTTTAGACTCTTGCTATTATTGATGATAATATTTTTTAAATGTTTGACTTTTTACACTGGAATTTAGTGGAGATGCAGTGGTGAACAAGACAGAAGCGGGCTCTATTGTTTTGGAGCTTCTGTGGTGGCCATGGTTCTAGTTTAGATCAGGAGATAAGGACACCCTCTCCAAATAGATGAAGGTTGATTTCTGCCTCTGCAATATGGCAGACCAAGTATTCTAAAAAGCCTCCCTGTTACAGTGCAACTAAGTCCTGGATAAATTATAACAAACTGTAACTATAAACGGCTCTGGGGCGCCTGGGTGGCTCAGTCGTTAAGCGTCGGCCTTCGGCTCGGGTCGTGATCCCGGAGTCCCGGGATCGAGTCCCGCATCGGGCTCCCTGCTCAGCGGGAAGCCTGCTTCTCCCTCTCCCACTTCCCCCTACTTGTGGTCCCTCTCTCGCTGTGTCTCTCTGTCAAATAAATAAATAAAATCTAAAAAAAAAAAAAACAGTTATAAACGGCTCTGTTGATATATAATTCACATACTACAAAATTCATCCATTTAAAGTGTATAATTCAATGATTTTTTGGTATATTACTAAGGGTTTTAATTGTAGTAAAATATGTACTATATGTACTATAAAGATTCGTCATTTTAACCATTGCGTGTGTGCGATTCAGTGGCATGAATTACACTCACTGTGTTGTTCAACAATCACTACTATCTAGTTCAAGAACTTTTTCATCACCCTAGACAGAAATTATGTAAGTATGAAGCAATAACTGCTCAATCCCCCTCTCCCCTAGCCTCTGGGAACCTCTAATCTACTTTGCATCTCAATGATTTTGTCTATTCTAGATTATTTCATATAAGTAGAAGCATATAGTGTTTGTCCTTTGGTGTCTGGTTTATTTCATTTGGCGTAATGTTTGCAAGGTCCAGGCTGCATGTATCAGAGCCACATTCCTTTTGTGGTTGGATTGTATGAGTACAGTGTGATTCCTTTGTATGTGTTTTGTTTACCCATCCTTCCATTGATGGACACTTGGATTGTTTCTACCTTTGGGCTATTGTAAATAATGCTCTAGGGCGCCTGGGTGGCTCAGTTGGTTAAGCGACTGCCTTCGGCTCAGGTCATGATCCTGGAGTCCCGGGATCGAGTCCCACATCGGGCTCCCTGCTCGGCGGGGAGTCTGCTTCTCCCTCTGACCCTCCTCCCTCTCATGCTCTCTGTCTCTCATTCTCTCTCTCGCAAATAAATAAAAAATT